>NC_059441.1:12152734-12752734 GCF_021028975.2 Sphaerodactylus townsendi
AAAAATAAAATAAATGGCCAATAACGGTTGTTCTTAATAGAAGTTCTAATAATCTGATACCGTGTTTCCCCGAATATAAGACAGTGTCTTATATTACATATATTACGTGTTTCCCCGAATATAAGACAGTGTCTTATATTAATTTTTGCTCCCAAAGATGTGCTATGTCTTATTTTCAGGGGATGTCTTATTTTTCCTGTGTTCTGTTCGTCGGGCATGCTTCCAAACAAAAACTTTGCTATGTCTTACTTTCAGGGGATGCCTTATATTGCGCACTTCAGCAAAACCTCTACTTTGTCTTATTTTGGGGGGATGTCTTATATTAGGGGAAACAGGGTATATATATAACAACACTGATAAAACGATTGCTGTTCTAACTTTCTGGAATCTTTCTCGCAAAATAAAAGTCTCACACAATAAAACTTGTAAGGGCGTGTTATTATCATTGTTATGATGTGATTAATCGATTGTCTATTTCCCTTTGAACCCCCTTTCCATTTAATATATAATAGCTCATAAAGGTTATTCATAATTTATATACCAAATTTCATCTCCCTGTATTTCTGATCCAGTGGTCACATCAGGGACATAAGAACATAAGAACATAAGAACAAGCCAGCTGGATCAGACCAAAGTCCATCTAGGCCAGCTCTCTGCTACTCGCACTGGCCCACCAGGTGCCACTGGGAGCTCACATGTAGGATGTGAACGCAATGGCCTTCTGCGGCTGCTGCTCCCGATCACCTGGTCTGTTAAGGCATTTGCAATCTCAGATCAAAGAGGATCAAGATTGGTAGCCATACATCGACTTCTCCTCCATAAATCTGTCCAAGCCCCTTTTAAAGCTATCCAGGCTAGTGGCCATCACCCCCTCCTGTGGCAGCATATTCCAAACACCAATCCCACGTTGCGTGAAGAAGTGTTTCCTTTTATTAGTCCCAATTCTTCCCCCCAGCATTTTCAATGAATGCCCCCTGGTTCTAGTATTGTGAGAAAGAGAGAAAAATTTCTCTCTGTCAACATTTTCTACCCCATGCATAATTTTGTAGACTTCAATCATATCCCCCCTCAGCCGCCTCCTCTCCAAACTAAAGAGTCCCAAACGCTGCAGCCTCTCCTCATAGGGAAGGTGCTCCAGTCCCTCAGTCATCATAAGAACATAAGAACATAAGCCAGCTGGATCAGACCAGAGTCCATCTAGTCCAGCTCTCTGCTACTCGCAGTGGCCCACCAGGTGCCTTTGGGAGTTCACATGTAGGATGTGAAAGCAATGGCCTTCTGTGGCTGTTGCTCCCGAGCACCTGGACTGTTAAGGCATTTGCAATCTCAGATCAAAGAGGATCAAGATTGGTAGCCATAAATCGACTTCTCCTCCATAAATCTGTCCAAGCCCCTTTTAAAGCTATCCAGGTTAGTGGCCATCACCACCTCCTGTGGCAGCATATTCCAAACACCAATCACACGTTGCGTGAAGAAGTGTTTCCTTTTATTAGTTCTAATTCTTCCCCCCAGCATTTTCAATGAATGCCCCCTGGTTCTAGTATTGTGAGAAAGAGAGAAAAATTTCTCTCTGTCAACATTTTCTACCCCATGCATAATTTTATAGACTTCAATCATATCCCCCCTCAGACGTCTCCTCTCCAAACTAAAGAGTCCCAAACGCTGCAGCCTTTCCTCATAAGGAAGGTGCTGCAGTCCCTCAATCATCCTCGTCGCCCTTCTCTGCACTTTTTCTATCTCTTCAATATCCTTTTTGAGATGTGGCGACCAGAACTGAACACAGTACTCCAAGTGCGGTCGCACCACAGCTTTATATAAGGGCATGACAATCTTTGCAGTTTTATTCTCAATTCCTTTCCTAATTATCCCCAGCATAGAGTTTGCCTTTTTCACAGCTGCCATACATTGAGTTGACATTCCCATGGAACTATCAACTAAGACGCCCAAATCCCTTTCCTGGTCTGTGACTGATAGCACTGACCCCTGTAGCATGTATGTGAAGTTTGGATTTTTTGCCCCTATGTGCATCACTTTGCATTTTGCTACATTGAACTGCATTTGCCATTTCTTAGCCCACTCACCTAATTTATCAAGGTCCGCTTGGAGCTCCTCGCAATCCTTTGTGGTTCTCACCACCCTACATAATTTGGTATCATCTGCAAACTTGGCCACCACGCTACCCACCCCTACTTCCAGGTCATTTATGAATAGGTTAAAGAGCACTGGTCCCAATACGGATCCTTGGGGGACACCACTCCCTACATCTCTCCATTGTGAGAATTTCCCATTTACACCCACTCTTTGCTTCCTGTTTCTCAACCAGTTTTTAATCCATAGGAGGACTTCCCCTCTTATTCCTTCATTGCTGAGTTTTCTCAATAGTCTCTGGTGAGGAACTTTGTCAAAAGCCTTTTGGAAATCCAAGTAGACAATGTCCACTGGTTCCCCCTTATCCACATGCCTGTTTACATCCTCAAAGAACTCTAGTAAGTTTGTAAGACAGGATTTGCCTCTGCAAAAGCCATGCTGACTCTTTCTCAGCAGGTCTTGCTTTTCTACATGTTTTATAATTTTATCTTTAATGACAGATTCTACTAATTTACCAGGAACAGATGTCAAACTGACTGGCCTGTAATTTCCCGGGTCCCCCCTAGATCCTTTCTTAAAGATTGGTGTGACATTGGCCATCTTCCAGTCTTCAGGGATGGAGCCTGATTTCAAGGATAAGTTGCATATTAAAGTGAGAAGATCAGCAATTTCATGCTTGAGCTCTTTAAGAACTCTTGGGTGAATGCAATCTGGGCCAGGGGATTTGGTAACATTTAGTTTATCAATGGCTGCCAGAACTTCTTCCTTGTCTACCACTATCTTTGTTAGTTCCTCGGATTCGCCTCCTAAGAAGCTTGGTTCAGGTGCAGGAATTTTCCTCACCTCCTCTTGGGTGAAGACAGATGCAAAGAATTCATTCAGCTTTTCTGCAATCTCCCTGTCATCTTTTAGCACACCCTTTGTTCCTTTGTCATCTAACGGGCCTACCGCTTCCCTTGCTGGCTTCCTGCTTTTGATGTACTTGAAGAACTGTTTGTTGCTGGTTTTGATGTTCACAGCCATGTGTTCCTCATAATCCTTTTTTGCCTCCCTTACAGCTAACTTGCTTCTCTTTTGCCACCATTTGTGTTCTCTCTGGTATTCTTTATCAGTTAAGTTGGACTTCCATTTTCTAAAAGACATCTTTTTTTTTCCTAATAATTTCCTCAACGTCCCTTGTTAACCATGGTGGCTTTCTTTTGGACTGGGCGCTGCCTTTCCTAACCTGCGGAACACATTCCAGCTGAGCTTTTGTGACTGTGTTTTTAAATAACCTCCAAGCATCTTGGACATTTTTGACTCTCTTGATTTTCCCTTTCAGCTTCCTGCGCACTATCCCCCTCATCTTTGAGAAATTTCCCTTTCTGAAGGCAAATGTAACTACATTAGTAGTTGTCACTTGTTCGCATGCAGAGATACTGAATCTTGGGGGGGGGGTGGGGGGGGGGGGGGGTGGGGGGGGGGGGGGGTGGGGGGGGGGGGGGGTGGGGGGGGGGGGGGGTGGGGGGGGGGGGGGGTGGGGGGGGGGGGGGGTGGGGGGGGGGGGGGGTGGGGGGGGGGGGGGGTGGGGGGGGGGGGGGGTGGGGGGGGGGGGGGGTGGGGGGGGGGGGGGGTGGGGGGGGGGGGGGGTGGGGGGGGGGGGGGGTGGGGGGGGGGGGGGGTGGGGGGGGGGGGGGGTGGGGGGGGGGGGGGGTGGGGGGGGGGGGGGGTGGGGGGGGGGGGGGGTGGGGGGGGGGGGGGGTGGGGGGGGGGGGGGGTGGGGGGGGGGGGGGGTGGGGGGGGGGGGGGGTGGGGGGGGGGGGGGGTGGGGGGGGGGGGGGGTGGGGGGGGGGGGGGGTGGGGGGGGGGGGGGGTGGGGGGGGGGGGGGGTGGGGGGGGGGGGGGGTGGGGGGGGGGGGGGGTGGGGGGGGGGGGGGGTGGGGGGGGGGGGGGGTGGGGGGGGGGGGGGGTGGGGGGGGGGGGGGGTGGGGGGGGGGGGGGGTGGGGGGGGGGGGGGGTGGGGGGGGGGGGGGGTGGGGGGGGGGGGGGGTGGGGGGGGGGGGGGGTGGGGGGGGGGGGGGGTGGGGGGGGGGGGGGGTGGGGGGGGGGGGGGGTGGGGGGGGGGGGGGGTGGGGGGGGGGGGGGGTGGGGGGGGGGGGGGGTGGGGGGGGGGGGGGGTGGGGGGGGGGGGGGGTGGGGGGGGGGGGGGGTGGGGGGGGGGGGGGGTGGGGGGGGGGGGGGGTGGGGGGGGGGGGGGGTGGGGGGGGGGGGGGGTGGGGGGGGGGGGGGGTGGGGGGGGGGGGGGGTGGGGGGGGGGGGGGGTGGGGGGGGGGGGGGGTGGGGGGGGGGGGGGGTGGGGGGGGGGGGGGGTGGGGGGGGGGGGGGGTGGGGGGGGGGGGGGGTGGGGGGGGGGGGGGGTGGGGGGGGGGGGGGGTGGGGGGGGGGGGGGGTGGGGGGGGGGGGGGGTGGGGGGGGGGGGGGGTGGGGGGGGGGGGGGGTGGGGGGGGGGGGGGGTGGGGGGGGGGGGGGGTGGGGGGGGGGGGGGGTGGGGGGGGGGGGGGGTGGGGGGGGGGGGGGGTGGGGGGGGGGGGGGGTGGGGGGGGGGGGGGGTGGGGGGGGGGGGGGGTGGGGGGGGGGGGGGGTGGGGGGGGGGGGGGGTGGGGGGGGGGGGGGGTGGGGGGGGGGGGGGGTGGGGGGGGGGGGGGGTGGGGGGGGGGGGGGGTGGGGGGGGGGGGGGGTGGGGGGGGGGGGGGGTGGGGGGGGGGGGGGGTGGGGGGGGGGGGGGGTGGGGGGGGGGGGGGGTGGGGGGGGGGGGGGGTGGGGGGGGGGGGGGGTGGGGGGGGGGGGGGGTGGGGGGGGGGGGGGGTGGGGGGGGGGGGGGGTGGGGGGGGGGGGGGGTGGGGGGGGGGGGGGGTGGGGGGGGGGGGGGGTGGGGGGGGGGGGGGGTGGGGGGGGGGGGGGGTGGGGGGGGGGGGGGGTGGGGGGGGGGGGGGGTGGGGGGGGGGGGGGGTGGGGGGGGGGGGGGGTGGGGGGGGGGGGGGGTGGGGGGGGGGGGGGGTGGGGGGGGGGGGGGGTGGGGGGGGGGGGGGGTGGGGGGGGGGGGGGGTGGGGGGGGGGGGGGGTGGGGGGGGGGGGGGGTGGGGGGGGGGGGGGGTGGGGGGGGGGGGGGGTGGGGGGGGGGGGGGGTGGGGGGGGGGGGGGGTGGGGGGGGGGGGGGGTGGGGGGGGGGGGGGGTGGGGGGGGGGGGGGGTGGGGGGGGGGGGGGGTGGGGGGGGGGGGGGGTGGGGGGGGGGGGGGGTGGGGGGGGGGGGGGGTGGGGGGGGGGGGGGGTGGGGGGGGGGGGGGGTGGGGGGGGGGGGGGGTGGGGGGGGGGGGGGGTGGGGGGGGGGGGGGGTGGGGGGGGGGGGGGGTGGGGGGGGGGGGGGGTGGGGGGGGGGGGGGGTGGGGGGGGGGGGGGGTGGGGGGGGGGGGGGGTGGGGGGGGGGGGGGGTGGGGGGGGGGGGGGGTGGGGGGGGGGGGGGGTGGGGGGGGGGGGGGGTGGGGGGGGGGGGGGGTGGGGGGGGGGGGGGGTGGGGGGGGGGGGGGGTGGGGGGGGGGGGGGGTGGGGGGGGGGGGGGGTGGGGGGGGGGGGGGGTGGGGGGGGGGGGGGGTGGGGGGGGGGGGGGGTGGGGGGGGGGGGGGGTGGGGGGGGGGGGGGGTGGGGGGGGGGGGGGGTGGGGGGGGGGGGGGGTGGGGGGGGGGGGGGGTGGGGGGGGGGGGGGGTGGGGGGGGGGGGGGGTGGGGGGGGGGGGGGGTGGGGGGGGGGGGGGGTGGGGGGGGGGGGGGGTGGGGGGGGGGGGGGGTGGGGGGGGGGGGGGGTGGGGGGGGGGGGGGGTGGGGGGGGGGGGGGGTGGGGGGGGGGGGGGGTGGGGGGGGGGGGGGGTGGGGGGGGGGGGGGGTGGGGGGGGGGGGGGGTGGGGGGGGGGGGGGGTGGGGGGGGGGGGGGGTGGGGGGGGGGGGGGGTGGGGGGGGGGGGGGGTGGGGGGGGGGGGGGGTGGGGGGGGGGGGGGGTGGGGGGGGGGGGGGGTGGGGGGGGGGGGGGGTGGGGGGGGGGGGGGGTGGGGGGGGGGGGGGGTGGGGGGGGGGGGGGGTGGGGGGGGGGGGGGGTGGGGGGGGGGGGGGGTGGGGGGGGGGGGGGGTGGGGGGGGGGGGGGGTGGGGGGGGGGGGGGGTGGGGGGGGGGGGGGGTGGGGGGGGGGGGGGGTGGGGGGGGGGGGGGGTGGGGGGGGGGGGGGGTGGGGGGGGGGGGGGGTGGGGGGGGGGGGGGGTGGGGGGGGGGGGGGGTGGGGGGGGGGGGGGGTGGGGGGGGGGGGGGGTGGGGGGGGGGGGGGGTGGGGGGGGGGGGGGGTGGGGGGGGGGGGGGGTGGGGGGGGGGGGGGGTGGGGGGGGGGGGGGGTGGGGGGGGGGGGGGGTGGGGGGGGGGGGGGGTGGGGGGGGGGGGGGGTGGGGGGGGGGGGGGGTGGGGGGGGGGGGGGGTGGGGGGGGGGGGGGGTGGGGGGGGGGGGGGGTGGGGGGGGGGGGGGGTGGGGGGGGGGGGGGGTGGGGGGGGGGGGGGGTGGGGGGGGGGGGGGGTGGGGGGGGGGGGGGGTGGGGGGGGGGGGGGGTGGGGGGGGGGGGGGGTGGGGGGGGGGGGGGGTGGGGGGGGGGGGGGGTGGGGGGGGGGGGGGGTGGGGGGGGGGGGGGGTGGGGGGGGGGGGGGGTGGGGGGGGGGGGGGGTGGGGGGGGGGGGGGGTGGGGGGGGGGGGGGGTGGGGGGGGGGGGGGGTGGGGGGGGGGGGGGGTGGGGGGGGGGGGGGGTGGGGGGGGGGGGGGGTGGGGGGGGGGGGGGGTGGGGGGGGGGGGGGGTGGGGGGGGGGGGGGGTGGGGGGGGGGGGGGGTGGGGGGGGGGGGGGGTGGGGGGGGGGGGGGGTGGGGGGGGGGGGGGGTGGGGGGGGGGGGGGGTGGGGGGGGGGGGGGGTGGGGGGGGGGGGGGGTGGGGGGGGGGGGGGGTGGGGGGGGGGGGGGGTGGGGGGGGGGGGGGGTGGGGGGGGGGGGGGGTGGGGGGGGGGGGGGGTGGGGGGGGGGGGGGGTGGGGGGGGGGGGGGGTGGGGGGGGGGGGGGGTGGGGGGGGGGGGGGGTGGGGGGGGGGGGGGGTGGGGGGGGGGGGGGGTGGGGGGGGGGGGGGGTGGGGGGGGGGGGGGGTGGGGGGGGGGGGGGGTGGGGGGGGGGGGGGGTGGGGGGGGGGGGGGGTGGGGGGGGGGGGGGGTGGGGGGGGGGGGGGGTGGGGGGGGGGGGGGGTGGGGGGGGGGGGGGGTGGGGGGGGGGGGGGGTGGGGGGGGGGGGGGGTGGGGGGGGGGGGGGGTGGGGGGGGGGGGGGGTGGGGGGGGGGGGGGGTGGGGGGGGGGGGGGGTGGGGGGGGGGGGGGGTGGGGGGGGGGGGGGGTGGGGGGGGGGGGGGGTGGGGGGGGGGGGGGGTGGGGGGGGGGGGGGGTGGGGGGGGGGGGGGGTGGGGGGGGGGGGGGGTGGGGGGGGGGGGGGGTGGGGGGGGGGGGGGGTGGGGGGGGGGGGGGGTGGGGGGGGGGGGGGGTGGGGGGGGGGGGGGGTGGGGGGGGGGGGGGGTGGGGGGGGGGGGGGGTGGGGGGGGGGGGGGGTGGGGGGGGGGGGGGGTGGGGGGGGGGGGGGGTGGGGGGGGGGGGGGGTGGGGGGGGGGGGGGGTGGGGGGGGGGGGGGGTGGGGGGGGGGGGGGGTGGGGGGGGGGGGGGGTGGGGGGGGGGGGGGGTGGGGGGGGGGGGGGGTGGGGGGGGGGGGGGGTGGGGGGGGGGGGGGGTGGGGGGGGGGGGGGGTGGGGGGGGGGGGGGGTGGGGGGGGGGGGGGGTGGGGGGGGGGGGGGGTGGGGGGGGGGGGGGGTGGGGGGGGGGGGGGGTGGGGGGGGGGGGGGGTGGGGGGGGGGGGGGGTGGGGGGGGGGGGGGGTGGGGGGGGGGGGGGGTGGGGGGGGGGGGGGGTGGGGGGGGGGGGGGGTGGGGGGGGGGGGGGGTGGGGGGGGGGGGGGGTGGGGGGGGGGGGGGGTGGGGGGGGGGGGGGGTGGGGGGGGGGGGGGGTGGGGGGGGGGGGGGGTGGGGGGGGGGGGGGGTGGGGGGGGGGGGGGGTGGGGGGGGGGGGGGGTGGGGGGGGGGGGGGGTGGGGGGGGGGGGGGGTGGGGGGGGGGGGGGGTGGGGGGGGGGGGGGGTGGGGGGGGGGGGGGGTGGGGGGGGGGGGGGGTGGGGGGGGGGGGGGGTGGGGGGGGGGGGGGGTGGGGGGGGGGGGGGGTGGGGGGGGGGGGGGGTGGGGGGGGGGGGGGGTGGGGGGGGGGGGGGGTGGGGGGGGGGGGGGGTGGGGGGGGGGGGGGGTGGGGGGGGGGGGGGGTGGGGGGGGGGGGGGGTGGGGGGGGGGGGGGGTGGGGGGGGGGGGGGGTGGGGGGGGGGGGGGGTGGGGGGGGGGGGGGGTGGGGGGGGGGGGGGGTGGGGGGGGGGGGGGGTGGGGGGGGGGGGGGGTGGGGGGGGGGGGGGGTGGGGGGGGGGGGGGGTGGGGGGGGGGGGGGGTGGGGGGGGGGGGGGGTGGGGGGGGGGGGGGGTGGGGGGGGGGGGGGGTGGGGGGGGGGGGGGGTGGGGGGGGGGGGGGGTGGGGGGGGGGGGGGGTGGGGGGGGGGGGGGGTGGGGGGGGGGGGGGGTGGGGGGGGGGGGGGGTGGGGGGGGGGGGGGGTGGGGGGGGGGGGGGGTGGGGGGGGGGGGGGGTGGGGGGGGGGGGGGGTGGGGGGGGGGGGGGGTGGGGGGGGGGGGGGGTGGGGGGGGGGGGGGGTGGGGGGGGGGGGGGGTGGGGGGGGGGGGGGGTGGGGGGGGGGGGGGGTGGGGGGGGGGGGGGGTGGGGGGGGGGGGGGGTGGGGGGGGGGGGGGGTGGGGGGGGGGGGGGGTGGGGGGGGGGGGGGGTGGGGGGGGGGGGGGGTGGGGGGGGGGGGGGGTGGGGGGGGGGGGGGGTGGGGGGGGGGGGGGGTGGGGGGGGGGGGGGGTGGGGGGGGGGGGGGGTGGGGGGGGGGGGGGGTGGGGGGGGGGGGGGGTGGGGGGGGGGGGGGGTGGGGGGGGGGGGGGGTGGGGGGGGGGGGGGGTGGGGGGGGGGGGGGGTGGGGGGGGGGGGGGGTGGGGGGGGGGGGGGGTGGGGGGGGGGGGGGGTGGGGGGGGGGGGGGGTGGGGGGGGGGGGGGGTGGGGGGGGGGGGGGGTGGGGGGGGGGGGGGGTGGGGGGGGGGGGGGGTGGGGGGGGGGGGGGGTGGGGGGGGGGGGGGGTGGGGGGGGGGGGGGGTGGGGGGGGGGGGGGGTGGGGGGGGGGGGGGGTGGGGGGGGGGGGGGGTGGGGGGGGGGGGGGGTGGGGGGGGGGGGGGGTGGGGGGGGGGGGGGGTGGGGGGGGGGGGGGGTGGGGGGGGGGGGGGGTGGGGGGGGGGGGGGGTGGGGGGGGGGGGGGGTGGGGGGGGGGGGGGGTGGGGGGGGGGGGGGGTGGGGGGGGGGGGGGGTGGGGGGGGGGGGGGGTGGGGGGGGGGGGGGGTGGGGGGGGGGGGGGGTGGGGGGGGGGGGGGGTGGGGGGGGGGGGGGGTGGGGGGGGGGGGGGGTGGGGGGGGGGGGGGGTGGGGGGGGGGGGGGGTGGGGGGGGGGGGGGGTGGGGGGGGGGGGGGGTGGGGGGGGGGGGGGGTGGGGGGGGGGGGGGGTGGGGGGGGGGGGGGGTGGGGGGGGGGGGGGGTGGGGGGGGGGGGGGGTGGGGGGGGGGGGGGGTGGGGGGGGGGGGGGGTGGGGGGGGGGGGGGGTGGGGGGGGGGGGGGGTGGGGGGGGGGGGGGGTGGGGGGGGGGGGGGGTGGGGGGGGGGGGGGGTGGGGGGGGGGGGGGGTGGGGGGGGGGGGGGGTGGGGGGGGGGGGGGGTGGGGGGGGGGGGGGGTGGGGGGGGGGGGGGGTGGGGGGGGGGGGGGGTGGGGGGGGGGGGGGGTGGGGGGGGGGGGGGGTGGGGGGGGGGGGGGGTGGGGGGGGGGGGGGGTGGGGGGGGGGGGGGGTGGGGGGGGGGGGGGGTGGGGGGGGGGGGGGGTGGGGGGGGGGGGGGGTGGGGGGGGGGGGGGGTGGGGGGGGGGGGGGGTGGGGGGGGGGGGGGGTGGGGGGGGGGGGGGGTGGGGGGGGGGGGGGGTGGGGGGGGGGGGGGGTGGGGGGGGGGGGGGGTGGGGGGGGGGGGGGGTGGGGGGGGGGGGGGGTGGGGGGGGGGGGGGGTGGGGGGGGGGGGGGGTGGGGGGGGGGGGGGGTGGGGGGGGGGGGGGGTGGGGGGGGGGGGGGGTGGGGGGGGGGGGGGGTGGGGGGGGGGGGGGGTGGGGGGGGGGGGGGGTGGGGGGGGGGGGGGGTGGGGGGGGGGGGGGGTGGGGGGGGGGGGGGGTGGGGGGGGGGGGGGGTGGGGGGGGGGGGGGGTGGGGGGGGGGGGGGGTGGGGGGGGGGGGGGGTGGGGGGGGGGGGGGGTGGGGGGGGGGGGGGGTGGGGGGGGGGGGGGGTGGGGGGGGGGGGGGGTGGGGGGGGGGGGGGGTGGGGGGGGGGGGGGGTGGGGGGGGGGGGGGGTGGGGGGGGGGGGGGGTGGGGGGGGGGGGGGGTGGGGGGGGGGGGGGGTGGGGGGGGGGGGGGGTGGGGGGGGGGGGGGGTGGGGGGGGGGGGGGGTGGGGGGGGGGGGGGGTGGGGGGGGGGGGGGGTGGGGGGGGGGGGGGGTGGGGGGGGGGGGGGGTGGGGGGGGGGGGGGGTGGGGGGGGGGGGGGGTGGGGGGGGGGGGGGGTGGGGGGGGGGGGGGGTGGGGGGGGGGGGGGGTGGGGGGGGGGGGGGGTGGGGGGGGGGGGGGGTGGGGGGGGGGGGGGGTGGGGGGGGGGGGGGGTGGGGGGGGGGGGGGGTGGGGGGGGGGGGGGGTGGGGGGGGGGGGGGGTGGGGGGGGGGGGGGGTGGGGGGGGGGGGGGGTGGGGGGGGGGGGGGGTGGGGGGGGGGGGGGGTGGGGGGGGGGGGGGGTGGGGGGGGGGGGGGGTGGGGGGGGGGGGGGGTGGGGGGGGGGGGGGGTGGGGGGGGGGGGGGGTGGGGGGGGGGGGGGGTGGGGGGGGGGGGGGGTGGGGGGGGGGGGGGGTGGGGGGGGGGGGGGGTGGGGGGGGGGGGGGGTGGGGGGGGGGGGGGGTGGGGGGGGGGGGGGGTGGGGGGGGGGGGGGGTGGGGGGGGGGGGGGGTGGGGGGGGGGGGGGGTGGGGGGGGGGGGGGGTGGGGGGGGGGGGGGGTGGGGGGGGGGGGGGGTGGGGGGGGGGGGGGGTGGGGGGGGGGGGGGGTGGGGGGGGGGGGGGGTGGGGGGGGGGGGGGGTGGGGGGGGGGGGGGGTGGGGGGGGGGGGGGGTGGGGGGGGGGGGGGGTGGGGGGGGGGGGGGGTGGGGGGGGGGGGGGGTGGGGGGGGGGGGGGGTGGGGGGGGGGGGGGGTGGGGGGGGGGGGGGGTGGGGGGGGGGGGGGGTGGGGGGGGGGGGGGGTGGGGGGGGGGGGGGGTGGGGGGGGGGGGGGGTGGGGGGGGGGGGGGGTGGGGGGGGGGGGGGGTGGGGGGGGGGGGGGGTGGGGGGGGGGGGGGGTGGGGGGGGGGGGGGGTGGGGGGGGGGGGGGGTGGGGGGGGGGGGGGGTGGGGGGGGGGGGGGGTGGGGGGGGGGGGGGGTGGGGGGGGGGGGGGGTGGGGGGGGGGGGGGGTGGGGGGGGGGGGGGGTGGGGGGGGGGGGGGGTGGGGGGGGGGGGGGGTGGGGGGGGGGGGGGGTGGGGGGGGGGGGGGGTGGGGGGGGGGGGGGGTGGGGGGGGGGGGGGGTGGGGGGGGGGGGGGGTGGGGGGGGGGGGGGGTGGGGGGGGGGGGGGGTGGGGGGGGGGGGGGGTGGGGGGGGGGGGGGGTGGGGGGGGGGGGGGGTGGGGGGGGGGGGGGGTGGGGGGGGGGGGGGGTGGGGGGGGGGGGGGGTGGGGGGGGGGGGGGGTGGGGGGGGGGGGGGGTGGGGGGGGGGGGGGGTGGGGGGGGGGGGGGGTGGGGGGGGGGGGGGGTGGGGGGGGGGGGGGGTGGGGGGGGGGGGGGGTGGGGGGGGGGGGGGGTGGGGGGGGGGGGGGGTGGGGGGGGGGGGGGGTGGGGGGGGGGGGGGGTGGGGGGGGGGGGGGGTGGGGGGGGGGGGGGGTGGGGGGGGGGGGGGGTGGGGGGGGGGGGGGGTGGGGGGGGGGGGGGGTGGGGGGGGGGGGGGGTGGGGGGGGGGGGGGGTGGGGGGGGGGGGGGGTGGGGGGGGGGGGGGGTGGGGGGGGGGGGGGGTGGGGGGGGGGGGGGGTGGGGGGGGGGGGGGGTGGGGGGGGGGGGGGGTGGGGGGGGGGGGGGGTGGGGGGGGGGGGGGGTGGGGGGGGGGGGGGGTGGGGGGGGGGGGGGGTGGGGGGGGGGGGGGGTGGGGGGGGGGGGGGGTGGGGGGGGGGGGGGGTGGGGGGGGGGGGGGGTGGGGGGGGGGGGGGGTGGGGGGGGGGGGGGGTGGGGGGGGGGGGGGGTGGGGGGGGGGGGGGGTGGGGGGGGGGGGGGGTGGGGGGGGGGGGGGGTGGGGGGGGGGGGGGGTGGGGGGGGGGGGGGGTGGGGGGGGGGGGGGGTGGGGGGGGGGGGGGGTGGGGGGGGGGGGGGGTGGGGGGGGGGGGGGGTGGGGGGGGGGGGGGGTGGGGGGGGGGGGGGGTGGGGGGGGGGGGGGGTGGGGGGGGGGGGGGGTGGGGGGGGGGGGGGGTGGGGGGGGGGGGGGGTGGGGGGGGGGGGGGGTGGGGGGGGGGGGGGGTGGGGGGGGGGGGGGGTGGGGGGGGGGGGGGGTGGGGGGGGGGGGGGGTGGGGGGGGGGGGGGGTGGGGGGGGGGGGGGGTGGGGGGGGGGGGGGGTGGGGGGGGGGGGGGGTGGGGGGGGGGGGGGGTGGGGGGGGGGGGGGGTGGGGGGGGGGGGGGGTGGGGGGGGGGGGGGGTGGGGGGGGGGGGGGGTGGGGGGGGGGGGGGGTGGGGGGGGGGGGGGGTGGGGGGGGGGGGGGGTGGGGGGGGGGGGGGGTGGGGGGGGGGGGGGGTGGGGGGGGGGGGGGGTGGGGGGGGGGGGGGGTGGGGGGGGGGGGGGGTGGGGGGGGGGGGGGGTGGGGGGGGGGGGGGGTGGGGGGGGGGGGGGGTGGGGGGGGGGGGGGGTGGGGGGGGGGGGGGGTGGGGGGGGGGGGGGGTGGGGGGGGGGGGGGGTGGGGGGGGGGGGGGGTGGGGGGGGGGGGGGGTGGGGGGGGGGGGGGGTGGGGGGGGGGGGGGGTGGGGGGGGGGGGGGGTGGGGGGGGGGGGGGGTGGGGGGGGGGGGGGGTGGGGGGGGGGGGGGGTGGGGGGGGGGGGGGGTGGGGGGGGGGGGGGGTGGGGGGGGGGGGGGGTGGGGGGGGGGGGGGGTGGGGGGGGGGGGGGGTGGGGGGGGGGGGGGGTGGGGGGGGGGGGGGGTGGGGGGGGGGGGGGGTGGGGGGGGGGGGGGGTGGGGGGGGGGGGGGGTGGGGGGGGGGGGGGGTGGGGGGGGGGGGGGGTGGGGGGGGGGGGGGGTGGGGGGGGGGGGGGGTGGGGGGGGGGGGGGGTGGGGGGGGGGGGGGGTGGGGGGGGGGGGGGGTGGGGGGGGGGGGGGGTGGGGGGGGGGGGGGGTGGGGGGGGGGGGGGGTGGGGGGGGGGGGGGGTGGGGGGGGGGGGGGGTGGGGGGGGGGGGGGGTGGGGGGGGGGGGGGGTGGGGGGGGGGGGGGGTGGGGGGGGGGGGGGGTGGGGGGGGGGGGGGGTGGGGGGGGGGGGGGGTGGGGGGGGGGGGGGGTGGGGGGGGGGGGGGGTGGGGGGGGGGGGGGGTGGGGGGGGGGGGGGGTGGGGGGGGGGGGGGGTGGGGGGGGGGGGGGGTGGGGGGGGGGGGGGGTGGGGGGGGGGGGGGGTGGGGGGGGGGGGGGGTGGGGGGGGGGGGGGGTGGGGGGGGGGGGGGGTGGGGGGGGGGGGGGGTGGGGGGGGGGGGGGGTGGGGGGGGGGGGGGGTGGGGGGGGGGGGGGGTGGGGGGGGGGGGGGGTGGGGGGGGGGGGGGGTGGGGGGGGGGGGGGGTGGGGGGGGGGGGGGGTGGGGGGGGGGGGGGGTGGGGGGGGGGGGGGGTGGGGGGGGGGGGGGGTGGGGGGGGGGGGGGGTGGGGGGGGGGGGGGGTGGGGGGGGGGGGGGGTGGGGGGGGGGGGGGGTGGGGGGGGGGGGGGGTGGGGGGGGGGGGGGGTGGGGGGGGGGGGGGGTGGGGGGGGGGGGGGGTGGGGGGGGGGGGGGGTGGGGGGGGGGGGGGGTGGGGGGGGGGGGGGGTGGGGGGGGGGGGGGGTGGGGGGGGGGGGGGGTGGGGGGGGGGGGGGGTGGGGGGGGGGGGGGGTGGGGGGGGGGGGGGGTGGGGGGGGGGGGGGGTGGGGGGGGGGGGGGGTGGGGGGGGGGGGGGGTGGGGGGGGGGGGGGGTGGGGGGGGGGGGGGGTGGGGGGGGGGGGGGGTGGGGGGGGGGGGGGGTGGGGGGGGGGGGGGGTGGGGGGGGGGGGGGGTGGGGGGGGGGGGGGGTGGGGGGGGGGGGGGGTGGGGGGGGGGGGGGGTGGGGGGGGGGGGGGGTGGGGGGGGGGGGGGGTGGGGGGGGGGGGGGGTGGGGGGGGGGGGGGGTGGGGGGGGGGGGGGGTGGGGGGGGGGGGGGGTGGGGGGGGGGGGGGGTGGGGGGGGGGGGGGGTGGGGGGGGGGGGGGGTGGGGGGGGGGGGGGGTGGGGGGGGGGGGGGGTGGGGGGGGGGGGGGGTGGGGGGGGGGGGGGGTGGGGGGGGGGGGGGGTGGGGGGGGGGGGGGGTGGGGGGGGGGGGGGGTGGGGGGGGGGGGGGGTGGGGGGGGGGGGGGGTGGGGGGGGGGGGGGGTGGGGGGGGGGGGGGGTGGGGGGGGGGGGGGGTGGGGGGGGGGGGGGGTGGGGGGGGGGGGGGGTGGGGGGGGGGGGGGGTGGGGGGGGGGGGGGGTGGGGGGGGGGGGGGGTGGGGGGGGGGGGGGGTGGGGGGGGGGGGGGGTGGGGGGGGGGGGGGGTGGGGGGGGGGGGGGGTGGGGGGGGGGGGGGGTGGGGGGGGGGGGGGGTGGGGGGGGGGGGGGGTGGGGGGGGGGGGGGGTGGGGGGGGGGGGGGGTGGGGGGGGGGGGGGGTGGGGGGGGGGGGGGGTGGGGGGGGGGGGGGGTGGGGGGGGGGGGGGGTGGGGGGGGGGGGGGGTGGGGGGGGGGGGGGGTGGGGGGGGGGGGGGGTGGGGGGGGGGGGGGGTGGGGGGGGGGGGGGGTGGGGGGGGGGGGGGGTGGGGGGGGGGGGGGGTGGGGGGGGGGGGGGGTGGGGGGGGGGGGGGGTGGGGGGGGGGGGGGGTGGGGGGGGGGGGGGGTGGGGGGGGGGGGGGGTGGGGGGGGGGGGGGGTGGGGGGGGGGGGGGGTGGGGGGGGGGGGGGGTGGGGGGGGGGGGGGGTGGGGGGGGGGGGGGGTGGGGGGGGGGGGGGGTGGGGGGGGGGGGGGGTGGGGGGGGGGGGGGGTGGGGGGGGGGGGGGGTGGGGGGGGGGGGGGGTGGGGGGGGGGGGGGGTGGGGGGGGGGGGGGGTGGGGGGGGGGGGGGGTGGGGGGGGGGGGGGGTGGGGGGGGGGGGGGGTGGGGGGGGGGGGGGGTGGGGGGGGGGGGGGGTGGGGGGGGGGGGGGGTGGGGGGGGGGGGGGGTGGGGGGGGGGGGGGGTGGGGGGGGGGGGGGGTGGGGGGGGGGGGGGGTGGGGGGGGGGGGGGGTGGGGGGGGGGGGGGGTGGGGGGGGGGGGGGGTGGGGGGGGGGGGGGGTGGGGGGGGGGGGGGGTGGGGGGGGGGGGGGGTGGGGGGGGGGGGGGGTGGGGGGGGGGGGGGGTGGGGGGGGGGGGGGGTGGGGGGGGGGGGGGGTGGGGGGGGGGGGGGGTGGGGGGGGGGGGGGGTGGGGGGGGGGGGGGGTGGGGGGGGGGGGGGGTGGGGGGGGGGGGGGGTGGGGGGGGGGGGGGGTGGGGGGGGGGGGGGGTGGGGGGGGGGGGGGGTGGGGGGGGGGGGGGGTGGGGGGGGGGGGGGGTGGGGGGGGGGGGGGGTGGGGGGGGGGGGGGGTGGGGGGGGGGGGGGGTGGGGGGGGGGGGGGGTGGGGGGGGGGGGGGGTGGGGGGGGGGGGGGGTGGGGGGGGGGGGGGGTGGGGGGGGGGGGGGGTGGGGGGGGGGGGGGGTGGGGGGGGGGGGGGGTGGGGGGGGGGGGGGGTGGGGGGGGGGGGGGGTGGGGGGGGGGGGGGGTGGGGGGGGGGGGGGGTGGGGGGGGGGGGGGGTGGGGGGGGGGGGGGGTGGGGGGGGGGGGGGGTGGGGGGGGGGGGGGGTGGGGGGGGGGGGGGGTGGGGGGGGGGGGGGGTGGGGGGGGGGGGGGGTGGGGGGGGGGGGGGGTGGGGGGGGGGGGGGGTGGGGGGGGGGGGGGGTGGGGGGGGGGGGGGGTGGGGGGGGGGGGGGGTGGGGGGGGGGGGGGGTGGGGGGGGGGGGGGGTGGGGGGGGGGGGGGGTGGGGGGGGGGGGGGGTGGGGGGGGGGGGGGGTGGGGGGGGGGGGGGGTGGGGGGGGGGGGGGGTGGGGGGGGGGGGGGGTGGGGGGGGGGGGGGGTGGGGGGGGGGGGGGGTGGGGGGGGGGGGGGGTGGGGGGGGGGGGGGGTGGGGGGGGGGGGGGGTGGGGGGGGGGGGGGGTGGGGGGGGGGGGGGGTGGGGGGGGGGGGGGGTGGGGGGGGGGGGGGGTGGGGGGGGGGGGGGGTGGGGGGGGGGGGGGGTGGGGGGGGGGGGGGGTGGGGGGGGGGGGGGGTGGGGGGGGGGGGGGGTGGGGGGGGGGGGGGGTGGGGGGGGGGGGGGGTGGGGGGGGGGGGGGGTGGGGGGGGGGGGGGGTGGGGGGGGGGGGGGGTGGGGGGGGGGGGGGGTGGGGGGGGGGGGGGGTGGGGGGGGGGGGGGGTGGGGGGGGGGGGGGGTGGGGGGGGGGGGGGGTGGGGGGGGGGGGGGGTGGGGGGGGGGGGGGGTGGGGGGGGGGGGGGGTGGGGGGGGGGGGGGGTGGGGGGGGGGGGGGGTGGGGGGGGGGGGGGGTGGGGGGGGGGGGGGGTGGGGGGGGGGGGGGGTGGGGGGGGGGGGGGGTGGGGGGGGGGGGGGGTGGGGGGGGGGGGGGGTGGGGGGGGGGGGGGGTGGGGGGGGGGGGGGGTGGGGGGGGGGGGGGGTGGGGGGGGGGGGGGGTGGGGGGGGGGGGGGGTGGGGGGGGGGGGGGGTGGGGGGGGGGGGGGGTGGGGGGGGGGGGGGGTGGGGGGGGGGGGGGGTGGGGGGGGGGGGGGGTGGGGGGGGGGGGGGGTGGGGGGGGGGGGGGGTGGGGGGGGGGGGGGGTGGGGGGGGGGGGGGGTGGGGGGGGGGGGGGGTGGGGGGGGGGGGGGGTGGGGGGGGGGGGGGGTGGGGGGGGGGGGGGGTGGGGGGGGGGGGGGGTGGGGGGGGGGGGGGGTGGGGGGGGGGGGGGGTGGGGGGGGGGGGGGGTGGGGGGGGGGGGGGGTGGGGGGGGGGGGGGGTGGGGGGGGGGGGGGGTGGGGGGGGGGGGGGGTGGGGGGGGGGGGGGGTGGGGGGGGGGGGGGGTGGGGGGGGGGGGGGGTGGGGGGGGGGGGGGGTGGGGGGGGGGGGGGGTGGGGGGGGGGGGGGGTGGGGGGGGGGGGGGGTGGGGGGGGGGGGGGGTGGGGGGGGGGGGGGGTGGGGGGGGGGGGGGGTGGGGGGGGGGGGGGGTGGGGGGGGGGGGGGGTGGGGGGGGGGGGGGGTGGGGGGGGGGGGGGGTGGGGGGGGGGGGGGGTGGGGGGGGGGGGGGGTGGGGGGGGGGGGGGGTGGGGGGGGGGGGGGGTGGGGGGGGGGGGGGGTGGGGGGGGGGGGGGGTGGGGGGGGGGGGGGGTGGGGGGGGGGGGGGGTGGGGGGGGGGGGGGGTGGGGGGGGGGGGGGGTGGGGGGGGGGGGGGGTGGGGGGGGGGGGGGGTGGGGGGGGGGGGGGGTGGGGGGGGGGGGGGGTGGGGGGGGGGGGGGGTGGGGGGGGGGGGGGGTGGGGGGGGGGGGGGGTGGGGGGGGGGGGGGGTGGGGGGGGGGGGGGGTGGGGGGGGGGGGGGGTGGGGGGGGGGGGGGGTGGGGGGGGGGGGGGGTGGGGGGGGGGGGGGGTGGGGGGGGGGGGGGGTGGGGGGGGGGGGGGGTGGGGGGGGGGGGGGGTGGGGGGGGGGGGGGGTGGGGGGGGGGGGGGGTGGGGGGGGGGGGGGGTGGGGGGGGGGGGGGGTGGGGGGGGGGGGGGGTGGGGGGGGGGGGGGGTGGGGGGGGGGGGGGGTGGGGGGGGGGGGGGGTGGGGGGGGGGGGGGGTGGGGGGGGGGGGGGGTGGGGGGGGGGGGGGGTGGGGGGGGGGGGGGGTGGGGGGGGGGGGGGGTGGGGGGGGGGGGGGGTGGGGGGGGGGGGGGGTGGGGGGGGGGGGGGGTGGGGGGGGGGGGGGGTGGGGGGGGGGGGGGGTGGGGGGGGGGGGGGGTGGGGGGGGGGGGGGGTGGGGGGGGGGGGGGGTGGGGGGGGGGGGGGGTGGGGGGGGGGGGGGGTGGGGGGGGGGGGGGGTGGGGGGGGGGGGGGGTGGGGGGGGGGGGGGGTGGGGGGGGGGGGGGGTGGGGGGGGGGGGGGGTGGGGGGGGGGGGGGGTGGGGGGGGGGGGGGGTGGGGGGGGGGGGGGGTGGGGGGGGGGGGGGGTGGGGGGGGGGGGGGGTGGGGGGGGGGGGGGGTGGGGGGGGGGGGGGGTGGGGGGGGGGGGGGGTGGGGGGGGGGGGGGGTGGGGGGGGGGGGGGGTGGGGGGGGGGGGGGGTGGGGGGGGGGGGGGGTGGGGGGGGGGGGGGGTGGGGGGGGGGGGGGGTGGGGGGGGGGGGGGGTGGGGGGGGGGGGGGGTGGGGGGGGGGGGGGGTGGGGGGGGGGGGGGGTGGGGGGGGGGGGGGGTGGGGGGGGGGGGGGGTGGGGGGGGGGGGGGGTGGGGGGGGGGGGGGGTGGGGGGGGGGGGGGGTGGGGGGGGGGGGGGGTGGGGGGGGGGGGGGGTGGGGGGGGGGGGGGGTGGGGGGGGGGGGGGGTGGGGGGGGGGGGGGGTGGGGGGGGGGGGGGGTGGGGGGGGGGGGGGGTGGGGGGGGGGGGGGGTGGGGGGGGGGGGGGGTGGGGGGGGGGGGGGGTGGGGGGGGGGGGGGGTGGGGGGGGGGGGGGGTGGGGGGGGGGGGGGGTGGGGGGGGGGGGGGGTGGGGGGGGGGGGGGGTGGGGGGGGGGGGGGGTGGGGGGGGGGGGGGGTGGGGGGGGGGGGGGGTGGGGGGGGGGGGGGGTGGGGGGGGGGGGGGGTGGGGGGGGGGGGGGGTGGGGGGGGGGGGGGGTGGGGGGGGGGGGGGGTGGGGGGGGGGGGGGGTGGGGGGGGGGGGGGGTGGGGGGGGGGGGGGGTGGGGGGGGGGGGGGGTGGGGGGGGGGGGGGGTGGGGGGGGGGGGGGGTGGGGGGGGGGGGGGGTGGGGGGGGGGGGGGGTGGGGGGGGGGGGGGGTGGGGGGGGGGGGGGGTGGGGGGGGGGGGGGGTGGGGGGGGGGGGGGGTGGGGGGGGGGGGGGGTGGGGGGGGGGGGGGGTGGGGGGGGGGGGGGGTGGGGGGGGGGGGGGGTGGGGGGGGGGGGGGGTGGGGGGGGGGGGGGGTGGGGGGGGGGGGGGGTGGGGGGGGGGGGGGGTGGGGGGGGGGGGGGGTGGGGGGGGGGGGGGGTGGGGGGGGGGGGGGGTGGGGGGGGGGGGGGGTGGGGGGGGGGGGGGGTGGGGGGGGGGGGGGGTGGGGGGGGGGGGGGGTGGGGGGGGGGGGGGGTGGGGGGGGGGGGGGGTGGGGGGGGGGGGGGGTGGGGGGGGGGGGGGGTGGGGGGGGGGGGGGGTGGGGGGGGGGGGGGGTGGGGGGGGGGGGGGGTGGGGGGGGGGGGGGGTGGGGGGGGGGGGGGGTGGGGGGGGGGGGGGGTGGGGGGGGGGGGGGGTGGGGGGGGGGGGGGGTGGGGGGGGGGGGGGGTGGGGGGGGGGGGGGGTGGGGGGGGGGGGGGGTGGGGGGGGGGGGGGGTGGGGGGGGGGGGGGGTGGGGGGGGGGGGGGGTGGGGGGGGGGGGGGGTGGGGGGGGGGGGGGGTGGGGGGGGGGGGGGGTGGGGGGGGGGGGGGGTGGGGGGGGGGGGGGGTGGGGGGGGGGGGGGGTGGGGGGGGGGGGGGGTGGGGGGGGGGGGGGGTGGGGGGGGGGGGGGGTGGGGGGGGGGGGGGGTGGGGGGGGGGGGGGGTGGGGGGGGGGGGGGGTGGGGGGGGGGGGGGGTGGGGGGGGGGGGGGGTGGGGGGGGGGGGGGGTGGGGGGGGGGGGGGGTGGGGGGGGGGGGGGGTGGGGGGGGGGGGGGGTGGGGGGGGGGGGGGGTGGGGGGGGGGGGGGGTGGGGGGGGGGGGGGGTGGGGGGGGGGGGGGGTGGGGGGGGGGGGGGGTGGGGGGGGGGGGGGGTGGGGGGGGGGGGGGGTGGGGGGGGGGGGGGGTGGGGGGGGGGGGGGGTGGGGGGGGGGGGGGGTGGGGGGGGGGGGGGGTGGGGGGGGGGGGGGGTGGGGGGGGGGGGGGGTGGGGGGGGGGGGGGGTGGGGGGGGGGGGGGGTGGGGGGGGGGGGGGGTGGGGGGGGGGGGGGGTGGGGGGGGGGGGGGGTGGGGGGGGGGGGGGGTGGGGGGGGGGGGGGGTGGGGGGGGGGGGGGGTGGGGGGGGGGGGGGGTGGGGGGGGGGGGGGGTGGGGGGGGGGGGGGGTGGGGGGGGGGGGGGGTGGGGGGGGGGGGGGGTGGGGGGGGGGGGGGGTGGGGGGGGGGGGGGGTGGGGGGGGGGGGGGGTGGGGGGGGGGGGGGGTGGGGGGGGGGGGGGGTGGGGGGGGGGGGGGGTGGGGGGGGGGGGGGGTGGGGGGGGGGGGGGGTGGGGGGGGGGGGGGGTGGGGGGGGGGGGGGGTGGGGGGGGGGGGGGGTGGGGGGGGGGGGGGGTGGGGGGGGGGGGGGGTGGGGGGGGGGGGGGGTGGGGGGGGGGGGGGGTGGGGGGGGGGGGGGGTGGGGGGGGGGGGGGGTGGGGGGGGGGGGGGGTGGGGGGGGGGGGGGGTGGGGGGGGGGGGGGGTGGGGGGGGGGGGGGGTGGGGGGGGGGGGGGGTGGGGGGGGGGGGGGGTGGGGGGGGGGGGGGGTGGGGGGGGGGGGGGGTGGGGGGGGGGGGGGGTGGGGGGGGGGGGGGGTGGGGGGGGGGGGGGGTGGGGGGGGGGGGGGGTGGGGGGGGGGGGGGGTGGGGGGGGGGGGGGGTGGGGGGGGGGGGGGGTGGGGGGGGGGGGGGGTGGGGGGGGGGGGGGGTGGGGGGGGGGGGGGGTGGGGGGGGGGGGGGGTGGGGGGGGGGGGGGGTGGGGGGGGGGGGGGGTGGGGGGGGGGGGGGGTGGGGGGGGGGGGGGGTGGGGGGGGGGGGGGGTGGGGGGGGGGGGGGGTGGGGGGGGGGGGGGGTGGGGGGGGGGGGGGGTGGGGGGGGGGGGGGGTGGGGGGGGGGGGGGGTGGGGGGGGGGGGGGGTGGGGGGGGGGGGGGGTGGGGGGGGGGGGGGGTGGGGGGGGGGGGGGGTGGGGGGGGGGGGGGGTGGGGGGGGGGGGGGGTGGGGGGGGGGGGGGGTGGGGGGGGGGGGGGGTGGGGGGGGGGGGGGGTGGGGGGGGGGGGGGGTGGGGGGGGGGGGGGGTGGGGGGGGGGGGGGGTGGGGGGGGGGGGGGGTGGGGGGGGGGGGGGGTGGGGGGGGGGGGGGGTGGGGGGGGGGGGGGGTGGGGGGGGGGGGGGGTGGGGGGGGGGGGGGGTGGGGGGGGGGGGGGGTGGGGGGGGGGGGGGGTGGGGGGGGGGGGGGGTGGGGGGGGGGGGGGGTGGGGGGGGGGGGGGGTGGGGGGGGGGGGGGGTGGGGGGGGGGGGGGGTGGGGGGGGGGGGGGGTGGGGGGGGGGGGGGGTGGGGGGGGGGGGGGGTGGGGGGGGGGGGGGGTGGGGGGGGGGGGGGGTGGGGGGGGGGGGGGGTGGGGGGGGGGGGGGGTGGGGGGGGGGGGGGGTGGGGGGGGGGGGGGGTGGGGGGGGGGGGGGGTGGGGGGGGGGGGGGGTGGGGGGGGGGGGGGGTGGGGGGGGGGGGGGGTGGGGGGGGGGGGGGGTGGGGGGGGGGGGGGGTGGGGGGGGGGGGGGGTGGGGGGGGGGGGGGGTGGGGGGGGGGGGGGGTGGGGGGGGGGGGGGGTGGGGGGGGGGGGGGGTGGGGGGGGGGGGGGGTGGGGGGGGGGGGGGGTGGGGGGGGGGGGGGGTGGGGGGGGGGGGGGGTGGGGGGGGGGGGGGGTGGGGGGGGGGGGGGGTGGGGGGGGGGGGGGGTGGGGGGGGGGGGGGGTGGGGGGGGGGGGGGGTGGGGGGGGGGGGGGGTGGGGGGGGGGGGGGGTGGGGGGGGGGGGGGGTGGGGGGGGGGGGGGGTGGGGGGGGGGGGGGGTGGGGGGGGGGGGGGGTGGGGGGGGGGGGGGGTGGGGGGGGGGGGGGGTGGGGGGGGGGGGGGGTGGGGGGGGGGGGGGGTGGGGGGGGGGGGGGGTGGGGGGGGGGGGGGGTGGGGGGGGGGGGGGGTGGGGGGGGGGGGGGGTGGGGGGGGGGGGGGGTGGGGGGGGGGGGGGGTGGGGGGGGGGGGGGGTGGGGGGGGGGGGGGGTGGGGGGGGGGGGGGGTGGGGGGGGGGGGGGGTGGGGGGGGGGGGGGGTGGGGGGGGGGGGGGGTGGGGGGGGGGGGGGGTGGGGGGGGGGGGGGGTGGGGGGGGGGGGGGGTGGGGGGGGGGGGGGGTGGGGGGGGGGGGGGGTGGGGGGGGGGGGGGGTGGGGGGGGGGGGGGGTGGGGGGGGGGGGGGGTGGGGGGGGGGGGGGGTGGGGGGGGGGGGGGGTGGGGGGGGGGGGGGGTGGGGGGGGGGGGGGGTGGGGGGGGGGGGGGGTGGGGGGGGGGGGGGGTGGGGGGGGGGGGGGGTGGGGGGGGGGGGGGGTGGGGGGGGGGGGGGGTGGGGGGGGGGGGGGGTGGGGGGGGGGGGGGGTGGGGGGGGGGGGGGGTGGGGGGGGGGGGGGGTGGGGGGGGGGGGGGGTGGGGGGGGGGGGGGGTGGGGGGGGGGGGGGGTGGGGGGGGGGGGGGGTGGGGGGTGGGGGGGGTGGGGGGGGGGGGGGGGGGGGGGGGGGGGGGGTGGGGGGGGGGGGGGTGGGGGGGGGGGGGGTGGGGGTGGGGGGGGGGGGGGGGGGGTGGGGGGGGGGGGGGGGGGTGGGGGGGGGGGGGGGTGGGGGGGGGGGGGGGGTTTGGGCCGTGAGGGGGGGGGGGGTGGGGGACTGATGGGAATTGCAGTCCATAACATCTGGAGTGCCAAAGGTTCGCCACCATGGACTTAGGGTAGAACCGACCAGAAATCTGAAAAAACAACAACCTTGAAGCCAATCATAACCACGTCCCCGTGGCAGAGGTTTGAACCCAGCTGTGTCTTGACAGGCGGCGGCGGGCATTCTGTGCTACGTGGGCGCTTACGTCTTCATCACGTACGATGACTACGACCACTTCTTCGAGGACGTCTACACGCTCATCCCTGCCGTGGTTATCATAGCTGTGGGGACGCTCCTCTTCATCATCGGTCTCATCGGCTGCTGCGCCACGATCCGAGAGAGTCGCTGTGGGCTCGCGACGGTAAGTGGCCACTATTGTCTGGAACAACTTTCCCTTTGTCGAGTGCTAAGACCCAGCGTGGCGTAGTGGTTAAGATCGGGTATGCTCTAATCTGAGGAACCGGGTTTGATTCCCCACTCCTCCACCTGAGTGGCAGAGGCTTATCTGGGGAACCAGATTAGCTTGTGCACTCCAACACATGCCAGCTGGGAGATCTTGAGCGAGTCACAGTTCTTCGGAGTTCTCTCAGCTCCACCCACCTCACAGGGGGTTTGTTGTGGGGGGGGGAAGGGAAAGGAGCTTGTAAGCCCCTTTTAGTCTCCTTACAGGAGAGAAAGGGGGGGGATATAAATCCAAACTCTTCTTCTCGTTCACAGTTATCTGCTCACCATGAGCAAATCCTGCTTTTTAGCCACTTATGTATCATCTTCAGATTCGACAGTAAAACTGTTCTTAACGCTCCTGCTCGAGATTTATAATACAGAAGGGGGGGGGATGATTACCCCATAACAAAGCTCAGCTCGTTCGGTACTCGGTCAGTGAAATAACATCCACTGTAACGGGAGCTGCCTCTTTCAAGCATCGGAGACACACTCGTGTTCGACATGCATAATAGACTAATTTGACTCAAAGTACGAGACTGCAAAATATTTCATGACGCTTGCGCAGACGTAACTCGAGCTTCCCGTGGCGTTGCCCGGTAAAGCAGTGCTGGAATCTTTTCTGGGTCTTT
Source organism: Sphaerodactylus townsendi (assembly GCF_021028975.2). Lineage (NCBI taxonomy): Eukaryota > Metazoa > Chordata > Lepidosauria > Squamata > Sphaerodactylidae > Sphaerodactylus > Sphaerodactylus townsendi. The sequence goes on from NC_059441.1 coordinate 12,177,316, forward strand.
TGGTCTCTTTGATTTGGGGCCTACGTACTCAAATGATTGCTTGATAAGATCCTGTAACATACTGGGATTGTGTGTGTTCTGTGTTACCCAGAGATCTTGAGTTAAGTTATCGTTGCATAACCAATAAGCAGGAAAGCTGTGTTTACACCAGATCCTCACGTTTCCCGACTACCTTTAAAACCACAGTGCTGTATTACCTTTTTTTTGTTTCGGGACACGCAGTTTGTGCAGTCATCCTCCTGCTTTCGTAATTAACTTCGTCACAGAGGAAGTGGTGAGAATTAGGTGGTTCTGGGCTACATCTACAGAGCGAAGGTAAATCGGTCTCTCTCACACAAAACTCTTACAACGGGGCTCGCAAACCTCCGGGCTTGGGATTTTGTAAACCCGCAGGCGAAATCGGAGGAGGCTGCCGGGCTGGAATTACAGGCGTAAAAATAAAAACGGCACACTCGCTGCCGAAGGAAGTAATTAGAAGTCTTAAAAGAGATGAAGCGCTAAGAAGGACTAAGGCGGCGAATCAAGAAGCCGGGGTCACTGGCGGGTGGTGAATGATTCCTCCTGTAGTATTTTTAACGTTATTCTTTTTCTCGACTTGGCAGTAACGTCCGTTGTTCAAGATCAAATAACTGCTCCCCTCCCCCTGGTTTTTTTGGTTAGTTTCAAAGAACCTGGTTGAGTCTGAAGATGTAGAGATTCATTCTAAAACTATGCTGTTTGTAGCGTGTTGGGGAGTCACAAGAATCTCTTGCCCCCCCCTTCAGATATTTTTGGGTCACACCCCATCTAAATCATTGCAGTCCCCTCCTCATGGCTGCAATACCTGCCTTACGCTCGGGTTGCTACCGTTCCTGGAGTCTGTGACATTTGACCCAGTCGGTGTTAAAAAACTATCCACAACGAAGGGGACAATCCCTTCATTGCATTTTCTTTAAAAGATAGCACATCAACCAAGATAGCAACAGTGGAAAATGACCATTTGAGGTCATCAAGCGGGGGATGAAATCTTAATTATCCTGGGCTCTGAAACTTGAGTGCTGGAGGTGGCAGATAAACACACTTCCTTGACATAGGGCGATTCCGCACATGAGTAAAATAGGTTCGACACAGTTCCCTGAGAAGGAATTACTAACCTAGAGCTCGGAAAACCATTGTTGTTCACCACTGCAACCAGCTTGATCCCAGCTCAGAGGGCGGAATCATCCTGTGCCTCTTCGCCGCTCCGTTCCAATTGGCTACTGTTCTACAGCCATGTTCCGTCTATCCCTACACACGTTATTAAAAAAACTGCCAGAGGAATGGAGGGACGAAGGTGGCGTTTTGATTTCCGTCAACAGCTGAAAAGGCAGCATGCTCTGAAACACTCAGCTGTAGCGATTGGTTGAATGGGGACTTCCTGGCACCAGAGATTCTTGGTCGCGACTTTACTCAGCTGAATCGAGCTGAGATTACGGCGTGCAGTTCCCTGAAAAAGTAGTAGTTCCCAACTGGAGTCGGAAATTTGACCGTTACACGGGGCAAAGCTGGTACAAAACCACGTCGATCCCAGTGGCTGTGCGGAGCACTTAGGTCGAACACAGCTCGAACTTAGGTAGATAACCCAAGTGCGGAATCGACCTTAGTTTCATTGGTTATAAGAGTGGGGAAGAGACGGGCAAAGACTGTAGTTGTAGTTATATGAACCTTCCCTCTATTCATTCCTGACTCCTTTCACTGACATCTCCACAATTGAATGGTGTGGGGATTACTTTAGAAAAGGATCTCTCCACACCCATGGTCTGTTGAAAGTTAGCACAATTCCTCTTCCCTTTTCGTCTCCACTGCGGTACGGATTCTACCCACCAACCACCTTATTCGGGGCAGGTACAGTATTCAAGATAAAGGGGGACCAGCGTTCCAGTAACTCTGCTGTGGGGCGTGAGATGCTCAGAAGAAAAGAGAGCATATAACTTTTAAAATCATTCCCCGTGCTTTGTGCCTCCTTCACTCTCCGCTCTAAGTGGAGCAAGACGCATGCTTGCAAGTGTCACAGAAGTAATCCGGTATTTCAAACAGCCTTGTTCTCCATTTGCTTCATACTCAGGAGGGAGCTGAGAAATACTTTATCTCAATTCTCTTTCCGGTCAACCAGCGACTTCCTTTCATCTGCTCCGGACAGGATAGCAGATGTTAGATTTGCACTGTTGCCTCGTCTTAAGGTTGATTGGCCAGACCGTAACTTCTCACCCAGTCCCCAAAAATGATCCCGTGGGCGAAAACAGCCAATCAGCATTTTATATTGGCTGTAAAGTATCCCATTGGACGAGTGTTTAAGGACCGTCTTCATCGGGGCCCCTGTTTTATGCATACGTTGTTTGCCAGAGTTATCTGTTCAGAATGGAAAGCCAAATGGATGACTGTATTTTGGGGGTTTTGTCTTTTCCCCCCCAAACCAGGTGGAGGATGAAGTCAATCACAGCATCACGAAAGTGTACGACGCATATAATGGGACAAACCCAGATGCTGCCAGCCGCGCCATTGACTACGTGCAGAGACAGGTGAGGGCAGGTGCCGTTCTGCCACCCGCCCAGGTGTTGTAACAACAAAGTTGGGGTGGTCTGCCGAACCCTACAAGGCAGGGGCTCACCTGTTCCCTATGCGACAGGGCCGAGCAGGAAGCCATGACCTCCATAGAAGGTCTCTCTGTGTTCAGATTCCTCTCCTGGAAGCCGCCAAAGCTACCTGATTGATTGATTGATTGATTGATTGATTGATTGATTGATTGATTAATTGATTTAATTGATTGATTGATTGATTGATTGATTGATTGATTGATTGATTGATTGATTAGGTATACCGCCCTATCCCTGAAGGGCTCAGGGCGGTGAACAACATAAAATCATATATAAAACATAGTGTAAAATAAGTAAATTCTAAAACAGTAGCCCCACGAAGTCCATATACAACCCTCCCCGGAAAAAGAATGGGTCCCAATGATGTTAGGGCTCTGTAAACAGAGAGGGCCCTATAAGCAGAGGGTGGGGGGTGGAGGCACTATCAGCGGCTGGACGCTCCAAAGGCCCGGCGGAACAATTCGGTCTTACAGGCCCTGCGGAATTCTCCAAGGTCCCGCAGGGCCCGGACAGCTGGTGGTAGAGGGTTCCACCAGGCCAGCGCTAGAGCATGTGCTGGTGTGATAACTTGGTCCCGAAGGCCATGCCGTTTGGCACCTGTCACACAAACTTTCATGTTCACACGCTCCACTGCGCCTCCGCAAGGCGGTCAGAGTAACACAAGGACATCCGGCTGATGGTTCGTTGCTTCAAAGAGGGAATCAAAAAAATTGTGCCCCCGAAGTCTCTCTTGGCATCAAGAGCCAGCATGGTGTAGTGGTTAAGAGCAGGTGTAGTCTAGTCTGGAGAACCAGGTTTGATTCCCCACTCTGCCCCTTGAGCTGTGGAGGCTTGTCTGGTGAACCAGATTAGCTTGTGCGCTCCCAACGCGCACGGCAGCTGGGTGACCTTGGGCTAGTCTGGTTTGCCGGCGGGGTTTGGCGCGAGGGGTCTCCTTACAGGAGAGAAAAGGGGATATAAATCCAACTCTTCTTAATTGGAGTGGCTGAGTTACTCAGGGTTAGATGGCTGGTTTAATTTTTTTGCAATGCCAAATGTAACCCCTCTCTCTCTCTCTTTAATACAGCTGCATTGTTGTGGTATCCACAACTACACAGACTGGAACACGACAAACTGGTTCAAAGAAATGAAAAACAACAGCGTGCCCCTGAGCTGCTGCAAAGCCAGCGTTAGCAACTGCACGGGGAGCCTGGCTCATCCCACAGACCTTTACGGCGAGGTCGGTACCCCTTACGATAAGATAAGAAGCATTTATTGCCATCGTGCACGCACAACAAAATTTACAAGCATTCCCCGATGCACACTGTTTCAGAGCTCACAGCCCATCCTCACATTCAGCAGTGGCGTAGGAGGTTAAGAGCTCGTGTATCTAATCTGGAGGAACCGGGTTTGATTCCCAGCTCTGCCGCCTGAGCTGTGGAGGCTTATCTGGGGAATTCAGATTAGCCTGTACACTCCCACACACACCAGCTAGGTGACCTTGGGCTAGTCACAGCTCTACGGAGCTCTCTCAGCCCCACCTACCTCACAGGGTGTTTGTTGTGAGGGGGGAAGGGCAAGGAGATTGTCAGCCCCTTTGAGTCTCCTGCAGGAGAGAAAGGGGGGATATAAATCCAAACTCTTCTTCTTCTTCTTCTTCCTCCATCCATCCCTGTACAACCCCAAACACATCAACACGAAACCGCGGAGTTCAGCATAGCCGCAGCTCTAGAATAGAAGCTGTCTCTGAGCTGACTTGTCCTTGTTTTTAGAATCCTATATCGTCTGCCAGATGGTAACAGTTCAAAAAGAGAGTATGCCGGGTGAGACGGATCCTTCAAAATATTCTGAACTTCCTTTAGGCAGCGGGAATGATAAAGTTCAGCATTCTTATTTTTTTTTGTATTTTATCACCTTTATTTAAATTAACCACATTATACAATAAACAGAAAAGAAAAATATATATATACACATATAGAAATAAATACAATTTCAAATTATGTTTACATAATAAAGAACATTATAAAAAGATGTAAAGACATAAAGAAAAAAGGGGGGGAAAATAGTGCATTGACTTCCAGCTAGTAAAACATAAGATACACAATCTAATATCGAAAATACTTTGTTACATCTCAAGTTTATAATTATATATCATTTCAAATTATAGTTACATTATTTCTAACCTACTAACTGTATCAACAATTAATTAGTATACTGAATTATACTGAATTTATACTGGTAAATGGATAAAGTTCAGCATTCAGAAGGAGATTGTCAGCCCCTTTGAGTCTCCTTGCAGGAGAGAAAGGGGGGATATAAATCCAAACTTCTTCTTTTTCTTCTTCTCCTCCTCCTCCTCCTCCTCCTCCTCCTCCTCCTCCTCCTCCTCCTCCTCCTCCTCCTCCTCCTCTATTCTGGTGTCCCTCGTAAAAAAAACCCTTTATAGGTTCTATGAAAAGGAATGCCCTTCAGTGGTGTCAAACCTATGGCACTCCAGATGTTCACGGACTACAATTCCCATCAGCCCCTGCCAGCATGGCCAATTTAGGCTAAATGATATCAGTGACGTGTGTGTTTGTTTCTTAGGGGTGCGAGGCCCTGGTGGTAAAGAAGCTGCAGGAGATCATGATGTACGTCATTTGGGCAGCGCTGGGCTTTGCTGCCATCCAGGTAAGACCGCCACATTTTAAGAACAAGAACGCTGTGCTCGATAACGCAGCTTCCCCCTTTTTGGTTGCCTTTGCCCCGTTGGATCCAAGGGCATGCCCCAGCTGTAAAGCTGAACTCCGGAGAGGACGCAGGTGCCACCCTGACCCGCAAAATGCGCCATCTAAATGCACTGAGCGTGTGTTTCCCGAAGCAGGGTCATGTTTCCTCCCAAACGGCTGCATAAACATTGCTCGAGAGAGGTTTGAGGGCAGGGTGCCTGCTGGTTCTGAAATGTTGACCTAAGGTTGGGAAATTTCCGCCCCTTTGTAGAACTGGTTGTTAACCCTTCGAGTGGGCGCGTCAAAGCAGCAGTGGCGTAGGAGGCTAAGAGCTCGTGTATCTAATCTGGAGGAACCGGGTTTGATTCCCCGCTCTGCCGCCTGAGCTGTGGAGGCTTATCTGGGGAATTCAGATTAGCCTGTGCACTCCCGCACATGCCAGCTGGGTGACCTTGGGCTAGTCACAGCTTCTCGGAGCTCTCTCAGCCCCACCCACCTCACAGGGTGTTTGTTGTGAGGGGGGAAGGGCAAGGAGATTGTCAGCCCCTTTGAGTCTCCTGCAGGAGAGAAAGGGGGGATATAAATCCAAACTCTTCTTCTCTTCCCTTCTGTGCGGATATTTTCTTCCAACTTACAAGCGGTAGAGCCCAAGCCTTGTTGAGTCTTATCCTGACTTGACAGAGAGTGTGTTGTTATTACTTGTCTGGCGCTTTAAATAAGAGTCGTCAGATGAGTTGCTTATTGGCAGAATGTATTAGGGGTACCTCTCCTGCGCCTAGCGAGCAGGTACTGCTTAACGGAAACCAAGCTTGTCGAAGGCTTTCACGGCCAGATTCAACTGGTTGTTGTGGGTTTTCCAGGCTGTGTGGCCGTGGTCTGGTAGATCTTGTTCCTAACATTTCACCTGCATCTGTGGGTGGCATCTTCAGAGGTGTATCACAGAGAGAAGTGTGTTACACACTGTGTCCAGAGAGAAGTGTGTCACAACTGGACACGGTGTGTAACACACTTCTCTCTGTGATACACCTCTGAAGATGCCGGCCACAGATGCAGGCGAAATGTTAGGAACAAGATCCACCAGACCACGGCCACGCAGCCCGGAAAACCCGCAACAATCAGGAAACTAAGCTGTTACTAGTAGAAACGGCTGGCAGTACTCAATGGAAACTTGAATTAACCATGATTTCTTTCGTTCTCCTGTGAAAGCATAGAGTATTCGTTTTATTTCAAACATGTATTTAATTGGGGTGATGTGCGGTTTCCGGGCTGTATGGCCGTGTTCTAGCAGCATTCTCTCCTGACGTCTCGCCTGCATCTGTGGCTGGCATCTTCAGAGGCCGTACAGCCCGGAAACCACACAGTACCCCAGTGATTCCGGCCGTGAAAGCCTTCGACAATGTATTTAATTGCTGGCCCGCCCACCCCCCAATTGTGTTCGGTCCAACGTCTTTGACCTGCTACCCACTTCCCGTTGGCGCCGAGCAAGCCGGACTTGGATATTTGCTCAGTTTCGAGTTGGCAGGGAAAGAACCAGCTGATAAGGTTGGACAAACATTTCCCGCTAGAAAGTGTCGCTCAACAAAATACAGAGAAGTCGAAAACGTAGCAGGGCTTCAGTTGGAGATAAACGTCTCGATTTATTGCTTCTTTCACCATCAGTCAAGCCTGTGGGGTTTGTTTATCTTTCTGTACTCCAGAAAAGCAGTTTTACTCGCTGGTGGACAGTAACTGTTGCCCTTGGTGCTCCTGTGTGCACTCAATTTGTTCTCTCACCCCACCCCAGCTCTTAGGCATGCTCTGTGCTTGCATCGTCCTCTGCCGGAGGAGTCGGGACCCTGCTTACGAACTGCTCATCACCGGAGGGACCTACGCGTAGAAGAAGCCGAAGAACCTGAATTTCCTGTTCCCCTCCGCTTGGAAAAAAAAGGTGTTTCGATTCGGCGCCGTCGATTCGGTCAAGTGAGCCGGGATGGCAAACGCGTACACTGGCGACAGGCGAAACCGAAGCCTTCCCTTCACCCCAGCCCTCCCCCCTATTACTGTGGCCTCCCTCCCCCTCTGTATATTTCGAGTAACCAAATAAACGCTAATCTCGGAACCGTCGACAAAACGAGCAGCGTGACCCGAGAGAGGTAGAGTTTGCCGCTCAAGGCTGGCCAATTGCCTCCGGACCCCGTCCGGGTTTTTAACCTTGCGTGCGGAATCCTTCCGGTCTTCGCCGCGGGGAGCAATCGGCCGGTCGTGTGAAGGAAGGTCGGCTGCGTTTTGATTTTGCAAGGTTTCACCTGTCACTCCCCCCCAAAAAAAATCTTGCCTGTCAGCAGTGTTTGTGTCTCCACAGAGCATTAAGCGAAGCCCCAAACACCACAACGAAACTCCTACTAACCAAAATTTTTAGAGTCGCACGAGCACATCTCTTGACCTTTTTAAAAAACAAAAAACTTCGACCGAGCAGATCTTCCGAAACCTCTTTGTTTTAAAGTACAGGCTGGCTTTTCAGGAGTATAATGTATGCACTACTGTTCTATAATGAATATTTTCATTTTTTTTTTCTATGAGGAGCTGTTTTTTGTGTCGAGTGAACTGTTCTTCTAGAGTAGCGAAAACAGTACGTGAAGGTGAATTGTGTAAATAGAAGACCTGATTAAATAAATCTTCTGTACATCTCTCTCCAAACAAGACTGTGGTCCACCTGTTCTTTTAATTTGGGGGAGGGGGACGCTTGTGTTGAGTAGTCCTTGGCAAAATAAAGCGACTTACCTACGAGTTTCACAGGTAAGTTTCCTCCTACAGCCACAAAGTATGGATGAAATGTGTAATTTGCTAGGAAATATGTCAGTCAGCTCCCTGCCAGGTGAGCTGCTTCCCCTAAAGATCTTAGAATGTGTGCGTGAAATTCTCAGCTCTCCATCTCTGCTTTATCTTGACAACAACCGGTTGTTAACCCTTAGAGTAGGCACGTCAAAGCAGCAGTGGCGTAGGATGCTAAGAGCTCGTGTATCTAATCTGGAGGAACCGGGTTTGATTCCCAGCTCTGCCGCCTGAGGAGGTTGGTCAGAATGTGGCAACGACTGTCCCGGGGGGGACTTGGCAAACTGGATGGTGGAGTGGAGATTCGAACACAGACCCCTGAATTCTGAGACCAGGAGTCTTCACACCTTTGGAATTGGGCCCAGCCACAAAACGGCCATTGCAGGAGGCAGAGCCGGACACAAAACACCAGGGAGCTACATTATATATAACCACAATAGCGATTCTTCAGTATTGTAGTCAGACATTTTGATTGACAGGACGCTCGGCCAATCTGACTCGGGACCTGTGCCCGGCCCGACCGACCCACAATTTCAGCACGGAGTGAAACAAAATCGCCCTCCGTGGGGCCGAGGGCACCTGCCATTTCCCCATTCAGAGGCCACGGCCGTTCTCACGTCCGCTGGCGCATTGCGCGGCCCCACTTGAAAGCGGCTTGCTGGGAGGGGGTTAAAGGTCGCCACTTTCCCAAGCGGCTCCTGGGCCATCCATGGTGTCGTGGAGTCTTTTCTTGCCTGAATGCAGCTGGCAGATGTTTGTCATCTCTGGGGGAAGGAGGGACCCCTCCTGCTTGCCCGTCAGCCGTCAAATCAGATTACCAAGACAAGAGCACCGAACGAGACGGCTTTCTTTTTTGGGGGGTCCCTTTTCCCCGATTGTAAAGAAACTGACACTAAAGGCGCTTTAGAGCAGGCCTGAAGTAGGGATTAAGCGGCAACAATAAATCTTAGTCTCCGGAGCTCTGCAGCTAATAAAGAGCCGGAGCTTTTCACTCGGAAAGAAAAATCCTGACCGTCTCTGCCGACGGAGGAAAGGGCGCGCGTACATTTTAAAAGACCCAGAATTGCAAACGAATACCTCGGCTGTGCAAAAAGAAATTAAACTGACCCTCCGAGCCATTTTCACAAAGTTCTCTGAAATGTTCTCCAATAGAATTTTGCAGTTTACGGAAAACTTGTTTACGTAGCATTCCCTGGGTAGCTGCTTCAGAGGAGCAGCGCCGTTACACCGTGGTTCACCAGGGAGTGGGGCCCAGTCCCCAGGTATGTGAACCCACAGAATTTCTTACGCTCCCTCCTGTGCAAGAGGTCGCACAAGCATCTACGGTCCTTTCCTTCACTGTAGCCGTTTGGTCAAGTGATAGACCAGTGGTGGCGAACCTATGGCACGGGTGCCAGAGGTGGCACTCAGAGCCCTCTCTGTGGGCACGGGTGCACAGAGTTCGTCATGTGATAATAGTGTAATTATTTCAGGGAGATTATTAGCATTAAACCTAAGACCTAGTTTTGGGGAAGCAGTGTAGGTGACCCTGTTAAGCGCTGTTAAACCCCACTGATTTTAATGGGAAGAATGAAAGTGTGATCCTTTACCTGGGAGTAAGCTCGGTTGTTGGCAATGGGGCTTGCTTCTGAGTAAACCCTCCTAGGGTCGTGATTCACCCATTGGAAGAGTTGCACGGTTGCTTCAAAGCAAAGCTAATGACTACCACCAAGCTTACTCCCGAGTAACGCACGCCTTGGAGCCACCCGGTTTTTCTAAACTAAAACCTCAGTATTGAGATTAAATTGCTGTGATAAATAAGTGTTTTTGGGGTTGCAATTTGGGCACTCGGCCTCGAAAAGGTTCACCGTCACTGATAGACTGTAATCTCTTTAAGATCAAGACCCATCTCTTTGCCCTGTACAAAACCCCATTTAGGCATCAAACTCGCGGCCCTCCAGATGTTGTGGACTACAGTTCCCATCATCCCCTACCAGCATGGCTAATTGCTCGTGCTGGCAGGGGATGATGGGAACTGTAGTCCATAACATCTGGAGGGCCACGAGTTTGACACCTGTGCAAGGGATAAGGCCCTTTCCGCACATGCAGAATAATGCACTTCCAATCTGCTTTCAGTGCACTTTGCAGCTGGATTTTACTGTGCGGAAGAGCCAAATCGGCTTGCAAGCAATCACGAAAGTGGATTGAAAGTGCCTTATTCTGCGTGTGCAGAAGGGGCCGGAGGAAAAAACGTGGCGTTGAGAGGTTTTGCAGCACCAAATAGGATGCAGGAGGCTCTTTTGATCAAAGCGACAAAATCCGTTGTTAATAGAGCTGTTATTCTGTAATACATACAGCCAGGTTAGGAATTTACACGAATGCAAAACAAACAAACAAACCAGCATTGATCAAAGACTATGATTATCTTGCAGACAGGTTGTCTTCGTCGTCTTGTTAGTGGGCCAGCTAGGATAGGGCACGCGCTTATGCTCTTTTAACGGCAAACCAAAGCGAGGGGCCGTGGCTCAGTGTCGGAGCATCCCTTCGAAGGTCACCGGTTCGGTTCCTGGCTTCACCAGTTAAACGCTATCAGGTAGTAGGTAATGGAGAAGGTCTCTACCTGGGACATGCTGAAGTTCCCAGGTTCAATTCCAGGCGTCTCCAGTTAAAAGGACCGGTTCGTAGATGACGTGACAGACCAGCGGCTGCCAGTCAGAGCAGACGATACCGAACTTGACGGACGGCTGGTTTGACGCAGCATAAGGCAGCTTGATGAGTGGGTTGGGGGACTAGGTTGGTGGTAGGGGGAAGTTTAGTTTAGTTTGTGTCATGTGGTTAGGGCCCCTGTCCATCACACACATGGCCCAAACCCAAATGCTGGTATTGCTTAGTGGGGATTGGTTGGAAGGGAATGAAGAAGAAGAGTTGGATTTAAATTCCCCCTTTCTCTCTTGTAAGGAGACTCAAAGGGGCTGGCAATCTCCTTTCCCTTCCCCCCCTTCACAACAAACACCCTGTGAGGTGGGTGGGGCTGAGAGAGCTCCAAAGAACTGTGACTAGCCCAAGATCACCCAGCTGGCATGTGTTGGAGTGCACAAGCTAACCTGGTTCCCCAGACAAGCCTCCACAGCTCAAGTGGCAGAGCGGGGAATCAAACCCGGTTTTCCAGATAAGAGTGCACCTGCTCTTAACCACTACGCCAGGGTGGCTCTCCACGCTGAGATCATCCAGTCCCTTTGGAGAACTTGGGTAGATTCACATGCATTGCTGCTACATTGCAATTCCAGCTTCGTTTCCAGCGTGTTGGGATTTTCCTGAAGCGGTCCGCTGGAACGGTCAAAAAAGGCACTCCAGACATGTCCGGCGCTCCAGTAATTTCCACAGTCTTTGGTCCCCATGCGTTTTATTCCGCCGGCCTTTACGTAACATGGCGACTGGCCCTTCCAAGTTCAAAGCATTGACGAGCGATTCCGGTGAAGCCCTTGGCAAGGAAACAGACCGCTCGTCTCTTTTTGAGTCTCCCACCTGCTTCTCGCGTTCAAATCCCCAGCAGCTGAGCCCCACAAAGAACGGGGCAGTATCTTGTAGCAGCCCGAGTTAAACATTTCATTCCCTCGAAAGAACATTCGGCCGCAAACAGCTGGGAATTGGAACGTGCGCCTAAATCGGATCCCGGAGGTCCCATCGGCCAAGGATAGTTCTCTTGAAGATGTCCTTGGAAAGTCCAAAGATTCATTCCAGTGGGTAGATCAGCTGTCTGAATGTCTAAACCCTGTAAATCAACACGCCAGGTACTTGATTCGGCAGCTGTACAAATCTGGCAGCCGTCAGTGCAAACAGGAAGGATGTCCAGATAGGGGTTTTCCGGTTGGTGAGGGACGCCCCTCGCATCAAACTTTCTCCAGGTAGGACCCCGGCACAAAACCCTGCTCTCCGTTCTGCTCCACCGTCCACCAGCCGTCCTCGCCAGCTTCGATGACCGTGACCGTGTCGCCTGCTTGGATATCCAGCTCGTCTGAATTCTGGAAGGAGAACGGTGAAAAAGAACGGAAATAAAGTTTAATGTATTGTCGAAGGCTTTCACAACCGGAATCACTGGGGTGCTGTATGGCCGTGTTCTAGCAGCATTCTCTCCTGACGTTTCTCCTGCATCTGTGGCAGGCATCTTCAGAGGGATGCATTGGTAGGATCTTCAGCCACACTTTGCAGGCTAAACATCAGGAGAGAATATACTGCTAGAACGACGGGCCATACAGATCCTCTGAAGATACCACACTTATCGCAATCTTCTGCATTTCCCTGATAACTTTCAACACTAATAAAGTTTAATCCTCTTTTGATTATTCCAGCAAGGGTCAAACATCGGATGCTGCTGGGCTGTTGGTTCAAGACCGTTTCCGTAACCAGAAGCAGAATTTTCTATACTGGAGCAAGGAAAGTTTTCCTCTAAGACAACAGGATCAACTGACTGTTGTGGGTTTTCTAGGTTGTGTGTCCGAGGTCTGGTAGCTTTATCTCCTAACGCCTTTTCTGGTCTTCGACCACAATAAAGCTGGCTGATTGATCGAACGAACGAACGAACGAACGAACGTCTTGCCTGCATCTAGGCCTGGCATCTCCAGAGGCATATCTGGGTTTCTCTCCCTGGCACAGTGTGGAGAGAAACACATCTTACCGCGGCATGTCTCTGAAGACGCCAGCCACAGACGCAGGCGAAACATTACAGGAGATAAAGTTGCCAGATCACGGCCACCCAGCCTGGAAAACCCACAACGGAGCGGTCTACTGATACAGACCAAACGTTAGTTTGCAGTTCTGCAGCAAGGTATGAATTGCCATGAGAAAGGGACTTGGGTTTTGTCAAAGGCTTTCATGGCCGGATTCAACTGGTTGTGGTGGGTTTTCCGGGCTGTGTGGCCGTGGGCTGGTGGATCTTGCTCCTAACATTTCGCCTGCATCTGTGGCTGGCATCTTCAGAGGTGTATCACAGAGGGAAGTCCACCAGACCACAGCCACACAGCCCAGAAAACCCACCAGAACCGGACTTGGGTTTGTTTGCCACAAACGATGAATGTCCCAACCCCGGGGCACCTCTGGAGCAACTGGGAAGGAGACGGAAACAGAACAACATTGGAAACAAAGGCCGGAATACTTTGGCGTGGTCTCCCGGGAGGTGATGAATGTGTTTCTAAGGCCCCTTCTGCACACGCAGAATAATGCACTTTCAATCCACTTTCAATGCACTTAGCAGCTGGATTTTATTGTGCGGAATAGCAAAATCCACTTGCAAACAATTGTGGAAGTGGATCGAAAGTGCGTTATTCTGCATGTGCGGAAGGCCCTAAGCCCTGTCGTTTCCAACTGCGTGATCGTGTGCTCTTCCACGCATGCAAAAAGAAAAAAAACACCTCCATAATAGAAAGCTAGCAAGTCAGGAAGGAGGATTCTAGCTTAGCCTTCTCTCTGTGCGGCTAGTTTTCTGTGTGGGCATTTTATTTTATGGGGGAGCGTTCAGTGATGGGAGCCCTCGCCCTCCCTCCCCGTACAATCTGAAACAGGATTGCCGTTAGAATATAGGTTGAACAGAAGCCCAAAGCCTCATCCATTCTACCAGTGGTTTTCGTTGGCAATTTCCTGCCGCTTTCCTCTGCTTTTCAGACTCGACATTTGCTGGGGACCTGGGGTGGAATTGCTGCCGGTATCTCTCCCTGTAAGTATGGCGTAACCTTGAAATATGGTCCTTTGCTGGTTCCAAGGTGGCGTTATCAATGGCCGCTCGGTGGCTGAGTCACAGAGGCTGATTCCGCATGGGCCAAAAAAAAGCAGTGTGAAAACGGTGTGAAAATGGTGTAAAAGGGTTTATACTGTTTTCACACCATTTTCACACCGCTGTTTTTGGCCCGTGTGGAATCAGCCATAGTTATCTGTTCTGCACCAGTGTATATTTTCTCCTTTTCACTGTGCACACACCCGTCTGGATTGCGTGGTTTTGCAGCGAAAGCACGGGGACCATTTCCAAACCTTTCAAAAAGTTTTCCTCACAGAGTTTAAACCGCCTCATCTACCTGGGATCAACCACGCTGCCTGGTACAGCCGAAATGACTCATTGGAAGCGTTTCCGGTTACCTGGGCTGTGTAATCGTAGAGCACTCTGTACTCCGTGGGCAGGATCGCCTCTTCCTTGTCCACGTGGATGGCTGCGTAGACGCCGTCCACTTTGCCTGCAGAAATGAGAAAGGTGACTTGACTGCGGATGCCAGAGAATCAGGCACGGTTGCTCGAAAACGCAACTTGTCTGCCCAGGTAAAGACAAGCCGAATTGGTGAGAACATTTGGCAGTGTTTCCCTAGTCCACCGTCTGCTCTCTGACACCCATTCCAACCCCTGGTTTTCCATAATTGAAGAAAAAATGGCTTCTATTGGACTGTCAGTGGATTCACTTTGCCCTTTGTCCTATTCATAAGCTTATAGAAAATTAAAAGGTCAACTATTGGACAGAGAGTTCTCTACCCTAATCACCGCAGCCAAGAAAATGTGCTCCCCTCTGTATTTTTCTCTCCCATTTGAACGGGGCCATTTGGCACACTACCTGTATTGCTTAATAAACCCTGCTCAAAGGAGAGCCATAATGCTCGCCAGGTTTAATGTTATGCCTTCTGCCTTGTTACATGGCAGATTTAATAAGCAAGAAAAGGCTAAAAGATTGTGCCCATGTAACGATGGCTCAGTTGAATCTCTGGCCCACCAATTACTACACTGTCTCCGATTCAAGGAAATCAGATCCAAGTATGTGAATCTTACTCCTTTACATTTACCCCATCTCCCTGATTTAATTAGATTACACTACTTGTTGGACAATCCTGATCCTTCTCTCTGTATTATAGTGGCAGACTTTCTCCTGGAAATTACTAAACGCCAGTAGATTTCCTTCGACCTAACATTTATTTCCTGTATTGTATATGCTTTTTAATCCGTTTTTTATTATTGTTGTACTATTGTCTATGCCAATAAAGGCTTGCTAAATAAAATTTGGCAGTGCTTAAAAGCTTATAAGTCCAGCATATGTAAAGAAATCCATCCCTACACTACTCCCAAGCTGTAAGTGCATTTTGAAGAGAGGCCAAGCGCAGCGAAAAGGATGCCTTCTTCAAGAATCTGCTGACAGAAGAGATTCCTCCGCAAGATCCCAATATCTCAATATCCCCCTGTCCCTGCTAGTTTCCCATTAAAGTTTTTTGGATAATGAAAAAATGTCTACCCATTTAGAAGAAAAGTTTGGATTTATACCTCACCTTTCTCCCCTGTAAGGATTCTCAAGGTAGCTTACAAATTCTGTTTCCCTTCCCCTACCTGCAGCAGACACTTTGTGAGGCAGGTGGGGCTGAGAGAGTTCAGAGAGAACATAAGAACGAGCCTGCTGGATCAGACCAGAGTCCATCTAGTCCAGCACTCTGCTACTCGCAGTGGCCCACCAGGTGCCTTTGGGAGCTCACAGGCAGGAGGTGAAAGCAATGGCCTTCTGCTGCTGCTGCTCCCGAGCACCTGGTCTGCTAAGGCCTTTGCAATCTCAGATCAAGGAGGAACAAGATTGGGAGCCATAGATCAACTTCTCCTCCATAAATCTGTCCAAGCCCCTTCTAAAGCTATCCAGGTGAGTGGCCATCACCACCTCCTGTGGCAGCATATTCCAAACACCAATCACACGTTGTGTGAAGAAGTGTTTCCTTTTATTAATCCTAATTCTTCCCCCCAGCATTTTCAATGAATGCTCCCTGGTTCTAGTATTGTGAGAAAGAGAGAAAATTTTCTCTCTGTCAACATTTTCTACCCGAAGCATGATTTTATAGACTTCAATCATATCCCTGTCTATTTCTAGCCCAAGGTCACCCAGCAGGAATGTAGCAGTGCGGAAACACATCCGGCTCACCAGATAAGCCTCTGCCACCCAGGTGAAGGAGTGGGGAATCAAACCTGGTTCTCCAGATTAGAATCCACCGGCTCTTAACCACGACACCACGCTCGGACTCAAGTGTTTTAATGGCCTTGAGTGGCGGGATGGAACGACGTCCGGTTTTGAGAACTAATTTGTGTTTAATCCAGAGTCTGCCTCGATGACATTTAGAAACGCAGGTCCGGTTTTTAAAAACATACCTGCCGGGGGAGCTGTGGGTATAATAGCGTCCGTGGTGTTGCGGTTGTTTCCGTGGAGCAAGCCGGAAAATCTGCGGATGGATAAGAAATCAACGGGGGAGAAGCAAATGCTCGCCCAATCCCAAACTTTTGCGTCTGTCTCCCCCCTCCTTAAGCCCCCCCCCCAGATGTTCCTTCCTTTACTTTTTCATCATTCCACATGTCGGGTTTGGGCTGGTGCCGTTCTTCATGGAAGTTCCTCTGTTCTCGTAGCTCTCATACCCGATCGCGACTGCCGGGGGAAGAGAAAAAATATTGCTCAAGAAGATTTCCCTCTCCCTCCACAAACAATAGGCTGACCGCAGCCACAATTTATTGTACTTCCTGCTGAGCGCAACCATGGTGTGGTGTAAATGCCATACGTTTCAAATGGGCCTTGCAGAAGAGGTAGATATGGCGGGCTGCGTAATGCCTTCTATACTGTCCTCTAAGGATTGTAAAATCCTATCCTTATCCTGGTCATTAAAAGCCAGGAGGCTAGTAAATGCCAAAGCCCCCGAAGGAGATTCCTCCAATCTATGCAAAAGGGGACGGTACACAACCAAAGTGAAAAGAACCCTGCCTTTGAATTGGTTGTGGTGTAGCAGTGGCGTGGGAGGTTAAGAGCTCGTGTATCTAATCTGGAGGAACCGGGTTTGATTCCCAGCTCTGCCGCCTGAGCTGTGGAGGCTTCTCTGGGGAATTCAGATTAGCCTGTGCACTCCCACACACGTCAGCTGGGTGACCTTGGGCTAGTCACATTTTTCTGGAGCTCTCTCAGCCCCACCCACCTCCCAAGGTGTTTGTTGTGAGGAGGGAAGGGCAAGGAGATTGTCAGCCCCTTTGAGTCTCCTTACAGGAGAGAAAGGGGGGACATAAATCCAAACTCTTCTTCTAATGACCCAGATAAGGATAGGATTTTACAATCCTTAAATTATAGAGGTAATACTCTACCATTGGTACAAGTTTTCTTCTTTTCACTTTGGTTGTGTACCTTCCCCTTTTGCATAGCATGGAGAATTATATACTGTCCTCAGCAAGGTCCTTTACAGCTGTGGTCCCCAGCTGTTTTTAGTGTAGATAGGATGTCCCTAGTATGTAGGGGGCTATCAAGATCAGCAAGCAAAGAACCAGGTTTGCAAAATTGGGGAGACGAAGGCCAAGATCACTCGCGTTTGGTTACCCGGCGGCTCCGCTCCCGTCATCTTGTTCCGGACGAAGCAATCCATATCTGATTCCACGCTGCAGTTCTCTAAGCTCAGCCGAACCTCTTCATATAGCTGTTCAACAGAGGAAAGGAAGGCGAATTGGTGCAACAGTTTAAAAACTGGGGTTGTTTTACGGGATAGCTGATGGGTCGTGGGAAGTTTTTAGAACAAGGTTCCTTCAACCAATAAAACAGGCACTTAATTTCGGGTTAGCGAAATTTGACTCCTGGTGGCCCTGTAGACCAGGGGTCTGCAACCTGCGGCTCTCCAGATGTTCATGGACTACAATACCCACCAGCCCCTGCCAGCACGGCCAATTGGCCATGCTGGAAGGGGCTGATGGGAATTGTAGTCCATGAACACCAGGAGAGCCGCAGGTTGCAGACCCCTGCTGCAGACGAACAGGATTTTTACAGTATAAGTTTTTGAGAAACAAATTCCCTTCGTCAGATACAAGCAGGAAAGGAGATCTTTAGTCCTTATATCCCAAACAGAAGGCGGAAGGGCTGTTACAGAGAAGGGACCCAGGATTCAAAGGTACGAACCCACATTGCCACCAACTTAATTACGGGAGGCGAGACATATTTGGGAGCAGAAAACCAGCATCTGTATTGAGTTTAGGAATCCTTTGTCTCAATCCATTGTTCTGAATTTGTGAATGAATTCAAGTGGAGCAATCTTGATTTTAGCTGTTTCCAACTCTGCCGCTGTACTTAGGCCCCTTCCGCACATGCAGAATAAAGCACTTTCAATCCATTTTCACAATTGATTGCAAGTGGATTTTGCTAGTCCGCACAGTAAAATCCAGCTGCAAAGTTCATTGAAAGTGCATTGAAAGTGCATTGCTCTGCATGTGCGGAAGGATTCTATTTGTTTTTGTAGCCTTGCAGACTAGTGTTTCATTTCTTTATCTCGGCCAGGATTTCTTTCCTACCACTTACTAGCTAATCCTTTTTTAAGGGGGCGCTGGGCATTGAACTCATATCCTTCCGCATGCAAAGCAGACGCCGCGCCACGGAGTTACGGTCCCCCCCTAATGCTCTCAATTACCTCGTCATCCAAAACGCAGACTTCTGGAACAGGAATACCATATCTTGTTGGGCCAAGCAAATAAATCATGCTCACCCCTTTCTGTCGGAATAGTACCAGAACAGGGGCACATAGCCAAATATCTTGAACTATTAACTGAACCCCAACAGAGATGGATTATTACAAGGGCCAGATGCAATACTTTTCCATCGGCCATTACAAAGGGTCGCTACCTATCTATCCCTCTCCAGGATCGGGTCTGTCCACACTGTAAAAACCAAGTGGAGACTCTTGCTCACATTATACTTGACTGTCCGAAATATGTGGGTATTAGGAATTTCTCTCCTGGGCGGGTCTTAGACAAATCTGAAAGAGACTCTGACAACTCTGTTGTGGAATATGCTGCCACAGGAGGTGGTGATGGCCACTAACCTGGATAGCTTTAAAAAGGGCTTGGACAGATTTATGGAGGAGAAGTCGATCTATGGCTACCAATCTTGATCCTCTTTGATCTGAGATTGCAAATGCCTTAACAGTCCAGGTGCTCGGGAGAAACAGCCGCAGAAGGCCATTGCGTTCACATCCTACATGTGAGCTCCCAAAGGCACCTGGTGGGCCACTGCGAGTAGCAGAGAGCTGGACTAGATGGACTCTGGTCTGATCCAGCTGGCTTGTTCTTATGTTCTTATGGAGCTTTTGTTAAATAACACAGAGGCCATGCTCTTGGAAAAAGTAGCAAAATTTCTCTTACAAGTGACAGAATTTTCTAAGTAACGTCCAATGCTAGATACAGTTTATCTGTCTGTGTTTTGAATGTACTTTTGATTTGTACTTCAGAAATGTCTGTAATGCTCTGGAGCCTATTTTAATATGCCTAATAAAGGTTGTTGTGTTGTTGTTACCTCGTCATCCTTCACGCACTGCACAGAAAGCTGGTTGCAATGAACCCACAAGGAATTCCTCAAGACTGTAATCCGGTCACATTCCTGCAGCTGGAAAGCCTGTTTTGTGTTTAAAAGAGCAGAGTTAGAAATTGGCGACGCCTCATCCCCTCCGCTGTGTTTTAACGGGTTGATTTTATATTCTGTCTCTGCTCTAAGATTCGGTTTCCGTTTGTTTTAGCGTGCTGGAGTGCACAAGCTAATCAGGTTCCCCAGAGAAGCCTCCACAGCTCCAGTGGCAGAGCGGGGAATCAAACCCAGTTCTCCAGATTAGAGTGCCCCTGCTCTTAACCACCACGCCACTGCTGCTCTTAAATGCACGGCTGCTATCATAAGGTGGAAACTGCATTGACCCCTAATTTAACCCTTAATACAGATATTTCCTTCTCCTGCCTTCACTGCATCCTGGCAAATGATAGCAGATACTGTGGGGTAGGAGATGGGGGGGGGGGACCACCTATAAATCCCTAGATGGCTGGGGACCGGGGTATCTGCAGGAAGGTTTTCTCCCATGTGTTCCTGCCGAGTAAAGATCATAGGGAGAGGCACTCCTGACTGACCCATTAATTAGAGACCCTCACTTGGTGGGTACATGAGAGCGGGGTCTTTTTAGTGGCGGCCCCGCAGTCTAGTCCCTTAGAACCCAAGGGTGCATTACCCATTAGGCACAGGACCTATGAAAAGTTCAGGGCCTACAAAAAACCAGGATTAACAACAACAAAAAATGGCAGGGATTGTGAAGAACAACAAATTGGGAATAAAAATATTTTATTTTCCCATCTACACTATATTTTTCTCCCTCTTTTTCTTTTTCCCTGCCTTACCACATCCCATGTTAAAATACGAGGAGGAACATACATGTAAGGGCTAAAGAATTGGGGAAAAAGTTAACTTCTGGTTTTTAACGGATATGCATGCTTGACACTTTTTGGAACGATGTCTGCCCCTAGTGGTGCATCGGGGCGAGGTGGAGAGTTAAATACAAGAGGGCCCAGGGTCTATGACAGAGGTTCTCAACCCGAGGGTTGCGACCCCTTTGGGGGTCGAACAACCCTTTCACAGGGGTCGCCTAAGACTCTCTGCATCAGTGTTCTCCATCTGTAAAATGGATAAATGTTAGGGTTGGGGGTCACCACAACATCATGAAGAAGAAGAAGAAGAAGAAGAAGAAGAAGAAGAAGAAGAAGAAGAAGAAGAAGAAGAAGAAGAAGAAGAAGAAGAAGAAGAAGAAGCAGCAGCAGCAGCAGCAGCAGCAGGAGGAGGAGGAGGAGGAGGAGGAGGAGGAGTTTGGATTTATATCCCCCCTTTCTCTCCTGCAGGAGACTCAAAGGGGCTGACAATCTCCTTGCCCTTCCCCCCTCACAACAAACACCCTGTGAGGTAGGTGGGGCTGAGAGAGCTCCGAGAAGCTGTGACTAGCCCAAGGTCACCCAGCTGGCATGTGTGGGAGTGTACAGGCTAATCTGAATTCCCCCAGATAAGCCTCCACAGCTCAGGCGGCAGAGCAGAGAATCAAACCCGGTTCCTCCAGATTAGATACACGAGCTCTTAACCTCCTACGCCACTGAGGAACTGTATTAAAGGGTCGCGGCATTAGGAAGGTTGAGAACCACTGGTCTATGGAATGCAGCCCTGTTGGAAGTTAGTTCAGCACGCTAACTACTGTGCCACGCTGCTACCGAAGTTGTTTTGAGCATGAAAGCATGACAATTTTCAATATCAAGGCACAATAACATCAGAATCCCAAACCACCTAGCTCAGGGGTAGGGAACCTGTGGCTCGAGAGCCGCATGCGGCTCTTCTGCCCTTGCACTGTGGCTCCACAAGCTGAGCCACCAGCCCCATCCTTGCCCGCCCTGCAGGTAGCAAGGCGGGCGCACCAACTGCCCACAGTCGGCTGGGCCGCGCCACAGGCTTCCCCTCTCGCCCACCCCGTTGGAGCGGGGCGGGTGCTTTCTGGCAGCTGGCGAGGCCGAGCCACCAGCTTCATCCTTGCCCGCCCTGCAGGCAACAGGGCAGGCGCATCCATGCGCTTCTCAGAATAAGCGGAGTAAAAGGTTAAAAAAACCCTATATATATAGTGTTATCTTTATTTTAAATGTCAAAAATTATTTGCGGCTCCAAGTGTTTTCTTTTCCCGTGGAAAAGGGGTCCAAATGGCTCTTTGAGTGTTAAAGGTTCCCTACCCCTGACCTAGCTGGAATTTCCCCAGCAAAACCCACTAGCCCAAATGTAAAAAGCCAGCACGAATTGTGGCCCCGATCCAAACCCCTTACGTCACACGTGCTGATATGCTCTTGCTCCCACGAAATCCTGGCCGCATCCAGCGTTTCTATGTTCTGTTTGTACACTCGTTCTGCATCCATAAAGAGATGAAAGGGGGGGAAAGTTCATCAATGGAATAAAAGTCTTATCTTACAGTGAGACAGACCATAAGATGCGCTTGTGTGCCAAAGTATCATAGATTAAAAATCCTAGAAGGGGTTGTTTGGTAGGATTGGCTGGATTTTGTCCCCCGTGGACTCTGAATCTGAGGCCGTGTGGCATAATTGAGGAAATGTCTCACCAGTGACTATGTTTATTTAGACGGTATATATGTACAGATAAAAGATAATACAGTTAATCCCTTCCACAACATGTCTTTCCCCTGTCGCAGTTTTGATATGTTGCAGGTCGGCTTAAGAAAATTAAATGGGATTTAAAAACAGCAAAGGACACAGAAGGGAGGGCCCAAAAATGTACATGGGTTTCTGGATCGCAGGGGTGCCGCACCCCAAACCCCACAACGTGAAGGGATAATGATACACACCAAGGAAAGTGCTGTAGTTTATTGCTACTTGGCTGAATTATGAAGAAGAGGAGGAAGAGGAGTTTGGATTTGCATCCCCCCTTTCTCTCCTGTAAGGAGACTCAAAGGGTCTTACAATCTCCTTGCCCTCCCCCCCGCCTCACAACAAACACCCTGTGAGGTGGGTGGGGCTGAGCGAGCTCCGAAGAGCTGTGACTAGCCCAAGGTCACCCAGCTGGCATGTGTGGGAGTGCACAGGCTAATCTGAATTCCCCAGATAAGCCTCCACAGCTCAGGTGGCAGAGCAGGGAATCAAACCCGGTTCCACAGATTAGAGCGCACCTGCTCTTAACCACTACGCCACTGCTGCTATAGTGGCATCTTATCAGAAGAAGGATATATGCCCCGTGTCATCACCGTATTGCTAGGTTGCTAAAAGCTCTCTCTGGGCGAGTTGTTTTTTTAAATGTCTCCAGCCCTTGTTGTTGTATAAGATTATCTGCACGCGTGAAGAGGGGGTGTTTGAAAGGGAAGATGGACAAAGATCAAATTGTCTGTGAGCTGCGCCGAGCCTCAGTTCCACCGGACCGTAACGGGATACCTGCTTCGTTCGCCGCTTCTTTGCACTGCTTTGCTTTCACCTGGCTCTGAAATACAAAGAGATTAGAGCATGATCCTGCCTCGTGTGGGGGAGTGCGCGCTCATTTGAGTAAGAACAAGCTGTCTTGCCTTAGGTCCACGGTTCCCAACCTTCTTCCGCTTGGATATTCCTTGGCAACCCATTTCCTTAAAATTGTACCCCCATATTAGAAAACTCATTATGTAATTTTTGTGTGTACCCCCAAACACTCCGGCATGTACCCCCGAGAGTACACGTACCCCAGGTTGGTAACCACCGCCTTAGGTCCCCCCTCGAACTAAGGAATTTTTGCCAGATATCTTCTAGGCCATTCCTGTAGATTGCTAACCTTCTTTCACAGTTGGAGGCTCCTCCTTACAAAAACAATCCCTTCCCACAGAAAGCTAGCATGTCAGGGACAAGGTTTCTAGCCTTGTAAGCTAGTTTTCTGCAGGAATGCTTTGTTTGAGAGTGCTCCCCTGCAGCCTGCAACATTACAGCTGGGACTTGACTTTAGCGGCCCAGCAAAAATTCAAGACTAGTTCTGAGGCCCCTTCCACACATGCTTTTAGGTTTCACAATTGTTTGCAAGTGGATTTCGTTATTTCACACAGTAAAATCCGGCTGCAAAGTGCATTGAAAGTGCATTATTCTGCATGTGCAGAAGAAGAAGAAGGAGGAGGAGGAGGAGGAGGAGGAGGAGGAGGAGGAGGAGGAGGAGGAGAAGGAGAAGGAGAAGAAGAAGAAGAAGAAGAGGAGGAGGAGGAGGAGGAGGAGGAGGAGGAGGAGGAGTTGTTTGGATTTATATCCTCCCTTTCTCTCCTGCAGGAGACTCAAAGGGGCTTACAATCTCCTTGCCCTTCCCCCCTCACAACAAACACCCTGTGAGGTAGGTGGGGCTGAGAGAGCTCCGAGAAGCTGTGAGTAGCCCAAGGTCACCCAGCTGGCGTGTGTGGGAGTGCACAGGCTAATCTGAATTCCCCAGATAAGCCTCCACAGCTCAGGCGGCAGAGCTGGGAATCAAACCCGGAAGGGGCCTGAGTGACGCGCATTGCGCTTTTGCGGCCCCGTAAACTTCTGCCAAGAGATTGGGGCTTACCTTTTCTATCTGCTTCTGGTTCCCCATGGTACTGATCCGTTCAAAGGCAAGCTCAGCCTCGTCCGCTTCTTTACACTTCTGCTCATACGTCTTCTTGGACTGAGATCAGCAAGACAAAACACAGGTGACAAGATTGCAGACAGGAGTTTGGAAAAACAGGATCTCAGCAAAAGAGAAGTGCTTGGTCTGTTATCCACCGAGTGCTCAAGTGGAGGCTGTTGGCTGGCAACCTGGAGTTTGGCAGCGCTAGATTTTAACTGAGGCTTCCCCACTGCGACCCTGTTTCCCCGAATATAAGACATCTCCTGAAAATAAGACGTAGTAGAGGTTTTGCTGAAGTGCGAAATATAAGGCATCCCCCGAAAGTAAGACATGGCAAAGTTTTTGTTTGGAAGCACGCCCGACGAACAGAACACAGAAAAATAAGACATCCCTTGAAAATAAGACATAGTGCATCTTTGGGAGCAAAAATTAATATAAGACACTGTCTTATTTTCGGGGAAACGTGGTAGCTGGGCCTTTGGATACCTGCTTTCAAACTCACAACTTACCTCCATCGTTTTCTTGTACAGCGAAATCTTGTTTTTGTGTGTTTTCTCCATGGTGCTTTCGTACTGTAGGGAACACACAAGGTTTTAGACATTACGTTAGTCTTCCGGAGGGGAAACGCAAAGAGCAGCTCCATGAACACATGAAACTGCCTTGTACAAAATCCGTCCCTTGGTCCTTCAAAGTCCTTTGTCTTGCAACTGCTGGGTGTGATCTGTGCCTTTAAGAGGGCGTGATGAGATCTGTGCCTTTGAGAGGGAGTTAATGGGCAGAGTTAAGAGAACCAGGAAAAGCAGAGGAGACTTTGGCAAGCAGCTGCAGGGCAGACAGAGAATGGCTCCTCGTGTGTAAACAAACATGCGGACACCACACTACAGCCCCACTGCTTCTAAGAGCCCCTGCATAACAGGCCTAAACCTCAGCCCATGGTATAGGCCATTCAGCAATGTTGGTGTGATAATTTCTGCCTTGCCTCACCTTTTTCCGTTGCTCCTTCTGTCTCTCTCTGAACTCTTCTAGACTTTTCAGTTCGTCTCTCAGCACAGTAGCCAGCTGGATGTGAGAGTTTCCAACATTTTCCATTTCTAGGGAAGATCAAAGAATCGATTGAAGAAACTTTTTGAGTGGGTGCCAAGCAAGGACATCCCACTGGCGACATTCATTTCTGTCAACAACTAAGATATTGCCATCATAGAATCATAGAGTTGGAAGAGAACCCCAAGGGCCATCCAGTCCAACCCCCTGCCATGCAGGAACACACAATTGAAGCACACCCGACATAGGTTCATCCAGCCTCTGTTTAAAAACCTCCAAAGAAGGAGACTCCACCACACTCCGAGGCAGTGAATTCCATCGTCCAACAGCCCTGACGGTCAGGAAGTTCTTCCTAATGTTAAGGTGGAATCTCTTTTCCTGCACCTTGAACCCATGACTCCGTGTCCTAGTCTCTGAGGCAGCAGAAAACAAGCTTGCTCCCTTCAGATATTTAAACATAGCTATCATGTCCCCCCTTAACCTTCGCTTCTCCAGACTAAACATTCCCAGTAAGAGGTAATTGTTGCGCAGCATCTATTTGACTGAGAAGAAAAGCATTTTAACAAATAATAAAAGGGCTCCTTTTTTTAATGAATTGATTTGACACAGCAATAGCAGTATCCTTCCCCCAGTACCAGGTATGATAATTTCCCCACCACTGGTGGGTGGCAGGCACGCCCTGATTTCTCAACTGATTTTTAAAAATGGTCTTTCCTGTTGTTATATTGATAGGGCCATCCTCAACACAAAAGTGATGAAATTATCTAACAACCATGTGTGTAAGGACAAGAACCTCCATTTGCAATAAAATTAACGTTAGCTCTTGTGGATTTTCCGGGATGTGAGGCTTTTGGGGTTGGTAGTTTTTGTCCCTAACCCACAACAGCTGGTGGATTCTAATTGTGAACACCTTTAACAATACAAAATTAAAGTTCTTGCTATGTTTTTATTTCCTGCCTATCTCTCGACTCGCTTTTCCCACTATCTAGTTCAGAATCCTACAACTTGTTAAAACAAAAATTGTTGGAAAGCGAATGGATTAATTTATTTAGGGCTGCTATGAAAACTTGTTCACCCTTACATCTTTCAATACCCCTATATCAAAACAGGATGGCTCCCTATTTGTATTTTTTGACTAATCCAATGCAGAGAAGAGCCCTCACACTTGCTCGCTTCAATGTTTTCCCCTCCGCTTTATTGCGTGGTAGATTTAACAACTTGGAAATGAGCGAAAGGGTATGCTCTTGTGGTGAACAACAAATTGAAACATTGGCACATCAACTGCTTTGCTGCCCTACATTTGCTAATATGTATGTTTGTATGTTTTAAACTGTTGTTCACCGCCCAGAGCCCTTCGGGGGTAGGGCGGTATAAAAAACTCTAAATAAATAAATAAATAAATAAATATCAGATCAAAATATTCCAATATTCTTTCTAGGATACCTAGTGAAATGGGAGAATCAGGTAGACTTCCTTTCCTTCTGGACAATTCTGACAATGAAACTTGTGAATTGGTTGCACAATTTTTACTGGAGGTGATGCACAATCAATAATTTATATTTTATCTTAAACCTTTGTATTTGTATACCTTTTATCTCAGGTTTTTTATTGTGTTATGATTATTGTTATGCCAAATAAAGGCTTATTATTATTATTTCCTGCCTTCGTTTATATGCCTCCTCGCTTCCTCGCTTCCTGTCCTCCATTTCTACATTACTATAACCCTGTAAGCTAGACTAAGGCCCCTTCCACACATGCAGAATAACGCATTTTCAATCCACGTTTGGGACTCTTTAGTTTGGAGAGGAGACATCTGAGGGGGGATATGATTGAAGTCTATAAAATTATGCATGGGGTAGAAAATGTTGACAGAGAGAAATTTTTCTCTCTTTCTCACAATACTAGAACCAGGGGGCATCCATTGAAAATGCTGGGGGGAAGAATTAGGACTAATCAAAGGAAACACTTCTTCACGCAACATGTGATTGGTGTTTGGAATATGCTGCCACAGGAGAGGGTGATGGCCGCTAACCCGGATAGCTTTAAAAGGGGCTTGGACAGATTTATGGAGGAGAAGTCGATCTATGGCTCCAAATCTTGATCCTCTTTGATCTCAGATTGCAAATGCTTTAACAGACCAGGTGATCGGGAGCCACAGCCGCAGAAGGCCATTGCTTTCACGTCCTGCATGTGAGCTCTCAAAGGCACCTGGTGGGCCACTGCGAGTAGCAGAGAGCTGGACTAGATGGACTCTGGTCTGATCCAGCAGGCTAGTTCTTATGTTCTTATGTTCACTTTCACAATCGTTTGTGAGTGGATTTTGCTATTCCGCACAGTAAAATCCAGCTGCCAAGTGCATTGAAAGTGGATTGAAAGTGCATTATTCTGCATGAACACGGGGCTTTCAGATCTTAGTTTGATCCTCTACCCCACCCAGGCAGCCTTCAGGCCAGTTAGCTTTTTGCTCAAAGCCAAGCATTCATTCATTCATTCATTCATTCATTCATTCATTCATTCATTCATTCATTCATTCATTCATTCATTCATTCATTCAACTTAATAAACCGCTCTCCCCCGAAGGGCTGAGAGTACACACAAAGCACATGGCACGAGGTTCACTAAAATACTTACGATGCTTCAGGACGTCAAAGGAAGCTTTCAAAGTGCTGAAAAGGAAACAGCGTCAATTATTAATTTTGGAATCATAGAATTAAGAGACCAAAAGGGGTTATCAAGACCTGCCATGCAGGAAGCCACAATCAAAGCACTCCTGACAGGTGGCCATCCAGGTGTGTTTACAAACCTCCAAAGAAGGAGGCTCCACCACCCTCCGAGGCAGCATATTCCATTGCCAAATAGCCCTGACAGGAAGTTCTTCCTCTTTCCTGCTCTTTGAATCCATTACTCCTGGTCCTACCTAGTCTCTGGAGCGGCAGAAAACAAGCTTGCTCCCTCTTCAACAGGACATCCCTTCACACATTTCAACATGGCTATTATTAAGATCTGGAACATAGCCAGCTTCCTAGTATCACAGGTCTCTTATCTATACTGTCAAAAGGAAAGACTGAGTTGACCAATTTCCTAACCGCAGGACTAATTAGAATTTCTAGATGTATTCAGATCTGTCTTCCAGCTTCCATGTACGCAGGGATGGGAAAAGAGGCTTTACAATCGGGGTATACGAACCACACAATATATATTTATGAAGAGACCTGGAGAACCTGAAAGTTTGCACATCGTGTCCTATCATTTAGGTCGGCCTGGTGTAAAAAGTGCTCCTGTTTGAGTCTGCTTTCCAATAACATGGCCAGCTGCATTTCACTGCTATTACTAGAAACAATCAAAACGCTTAATAAAGAAACAAACAGAAGGTTTCTCTGTCTGAGACAGATGCGCTCTGTTTATCGCCCCGGTCCCGTTTGATTTGACGGTATTGCCAAACGGCCTTTCTCTTCTACGCAGGGAGTTCCCATGCTTTCAGCAACTTTCTGATCGAATCAGTGTGCTGGAATATTGCAAAAGCGAGCACTGTGCCTTGTGAAGGTTTCAAGCCAGAGGTGGGATCCAGCAGGTTCTCGCAGGTTCCCGAGAGTAGGTTACTAATTATTTGCGTGTGCCGAGAGGGGGTTACTAATGGGTGATTTTGCCACGTGATTTTTGCCTTAGTTACACCCCTCCTCTTCAGCAGTAGCGCGCAGAACTTAAAGCAGTCTAGCAGGAGGTGCACCGGCGTGCGTGGCAGCCTGCGCCTGCGAACATTCGTTTCCCGCCCAAGGACTGGCGCAGCGGCTGCGTCCTTGCCACAGCCCCGCCCAGGAATGACCAGCCCCCGGAATGCCCGGCCACGCCCCCATCGTGCCCCGCCCAGCCCCATTGGCGCTACGCCACTGTTTGAATCCCACCACCATGGGAACCTGTTACTAAAATTTTTGGATCCCACCACTGTTTCAAGCCATCTTTTTACAAACTGGTTTGAATGCTTCTGTTTTTATACTGTCTTTAGTTTATTGTATTGTTTTATTATGTGCATACATGTAAGCCGCCTCGAGGTCCCTTTGGGAGACTGGCCGGATGGAAACGTAATATATTTGTATAAATAATTGTTAGAACAACTCCTCTCCCCCCAAAATTATCCATTATGATGTTTCTCTATCGCCCTCTTCTGGCACTGATTCAACCTTGCCGGGGCTTTTCAACCGGACACGTTTGTACATTTCATTGGGATTCGAGCAAATTTCAGTGCACGGTACAAAAATGCATAGTGGTCTGTTTCCAAGGATGTAGCAAACGGAGAGGCAGGAAATGTTTTGCAAACATTCTTGCACTCCAAAAAATGCATGCATCCCATGTTGGCAATTGGGGAGAAATGCCCCAAAAAAGTGAAATTTTTTTGAATGTTGAAGAGGGATTACTCCATGGTCTTTACCGAGAGGGTATTCATTCTCCGGCTGTCTTGCACTGAAAGGCACCCTGAGGAATATCCTTTCCAGATGCGTGGGATGGCGATTGCAAGCAGGTAAACAGCACAGGAGAGTGAAGGCAGCGTGGCGTAGCCTGATCTTGCCAGATCTCAGAAGCTAAGCAGGTCAGTACTTCTGCTGTATTGGTGGCCTTCATTCCAAGTCCATGGCGCAAAGTCACCAGGTGAGCCGGTGTGGTGTCGTGGTTAAGAGCAGGTGCACTCTAATCTGGAGAACTGGGTTGGATTCCCTGCTCTGCCACTTGAGCTGTGGAGGTTTATCTGGGGAATTCAGACTAGCCTGTGCACTCCCAACACACGCCAGCAGGGTGACCTTGGGCTAGTCACTGTTCTTCGGAGCTCTCTCAGCCCCACCCACCTCACAGGGTGTTTGTTGTGAGGGGGGAAGGGAAAGGAGATTGAAAGCCCCTTTGAGTCTCCTTACAGGAGTGAAAGGGGGGATATAAATCCAAACTTTTCTTCTTCTTCATGGTACCTTGGCCAAGTGGGGATTCAAACCTGGGTCTCCCAGATCCCAATAGTGCAAGTCCTCTCTAGGAATTGCTGCAAACTATGGTTTACCATAGTGTTTCCAGCGATTCCTAGAGAAGCTTGAGATCACGTCCAGGTTTTCTCAGACGTGATCAGGGAAGGCTCAGACCTGCTACAGGAATCCAATTTATGCTGTCGTCGTCCCAAATGAAAGCCCATCACCCCAGTCAGAAGCCGTTGCTTTGCGCTGCCCAGTTTTGAGTCCTGGAGGCACCTTTTCGTTTGCAGAGCTCCTTCACGCCAGCTGCGCAGGAAGGCATTTGCAAGATGCATGTTCACAGGAAAACCACATTTTGGGTTTCCCGGCCAGCTATAGTGGAAAAAACACGCACGCATGCCCCCCAACATTTTCACCTAATTTGTAATCAGAAACAGTTTATGGAAGGGGAACTACTTTATCTCTTTCCAAACATTGTTTTGCTCCCTTGTTCGGTTTGGCCCTTTTTAGAAAGGGGGGGGGATTCCAAAGATGAGTGACAACTAGAATGGGAAGAAATTAACCCAGAATCAATGTTAGAAGGGAGGAGGAGGAGGAGGAGGAGGAGGAGGAGGAGTTTGGACTTATATCCCCCCTTTCTCTCTTTCAGGAGACTCAAAGGGGCTTACAAACTCCTTGCCCTTCCCCCCTCACAACAAACACCCTGTGAGGTAGGTGGGGCTGAGAGAGCTCCGAGAAGCTGTGACTAGCCCAAGGTCACCCAGCTGGCGTGTGTGGGAGTGTACAGGCTAGTCTGAATTCCCCAGATAAGCCTCCACAGCTCATGTGGCAGAGCGGGGAATCAAACCCGGTTCCTCCAGATTAGATACACGAGCTCTTAACCTCCCACGCCACTGCTGCTCCTATGTTCCTGTGAACATGTTAGCATTTCATATGGGAAACTGAACTCAAAAGACTGGGTTGGGGGAGGGTGTCCCTGTAATTTTACTGCACAGATGAAGATCCGACTTGCATGATAATTATTTCAAAATCTAAACTGACAATAACAGGGGAAATGAAACAAAAAATCTCTAAGGAAACAGCCTGGGGTTTAAGAGACACAGAGGGAGCACAGTGAACAAACCAAGGTTGCTTTGCGCATGCTAATTTTCCTGCGTGGATCTCATGTCTGTACAGGGAAAAGCTCGTGGGACAGAAAACGGTTCAAGATTTCCTACATCCTCGTCTCTTTCCTAGGCAAAGGGCCTGAGGATTGGGGCTGATTAATTTTCCTCTGCAGGAGTCTAAGGCCTTTTCCACACATGCAGAATAATGCACTTTCAATCCACTTTGCAGCTGTGCGGAAGAGCAAAATCCACTTGCAAGCAATTGTGGAAGTGGATTGAAAGTGCATTATTCTGCACGTGCGGAGGGGCCTGAAACCAACTCAAGGTGACTATTCCCAGGTTGTTGTTTTTTTAAAGCAAAGCGGGGAGGAAAAGATGTTCATGGACTACAATTCCCATCAGCCCCTGCCAGCATGGCCAATTGGCTGATGGGATTTGTAGTCCATGAACATCTGGAGAGCCGCAGGTTGCAGACCCCTAAAGCCAAAGGTTTCCCCACCCGCCCATTTACTATTCTTCTTGATAAAGCAAACCCTGAGGCTGTGTTTGGAAAAAGAAATCAATTAAATAAGCATAAAAGGAACTGTAATGTAGCTGAGTCCTCACTGCCAGCCAAAGAAGGTATAGCTACTAAGGTTGCCAGGAGTTGAGAAATTCCTGGATATTTTGGGGGGTGGAGCTTTTGGAGGGTGGGGATGGAGATAAGGTGGAATTAAGGAAGATCTCGAGGCCCCTGGTGGATTTTGTCCATTCCAGTAGCCACTAAAAAACCCCAGTTATCACTGCCATTATTTTACTTCTGTCGGGCAACACACGAAAGAATCTGAGAGTGTTCTCAGTTCTTGCGAGCTCAGGAGCTACTTTGCAGCACTGAGTTTTCAAATATATTCTTCGTTTTAATAACCATAAGCCGTCGCTCTCCCTGTCCGTGGATTGAAAACCGGCTGACATCAGACAAACAAATACTGTCTCGTATCAATGAAAGGAAACATGCCCCAGCTTCTGTACAATAATACCTCACTTTCCTCACCTACACATTTTAGCCTTGTTTGGGTATAAAATAGCCCACTGTACAGTTCGTCAGCTTCTTTCCCCTACGTAATCTGTCAAATAAATGTTCATCCCATTCTCCCTCCCAGACTGGTCTGAGGTCACACATCAACCTCCAGGGTTGAATGGAGACTTGCTATAGGCTAGTACTCTAACCACTATACCTCTCTCGTTCTCCGTTTAGACCTCTCCTCACCACGTTTTGCACAAGGCGGTGAAGTCTAATTCCAGATACGTGCGTCGAAATATTGTTCCGTTCCAGATATAGGCAAGTGAAAATTATTTTTGCTCCCTCCAACCTTTGGTGTAGACCAGCGGTTCTAAACCTGTGGGTCGCGGGCCCTTTGGGGGTCAAACGACCCTTTCACAGGGGTTGCCTAAGACCATCGGAAAACAGTAGCAAAATTACAGCTATGAAGCAGCAACGAAAATAATTTGATGGTTGGGGGTCACCACAACATGAGGAACTGTGTTAAAGGGTCGCTGCGTTAGGACGGTTGAGAACCATGGGTGTAGATGCTCTCTTGCGTTCTGATTTTATCCTTGGCTTTACCAAACCACTGTCGCTTCGTGTTCCACAATAGCTTTATTTATTAATCGGGCCGATATAATTACACCACTGTTTCTAGCCCAAACACCACTGTTTCTAGCCCAAACAGTACCCCTAGGCAGCTTCCATTTTAAAAAGTCAAAATAAACCTAATCACAAAATCATTTTCTAAAACAAACCAGGAAAAAGACGTCTAAAATGTCTAATTGTTTTAGAAGCAGCAGTGTTTTAGGAGCAGCAGTGGCGTAGGAGGTTAAGAGCTCGTGTATCTAATCTGGAGGAACCGGGTTTGATTCCCAGCTCTGCCGCCTGACCTGTGGAGGCTTATCTGGGGAATTCAGATTAGCCTGGGCACTCCCACACACGCCAGCTGGGTGACCTTGGGCTAGTCACAGCTTCTCGGAGCTCTCTCAGCCCCACCTACCTCACAGGGTGTTTGTTGTGAGGGGGGGAAAGGCAAGGAGAGGGGGGGAAAGGCAAGGAGATTGTAAGCCCCTTTGAGTCTCCTGCAGGAGAGAAAGGGGGGATATAAATCCAAACTCTTCGTCTTCTTCTAGAAGAGCTAGATTAGAGTAGATAAATAAAGTAAAACTAAAAGGATGATACGTTAAAACAGTCAATACATATAAAAAGGAGAAAAACCTACTGGTAAAAGGAAACTGGGAACACAAAAAGATGTGAGGACGTATGAGAAATAGGATGAAAGCATAAAAGTTAAAGGGAAGAAAAGTTAAAAAATCTATAAAAGAACTATAAAAGGGGGGCTAGACATTGGCAACCAACAAGATTTTTTGCAGTGTAAGGTTCTGAAAATTGTGTTGATCTTTCCATTCTTAACTGAGCTATTTAGCAGTTTCAGAATGAGCAAAAGAAAGCTTGACTTGGCTTACGAAGACCATCGGACTCTAGTCCAGCGGTTCACAGCCTGTGGGTTGCGACCAGTGGTGGGATCCAAAATTTTAATCACAGGTTCCGATGGTGGTGGGCAGTGGTGGGATCCAAAAATTTTAGTAACAGGTTCCCATGGTGGTGGGATTCAAACAGTGGCGTAGCACCAATGGGACTGGGCGGGGCACGACGGGGGCGTGGCCGGGCATTCCGGGGTGGAGCATTAATAATTTCTCTGTTACTGTAAAAAACTCTTACTGTAAAAAAAGTTCCTAATTTCCAGCTGGTATCTTTCTGTCCATAATTTAAACTCATTATAGCAAGTCCTATTGTCTACTGCCAACAGAAACGACTTCTCCTCTGATTGACTGCCTGTCAAATACTTAATACTTTCAAATACTTAATTCTGTTTCTAGAAATCAAAAGAAGGATACTTTCCTTAAACAAGGAACTTTACCATATTTCTAAAACATGTTTTTAAAACAGCCCAACAGGGAGAATTATCCCGTTTTCTACCTTCGCTAACCAGCCACATAGGAAACAACAGGACTTTATGAGTTTTGGACCTAATGGAATTTCTAACGGAAAAGCAGACCAATTAGTAACCCCCTCTCGGCGCACACAAATTAGTAACCCACTCTCGGGAACTGGTGAGAACCTGCTGGATCCCACCTCTGGTTGTGACCCCTTTGGGGGTCGAACGACCCTTTCACAGGGGTCGCCTAAGGCCATAGGAAAACGCATATTTCCAATGGTCTTAGGAACCGAGACACAAATAATTTTATGGTTGGGGGTCACCACAACATGAGGAACTGTATTAAAGG
This sequence comes from Sphaerodactylus townsendi, assembly GCF_021028975.2. Lineage (NCBI taxonomy): Eukaryota > Metazoa > Chordata > Lepidosauria > Squamata > Sphaerodactylidae > Sphaerodactylus > Sphaerodactylus townsendi. The sequence continues at coordinate 12,211,708 of NC_059441.1, forward strand.
GTCGCGGCGTTAGGAAGGTTGAGAACCACTGCTCTAGTCGAAATGTTCTACTGCAGACTGACTCAGCTATCCCCTGAAACTAATTATTTTAATAAACACATTACTATAGAGGTTCTAATTCTGTTTTAGTTTCCTAAAAATATATATTGATTTGTAAGTCCCCTTGCACAGCGACCAGTGGAAAGCCAAAATACAATAAAATACAAGTAACTAAAAGTCCCCCTTTCTGCGTATCTTAGGTCCCTTCCGCACATGCAGAATAATGCGCTTTAAATCCTATGCGGAATAGCAAAATCCACTTGCAAACAATTGTGAAAGTGGACTGAAGGGCCAACTTATCCACACCTTCTTGACAAAATTCTGCATGGTGCCGGCAGGGGATGATGGGAACTGTAGTCCATAACATCTGGAGGGCCGTGAGTTTGACACCTGTGCTCCAAGGGGACTGAACCGGGATGTGTGGCACACCTTGTAGGTCAGCTGACAGTGTCACATGATACACCTGCCAGTCACATGACTACCTCACTGATGCACATAACGTTTTTCCTGCCATACGGTGATCCGAAGATAACCATGGTCCAAAGCTTTCATGTGCACAAAAAATACATACATGTGCGTTCTTTCCAGGGGATGGAAGGGCAGTAATGTTAGGCCCCTTCCGCACACGCAAAATAATGTGTTTTCAAACCACTTTCACAACTGTTTGCAAGTGGATTTTGCTATTCCGCACAGCTTCAAAGAGCACTGAAAGCAGTTTGAAAGTGCATTATTCTGCATGTGCGGAATGAGCCCTTGAGACAATCGGTCAAAATGTACATATAATTTCCGGACAGTCCTTTAGTAACACAGCTTTGTGAAAACAGAAGACAGAATTCAAAACCCGCTGGGCCTTTGGTCTGACCCAGCGTAGCTCCTCTTCTGTCCTATGTGACTTCCAAACACTTAAAATCCACTTGCAAACAATTGCGAAAGTGGATTGAAAGTGCATTATTCTGCATGTGCGGAAGCGGCCCCAGAGTAATTTTCTTCCCCCCTCATCATTTTAGGAAGTGGAATAGAAGGGGGGGAATCTGTCCCTCCTCACCCTCTGAACCGCAGGATGTGGTTGCAAGCAACAAGGAGGATATGAAGTTGGCAGAACTGAAATTGGGATTGTTTGTTCTCCGTTGCCTGGGCAAACACCAACAACTTCCTTTCAAGAGCAGGCTTCGGACAAGAGATTGCCTCACTGCGTGGCCCGGTTGCTTAGGGCAGTCAAATCCAGAGGGGAGAAGAAGAAGAGTTTGGATTTATATCCCCCCTTTCTCTCCAGTAGGAGACTCAAAGGGGTTTACAATCTCCTTGCCCTTCCCCCCTCACAACAAACACCCTGTGAGGTAGGTGGGGCTGAGAGAGCTCCGAGAAGCTGTGACTAGCCCAAGGTCACCCAGCTGGCATGTGTGGGAGTGCACAGGCTAATCTGAATTCCCCAGATAAGCCTCCACAGCTCAGGCGGCAGAGCTGGGAATCAAACCCGGTTCCTCCAGATTAGATACACGAGCTCTTAACCTCCTACGCCACTGCTGCTCCTCCAGATTTGATACACGAGCTCCTAACCTCCTACGCCACTGCTGCCAAGCCAAAGGGAGGCCCTTTCCCTTCCTTGACTGTCTTTCTCATTGCTCTCTGTCTCTTTCTCCATTCAACCACATCTTATCCTAGTCCAGGGGTCTTCAAACTATGGCCCTCCAGATGTTCATGGACTACAATTCCCATCAGCCCCAGCCAGCATGGCCAAGGGGCAGGGCTGATGGGAATTGTAGTTCATGAACATCCAGGGGAGGGCATAGTTTGAAGACCCCTGTACCTAGTCCTTTATTTATTTACAGTCTAGCTTTTCATTGAGACTCAAGGTGGGCTGTAGAACTAGAAGACAACAGAGGACCATTATGCCACGTTGGACAAACAGTGCCATGAAAACCAAATAGGAGATAGAAAAAGTGCAGAGAAGGGCAACAAGGATGATTGAGGGACTGGAGCACCTTCCCTATGAGGAGAGGCTGCAGCGTTTGGGACTCTTTAGTTTGGAGAGGAGACGGCTGAGTGGGGATAGGATTGAAGTCTATAAAATTATGCATGGGGTAGAAAATGTTGACAGAGAGAATTTTCTCTCTCTTTCTCGCAATACTGGAACCAGGGGGCAAACTTTGAAAATGCTGGGGGGAACAATGAGGACTAATAAAAGGAAACACTTCTTCACGCAACGTGTGATTGGTGTTTGGAAGATGCTGCCACAGGAGGTGGTGATGGCCACTAACCTGGATAGCTTTAAAAGGGGCTTGGACAGATTTATGGAGGAGAAGTCGATCTATGGCTACCAATCTTGATCCTCCTTGATCTGAGATTGCAAATGCCTTAACAGTCCTGGTGCTCGGGAGCAACAGCAGCAGAAGGCCATTGCTTTCACATCCTGCAGGTGAACTCCCAAAGGCATCTGGTGGGCCACTGCAAGTAGCAGAGAGCTGGACAAGATGGACTCTGGTCTGATCCAGCTGGCTTGTTCTTATGTTCTTATGTTCTTAAATAGCAAAATGACAGAACAAGGAAATCGAAGCAGCGAGTTTGACCAGGTGAGATCATGGAAGCTAACCAGGGTCAGCCTTGGTTCATCCTTGGGTGGGAAACCACTAAGGAATTCCAGGGCATGGATTCCAGACCTTTGACCATTTTGGTCGCCCTCCTCTGGACCCGTTCCAGCTTGTCAATACCCTTCTTGGATTGCGGTGCCCAGAACTGTACACAATATTCCCGGTGAGGTCTAACCATTGCAGAATAGAGAGGAACAATGACATCCTTCGATCTAGACACTATACTCCTATTGATACAGCCCAGAATCGCATTGGCTTCCTTGGCTGCCGCATCACACTGCTGACTCATGTTCAGTTTGTGGTCTACTAAGACTCCCAGATCCCTTTTGCATGTAGTGTTGTCGAGCCAGATGTCACCCATCCTATATCTGTGCGTTTCAGTTTTGTGGCTCAGTGGACTGGCAAGTTAGGGGTAGGTTTTGCCCCACTGACAGCCGCTGTTAAATGTACAGGCCTTCCCCATCATTTTGCATATTGATTAATCCCCCATTTTGCATATTGATTAATCCCCTCCCCCCACCAGGGGATCTGTCTTGAGCTACATAGGAAACAAACCGACTGGCTCAATTTTTCCCCCCTCCATCCTTCGCTATGAATCTATATAAAGCATAACACAGGAAGTCTTTACAAACTGTCTTCCTCCTCGCTCACCCTGCTCATATGAGTCATAGTTTCTATCTCTTTGAGGACGGTGCTCTGCACCCATTTCCTAAGGACCGGTGCCTGGGTGCTGCAACCGAAACGGTTGAGACAACCTCGGCTAATATCAGTCCTGCTCGTCATTTACAAGTCCACGCGAGCTGAGGGGCTGAAAGGTGTCGAAACGAGGGATGGACAGTTCGGAAATCTGTTCCCGTGGCTCAGAATCTGGAGGAAATCTCTAAACTCCTGAGCTGACTTTTCTATTCCCGTTTTCCTGCAACCTTTCTCAACATTCCCTGACTCCCAGGGAATATTGAGACCTCATCATGCCTTTTTAAGCAGAGTTGGGAGAGGCTAATTAATAGTATTAAGTTTTCATGTGTATTTGAGGAAGGCCCCTGTCCACCAGAAGCTCCCAACTTGTCTTATAGGTCAGTCTACTATTAGGTATTGTGATTGCAGGCTCATGGGTCAAACTTCAGCAGTGGCGTAGGAGGTTAAGAGCTCGTGTATCTAATCTGGAGGAATCTAATCTGGAGGAACAGGGTTTGATTCCCAGCTCTGCCACCTGAGCTGTGGAGGCTTATCTGGGGAATTCAGATTAGCCTGGGCACTCCCACACACGCCAGCTGGGTGACCTTGGGCTAGTCACAGCTTCTCGGAGCTCTCTCAGCCCCACCTACCTCACAGAGTGTTTGTTGTGAGGGGGGAAGGGCAAGGAGATTGTAAGCCCCTTTGAGTCTCCTGCAGGAGAGAAAGGGGGGATATAAATCCAAAACTCTTCTCTTCTTCTTCTTCTTCTTCCTTGGAGTTTTTTATTTATTTTATTTATTTATCATTGAGTTTTATATACCGCCCTACCCCCGGAGGGCTCTGGGCAGTACACAACATCACGCCACAACAAAATACAACCAGAACTGATGGAGCAAACAACAAATACAGAATATAATAAACAACACAGGCTCCATTAACTATAAAAAACGTTAAAAAACCCATTAAAATACAGCAAATACAATAAAACGGCGTCCAGCGCTTTGCCCAAATCACTGGTGGTTTGTTTTACTCTTATTTCCAATCTTTCTGAGTACCATGACAAACTATCCTTAGTCATTACTTTTAAATGGCGTAGGAGGTTAAGAGCTCGTGTATCTAATCTGGAGGAACCGGGTTTGATTCCCCGCTCTGCCGCCTGAGCTGTGGAGGCTTATCTGGGGAATTCAGATTAGCCTGTACGCTCCCACACATGCCAGCTGGGTGACCTTGGGCTAGTCACAGCTTCTTGGAGCTCTCCCAGCCCCACCTACCTCACAGGGTGTTTGTTGTGAGAGGGGAAGGGCAAGGAGATTGTAAGCCCCTTTGAGTCTCCTGCAGGAGAGAAAGGGGGGATATAAATCCAAACTCTTCTTCTTCTTCCCTGACCCACAACTTCAGGTTGTCACTACGGCAAAGAAAGTTTTGTCCCATTGTGGTGACCCCTTAAAGTTCTCAAGGCAAGAGACATTCAGAGGTGGTTTGCCATTGCCCGCCTCTGCATAGCAAACCTGGACTTCCTTGGTGGTCTCCCATCCAAGTCCTAACTAGGACCGACCCTGCTTAGCTTCAGAAACCTATCATGATTGGACTAGCCTGGGCCACCGAAGTCAAACTTAGCGTAATGTCCCAGTTGGTTGCAATTTTTTTCAATTACTTCTGGGTGGGGGGATCTTTTAAAGCATAGGTGTCAAACTCGTGGCCCCCCAGATGTTATGGACTCCAGTTCCCATCATCCCCTGCCAGCATCATGCTGGCAGGGGATGATAATAACATCTGGAGGGCCGCAAGTTTGACACCTGTGTTTTAAAGCATAGATGTCAAACTTGTGGCCCTCCAGATGTTATGGACTACAGTTCCCATCAACCCCTGCCAGCATCATTCTGGCAGGGGATGATAATAAAAACTGATATTGATAATAAAACTGATAATAAATTGATAATAAAACTGCAAAGATTGTCATGCCCTTATATAAAGCTGTGGTGCGACCGCACTTGGAGTACTGTGTCCAGTTCTGGTCATCGCATCTCAAAAAGGATATTGAGGAGATAGAAAAAGTGCAGAGAAGGGCAACAAGTCTACAAAATTATTCATGGGGTAGAAAATGTTGACAGAGAGAAATTTTTCTCTCTTTCTCACAATACTAGAACCAACGGGCATTCATTGAAAATGCTGGGGGGAAGAATTAGAACTAATAAAAGGAAACACTTCTTCACGCAACGTGTGATTGGTGTTTGGAAGATGCTGCCACAGGAGGTGGTGATGGCCACTAACCTGGATAGCTTTCAAAAGGGGCTTGGACAGATTTATGGAGGAGAAGTCGATCTCTGGCTACCAATCTTGATCCTCCTTGATCTGAGATTGCAAATGCCTTAACAGACCAGGTGATCGGGAGCAGCAGCAGCAGAAGGCCATTGCGTTCACATCCTGCATGTGAGCTCCCAACGGCACCTGGTGGGCCACTGCGAGTAGCAGAGAGCTGGACTAGATGGACTTTGGTCTGATCCAGCTGGCTTGTTCTTTTGTTCTTATGTTCTTATGATGATGGGAACTGTAGTCCATAACATCTGGAGAGGCGCGAGTTTGACACCTGTGTTTTAAAGCATTTTGAAAGGTGCTCTATTAATGTGATCCCTTACTAGACCACCTTCTTTGCGTGTGTTTTTAAATTTCCTGAGCTGTCCAAGAGAAAGGCAGATGTTTGGTGCTGAGAACATCATACCAAACACACCTTTATTTGAAGCCTCTCTTTTGGTCTAGGTCAGAGTTCAGCAAAAAGGAAAAAAAAGAAAAGGTTAGGGTTCATATTCAGGGTCATATTCAAAAGCAGAGCTTCTCTGTAGACCTTTTCCGTTTATTACGGGGAGGGCGCCAGCCGCAGGACTACAAAGGGTCAGCCTTCCCCCGGATCGATCCACACTTACACGCCACGATCCATGCCCAGGAAATAACTGATATATCGCTTGGGGTGAAAAGATTAATAAATAAACCACTCCGGAAGGGTGCCATTAAGAAATTGGGGTTGCAGAAGGACTTGTGGGTAGGTTGACCTTTTAGGTTTATAAGGCATTTTTTTCCCAAGTGGACTTGACTCTGAGCCCGAACTCTGGTGACCCTAATTCTCTGTCCCTTTTCCCCTGATCACTCAATTTCTCATGATTATGCTTTCCTGACAGATGGTTTCATTACCGCTATACCACTCAGGGCCGGCAGTGGCGCATTTTCAGATTTCCCAACACACCACCATTACTAGAAGAAGAAGAGTTTGGATTTATATCCCCCCTTTCTCTCCTGTTGGAGACTCAAAGGGGCTTACAACCTCCTTTCCCTCCCCACCCCCCACAACAAATACCTTGTGAGGTAGGTTGGGCTGAGAGAGCTCAGAAGAACTGTGACTAGCCCAAGGTCACCCAGCTGGCGTGTGTCGCAGTGCACAAGCCAATCTGGTTCCCCAGATAAGCCTCCACAGCTCAAGAGGCAAGAGCGGGGAATCAAACCCGGTTCTCCAGATTAGAGCGCACCTGCTCTTGACCACTACGCCCCTCTGAGAAACGCAGCACCGGCCAAAGTCTACATCCTGAATGGCTTACTTGATTTCCGTTTGGCCTCCCATCTTCCGAGCGATCTGGACCAGCTCTTTCCCGTATCGTTCTTCGGCCTGCACCCTGCGGACAAAACGCTTTGGATTATTTTAAGCTGGTCTCGTGTGCAAGCCCAAAAGAACCAGGGGGCATTCATTGAAAATGCTGGGGGGAAGAATTAGGACTAATAAAAGGAAACACTTCTTCACGCAACGTGTGATTGGTGTTTGGAATATGCTGCCACAGGAGGTGGTGATGGCCACTAACCTGGATAACTTTAAAAGCGGCTTGGACAGATTTATGGAGGAGAAGTCGATTTATGGCTACCAATCTTGATCCTCTTTGATCTGAGATTGCAAATGCCTTAACAGTCCAGGTGCTCGGGAGCAACAGCCGCAGAAGGCCATTGCTTTCACATCCTGCAGGTGAGCTCCCAAAGGCACCTGGTGGGCCACTGCGAGTAGCAGAGTGCTGGACTAGATGGACTCTGGTGTGATCCAGCAGGCTAGTTCTTATGTTCTTATGATGATCCACCGGAGGGCGGATCTCCACATTACGCAAAGCAATGCCGCTCCCTCTGGAAAACGTATGAATTATTGATCGGCACGTCAATTATCAGTCGTGTTTAAGGCGTATGCTTTCGGTTATGCAAATGGACTTTCTAATACCGGTTTTGCTGATCTGTTTTTTCTTTCTAATGCAGTTGGGCTGTTTGGCGCTAAAACGTTCCAAAAAACCCCTGAGTTAAAGACAGGCTGTAAGGGAAGTAAAAATAAAAATAAATGCAATGAATGCCTGAGCAGTGTTTTCTTGCCCTGAATCGAGAGCCGCGTTAATCAACCCCGTCTCTTTCCTTTCCCGCCCCCACGCCGTTCTAATCGTACCCGCACCAATACAAACGCATCCTTTCCATAGATTGGGAGAAATCTTTGCTCATCTCTTTTAAAATAGCCCCAGCGTTCAGTCAAGAGGCTGCGTCACCTTCGACTGCACGGTGATTCATTTGGCCATCCAGCAGTACGGCTTCCTCCAGGAAGGGCTCACTCAAAGAGGACAATAATTTAGGCCCAGAGCCTTGAAAATGAATTCCTTTGGACTCAAACTTTATTTGATGTTCAGATGGCCTGGACTGGACTGATCTCATCCTGGCTCCAAAGCTAAGCAGGGCAGTGGTGGGATCCAAAAATTTTAGTAACAGGTTCCCATGGTGGTGGGATTCAAACAGTGGCGTAGCGCCAATGGGGCTGGGCGGGGCACGATAGGGGCGTGGCCGGGCATTCCGGGGGCGGGGGATTAATAATTTCTCTGTTACTGTAAAAAACTCTTCCTGTAAAAAAAAAGTTCCTAATTTCCAGCTGGTATCTTTCTGTCCACAATTTAAACTCATCATAGCGAGTCCTATTGTCTACTGCCAACAGAAACAACTACTTCTCCTCTAATTGACTGCCTGTCAAAAACTTAATACTTTCAAATACTTAATTTTGTTTCTAGAAATCAAAAGAAGGATACTTTCCTTAAACAAGGAACTTTACCATATTTCTAAAACATGTTTTTAAAACAGGCCACCAGGGAGAATTATCCCGTTTTCTACCTTCGCTAACCAGCCACATAGGAAACAACAGGACTTTATGATTTTTGGACCTAATGGAATTTTTGATGGAAAAGCAGACCCCATTAATAACCCCCTCTTGGCTCACACAAATAATTAGTAACCCACTCTCGGGAACTGGTGAGAACCTGCTGGATCCCACCTCTGAAGCAGGGGTTAAAAAAGGTAAAGTTTCCCCTTCAGTCGTATCCGACCCTGGGTACCCCTGCAAGCAGTGATGTCTTAGGCAAGCCGTCTTTGTGGGGTAGTTTGCCATTGCTTTCCCCGGCTATTCTTTACCCCCTAGCTATGAGCTAGGTACTCATTTACCGACCAAGAAATGGATGGATGGCTGAGTTGGCCATGAGCCAGCCGCCAGGATATCTGACCCACAGGGGGCTCGAACTCCTGACCGTGTGAGCGGCAGAGCAAGCACTTCACCATTACACCACGCAGCTCCTAAGCAGGGGTAGCCCTGGTTAATACTTGGATGGGAGAACACCAGGAAATTCCAGGGTTGTTTGACAAAAGAAACCAGTGGCAAACCACCATTGTTGATCTTGGAAGCTTAGCGAGTTGGCCCTGTTAGTATTTGGACAGGAGGCCAACAAGGAAGTCCAGGGTTACTACAGAGAGCCCAGCAGTGGCAAACCACCTGTCTGGAAAACATGCAGAGTCCCCATAATCAGTTGTGTGTTGGCCACACTTTCCTCCGTCCCTTGGATGGGAGACCGCCAAGGAAGTTCAGGGTTGCTATGAAGAAGAAGGCAATGGCAAACCACCTTTGCTTTATCTTTTGTCTTGGAAACCCCACGTGTTGGAGCTTCATAGAGTCGCCACAAATTGTTTTTTGCTTGACAGCACACTGTATTTAGGGGGCTGAGCTTGATAGCCCTTGGGGTCTCTTCCAACTCTATGATTCTACAACCTGCTGATCAAGGCAATTAAAGACATTTCGATCTATCCGTGCACTGGGGGCAGGCGCAGCTCACAATCCCACAGACTTTCTTTCTTTTCCTACCTCTGTTTGATTAAGTCCTCCACGTCTTTACACATCTTTCGCCCATCGAGTAATCGTTGGAGAAGCGCATCGTACCCGGTGTGAACGGTGAATTCCTTGCACTGTAAAAATGGAAATTTCGGGCACTCATTAGCTGGCACGACTCCCAACCGTGATCAAGGAGAGCTCTATGGTTTTTAGGGGTTGCAATCTTGTGTTATGTGGACAGGAGCAGCAGCGGCGTAGGAGGTTAAGAGCTCGTGAATCTAATCTGGAGGAACCGGGTTTGATTCCCAGCTCTGCCGCCTGAGCTGCGGAGGCTTATCTGGGGAATTCAGATTAGCCTGTGCACTCCCACACACGCCAGCTGGGTGACCTTGGGCTGGTCACAGCTTCTCGGAGCTCTCTCAGCCCCACCTACCTCACAGGGTGTTTGTTGTGAGGGGGGGAGGGCAAGGAGATTGTAAGCCCCTTTGAGTCTCCTGCAGGAGAGAAAGGGGGGATATAAATCCCAACTCTTCTTCTTCTTCTTCTTCTCTATGTTGACGTTTCAAACAATCCTGTCTCTAGTGCAGGAGATGGAGTCTTAGGAACATCACTTTCCACTTTTCAAGTTTCTAGCCCTCACAGCAGTGATTGTTTATATGAAAGCAGGAAAGCAACTCAGTGTAAGCCAAAGTCCTAAACCCATGTCCTGTTTCTTACTGCAAGCGAAAGGAACTTGCTCCAACCTCTACGAACTGCTGTTCTCGCCGCATCCTGAAACCCTAAACCCTTTTCTCTCTGCTTTACCACATGTTGCCTTGGGCCTTTTCCTCTTGAGTAGACCTTTCAACCAACCAACAACGGGGCGAAAGACGAGAAAAAGAATTGAGTGAACAGCGCAGGCTGAGCAAAAATTAAAACTGCGAAGGGACTTGGGGCCATGTGGTTTAGATTTCTTAAGAACAAGCCGAGGCAGGAAACTGCACGGCTCGATTCGCTGTGAGGTCTGGAGGCCGCCTTTTGCATGCCTTTTACATAACATTTAAATATTTACATGCATTTAAATACATACATAAGGAACCTCTGTTTGCGTTTCCTCTTTTTACACCACCTAAATGTGTTCCCGGGGAATAATCGCGCCCCATCTGACATGTAAGAAAGGATTCTTCCCCGCCCTTCTGTTCTTAAAAGCCCCCTTGAAGCTGGAAAATGGAAAGAAATTTTATTTCTGTTCTGCCTTTCCTCTAAACCAAAAATTAACCTCTGGCGCAGTTTACAAATGTGATATTTATTTATGTATTGTTATTGTATTAAACTTAGATAAATAAGGCCTGGAGTCAAACTTAGCTGGGATGAATCCTTCTGTTTCCAGAAGCGCAGGGGACACAGCTAACTTTGAGAAATAAATCGCTAGCTTCATACTGAAGAGGAATCTTCTAGGGCAGTGGTGGCGAACCTATGGCACAGGTGCCAGAGGTGGCACTCAGAGCCCTTTCTGTGGGCACGCGCAAACAGAGTCGCCCCCACCCCCCACACATCTAGGCTGGCCTGGGCTGCTGGGCTCAATTATTAGCATTAAACCTAAGACCTAGTTTTGGGGAAGCCGTGTAGGTAACCCTGTTAAGTGCTGTTAACCCCCACTGATTTTCATGCGAAGAACTAAAACATGATCTGGGAGTAATCTTGGTTGCTGGCAATGGGGCTTGCAACCTCCTAGGGTTGTGATTCACCTGTTGGAAGAGTTGCACGGTTGCTTCAAAGCAAAGCCACCGACTACCACCAAGCTTACTCCCGAGTAACGCACGCCTCGGAGCCCACCGTTTTTTCTAAACTAAAACCTTAGTATTCGGGTTAAATTGCCATGTTGGCATTTTGTGATAAATAAGTGGGTTTTGGGTTGCAGTTTGGGCACTTGGTCTTAAAAAGGTTCGCCATCACTGTTCTAGGGACATCTGCCCTATTAGTTGGGGAAATATTAATATGCTACCTTTTACACCCAGCAGTAAAAGGATGTTAACATACAAAAGAATACAGGGTCATGATGGAAACGATACAAACTTATGATGCCAACCATAAAGAGAAAAATGTTTTAAAAATTGGCTGTTGTGCATTTTCCGGGTGGTCTGGTAGTGTTTGGGATAGTAGTAGTAGTAGTAGTAGTAGTAGTAGAAGTAGAAGAAGAAGAGGAGGAGGAGAGGAGGAGAGGAGGAGAGGAGGAGAGGAAAGAAGAAGTGGAGGAGGAGGAGGAGGAGGAGGAGGAGAAGGAGGAGGAGGAGAAGGAGGAGGAGGAGGAGAAGGAGAAGGAGAAGAAGAAGAAGAAGAAGAAGAAGAAGAAGAAGAAGAAGAAGAAGAAGAAGAAGAAGAAGAAGAAGAAGAAGAAGAAGAAGAAGAAGAAGAAGAAGAAGAAGAAGAAGAAGAAGAAGAAGAAGAAGAAGAAGAAGAAGAGAGACGCAAGGGGCTTACAATCTCCAGTAAGGAGACGCAAAGGGGCTTACAATCTCCTTTCCCTCCCCCCACCCCCACAACAAACACCCTGTGAGGTGGGTGGGGCTGAGAGGCCTCCTAGGAACTGTGACGAGCCCAAGGTCACCCAGCAGGCATGAGTGTTGGAGTGCACAATCTAATCTGGTTCCCCATATTAGCCTCCACAGCTCAAGTGGCAGAGTGGGGAATCCAACCCGGTCCCCCAGATTAGAGTGCACCTGCTCTTATCCACTACACCATGCTGAGATGATAAACAGAGCTCATCCGACAGAGAAATCTTCCCTTTGTTTCTTTACTAAGCATTTTGATTCTTTCTGACAATAGCCCTCAGATGCAATTGGGCTAGAGTAGACAGAGCCTGCAAATGACAGTGTTATTGGAAAGCAGACTCCAAACAGGCATAGACGCAGGGGAAACGTTGCGAGCAAGCGCTACCAGACCACGACCACGCAGCCCGGAAAACCCACGGCAGCCGGTCAGTCCCAGCTGTGAAAGCCTTCGACCACAGGTCGAAAAACGTCTGTCACTTTTTCTAACCATATCAACAGCAGCGAAATAGAAAACAGCGGCCCGTTGGTGTATGCAACTCTCTCTCTCTCTCTTCCTCCGCTGCAAAGAAACAAAAATCAACTTCTCTATGGAAAGAGGAAAGAGAAGATGCTAGGCACGGACGTCTCCCAAAATTATAACTGACCTCCGGACTACAGAAATCAGCCCCCCCCCCCGGAATAAATTTATTCCTTTTATTGGGGTATATGGATGTGTTTGTTTAATTTGTACACCGCCCAGAGCCTTTAGGGGATTGGGCAGTATTGTAAATCAATCAATCAATCAATAGCCACTTCAGAAGACAGACTATAGCTCCTTGACGTTCCTAAACTCTGCCATCTCTAGACACTGCCCCCAAATCTCTAGGAATGTCCCAGACTAGAGTTGGCCAACCTTGGAGATACCATTCTGGCCCCCTAGAGAGGGAGAGCCCTACACAGGGGGGCCACTGAACAGAAGGCCCTGTCTCCAGTGTTAACCAGCATCTACTTCCAGCATTGTCACCCGAAACAACCAGTCTAAAGCCAAGAAAGCAGTGGAATATGCCGGCAAACGTATGCACAGTTTCCTGCTAAGGTTAGAGCATCGCGCGTGCTTGGCAGTTCCGGATTTGTTGTCAGCAATACCAAAAATTAGGGGATGCAAACCTACACTTGCCATCCTGACGCTGGAGATACTGGCGAAGGCTTGGAGGTCCTTCTCCTACGTGGTCGCCCGTTCCATCTCCAGCTGCACAGTTCAAAGCTGGGTCCTTTCTCTCAGCCGGCTGACTCCTCCGATGGAAACTGGAGCCCGGCGGCTGATGGTTTTTTCCCCCCAGGAAAATATTGCGCTCGAGGACACACAACGCTGCTTTTGAATGAGTCAGACCACCAGGCTACAGGGCCTGGCTCGCAGGAGGTCATGGGTTCAATCCCTACTGCTCCCCATTTAAAGGGGTCCCTGGTAGCTGTTCGGGAATCTTAAGTGGCAGTGACTGTGTAGTGGTTAGAGCATAAGTGGCAGCCACGGTGTAGTGGTTAGAGCAATGGACTAGGAGGAGGAGGAGGAGGAGGAGGAGGAGGAGGAGGAGGAGGAGGAGGAGGAGGAGGAGGAGAAGAAGAAGAAGGAGGAGGAGGAGGAGGAGGAGGAGGAGTTTGGATTTATATCCCCCCTTTCTCTCCTGTAGGAGACTCAAAGGGGCTTACAATCTCCTTGCCCTTCCACCCTCACAACAAACACCCTGTGAGGTGGGTGGGGCTGAGAGAGCTCCGAGAAGCTGTGACTAGCCCAAGGTCACCCAGCTGGTGTGTGTGGCAGTTCACAGGCTAATCTGAATCCCCCAGATAAGCCTCCACAGCTCAGGTGGCAGAGCTGGGAATCAAACCCGGTTCCTCCAGATTAGATACACGAGCTCTTAACCTCCTACGCCACTGCTGCTCCTATGCCATTGATTGATTGATAGGAGCTGCTGTTGTGATCGGCATCAACTCCCCCTGTCTGTCATGAATCTGGCCGAGCGACCACCCTCTCAGATTGAGTGTATAGGTTCGGCAGCTGTGGGTTGGAAAATCAGTGGGGCGGAGCCTGTGGTTTGGGGAGGGCGGAGACCTGAAGCAAGGTATTATGCGATGGAGTCTGTCCTTCCCACCCCCAGCAGTCATTTTCTCCAGAGATGCTGATCTCCGTAGTCTGGCGATGATTTGTAGATTCGGGAACTCTCCAGACCCTACCTGGAGATTGGCAACCCTTCATGCGGCCTACCTCCCGGGGTTCTTGAGAGAACAAAACGGAGAAGGAAAAACCATTCCAAGAAGAAGGAGGAGGAGGAGGAGGAGGAGTTTGGATTTATACCCCACCTTTCTCTCCTCTGAGGAGTCTCAAAGTAACTTACAAGCTCCTTTCCCTTCCTCTCCCCACAACAGACACCTGGTGAGGTAGGTGGGGCTGAGAGAGCTCTGAAGAACTGAGACTAGCCCAAGGTCACCCAGCAGGAATGTAGGAGTGCGGAAACACATCTGGTTCACCAGATAAGACTCTCTGTCACTCTGGTGGAGGAGTGTGGAATCAAACCCGGTTCTCCAGATTAGAATCCCCCTGCTCTTAACCACTACACGCTCCTTCAGGCCAGGAACCAAATGTGATGGATATCTTTCCAGGGAGATACTGGAAACCGTGCATGGGACTTCCTGCTTGCCCCTCTGGAAGGAGAAGACTCAATCCTAAAACCCTGGAGAGCTCTTTCTTGGCTAGCTTTCAAGCACAGAAAGTTTATTGATTTGTGGGAACGAATCCAAAAGCAGGGGACTACTCTTCCTGCTCTCAAAATGGCCCCCCAAAAAAGCGAAAGGCAATTTTGGGATATCTTCCACCTGTCTGTCGATCCTGAAATTGTTCTGAGATTCAGCATCCGCCTCTATGCGTTCTTCTCACCCAGCGTGGTGTAGTGGTTAAGAGCAGGTGCGCTCTTATCTGGAGAACCGGGTTTGATTCTCTGCTCTGCCACTTAAGCTACGGAGGCTTATCTGGTGGACCAGATTAGCTTGTGCACGCCAACACATGCCAGCTGGGTGACCTTGAGCTAGTCACAGTTCTTCGGAGCTCTCTCAGCCCCACCCACCTCACAGGGCGGTTGTTGTGGGGGTGGGGGGAAGGGAAAGGAGATTGTCAGCCCCTCTGAGTCCCCTTGCAGGAGAGAAAGGGGGGAGGGATATAAACCCAAACTCTTCTTATTCTTCAAGAGCCTCCCAAGGAGATGGAAAAGAACCATAACACTAGAAGGATTTTTTTTAAAAAGCTGTTGCAAATTGAAAACTGTGGTGCACGCTCTGTGGTCTGTTTCGCTCCTGCAAAGGAAATGAATTGGTTGTACTACACTTCGGGGGTGTGGCGCAGCTGAAATTCTGAATTTCCTGGCAGGGTTGCAGCCTGCCGCCGGCTGACTGAGTCATTGCAGGAAGCCCCCAAGTCCAAAAGTACGTTGGTAGACCTGCAATGCTCTCTGACTTAACTGCCAGTGCTGTTTTGAAAAGCCATAAGGGAGTTTGTTCTGCAGTTGAAAAGATGGGCTCAGGAAACTGGGCAGGCATCTGAGATTCTGTCCTCCCAGGGGTGGCAAAACCAGGTTGCCAACTTGAGGTTGAGAAATCCCTGGAGTGGCCCCTGGGGAACTGAGGTTTAGGGACCTCAGAAAAGTGGGATGCCGTACAGTCTGCCCTCTAGAACCGCCTCCATGTTTGTTTATATACGCAGCAGTGGCGTAGGAGGTTAAGAGCTCGTGTATCTAATCTGGAGAAACAGGGTTTGATTCCCAGCTCTGCCGCCTGAGCTGTGGAGGCTTCTCTGGGGAATTCAGATTAGCCTGTACACTCCCACACACGCCAGCTGGGTGACCTTGGGCTAGTCACAGCTTCTCGGAGCTCTCTCAGCCCCACCTACCTCACAGGGTGTTTGTTGTGAGGGGGGAAGGGTAAGGAGGTTGTCAGCCCCTTTGAGTCTCCTGCAGGAGAGAAAGGGGGGATATAAATCCACACTCTTCTTCTTCTATATTGAATGCCTATTTTAGCGTCGGTTTTAAATAGTTGCAGTGTGGATTTTTGTTTGGTTTTTAAGATGTGGCTTTTAGTGGGCATGTTTTTTTTAATTGCTTAGCCCCCTCGGTGGGAGAAAAGCATAAATTATGTAAATAAGGTAAAAACAGACACCCTGAAGGGCTAGCGTGGTGTAGTTAAGAGCAGGTGCACTCTAATCTGGTTAAGATTACCCTGTTTAAGCAGGTTAAAAGAAGGTGCACTCTAATCCGGAGAACCGGGTTTGATTTCCCGCTCTGCCACTTGAGCTGTGGAGGCTTATCTGGTGGACCAGATTAGCCTGTGCACTCCCACACACGCCAGCTGGGTGACCTTGGGCTAGCCACAGTTCTTCGGAACTCTCTCAGCCCCACCCACCTCACAGGGTGTTTGTTGTGGGGGAAGGGGAAGGGAAAGGAGATTGTAAACCCCTTTGAGTCTCTTTACAGGAGAGAAAGGGAGGATATAAATCCAAACTCTTCTACTCTTCTAAACAAGGCAAAAACACACATCCTGACGGGCTATGTAGGCTACAGAGTGTGGATTTTTGAAGTGTGAGTTGGTGGCTCCAAGTTGGCAGCCCCTGCAGATAATTCCATGTGAATTCTGACCCATTTGTTGTTGTTGTTGTTGTTTACTAAGTGGGATACTGAGTTCCAATTGTTGCCACTTCTGGGTTGGGAAATACCTGGGTGGACCCTGAGGTGGGTGAGGTTTGGGAAGGGAGTATAATGTCATCGAGTTCACCTTCCAAAGTCGCCATTTTCTCCAGTGGAACTGATCTCTGTTGCCTGGAAAATAGCTGTAATCCAGAGAGATTTCCAGCTGCCATCTGGAGGTTAACAACTCTGTGTTCTGCACCAGCTACCACTCTAGAACCATCTTCAAGAAGAGTCCCAGGGAGTTCACTGCAAAAGTACAGTTGAGATGAAACCAAAGCCAGGTCCACAGCTAGCCAGAAGAAGAGTTTGGATTTATACCCCACCTTTCCCTCCTGTAAGGAGACTCAAGGTGACTTACAAGCTCCGTTCCTTTCCTCTCCTCGCAACAGACACCTTGTGAGGCAGGTGGGGCTGAGGGAGTTCTGAGAGAACTGTGACTGGCCCAAGATCACCCAGCAGGAATGTAGGAGAAGAGTTTGGATTTATATGCCACCTATTTCTCATGTAAGGAGACTCAAGGTGGCTGACAAGCACCTTTCCTTCCCTCTCCCCACAACAGACACCTAGTTAGGGAGGTGGGGCTGAGAGAGTTCTGAGAAAACTGTGACTAGCCCAAGATCACCCAGCAGGAATGTAGGAGGGCGGAAACACATCTGGTTCACCAGATAAGCCTCTGCCACTCAGGTGGAGGAGTGGGGAATCAAACCCGGTTCTCCAGATTAGAACCCACCTGCTCTTAACCACGACACCACGCTGGCTCTCAACTGGGCCGGCTTTTTCGGGTGCTGAAACAAAATGTGATGAACATCTTTCCTAAAGATGTAGTCCAGCTCTAGGCTAATAGTGGCCTTCACCCAGTACACTGTTCTCCTGTAGCGACCCATATAGGTCTACGGTCAGCTACTAGTGCCATTCTTATCCGACGCCCAAGAAGTAAATGTTGGGGAAGTCGCTTTCTCTTAACATAATCTTAATGGTTTCAGGCTATTAAGGGTTGGGACGGAAATCCAGGGTGGGGCGGATCTCTTCCAGGATCTCCTTCAGCTTTGCATAAGACGCACGGTTGAGTGTGTCGTTGGCCGTCTTTTCCAAGACTGAGGCAAGACGGCCGGAATATTTTATGGATAACCCAGATACGATACCGACACCAAAATGCAAAATGGATTTGCTCACAGCCATGTCAGAACTAGGGACCGACTTTGTTTCTTGAGGAACATAGCTCGAAAGAGGTTGGGCGTTCTTAACAGCAGTGGTGTCTATGGATTCCTCTCGGATTCTCTGGTTTGGCATTAAAGCCTCCCCGCCCACCCTCATGCCCCACACACAGGTGTGCCTGGACAGAGGGAAGATCAGGTGTGCTCAACAGGTGCCTTCAGCTCCCCAACCTGCCAGTCTGCAAATGCACCCCCTCAAACACACTCCAATTAATGCAAGAACCCCCGGATCTTCCTTGCTTGGGATTGCATGTGAACCTTTTGCGTCTTATCTTTTTGAAGATTTAGCAATACAGGTGGCTTACCCAGAAGGAGTCTT
Organism: Sphaerodactylus townsendi; assembly: GCF_021028975.2. Lineage (NCBI taxonomy): Eukaryota > Metazoa > Chordata > Lepidosauria > Squamata > Sphaerodactylidae > Sphaerodactylus > Sphaerodactylus townsendi. The sequence goes on from NC_059441.1 coordinate 12,229,937, forward strand.
TAAACTGCAGCTGCGTCATCACGACGGACCGGAGCGGACGGCTTTTGGGGCAAGTTGGCTCGAAGGTTGAGGAAGAGGCCGTGTTTCTTTTCCAACTGCTCCAAAACCAGCACCTGTCAGTTTGAAGAGACCTGCCGGGAGGGTGGCTCGTTGCTCTGAGAGGGAAGGGGAAGAGGGCCAAACCTCACAGGTCTCTCCCCCCCCACCCTTCCTCTTCCCCTCCTCTGGCCCCACCCCTGGGCCTTTCAAGTTTGCAGCCCCATTTCAATATTTGGCAAGCTGTGAATATATGGAAAGAAGGAAGCTGTTGTGGTGTGGACGCCCTGTCATTTAGATGCAAATGAGGCATGCATTTTTTTAAAAAAAGTGATGATACTCCAGAAAGCAACAGGTCTCTGATAGAAGGGATGAAAGGGGTACGGGGTGGGGGTGAGAGCTGTTTGGTTCTGCTGCTGGACAGGTGGCGTGTTTGATGCAAGGGCCGGTGTGTGTGTGTGTGTGTGATATTTTGCACTGGGGAGAAATCACACACAGGAAGCAGAGCTGCGGGGTTTTGCACGCTCAGCGATTGCAGCATCAACCGCCGGATTTTTCCAGCACTCATCAAAATCGAGGAGACGTCCGGCTTCTGCCTGTTCCAGGCCCGGAGTGGCTTGTGGGTTGTTGTTTTTTTTATGCCCCTGGGCACACTGTGTTCATTGTGAATGTGAATGGCCGAGTGAGCCCAGGCCGAGCACCACTGGAATGCTAATGGGGCATCGTGGCCCTCTCGAAGGCGATGGCTCAGGCCTCGCCAGTCAATGGGCCCCGAGCGCCTCCCTGCTCCGTCCAGATTGCGTTTTGCAAAGCTGAAATGCGCTTGCCGGGGAGCTGGAGAGCCAGCAATTTGGCATACGTTGCAAAACGTTGCTGTTCTTCATCATAAATGCGGAAGGAAGTGTGGTGCTATTAAAAAGGAAGAGACCCTCAAAGTGAGTTGAGGGACAATTCATTCACAGAAATGCAGACGAGAAGAAGAAGAGTTTGGATTTATACCCCACCTTTCTCTCCTGGAAGGAGACTCAAGGTGGCTCGCAAGCTCCTTTCCCTTCCTCTCCCCACAACAGAGACCTGGTGAGGCAGGTGGGGCTGAGAGAGTTCGCAGAGAAGTGTGACTAGCCCAAGGTCACGCCGGCAGGAATGTAGGAGTGCGGAAACACATCTGGTTCACCAGATAAGCCTCTGCCACTCAGGTGGAAAAGTGTGTAGTAGTGCACTGCCGACCCAGCAGTGCCGTAGTAGAACGTTGGGACGCCAACGGACCTGCGGCCTTGCCGGTCGCATCGCACCCCCACTCCTCATCCCCCCATGAGTCACGGGTCGTGAACTGTCTGGCTCCATCACCGGGCGCAGGGACAATGGTCTTGCCCCCAGGTGAGGATTAGGCTCAGACGCGTACGCTCTTCTCCCACGTAGCCAGATGAGATCATGCATCACATGATGATCTCCCGACCTCCCGCTCTCCCGGAACTCCCCCCAGTCCTCCCTCCTACACGCCCCCGATAGAGTAACAATAAAAGGTGCCAGGAACCGGCAGACGGGAGACTCGCTAGGAACACGGACCTCCGGTCTCCCGCTGCTGGCGATCTCCACCAGATGTTATCTCCGCGTCTCGTCTCGTTCTTACGCTGACCGCGTGGGTCGACTACAAAAGTGGGGAATCAAACCTGGTTCTCCAGATTAGAACCCATCTGCAGCAGTGGCGTAGGAGGTTAAGAGCTCATGTATCTAATCTGGAAGAACCGGGTTTGATTCCCCGCTCTGCCGCCTGAGCTGTGGAGGCTGATCTGGGGAATTCAGATTAGCCTGTGCACTCCCACACACGCCAGCTGGGTGACCTTGGGCTAGTCACAGCTTCTCGGAGCTCTCTCAGCCCCACCCACCTCACAGGGTGTTTGTTGTGAGGGGGGAAGGGCAAGGAGATTATAAGCCCCTTTGAGTCTCCTGCAGGAGAGAAAGGGGGGATATAAATCCAAACTCTTCTTCTTCTTAACGACTACACCACGCTGGCGCCATCAAGACACAACTTATGGCAACTCTGTGGGGGTTTTCAAAGCGAGAGACCTTCAGAGGTTGTTTGGCATTGTTCTCTCTCTCTCTCTCTCTCTCTCTCTCTCTCTGAAAATATAATTTTAAAAGCTAGCTGCAGCAGATTGATACCAAGAAAGGGAGGCAGAAACAAAACAGGGCATTTGAGTGTTTTAATCTGACAAGTAAATAAACGTTTTTACTTAAATACGGTACATTCTCTAACGCTATCTCAATTACAATAAAAATAACCGCTATTCTAGATGCAAAAATAAGATTTCCAGATCATATAAACACCCTCTAGAGAAGTTATTTAATATACACAGACGCCTTAGAGGGCCAAACAGTCCTGCAGAAGTGCGATTAGATCAAGAACACGTAACCCAAACCAACCCTTTCCCTCTTTTATTTTCCTCCTTCTCAAAACTCGAAAAGCCAACCATCGGAAACTAATGGCAGTCTTCTACCTGACCGGAATGTCGAATCTTTGCATTTTCAAGTACGTTTCAAAAAAAGCAGTATTAAAACAAGGACGCTTGGGACGTTTTCCCCGTCTTTTTTCAAAAAACCAGTTTCCTGGTGACACGTTTTGAAAGGCCCAGGGCATTTAAAGCAACCCCCGGGTGAAAATAAACTTGATAATGCAAAGATAGCTGCAGATTCTACTATATTACAGTAGCAAGAAGTTTGGTTTTTTTTTCTCTCCAGTGCTGGGACAGAGAACAGACAAAGGGAAAGTTGTTTGGAAATTACAGTTCTTCGTGGTAGAAACGTTCGTCGTGGAGCTGTCTACCGTAGTCTGTGGCTTCGCTGTTGAGAAACAGGTCCTGGTTCCGGAGAATCTCCGCTTCTGAAAGCTTCCCGTTGCCGTCGGAATCCATCTCTTCGATAAGGTGTACCGCCTTGCCGGATAAAAACACAGAACGTTCATTTGGTAACTTGCCGTTGAAGAATGTTTTGACACTTTAAGAACATCAGAAAGAGCTTTGCTGGATCAGACCAGAGTTTATCCAGTCTAGCACTCTGCTACTCGCAGTGGCCCACCAGCTGCCTTTGGGAGCTCACAGGCAGGATGTGAAAGCAACGGCCTTCTGCTGCTGCTGCTGCTCCCGAGCACCTGGTCTGCTAAGGCATTTGCAACCTCAGATCAAGACTGGGAGTCATAGATCAACTTCTCCTCCATAAATCTGTCCAAGCCCCTCTTAAAGCTACCCAGGTTAGTGGCCATCACCACCTCCTGTGGTTTTGCTGAGACTTCTACTGGCAATTCGTCTAATTGTCCCTTTCCAACCTGTTTTATCAGCTGCACTTAAAGGACAAGAGGAGGTTTCAAAAGGCGAACAGGGACGGAGCTTCTGGGCTGGACCTGAACGAATTCATTGCATTTGAACACCCCGAGGAAGAGGAATATATGAAGGTACGTTTACAGCCTGCTTTAAAAATACACTGTGGGGATTTTGGTGAAGAGTGTCATCATCACAGGCGACTTATGGTGTCTTTGTGGAGTTTTTAGGTCAGGGGTTTGCTATTTCCTCTCTCTGCATAGCGGCTCTGGCTCTCCTGGATGGTCTTCCATCCAAGTAATAATTAAGAGCATCATCATAATTGTTGAACATAAGAACTAGCCTGCTGGATCAGACCAGAGTCCATCTAGTCCAGCACTCTGCTACTCACAGTGGCCCATCAGATACCTTTGGGAGCTCACATGCAGGATGTGAAAGCAAGGGCCTGCTGCTGCTGCTGCTGCTGCTCCTGAGCACCTGGTCTGCTAAGGCATTTGCAATCTCAGATCAAGGAGGATCAAGATTGGGAGCCATAGATCGGCTTCTCCTCCATAAATCTATCCAAGCCCCTTTTAAAGCCATCCAGGTTAGTGGCCATCACCACCTCCTGTGGCAGCATATTCCAAACACCAATCACACGTTGCGTGAAAAAATGTTTCCTTTTATTAGTCCTTATTCTTCCCCCTAGCATTTTCAATGGATGCCCCCTGGTTCTAGTATCGTGAGAGAGAACAATTTCTCTCCATTGACATTTTCTACACTTTTCTACTGCTTTGATCGGTCCCATTCTGTGATTCAGCCAGGGTCCCCGGTGGACACTCAAAAGAGGGCTTTTTCAGCGGCTACCCCACCATTATGGAACAACCTACCTCCTCCTGAGCAATACCCTCATTGTTGGGCACCACCCAACCCAACAGCTCCTGAGGGTTGAGTTTCCCGTCCTGATTCTTGTCGTAATCATTTCTGAATCGATCCTTCTCAACGAGTATCCATTCTGGATCTTCATTAGCCGCTGGGGAACAACAAAACAAAACATACTCTGTGAATCTTTTTTTTTAAAGATTGTTGCTGCTCCATGCAGCTTTAAAAAGTCTATAAAATTTCGCACGGAGAACACAAGCTTTAAAGTACCGCACGGCTCAAACGTAAGAACTGCATTAACGGAAAGGCATTATCTGTGCTGAGAAACCAGAATTGGGATTTGTTTGCAGAGACCTGGAAACCGTTGATAAGTTTTCTAAAAAAAAAAGATATCCCTCTACACCATAGATGTCAAACTCGCGGCCCTCCAGATGTTACGGACTACAGTTCCCATCATTCCCTGCCAGCATCATGCTGGCAGGGGATGATGGGAACTGTAGTCCATAACATCTGGAGGGCTGCGAGTTTGACACCTGTGCTCTACACCAACTGCAGGTTTTAAACTGGAGGCGGTTTCAGGAAAAAAAATCAGTTGGAAATTGCATTTTGAAGAAGAGTTGGATTTATATCCCCCTTTTTTCTCCTGTAAGGAGACTCAAAGGGGCTTACAAACTCCTTTCCCTCTCCCCCCCCACAACAAACACCCTGCGAGGTAGGTGGGGCCGAGAGAGCTCAGAAGAACTGTGACTAGCCTCAGGTCACCCAGCTGGAGTGTGTGGGAGTGCACAGGCTAATCTGAATTCCCCAGATAAGCCTCCACAGCTCAAGCAGCAGAGTGTAAATATGTAAACATAAGCACGGATACTACTGTCTCTCTTCAAATTGTAAGACAGACAGATAGGCGGACACACACACACAGAGGGATAAACAGACAGACAGAGGGGCACAAAAACAGACATAGAAACTGACACACACACAGAGATAGGCACACACAAAGAGAGAGAAAGTGACACACACGCAAAGGGATAGATAAACAGACAGACAGAGGGGCATAAAAACAGAGATAGAAACTGACACACACACAGAGGGATAGGTAAACAGACAGACAGGGGCATAAACACACACACAGAGAGAGAAATTGACACACACACACACACACAGATAGCAACTAACACACACAAATGGACGGACAGACAGACAGAGAGATAGACACACACAAAGAGAGAGAAACTGACACACACAGAGGGATAGGTAAACAGACAGACAAGGGCACAAACACACAGAGAGAGAGAAACTGACACACACAGATATAGGCACACACAGATAGAAACTAACACACACAAATGGACGGACAGACAGACAGATAGGCACACACAAAGAGAGAGAAACTGACACACACAGAGGGATCGATAAATAGACAGACAGAGGGGCACAAAAACAGAGAAAGAAACTGACACACACAGAGAGAGATAGAAACTAACACACACAGAGGGATAGGTGTGTGGGAGTGCACAGGCTAATCTGAATTCCCCAGATAAGCCTCCACAGCTCAAGCGGCAGAGTGGGGAATCAAACCCGGTTTGTACAGTTTTTGTACAGTTTATGTAAATTGAAAAATTTTGTACAGTTTAGTAAGTTAAATAATACCTCGCTGCAGTTTGCAGCCCTGATATTAATTATCCTTGAGTGAAAACAATACAAACTACAAGCAAACGCTGCATAATTGAAAAGGTGTGGTCAAAAGGAAATCTGAGATCACGATACAGCCACTCAGATTAACAAACTGTGAAGTTACAAATGCTGGAAATAGACATACTTGGACAGCACAACTTAAAAAGCCGGTTACGTTTCCAACTCACTTGGATCTCGTCGGTAATCGCCAAGAAACTCTTCCAGGCTCACAAATCCATCCCCGTTTTTATCATGGTCTTCCAAAGCTTCTTGGATGACAAATTCCTTTAGAGGAAGGAAAGAAACAAGGACAGGAATTCAGTTTAAAAGAATCCACTTCTGAATTGTCTAAGGTTAAATTCCTACTTTAGATGTTGCAAAAATTTTATCTCAAGCCTCACGAATTAGATCGGCTAAGATAATGAAGTTATAATTCTGTATCATATGTTATAAAGTACTGTTTTTTATCGCTTTTTAATTATATGCAATTATAATATTGCTGTTTATCTGTTACTCGTCTGTTCTAATTGTATGGAGTCTATGGACTATGAATAAATTGAGGGATTGGAGCACCTTCCTTATAAGGAGAGGCTGCAGCGTTTGGGACTCTTTAGTTTGGAGAGGAGACGTCTGAGGGGGGATATGATTGAAGTCTATAAAATTATGCATGGGGTAGAAAATGTCGACAGAGAGAAATTTCTCTCTCTTTCTCACAATACTAGAACCAGGGGGCATTCATTGAAAATGCTGGGGGGAAGAATTAGGACTCACAAAAGGAAACACGTCTTCACGCAACGCGTGATTGGTGTTTGGAAGATGCTGCCACAGGAGGTGGTGATGGCCACTAGCCTGGATAGCTTTAAAAGGGGCTTGGACAGATTTATGGAGGAGAAGTCGATCTATGGCTCCCAATCTTGATCCTCCTTGATCTGAGATTGCAAATTCCTTAGCAGACCAGGTGCTCAGGAGCAGCAGCAGCAGAAGGCCATTGCTTTCACCTCCTGTAGGTGAGCTCCCAAAGGCATCTGGTGGGCCACTGCGAGTAGTAGCAGAGACCAGATGGACTCTGGTCTGATCCAGCAAGGCTTTCTTATGTTCTTAAATTATGATGATGCTCTTAATTATTACTTGGATGGAAGACCATCCAGGAGAGCCAGAGCCGCTATGCAGAGAGAGGAAATAGCAAACCCCTGACCTAAAAACTCCACAAAGACACCATAAGTCGCCTGTGATGACGACACTCTTCACCAAAATCCCCACAGTGTATTTTTAAAGCAGGCTGTAAACATACCTTCATATATTCCTCTTCCTCGGGGTGTTCAAATGCAATGAATTCATTCAGGTCCAGACCGGAAGCTCCGTCCCTGTTCGCCTTTTCAAACCTCCTCTTGTCCTTTAAGTGCAGCTGATAAAACAGGTTGGAAAGGGACAATTACAGGAATTTGCAAGAAATGGACCGAAAAAAACAACGTGACGCACGTATGCTGCTCAGTGGCTTCCGTGTATTGTACAATTTAACCAATCTTACAACTATATATAAAATACAATGCTAAATAACACTTTTACATTTACATTATAGGTAACCCCGTCGGGAGATATCAGCGACATCAGTACATTCCGTATAGTGCATTCCATTCATCATTTCAAGGATACAGTACTGAATTTCTTATCTGTTCCCTCTATGTTTTTTCTGACCTCCACTCCACGAATATAAATATCTTTGTGGGATGTTTTTATCACTGTGTGAGTTCATATATCGCTTCCATGACTGTCTTTCATTTGTAATCTCTCCTCCGGAGTTCGCTCAAGACTGTCATTTAAAGGAGCCTTGTCCTCATTTTTAAGGTTCGTCAAGCTATGAGGTTTTATTCAACTTTGAAGTCTTTTTTAAAGCAGAAGCTATACGCGTTAGTGTAGCTTTTCGTATGCCTTCCTCAGTGCTCCATCCTTCAAACGTTGCAACAACATTAAAATTAGCAATTGTAATATAAATAAACAATGAATAAATAAATACTGTGTACTTTTGTGTCATTTTTATATATACTCTTTTATAAAAAAACACTTTAAAAAAAACTTTCATTATTGTATATAAATACTATTTACAGACAGTGGTCAGGTTACATCAGTGGTAGGGAACCTTTAACACTCAAAGAGCCATTTGGACCCATTTTCCACGGGAAAAGAAAACACTTGGAGCCGCAAATAATTTTTGACATTTAAAATAAAGATAACACTATATATATTGGGTTTTTTTTACCTTTTACTCCACTCATTCTGAGAAGCGCATGGATGGGTCCGCCCTGCTGCCTGCAGGGAGGGCAAGGATTGGGCCAGCGGCTTGGCCTTGCCGGCCGCCGGGAAAGCACCTGCCCTGCTCGAACGGGGCGGGCGAGAGGGGAAGCCCGCGGCGCGACCCAGCCGACCGCGGGCAGTTGGTGCGCCCGCCCTGCTGCCTGCAGGGTGGGCAAGGATGGGGCCGGCGGTTCGGCTCGTGGAGCCGCAGTGCCAGGGCAGAAGAGCCACAGGTTCTCGAGCCGCAGGTTCCCTACCCTTGGGTTACATCATATTCAATATTCAAACCTGTACATTAAAAAACCAAGTTCAACGTTTCTACTTTAGGTAATAGCCTCACAAAGAATGGACGGCTCATTGCAACGAAGATGGAAACATTTTAAACAATACTAATGTCTTTATAAACTGACTCGGTGAAGGGGCTCTTATGAGACTAGAAACCAAGACGACGTCTGCCACCTCTTGGCGAGACCAAATTCTGCTTTGCTGGTTGTTTGATAAATAAGTGTTTTTTCATGCTCAGTTTTTCACCATTAGCCATCAGGGTGTCTCTAATTCAGCAGCAAGGAAGAATGTAAACATTGTAAATAAATACATAAATACGATAGTTATGTGATACTTTGACTAGAAGAGATTGGAAGAAGAGTTTGGATTTATATCCCCCCTTTCCAGTGGTGGGATCCAAAAAAATTAGTAACAGTTTCCCATGGTGGTGGGATTCAAACTGTGGCATTGCGCCAATCGGGCTGGGCGGGGCATGACGGGGGCGTGGCTGGGCATTCCGGGGCGGGGCATTCCTGGGCGGGGCTGTGGCAGACGCAGCCGCTGCACCGGTCCTTGCGGGGGAAACGAATGCACACAGGCGCAGGCTGCCACGCATGCCGGTGCACCTCCTGCTAGACTGCTTCAAGTTCTGCGCGCTATTGCTGAGAGGAGGGGCGTAACTCAGGCAAAAATCACAGGGCAAAATCACCCATTAGTAACCCCCTCTCGGCACACACAAATAATTAGTAACCTACTCTCGGGAACCTGTGAGAACCTGCTGGATCCCACCTCTGCCCCTTTCTCTCCTGTAGGAGACTTAAAGGGGCTTACACTCTCCTTGCCCTTCCCCCCTCACAAGAAACACCCTGTGAGGTGGGTGGGGCTGAGTGAGCTCCGAAAAGCTGTGACTAGCCCAAGGTCACCCAGCTGGTGTGTGTGGGAGTGCACAGGCTAATCTGAATTCCCCAGATAAGCCTCCACAGCTCAAGTGGCAGAGCAGGGAATCAAACCCGGTTCCTCCAGAATAGAATGCACCTGTTCTTAACCACTACGCTACTGCTGCTCCACAAAAGGGATTCCACAAAACAGACTACCATTTTAAATAACCTTGCAGCGTCCATGCTTTATAGCATAGCATGGGTCCGTTTATAAAACGGACCGTTGTTGCAAAGAGATAGCTGGCGAGAACGGGGGAACACGTGCAATTAATAAGGCTGTTAAAAGCAGAATCTGCTCTAGGTTGATCCTGCATTGAGTGGGGGCTTCTATGCCCCCTTCTATATGATTCTGTGAATTCTTATGCTTTGGATACTGGAGCAAATGGCTGGCCACCAAGCGGAGATGGGTGTACATGAAATGGGGGGGGGGGGGGCAAGTGTCATGATATATATATAAAAAAGTAAAGGTTCACAAAAAGATCATCTTCTAAGTTAGCAGAAGTTTGCAAAACCCAGAGGATGGAGACAGTCAAAAGTAGCGAAGATTGACCTTTAAACATGATTGGTGAATTCAACTGTAATTCTAGACCAGGGGTCTTCAAACTATGGCCCTGCAGATGTTCATGGACTACAATTCCCATCAGCCCCTGCCAGCATGGCCAAGTGGTAGGGCTCATGGGAATTGTAGTCTATGAACATCTGGAGGGCCATAGTTTGAAGACCCCTGTTCTAGACCAATGAGAGGCTGTTGTGTGGGTGGGGAAAAGTATCCATGATGTATGTATTGTATATGCTGAGATAGAGTTGAGATAGAGACTGAGTTGAGTTCTGTGTGTGTTGAACTTTGTTATTGCAGAAGAGTTCTGTATAGTCTGATAGTCTTGTATAGAATAGACTTGTGTAACCTTGCAACTGCTAAAGTAAAAGCCTTCCTATGGAAATAACATCTTACGTGGAGAGTATTCTTTTCCAAGTGTGGTAGAATGTTGCAGTGAGTGCAAGAAGACTACAGACTTCTCATCTTACCAGAGTGACTCCGCTTTAAACTCTGTTGATAAAAAGGAAGGTATTGAAGTTCAGAGCTACTCTGAAGGGCCTCGGTGACTTACCTGTCGGAAAGATTCCTCCTCCGCGTCCTCCAAAGTAGAATCTTCTTCAAAGTCTATGACGCGGTCGTACATTTGAACATTATATTCTTCCCAGGATATATCCCCGTCGCCGTCTTTATCATATTCACCGAACTGCTGCTTAGCGTCTTCCACAATATAATGCTTGAAAGACTGCTGAATCCACGTACTTAGCTCGGCTGCAGGGATTCCACAAAACACAGTCGGGACATAAATCAATTTCTCCCATAATCCCTCCGAAAGTTAACAAATAAAGCCGAGATCATCTAGCTAGTTTTAAGGGGACGCGATCCACACTTCTTGCCCCGCTGCTTATAGGAAAAGATAAATGTAAACACAGAACTCGTAGACTTTGATCCGCAGACACAAAAATCCGGGGTTTAAAGCCTTCCTAGTGAGAAGTCAGACTCGAGTAGCAATCTTTTTGTAATAATCTTTTCTCCTGTTGCTTCTGTGTGGGGCAGCTCACTACCTAGTTGGTACAAGAATGAAAAATGAACTCCAAAGGGCTGTACATACATTTAAATGCATCTCAGGCCATGATCTCAGGTGCGAGAAAAGTTATATATTCTTCAGTTCTGCTGACTTCAATGGAATTCAAACATATGTAATGCTCCTGGATTATTTATACTCTCTTAAGAACATAAGAACTAGCCTGCTGGATCAGACCAGAGTCCATCTAGTCCAGCACTCTGCTACTCGCAGTGGCCCACCAGGTGCCTTTGGGAGCTCACATGCAGGAGGTGAAAGCAAGGGCCTTCTGCTGCTCCTGAGCACCTGGTCTGCTAAGGCATTTGCAATCTGAGATCAAAGAGGATCAAGATTGGTAGCCATAGATTGACTTCTCCTCCATAAATCTGTCCAAGCCCTTTTTAAAGCTATCCAGGTTAGTGGCCATCACCACCTCCTGTGGCAGCATATTCCAAACACCAATCACACGTTGCGTGAAGAAGTGTTTCCTTTTATTAGTCCTAATTCTTCCCCCCAGCATTTTCAATGGATGCCCCCTGGTTCTAGTATTGTGAGAAAGAGAGAAAAATTTATCTCTGTCAACATTTTCTAACCCATGCATAATTTTACAGACTTCAATCATATCCCCCCTCAGACGTCTCCTCTCCAAACTAGAGTCCCAAACGCTGCAGCCTCTCCTCATAAGGAAGGTGCTCCAATCCTTCAATCATCCTCGTTGCCCTTCTCTGCACTTTTTCTATCTCTTCCGGCTATTCCCCCACACCATACCACACCCCGATGACTTAGCAAAAATGATGGTCATATATGCGCTGAATTTACCTCAAAATACATACAGGCAATGAGGCTATACTGCCTTTCTTATTTAATAATTTTATCTAGAATTATTTTGCTGCCCCACAAGCAGGCTCATACGTGAAACAGAATCCATGACATGGTCTTCCTCATATCTAGCTGTTAAATTTGCTTTTCATAACCTGTATTTTTTAAAAAAACAACACTAAATGATTGGTTCTGGTGGGTTTTCCGGGCTGCGTGGCTGTGGTCTGGTAGGTCTTGTTCCTAACGTTTCGCCTGCATCTGTGGCTGGCATCTTCAGAGGTGTATCACAGAGAGAAGCCTGTTTATGCACTGTGCCTGACTTCTCTCTGTGATACACCTCTGACGATGCCAGCCACAGATGCAGGCGAAACGTTAGGAACACGGCCACACAGCCCGGAAAACCCACCACAACCAGTTGAATCCGGCTGCGAAAGCCTTCGACAACACCCTAAATGACTGTTAAAATGTACACATCCTCCGTACCCTCTGTGAGAAAGCCATCTGAATCCAAGTCAATTTTCTTTATGATTGCTTTCAGTCTTTTCTGCTGCTCCTCTGGACTCAGCTTCGCAAACTCATCCACTTCTTCCTTTGGAGGGAAACGGAGAGCGTGATAAATGAGAACTTCACATAGAGGGACCATTCTCAGCTTGCTTCTATTACTATACCTGGATCTACATAAACGACTCGCCATTCAACATCTGTCAGTTTGACCTAGCAGCCCTCTTGAAAGGACAAACTGTGCATATTATCATAAATTTCCATTACACTAACTTCTACGTACTCTATATGTGTATATATAAACATATAGCTATAGAGCAGTGGTTCTCAATTGTCCTAATGCCACGACCCTTTAATACAGTTCCTCATGTTGTGGTGACCCCCAACCATAAATTTGGTATACATAAAATATAAAAAGACCGTTTTCCGATAGTCTTGGGTGACCCCTGTGAAAGGGTCGTTCGACCCCCAAAGGGCTTGCGACCCCCAGGTTGAGAACCGCTGCTATAGAGGAATATTCAGAAAGAGGTTTTTTGCTTTGGGTCATTGGAGGAAAAGCAGAATGAAAATATATTAGAAGAAGAAGAAGAAGAAGAAGAAGAAGAAGAAGAAGAAGAAGAAGAAGAAGAAGAAGAAGAAGAAGAAGAAGAAGAAGAAGAAGAAGAAGAGAAAGAGGAAGAGGAGGAAGAGGAGGAGGAGGAGTTTGGATTTATATCCCCCCTTTCTCTCCTATAGGAGACTCAAAGGGGCTTACAATCTCCTTGCCCTTCCTCCCTCACAACAAACACCCTGTGAGGTGGGTGGGGCTGAGAGAGCTCCGGGAAGCTGTGACTAGCCCAAAGTCACCCAGCTGGCGTGTGTTGGAGTGTACAGGCTAATCTGAATTCCCCAGATAAGCCTCCACAACTCAGGCGGCAGAGCTGGGAATCAAACCCGGTTCCTCCAGATCAGAGTGCACCTGCTCTTAGCCACTACGCCACTGCTGCTCAGAAAAGATTAAATGAGTATATAGAGATGAGCATGTATAGATAAACACACACGCAAAAACAGTGCTGTATATGCACACACACATAGGTGTGTGTGGGTGTAGTATGCATTTTGTATGCACACACAAATACTATAGAACCATATACATGCTAATTCTATCACCACAGCATTATTCTATGCCCATCCACGTATCTATATATTGTCACATATATTCTAAGGTGCTGTGCCTACATCTACAAGGGAACGTTACAGCGCACTGACCATAAATACGCACTGTGCCATCCTAACATATGCTGTATGAATATGTACATAAATGTTAACATACACAGACAATATAAAATGTGCAGGGCATATCTGCCTGTCTGCAATTTGAAGAGAGACAGCAGTATGTGTGTGTATGTTTACATATGTATGCATGTACTGGACATATATATGTGCAGGACATGCATACATATGTAAACATAAGCACGCATACTGCTGTCTCTCTTCAAATTGTAGTCAGACAGACAGATAGGCGGACACACACACACAGAGAGGGATAAACAGACAGACAGAGGGGCACAAAAACAGACATAGAAACTGACACACACACAGAGATAGGCACACACAAAGAGAGAGAAACTGACACACACACGGGGGGGGGGGGGGTGGGGGGGGGGGGGGGTGGGGGGGGGGGGGGGTGGGGGGGGGGGGGGGTGGGGGGGGGGGGGGGTGGGGGGGGGGGGGGGTGGGGGGGGGGGGGGGTGGGGGGGGGGGGGGGTGGGGGGGGGGGGGGGTGGGGGGGGGGGGGGGTGGGGGGGGGGGGGGGTGGGGGGGGGGGGGGGTGGGGGGGGGGGGGGGTGGGGGGGGGGGGGGGTGGGGGGGGGGGGGGGTGGGGGGGGGGGGGGGTGGGGGGGGGGGGGGGTGGGGGGGGGGGGGGGTGGGGGGGGGGGGGGGTGGGGGGGGGGGGGGGTGGGGGGGGGGGGGGGTGGGGGGGGGGGGGGGTGGGGGGGGGGGGGGGTGGGGGGGGGGGGGGGTGGGGGGGGGGGGGGGTGGGGGGGGGGGGGGGTGGGGGGGGGGGGGGGTGGGGGGGGGGGGGGGTGGGGGGGGGGGGGGGTGGGGGGGGGGGGGGGTGGGGGGGGGGGGGGGTGGGGGGGGGGGGGGGTGGGGGGGGGGGGGGGTGGGGGGGGGGGGGGGTGGGGGGGGGGGGGGGTGGGGGGGGGGGGGGGTGGGGGGGGGGGGGGGTGGGGGGGGGGGGGGGTGGGGGGGGGGGGGGGTGGGGGGGGGGGGGGGTGGGGGGGGGGGGGGGTGGGGGGGGGGGGGGGTGGGGGGGGGGGGGGGTGGGGGGGGGGGGGGGTGGGGGGGGGGGGGGGTGGGGGGGGGGGGGGGTGGGGGGGGGGGGGGGTGGGGGGGGGGGGGGGTGGGGGGGGGGGGGGGTGGGGGGGGGGGGGGGTGGGGGGGGGGGGGGGTGGGGGGGGGGGGGGGTGGGGGGGGGGGGGGGTGGGGGGGGGGGGGGGTGGGGGGGGGGGGGGGTGGGGGGGGGGGGGGGTGGGGGGGGGGGGGGGTGGGGGGGGGGGGGGGTGGGGGGGGGGGGGGGTGGGGGGGGGGGGGGGTGGGGGGGGGGGGGGGTGGGGGGGGGGGGGGGTGGGGGGGGGGGGGGGTGGGGGGGGGGGGGGGTGGGGGGGGGGGGGGGTGGGGGGGGGGGGGGGTGGGGGGGGGGGGGGGTGGGGGGGGGGGGGGGTGGGGGGGGGGGGGGGTGGGGGGGGGGGGGGGTGGGGGGGGGGGGGGGTGGGGGGGGGGGGGGGTGGGGGGGGGGGGGGGTGGGGGGGGGGGGGGGTGGGGGGGGGGGGGGGTGGGGGGGGGGGGGGGTGGGGGGGGGGGGGGGTGGGGGGGGGGGGGGGTGGGGGGGGGGGGGGGTGGGGGGGGGGGGGGGTGGGGGGGGGGGGGGGTGGGGGGGGGGGGGGGTGGGGGGGGGGGGGGGTGGGGGGGGGGGGGGGTGGGGGGGGGGGGGGGTGGGGGGGGGGGGGGGTGGGGGGGGGGGGGGGTGGGGGGGGGGGGGGGTGGGGGGGGGGGGGGGTGGGGGGGGGGGGGGGTGGGGGGGGGGGGGGGTGGGGGGGGGGGGGGGTGGGGGGGGGGGGGGGTGGGGGGGGGGGGGGGTGGGGGGGGGGGGGGGTGGGGGGGGGGGGGGGTGGGGGGGGGGGGGGGTGGGGGGGGGGGGGGGTGGGGGGGGGGGGGGGTGGGGGGGGGGGGGGGTGGGGGGGGGGGGGGGTGGGGGGGGGGGGGGGTGGGGGGGGGGGGGGGTGGGGGGGGGGGGGGGTGGGGGGGGGGGGGGGTGGGGGGGGGGGGGGGTGGGGGGGGGGGGGGGTGGGGGGGGGGGGGGGTGGGGGGGGGGGGGGGTGGGGGGGGGGGGGGGTGGGGGGGGGGGGGGGTGGGGGGGGGGGGGGGTGGGGGGGGGGGGGGGTGGGGGGGGGGGGGGGTGGGGGGGGGGGGGGGTGGGGGGGGGGGGGGGTGGGGGGGGGGGGGGGTGGGGGGGGGGGGGGGTGGGGGGGGGGGGGGGTGGGGGGGGGGGGGGGTGGGGGGGGGGGGGGGTGGGGGGGGGGGGGGGTGGGGGGGGGGGGGGGTGGGGGGGGGGGGGGGTGGGGGGGGGGGGGGGTGGGGGGGGGGGGGGGTGGGGGGGGGGGGGGGTGGGGGGGGGGGGGGGTGGGGGGGGGGGGGGGTGGGGGGGGGGGGGGGTGGGGGGGGGGGGGGGTGGGGGGGGGGGGGGGTGGGGGGGGGGGGGGGTGGGGGGGGGGGGGGGTGGGGGGGGGGGGGGGTGGGGGGGGGGGGGGGTGGGGGGGGGGGGGGGTGGGGGGGGGGGGGGGTGGGGGGGGGGGGGGGTGGGGGGGGGGGGGGGTGGGGGGGGGGGGGGGTGGGGGGGGGGGGGGGTGGGGGGGGGGGGGGGTGGGGGGGGGGGGGGGTGGGGGGGGGGGGGGGTGGGGGGGGGGGGGGGTGGGGGGGGGGGGGGGTGGGGGGGGGGGGGGGTGGGGGGGGGGGGGGGTGGGGGGGGGGGGGGGTGGGGGGGGGGGGGGGTGGGGGGGGGGGGGGGTGGGGGGGGGGGGGGGTGGGGGGGGGGGGGGGTGGGGGGGGGGGGGGGTGGGGGGGGGGGGGGGTGGGGGGGGGGGGGGGTGGGGGGGGGGGGGGGTGGGGGGGGGGGGGGGTGGGGGGGGGGGGGGGTGGGGGGGGGGGGGGGTGGGGGGGGGGGGGGGTGGGGGGGGGGGGGGGTGGGGGGGGGGGGGGGTGGGGGGGGGGGGGGGTGGGGGGGGGGGGGGGTGGGGGGGGGGGGGGGTGGGGGGGGGGGGGGGTGGGGGGGGGGGGGGGTGGGGGGGGGGGGGGGTGGGGGGGGGGGGGGGTGGGGGGGGGGGGGGGTGGGGGGGGGGGGGGGTGGGGGGGGGGGGGGGTGGGGGGGGGGGGGGGTGGGGGGGGGGGGGGGTGGGGGGGGGGGGGGGTGGGGGGGGGGGGGGGTGGGGGGGGGGGGGGGTGGGGGGGGGGGGGGGTGGGGGGGGGGGGGGGTGGGGGGGGGGGGGGGTGGGGGGGGGGGGGGGTGGGGGGGGGGGGGGGTGGGGGGGGGGGGGGGTGGGGGGGGGGGGGGGTGGGGGGGGGGGGGGGTGGGGGGGGGGGGGGGTGGGGGGGGGGGGGGGTGGGGGGGGGGGGGGGTGGGGGGGGGGGGGGGTGGGGGGGGGGGGGGGTGGGGGGGGGGGGGGGTGGGGGGGGGGGGGGGTGGGGGGGGGGGGGGGTGGGGGGGGGGGGGGGTGGGGGGGGGGGGGGGTGGGGGGGGGGGGGGGTGGGGGGGGGGGGGGGTGGGGGGGGGGGGGGGTGGGGGGGGGGGGGGGTGGGGGGGGGGGGGGGTGGGGGGGGGGGGGGGTGGGGGGGGGGGGGGGTGGGGGGGGGGGGGGGTGGGGGGGGGGGGGGGTGGGGGGGGGGGGGGGTGGGGGGGGGGGGGGGTGGGGGGGGGGGGGGGTGGGGGGGGGGGGGGGTGGGGGGGGGGGGGGGTGGGGGGGGGGGGGGGTGGGGGGGGGGGGGGGTGGGGGGGGGGGGGGGTGGGGGGGGGGGGGGGTGGGGGGGGGGGGGGGTGGGGGGGGGGGGGGGTGGGGGGGGGGGGGGGTGGGGGGGGGGGGGGGTGGGGGGGGGGGGGGGTGGGGGGGGGGGGGGGTGGGGGGGGGGGGGGGTGGGGGGGGGGGGGGGTGGGGGGGGGGGGGGGTGGGGGGGGGGGGGGGTGGGGGGGGGGGGGGGTGGGGGGGGGGGGGGGTGGGGGGGGGGGGGGGTGGGGGGGGGGGGGGGTGGGGGGGGGGGGGGGTGGGGGGGGGGGGGGGTGGGGGGGGGGGGGGGTGGGGGGGGGGGGGGGTGGGGGGGGGGGGGGGTGGGGGGGGGGGGGGGTGGGGGGGGGGGGGGGTGGGGGGGGGGGGGGGTGGGGGGGGGGGGGGGTGGGGGGGGGGGGGGGTGGGGGGGGGGGGGGGTGGGGGGGGGGGGGGGTGGGGGGGGGGGGGGGTGGGGGGGGGGGGGGGTGGGGGGGGGGGGGGGTGGGGGGGGGGGGGGGTGGGGGGGGGGGGGGGTGGGGGGGGGGGCGGGTGGGGGGGGGGGGGGGTGGGGGGGGGGGGGGGTGGGGGGGGGGGGGGGTGGGGGGGGGGGGGGGTGGGGGGGGGGGGGGGTGGGGGGGGGGGGGGGTGGGGGGGGGGGGGGGTGGGGGGGGGGGGGGGTGGGGGGGGGGGGGGGTGGGGGGGGGGGGGGGTGGGGGGGGGGGGGGGTGGGGGGGGGGGGGGGTGGGGGGGGGGGGGGGTGGGGGGGGGGGGGGGTGGGGGGGGGGGGGGGTGGGGGGGGGGGGGGGTGGGGGGGGGGGGGGGTGGGGGGGGGGGGGGGTGGGGGGGGGGGGGGGTGGGGGGGGGGGGGGGTGGGGGGGGGGGGGGGTGGGGGGGGGGGGGGGTGGGGGGGGGGGGGGGTGGGGGGGGGGGGGGGTGGGGGGGGGGGGGGGTGGGGGGGGGGGGGGGTGGGGGGGGGGGGGGGTGGGGGGGGGGGGGGGTGGGGGGGGGGGGGGGTGGGGGGGGGGGGGGGTGGGGGGGGGGGGGGGTGGGGGGGGGGGGGGGTGGGGGGGGGGGGGGGTGGGGGGGGGGGGGGGTGGGGGGGGGGGGGGGTGGGGGGGGGGGGGGGTGGGGGGGGGGGGGGGTGGGGGGGGGGGGGGGTGGGGGGGGGGGGGGGTGGGGGGGGGGGGGGGTGGGGGGGGGGGGGGGTGGGGGGGGGGGGGGGTGGGGGGGGGGGGGGGTGGGGGGGGGGGGGGGTGGGGGGGGGGGGGGGTGGGGGGGGGGGGGGGTGGGGGGGGGGGGGGGTGGGGGGGGGGGGGGGTGGGGGGGGGGGGGGGTGGGGGGGGGGGGGGGTGGGGGGGGGGGGGGGTGGGGGGGGGGGGGGGTGGGGGGGGGGGGGGGTGGGGGGGGGGGGGGGTGGGGGGGGGGGGGGGTGGGGGGGGGGGGGGGTGGGGGGGGGGGGGGGTGGGGGGGGGGGGGGGTGGGGGGGGGGGGGGGTGGGGGGGGGGGGGGGTGGGGGGGGGGGGGGGTGGGGGGGGGGGGGGGTGGGGGGGGGGGGGGGTGGGGGGGGGGGGGGGTGGGGGGGGGGGGGGGTGGGGGGGGGGGGGGGTGGGGGGGGGGGGGGGTGGGGGGGGGGGGGGGTGGGGGGGGGGGGGGGTGGGGGGGGGGGGGGGTGGGGGGGGGGGGGGGTGGGGGGGGGGGGGGGTGGGGGGGGGGGGGGGTGGGGGGGGGGGGGGGTGGGGGGGGGGGGGGGTGGGGGGGGGGGGGGGTGGGGGGGGGGGGGGGTGGGGGGGGGGGGGGGTGGGGGGGGGGGGGGGTGGGGGGGGGGGGGGGTGGGGGGGGGGGGGGGTGGGGGGGGGGGGGGGTGGGGGGGGGGGGGGGTGGGGGGGGGGGGGGGTGGGGGGGGGGGGGGGTGGGGGGGGGGGGGGGTGGGGGGGGGGGGGGGTGGGGGGGGGGGGGGGTGGGGGGGGGGGGGGGTGGGGGGGGGGGGGGGTGGGGGGGGGGGGGGGTGGGGGGGGGGGGGGGTGGGGGGGGGGGGGGGTGGGGGGGGGGGGGGGTGGGGGGGGGGGGGGGTGGGGGGGGGGGGGGGTGGGGGGGGGGGGGGGTGGGGGGGGGGGGGGGTGGGGGGGGGGGGGGGTGGGGGGGGGGGGGGGTGGGGGGGGGGGGGGGTGGGGGGGGGGGGGGGTGGGGGGGGGGGGGGGTGGGGGGGGGGGGGGGTGGGGGGGGGGGGGGGTGGGGGGGGGGGGGGGTGGGGGGGGGGGGGGGTGGGGGGGGGGGGGGGTGGGGGGGGGGGGGGGTGGGGGGGGGGGGGGGTGGGGGGGGGGGGGGGTGGGGGGGGGGGGGGGTGGGGGGGGGGGGGGGTGGGGGGGGGGGGGGGTGGGGGGGGGGGGGGGTGGGGGGGGGGGGGGGTGGGGGGGGGGGGGGGTGGGGGGGGGGGGGGGTGGGGGGGGGGGGGGGTGGGGGGGGGGGGGGGTGGGGGGGGGGGGGGGTGGGGGGGGGGGGGGGTGGGGGGGGGGGGGGGTGGGGGGGGGGGGGGGTGGGGGGGGGGGGGGGTGGGGGGGGGGGGGGGTGGGGGGGGGGGGGGGTGGGGGGGGGGGGGGGTGGGGGGGGGGGGGGGTGGGGGGGGGGGGGGGTGGGGGGGGGGGGGGGTGGGGGGGGGGGGGGGTGGGGGGGGGGGGGGGTGGGGGGGGGGGGGGGTGGGGGGGGGGGGGGGTGGGGGGGGGGGGGGGTGGGGGGGGGGGGGGGTGGGGGGGGGGGGGGGTGGGGGGGGGGGGGGGTGGGGGGGGGGGGGGGTGGGGGGGGGGGGGGGTGGGGGGGGGGGGGGGTGGGGGGGGGGGGGGGTGGGGGGGGGGGGGGGTGGGGGGGGGGGGGGGTGGGGGGGGGGGGGGGTGGGGGGGGGGGGGGGTGGGGGGGGGGGGGGGTGGGGGGGGGGGGGGGTGGGGGGGGGGGGGGGTGGGGGGGGGGGGGGGTGGGGGGGGGGGGGGGTGGGGGGGGGGGGGGGTGGGGGGGGGGGGGGGTGGGGGGGGGGGGGGGTGGGGGGGGGGGGGGGTGGGGGGGGGGGGGGGTGGGGGGGGGGGGGGGTGGGGGGGGGGGGGGGTGGGGGGGGGGGGGGGTGGGGGGGGGGGGGGGTGGGGGGGGGGGGGGGTGGGGGGGGGGGGGGGTGGGGGGGGGGGGGGGTGGGGGGGGGGGGGGGTGGGGGGGGGGGGGGGTGGGGGGGGGGGGGGGTGGGGGGGGGGGGGGGTGGGGGGGGGGGGGGGTGGGGGGGGGGGGGGGTGGGGGGGGGGGGGGGTGGGGGGGGGGGGGGGTGGGGGGGGGGGGGGGTGGGGGGGGGGGGGGGTGGGGGGGGGGGGGGGTGGGGGGGGGGGGGGGTGGGGGGGGGGGGGGGTGGGGGGGGGGGGGGGTGGGGGGGGGGGGGGGTGGGGGGGGGGGGGGGTGGGGGGGGGGGGGGGTGGGGGGGGGGGGGGGTGGGGGGGGGGGGGGGTGGGGGGGGGGGGGGGTGGGGGGGGGGGGGGGTGGGGGGGGGGGGGGGTGGGGGGGGGGGGGGGTGGGGGGGGGGGGGGGTGGGGGGGGGGGGGGGTGGGGGGGGGGGGGGGTGGGGGGGGGGGGGGGTGGGGGGGGGGGGGGGTGGGGGGGGGGGGGGGTGGGGGGGGGGGGGGGTGGGGGGGGGGGGGGGTGGGGGGGGGGGGGGGTGGGGGGGGGGGGGGGTGGGGGGGGGGGGGGGTGGGGGGGGGGGGGGGTGGGGGGGGGGGGGGGTGGGGGGGGGGGGGGGTGGGGGGGGGGGGGGGTGGGGGGGGGGGGGGGTGGGGGGGGGGGGGGGTGGGGGGGGGGGGGGGTGGGGGGGGGGGGGGGTGGGGGGGGGGGGGGGTGGGGGGGGGGGGGGGTGGGGGGGGGGGGGGGTGGGGGGGGGGGGGGGTGGGGGGGGGGGGGGGTGGGGGGGGGGGGGGGTGGGGGGGGGGGGGGGTGGGGGGGGGGGGGGGTGGGGGGGGGGGGGGGTGGGGGGGGGGGGGGGTGGGGGGGGGGGGGGGTGGGGGGGGGGGGGGGTGGGGGGGGGGGGGGGTGGGGGGGGGGGGGGGTGGGGGGGGGGGGGGGTGGGGGGGGGGGGGGGTGGGGGGGGGGGGGGGTGGGGGGGGGGGGGGGTGGGGGGGGGGGGGGGTGGGGGGGGGGGGGGGTGGGGGGGGGGGGGGGTGGGGGGGGGGGGGGGTGGGGGGGGGGGGGGGTGGGGGGGGGGGGGGGTGGGGGGGGGGGGGGGTGGGGGGGGGGGGGGGTGGGGGGGGGGGGGGGTGGGGGGGGGGGGGGGTGGGGGGGGGGGGGGGTGGGGGGGGGGGGGGGTGGGGGGGGGGGGGGGTGGGGGGGGGGGGGGGTGGGGGGGGGGGGGGGTGGGGGGGGGGGGGGGTGGGGGGGGGGGGGGGTGGGGGGGGGGGGGGGTGGGGGGGGGGGGGGGTGGGGGGGGGGGGGGGTGGGGGGGGGGGGGGGTGGGGGGGGGGGGGGGTGGGGGGGGGGGGGGGTGGGGGGGGGGGGGGGTGGGGGGGGGGGGGGGTGGGGGGGGGGGGGGGTGGGGGGGGGGGGGGGTGGGGGGGGGGGGGGGTGGGGGGGGGGGGGGGTGGGGGGGGGGGGGGGTGGGGGGGGGGGGGGGTGGGGGGGGGGGGGGGTGGGGGGGGGGGGGGGTGGGGGGGGGGGGGGGTGGGGGGGGGGGGGGGTGGGGGGGGGGGGGGGTGGGGGGGGGGGGGGGTGGGGGGGGGGGGGGGTGGGGGGGGGGGGGGGTGGGGGGGGGGGGGGGTGGGGGGGGGGGGGGGTGGGGGGGGGGGGGGGTGGGGGGGGGGGGGGGTGGGGGGGGGGGGGGGTGGGGGGGGGGGGGGGTGGGGGGGGGGGGGGGTGGGGGGGGGGGGGGGTGGGGGGGGGGGGGGGTGGGGGGGGGGGGGGGTGGGGGGGGGGGGGGGTGGGGGGGGGGGGGGGTGGGGGGGGGGGGGGGTGGGGGGGGGGGGGGGTGGGGGGGGGGGGGGGTGGGGGGGGGGGGGGGTGGGGGGGGGGGGGGGTGGGGGGGGGGGGGGGTGGGGGGGGGGGGGGGTGGGGGGGGGGGGGGGTGGGGGGGGGGGGGGGTGGGGGGGGGGGGGGGTGGGGGGGGGGGGGGGTGGGGGGGGGGGGGGGTGGGGGGGGGGGGGGGTGGGGGGGGGGGGGGGTGGGGGGGGGGGGGGGTGGGGGGGGGGGGGGGTGGGGGGGGGGGGGGGTGGGGGGGGGGGGGGGTGGGGGGGGGGGGGGGTGGGGGGGGGGGGGGGTGGGGGGGGGGGGGGGTGGGGGGGGGGGGGGGTGGGGGGGGGGGGGGGTGGGGGGGGGGGGGGGTGGGGGGGGGGGGGGGTGGGGGGGGGGGGGGGTGGGGGGGGGGGGGGGTGGGGGGGGGGGGGGGTGGGGGGGGGGGGGGGTGGGGGGGGGGGGGGGTGGGGGGGGGGGGGGGTGGGGGGGGGGGGGGGTGGGGGGGGGGGGGGGTGGGGGGGGGGGGGGGTGGGGGGGGGGGGGGGTGGGGGGGGGGGGGGGTGGGGGGGGGGGGGGGTGGGGGGGGGGGGGGGTGGGGGGGGGGGGGGGTGGGGGGGGGGGGGGGTGGGGGGGGGGGGGGGTGGGGGGGGGGGGGGGTGGGGGGGGGGGGGGGTGGGGGGGGGGGGGGGTGGGGGGGGGGGGGGGTGGGGGGGGGGGGGGGTGGGGGGGGGGGGGGGTGGGGGGGGGGGGGGGTGGGGGGGGGGGGGGGTGGGGGGGGGGGGGGGTGGGGGGGGGGGGGGGTGGGGGGGGGGGGGGGTGGGGGGGGGGGGGGGTGGGGGGGGGGGGGGGTGGGGGGGGGGGGGGGTGGGGGGGGGGGGGGGTGGGGGGGGGGGGGGGTGGGGGGGGGGGGGGGTGGGGGGGGGGGGGGGTGGGGGGGGGGGGGGGTGGGGGGGGGGGGGGGTGGGGGGGGGGGGGGGTGGGGGGGGGGGGGGGTGGGGGGGGGGGGGGGTGGGGGGGGGGGGGGGTGGGGGGGGGGGGGGGTGGGGGGGGGGGGGGGTGGGGGGGGGGGGGGGTGGGGGGGGGGGGGGGTGGGGGGGGGGGGGGGTGGGGGGGGGGGGGGGTGGGGGGGGGGGGGGGTGGGGGGGGGGGGGGGTGGGGGGGGGGGGGGGTGGGGGGGGGGGGGGGTGGGGGGGGGGGGGGGTGGGGGGGGGGGGGGGTGGGGGGGGGGGGGGGTGGGGGGGGGGGGGGGTGGGGGGGGGGGGGGGTGGGGGGGGGGGGGGGTGGGGGGGGGGGGGGGTGGGGGGGGGGGGGGGTGGGGGGGGGGGGGGGTGGGGGGGGGGGGGGGTGGGGGGGGGGGGGGGTGGGGGGGGGGGGGGGTGGGGGGGGGGGGGGGTGGGGGGGGGGGGGGGTGGGGGGGGGGGGGGGTGGGGGGGGGGGGGGGTGGGGGGGGGGGGGGGTGGGGGGGGGGGGGGGTGGGGGGGGGGGGGGGTGGGGGGGGGGGGGGGTGGGGGGGGGGGGGGGTGGGGGGGGGGGGGGGTGGGGGGGGGGGGGGGTGGGGGGGGGGGGGGGTGGGGGGGGGGGGGGGTGGGGGGGGGGGGGGGTGGGGGGGGGGGGGGGTGGGGGGGGGGGGGGGTGGGGGGGGGGGGGGGTGGGGGGGGGGGGGGGTGGGGGGGGGGGGGGGTGGGGGGGGGGGGGGGTGGGGGGGGGGGGGGGTGGGGGGGGGGGGGGGTGGGGGGGGGGGGGGGTGGGGGGGGGGGGGGGTGGGGGGGGGGGGGGGTGGGGGGGGGGGGGGGTGGGGGGGGGGGGGGGTGGGGGGGGGGGGGGGTGGGGGGGGGGGGGGGTGGGGGGGGGGGGGGGTGGGGGGGGGGGGGGGTGGGGGGGGGGGGGGGTGGGGGGGGGGGGGGGTGGGGGGGGGGGGGGGTGGGGGGGGGGGGGGGTGGGGGGGGGGGGGGGTGGGGGGGGGGGGGGGTGGGGGGGGGGGGGGGTGGGGGGGGGGGGGGGTGGGGGGGGGGGGGGGTGGGGGGGGGGGGGGGTGGGGGGGGGGGGGGGTGGGGGGGGGGGGGGGTGGGGGGGGGGGGGGGTGGGGGGGGGGGGGGGTGGGGGGGGGGGGGGGTGGGGGGGGGGGGGGGTGGGGGGGGGGGGGGGTGGGGGGGGGGGGGGGTGGGGGGGGGGGGGGGTGGGGGGGGGGGGGGGTGGGGGGGGGGGGGGGTGGGGGGGGGGGGGGGTGGGGGGGGGGGGGGGTGGGGGGGGGGGGGGGTGGGGGGGGGGGGGGGTGGGGGGGGGGGGGGGTGGGGGGGGGGGGGGGTGGGGGGGGGGGGGGGTGGGGGGGGGGGGGGGTGGGGGGGGGGGGGGGTGGGGGGGGGGGGGGGTGGGGGGGGGGGGGGGTGGGGGGGGGGGGGGGTGGGGGGGGGGGGGGGTGGGGGGGGGGGGGGGTGGGGGGGGGGGGGGGTGGGGGGGGGGGGGGGTGGGGGGGGGGGGGGGTGGGGGGGGGGGGGGGTGGGGGGGGGGGGGGGTGGGGGGGGGGGGGGGTGGGGGGGGGGGGGGGTGGGGGGGGGGGGGGGTGGGGGGGGGGGGGGGTGGGGGGGGGGGGGGGTGGGGGGGGGGGGGGGTGGGGGGGGGGGGGGGTGGGGGGGGGGGGGGGTGGGGGGGGGGGGGGGTGGGGGGGGGGGGGGGTGGGGGGGGGGGGGGGTGGGGGGGGGGGGGGGTGGGGGGGGGGGGGGGTGGGGGGGGGGGGGGGTGGGGGGGGGGGGGGGTGGGGGGGGGGGGGGGTGGGGGGGGGGGGGGGTGGGGGGGGGGGGGGGTGGGGGGGGGGGGGGGTGGGGGGGGGGGGGGGTGGGGGGGGGGGGGGGTGGGGGGGGGGGGGGGTGGGGGGGGGGGGGGGTGGGGGGGGGGGGGGGTGGGGGGGGGGGGGGGTGGGGGGGGGGGGGGGTGGGGGGGGGGGGGGGTGGGGGGGGGGGGGGGTGGGGGGGGGGGGGGGTGGGGGGGGGGGGGGGTGGGGGGGGGGGGGGGTGGGGGGGGGGGGGGGTGGGGGGGGGGGGGGGTGGGGGGGGGGGGGGGTGGGGGGGGGGGGGGGTGGGGGGGGGGGGGGGTGGGGGGGGGGGGGGGTGGGGGGGGGGGGGGGTGGGGGGGGGGGGGGGTGGGGGGGGGGGGGGGTGGGGGGGGGGGGGGGTGGGGGGGGGGGGGGGTGGGGGGGGGGGGGGGTGGGGGGGGGGGGGGGTGGGGGGGGGGGGGGGTGGGGGGGGGGGGGGGTGGGGGGGGGGGGGGGTGGGGGGGGGGGGGGGTGGGGGGGGGGGGGGGTGGGGGGGGGGGGGGGTGGGGGGGGGGGGGGGTGGGGGGGGGGGGGGGTGGGGGGGGGGGGGGGTGGGGGGGGGGGGGGGTGGGGGGGGGGGGGGGTGGGGGGGGGGGGGGGTGGGGGGGGGGGGGGGTGGGGGGGGGGGGGGGTGGGGGGGGGGGGGGGTGGGGGGGGGGGGGGGTGGGGGGGGGGGGGGGTGGGGGGGGGGGGGGGTGGGGGGGGGGGGGGGTGGGGGGGGGGGGGGGTGGGGGGGGGGGGGGGTGGGGGGGGGGGGGGGTGGGGGGGGGGGGGGGTGGGGGGGGGGGGGGGTGGGGGGGGGGGGGGGTGGGGGGGGGGGGGGGTGGGGGGGGGGGGGGGTGGGGGGGGGGGGGGGTGGGGGGGGGGGGGGGTGGGGGGGGGGGGGGGTGGGGGGGGGGGGGGGTGGGGGGGGGGGGGGGTGGGGGGGGGGGGGGGTGGGGGGGGGGGGGGGTGGGGGGGGGGGGGGGTGGGGGGGGGGGGGGGTGGGGGGGGGGGGGGGTGGGGGGGGGGGGGGGTGGGGGGGGGGGGGGGTGGGGGGGGGGGGGGGTGGGGGGGGGGGGGGGTGGGGGGGGGGGGGGGTGGGGGGGGGGGGGGGTGGGGGGGGGGGGGGGTGGGGGGGGGGGGGGGTGGGGGGGGGGGGGGGTGGGGGGGGGGGGGGGTGGGGGGGGGGGGGGGTGGGGGGGGGGGGGGGTGGGGGGGGGGGGGGGTGGGGGGGGGGGGGGGTGGGGGGGGGGGGGGGTGGGGGGGGGGGGGGGTGGGGGGGGGGGGGGGTGGGGGGGGGGGGGGGTGGGGGGGGGGGGGGGTGGGGGGGGGGGGGGGTGGGGGGGGGGGGGGGTGGGGGGGGGGGGGGGTGGGGGGGGGGGGGGGTGGGGGGGGGGGGGGGTGGGGGGGGGGGGGGGTGGGGGGGGGGGGGGGTGGGGGGGGGGGGGGGTGGGGGGGGGGGGGGGTGGGGGGGGGGGGGGGTGGGGGGGGGGGGGGGTGGGGGGGGGGGGGGGTGGGGGGGGGGGGGGGTGGGGGGGGGGGGGGGTGGGGGGGGGGGGGGGTGGGGGGGGGGGGGGGTGGGGGGGGGGGGGGGTGGGGGGGGGGGGGGGTGGGGGGGGGGGGGGGTGGGGGGGGGGGGGGGTGGGGGGGGGGGGGGGTGGGGGGGGGGGGGGGTGGGGGGGGGGGGGGGTGGGGGGGGGGGGGGGTGGGGGGGGGGGGGGGTGGGGGGGGGGGGGGGTGGGGGGGGGGGGGGGTGGGGGGGGGGGGGGGTGGGGGGGGGGGGGGGTGGGGGGGGGGGGGGGTGGGGGGGGGGGGGGGTGGGGGGGGGGGGGGGTGGGGGGGGGGGGGGGTGGGGGGGGGGGGGGGTGGGGGGGGGGGGGGGTGGGGGGGGGGGGGGGTGGGGGGGGGGGGGGGTGGGGGGGGGGGGGGGTGGGGGGGGGGGGGGGTGGGGGGGGGGGGGGGTGGGGGGGGGGGGGGGTGGGGGGGGGGGGGGGTGGGGGGGGGGGGGGGTGGGGGGGGGGGGGGGTGGGGGGGGGGGGGGGTGGGGGGGGGGGGGGGTGGGGGGGGGGGGGGGTGGGGGGGGGGGGGGGTGGGGGGGGGGGGGGGTGGGGGGGGGGGGGGGTGGGGGGGGGGGGGGGTGGGGGGGGGGGGGGGTGGGGGGGGGGGGGGGTGGGGGGGGGGGGGGGTGGGGGGGGGGGGGGGTGGGGGGGGGGGGGGGTGGGGGGGGGGGGGGGTGGGGGGGGGGGGGGGTGGGGGGGGGGGGGGGTGGGGGGGGGGGGGGGTGGGGGGGGGGGGGGGTGGGGGGGGGGGGGGGTGGGGGGGGGGGGGGGTGGGGGGGGGGGGGGGTGGGGGGGGGGGGGGGTGGGGGGGGGGGGGGGTGGGGGGGGGGGGGGGTGGGGGGGGGGGGGGGTGGGGGGGGGGGGGGGTGGGGGGGGGGGGGGGTGGGGGGGGGGGGGGGTGGGGGGGGGGGGGGGTGGGGGGGGGGGGGGGTGGGGGGGGGGGGGGGTGGGGGGGGGGGGGGGTGGGGGGGGGGGGGGGTGGGGGGGGGGGGGGGTGGGGGGGGGGGGGGGTGGGGGGGGGGGGGGGTGGGGGGGGGGGGGGGTGGGGGGGGGGGGGGGTGGGGGGGGGGGGGGGTGGGGGGGGGGGGGGGTGGGGGGGGGGGGGGGTGGGGGGGGGGGGGGGTGGGGGGGGGGGGGGGTGGGGGGGGGGGGGGGTGGGGGGGGGGGGGGGTGGGGGGGGGGGGGGGTGGGGGGGGGGGGGGGTGGGGGGGGGGGGGGGTGGGGGGGGGGGGGGGTGGGGGGGGGGGGGGGTGGGGGGGGGGGGGGGTGGGGGGGGGGGGGGGTGGGGGGGGGGGGGGGTGGGGGGGGGGGGGGGTGGGGGGGGGGGGGGGTGGGGGGGGGGGGGGGTGGGGGGGGGGGGGGGTGGGGGGGGGGGGGGGTGGGGGGGGGGGGGGGTGGGGGGGGGGGGGGGTGGGGGGGGGGGGGGGTGGGGGGGGGGGGGGGTGGGGGGGGGGGGGGGTGGGGGGGGGGGGGGGTGGGGGGGGGGGGGGGTGGGGGGGGGGGGGGGTGGGGGGGGGGGGGGGTGGGGGGGGGGGGGGGTGGGGGGGGGGGGGGGTGGGGGGGGGGGGGGGTGGGGGGGGGGGGGGGTGGGGGGGGGGGGGGGTGGGGGGGGGGGGGGGTGGGGGGGGGGGGGGGTGGGGGGGGGGGGGGGTGGGGGGGGGGGGGGGTGGGGGGGGGGGGGGGTGGGGGGGGGGGGGGGTGGGGGGGGGGGGGGGTGGGGGGGGGGGGGGGTGGGGGGGGGGGGGGGTGGGGGGGGGGGGGGGTGGGGGGGGGGGGGGGTGGGGGGGGGGGGGGGTGGGGGGGGGGGGGGGTGGGGGGGGGGGGGGGTGGGGGGGGGGGGGGGTGGGGGGGGGGGGGGGTGGGGGGGGGGGGGGGTGGGGGGGGGGGGGGGTGGGGGGGGGGGGGGGTGGGGGGGGGGGGGGGTGGGGGGGGGGGGGGGTGGGGGGGGGGGGGGGTGGGGGGGGGGGGGGGTGGGGGGGGGGGGGGGTGGGGGGGGGGGGGGGTGGGGGGGGGGGGGGGTGGGGGGGGGGGGGGGTGGGGGGGGGGGGGGGTGGGGGGGGGGGGGGGTGGGGGGGGGGGGGGGTGGGGGGGGGGGGGGGTGGGGGGGGGGGGGGGTGGGGGGGGGGGGGGGTGGGGGGGGGGGGGGGTGGGGGGGGGGGGGGGTGGGGGGGGGGGGGGGTGGGGGGGGGGGGGGGTGGGGGGGGGGGGGGGTGGGGGGGGGGGGGGGTGGGGGGGGGGGGGGGTGGGGGGGGGGGGGGGGGGGGGGGGGGGGGGTGGGGGGGGGAAGACCTAGTTTTGGGGAAGCAGTGTAGGTAACCCTGTTAAGCACTGTTAAACCCCACTGATTTTCATGCGAAGAACTAAAGCTCGATCCTTTACCTGGGAGTAAGCTCGGTTGCTGGCAATGGAGCTTGCTTCTGAGTAAACCCTCCTAGGGTCATGATTCACCCACTGGAAGAGTTGCACGGTTGCTTCAAAGCAAAGCCACCGACTACCACCAGACTTACTCCCGAGTAACGCACGCCTCGGAGCCAACCGTTTTTTTCTAAACTAAAACCTCAGTATTCAGGTTAAATTGCCGATAAATAAGTGGGTTTTGGGTTGCAATTTGGGCCCTTGGTCTCGAAAAGGTTCGCCATCACTGTGCTACAACATGGCCATACAGCCCGGAAACCACACAGCACCCCAGTGATTCCGGCCGTGAAAGCCTTCGACAATACAATAAAGTTTATATTTAAAAGAAATAAAGTTTTTTTAAAAATCATTCCAGTTGAGGCTGGAAAATGGGGGGGGGGGCGTGGCAGGGGGCGAAATCTGTATCCTGATGCCATAGACTATACATTTCACTCTCCGGGGAAGGCAGCCATCTATACTGATATTTCAAACCAGTGGGAGATCAGGAAAGGGCAGCGCTGGCACAAACACCCAACTGTTCCCCGTCCATAATT
This sequence comes from Sphaerodactylus townsendi, assembly GCF_021028975.2. Taxonomy (NCBI): domain Eukaryota; kingdom Metazoa; phylum Chordata; class Lepidosauria; order Squamata; family Sphaerodactylidae; genus Sphaerodactylus; species Sphaerodactylus townsendi. The sequence continues at coordinate 12,259,515 of NC_059441.1, forward strand.
ATACTATATCAAACGCAAAGCCGAGAAAGCGCAGAAGTAAAACGATAGCCGAAGATCGCTAATGGGGACTTAATGTCTTCTCTCTCGGGACCGTTCGGTCACTTTCAACGCCAGGGCGGACTAGCGAGGAGAAGGTTCGTGAACATATGTAGGAGGATCTCCAATAATCAATTTTCAGGCCCCACCTGTTCTTTGGCAGCATTAAGCAAGAAGCAGCGGCCGCCCAGCATCTGTCTGTGACATCGTTCGTCCCGTCCTGACGTCCCGCCCTGACATTGTTCGTCCTGTCCTGGTCTGGATTCTCGGACTCTCTTTCTAGAATGGGCAGTAAAAATCCCTGAAATGTGATTGAGGTTTAGTATGAAACAGTGTGGTCTAACAGTGTGGCCCACATACCTACGGGACCGCATCACCCCTTATGTCCCACATAGGCCGCTACGATCGATGGCGGCTGAATTGCTGGTGATCCCAGGCCCTGCAAGGATGCAGCTGGCCTCGACCCGGGCCAGGGCCTTTATGGCTCTGGCCCCTGCCTGGTGGAATGCTCTACCTCCAGCTGTCCGGGCCCTGCGAGACCTTGGTGAGTTCCTCAGGACCTGTAAGATAGAGCTATTCCACCGGGCCTTTGGAGGGGCCAGCCGCGGTTCCACCCCCGCCCCCCCGCTGAAACTGAAATCAAAGCTGCCTGTTAGGACCACCTGGTCAGGCCCTAAATCCACCTCGGGTCCTGCCGACCTCCTCCCCCTCTTTCTTTCTTTTTTTCTGTATTGGCCTTTAGATCGGGCGCCTGTGTATATGTGTATATGTTCTACACAATCTTGTTATTTTAATCTATTTATTGTTATCAATTGCTGCTGATTTTAATGGGTTAATTTTATGCTGTATCAATTGCTGTGGGAAACAGCCGTGTTGTGAGCCGCCTCGAGCCCTTCGGGGATGAGGCGGCCTATAAATTTAATTAATTAATAATGGGTGTAGTGTCAGACTAGGATGGGGGGGGGGGGACCCAGGTCTGAGCCTCCGCTCTGACGTGGACGCTTGCTGGATAGTCTTTTTTGGTGTCCATTTTGGAAATTGTCACCCCCAGCTAGAAAATCTGGCTCAGTTCACGCTCTCCAATCAGGTAGGGAGAGATTTGCAGTTTCAGGGCTGCGGTGTTCCCAGAAAGTAGAATGAAATTGATTGCGCTGCCACGCGTGATAGACTATCAAAGATCACAGAGGGCTTTCCGAGGAGTCGAAGGGAAAGCTGCTATGTGCTTCATATTTCCGGGGTCCCGGAATTGCTTTGGCAAAAAAAGTCAGTCTTTTAAAAAAAGAAAACGGCTTTATTCCTAAATCACTCTTTTCGTTTATAGAATTGATCGTTCTTCTCCCAAATTGTCACATGGCTGGAGTTTTATTTCGCGTTCCCTTTGGATTTCGTTAGTGGTTTTATAACACAGCGTTGCCTCTGCTCCATGCGTCCCAGCTGTTTGTAGGCAATCAAAGGCCCCTTCCGCACAGGCAGAATAATCCACTTTCAGTGTACTTTGCAGCTGGATTTGACTGTGCGGAAGAGCAAAATCCACTTGCAAACAGTTGTGAAAGTGGATTGAAAGTGCATTGTTCTGCATGTGCGGAAGGACCCATAAACCTGTAGATTTTCTAGTAGTGGAGAATCATGAGATCAAAACATCTTCAACAGTAATATGCATTTTAAAAAGAGACTGTATAGGATTTTTGCCCAATCAAAGGGTGTTGAAATTCTTTAGATCAAGGGAAGGGGGGGGGGGCGTCAACTCAGCCACTTGTCAACACCGGCCTCTTACTTTCGCAAGAAAGTTTTGTCTGTCACGTTTTTGTCCTTCCTTTCACCCCTCCTTCATCTTACCCTCACGACACCCCTTTGAGGTAGGTTAGACTGACAGAGAGTAATTGACACCAGATAGGTTGGACAGGCCTATCTGTCCTACAATTCCCATCAGTAATTGACATAATTGACACCCGTTTTGCTTTTTGGTGGAGTGGGGATTTGATCTCAGGTCCTAGTCCAACTCTCTTGTATTCCCCCACCCACCCATGCTTTCTGCTTCCTTTTCAGAATACTGCATCTGCCGCCGGCGAGAAAAACTTTGACAAGAGCCCCACCAAAACCAGGCAGCCCCGGAAAGTCGACCTGAGGGCGCGTTACTGGGCTTTCCTTTTCGACAACCTGCGGCGCGCGGTTGACGAAATCTACGTCACCTGTGAATCGGATCAGAGTGTGGTCGAATGTAAGGTAAGAAACTTCTTTGCCGCTGTGTTCCATCACGGAAGACGGCCCGCCAGGAGCAAATTCACAAAATAACTATCTTTTGCAAAGAGCACAAGGGAGAGAGCAAACAACTTGTAATGCCCTGGATCGACCTTGAGTAATATTATTTTTATTATTATTACATTTATATCCCTCCAATTAATTTGTCATAACCTCGTTGGTTCCATATTTTCTTTGCAGAAGGGCAGCGTTAATAACTGTGCGGATCCCAAAGTAGACTCCAAAATAATCAGAATGCAGTCTCCGTAATACCTTTTATTGATACCTTTTTTTAATACCCCATAATACCTTTTATTAGAACCAACAAACCATGCAGAAGAGTAGGCCAGCTCACCCGTTCTTCTGTGTGGTCTGTTGTTCTCTTACCAACCAACCAAGCCTTTATTGGCATATAGGCTGATACAGGTGGATTACAAGAAAACAAATGTAAAACAACCCCCAGATAAGATAGTAATAGTGAATCTCTTAATAGCAGAATGGCACGACAAAATTTAAAAGCACAGAGTTATCCTTTTTTAGGGTGTATCATTTCTAGTCAAAACTTGGCCATCAATTCACAAACTACAGGATCAGAATTGTTTAGCAAAGCATAAGATCTTTTTGAGCATCTGATATCCTGTCACAGTTTAAGAGAAGAATGTTTGCCTATTTTCCCCTAATTTTCTCCTGTTTAGTGCAACGGAAGAGGGGATGGGCTAAAGTTTCCAGTTGATTTAAGTTACAGGAGAAGAATCTCTTCGCTTCCTCTATGTTTTAAAATCTACCATATGGCAGCGCTGAGGGCAGACCATTAAACCTAGCCATTGATATGGCTCTCCTAAGGCTAGGGGTTGTTCTCATAAATAGAACTTATTATGGCGATATTTGTTCTGATTTGTTTAGCAGTCGTTTTTTCTTTCGTCGTGCAGTGCTCACTGCGTCCTGTAGGTGGCACTGCTGGGGTTCAGCCCGAGCGCCGACATTCTTTCGTTTCCTGTTTAATGTCTTAATTATACATTGTTCCCTTCGGGCAGAGATACTTATCGGTCTTCTCATTCGCTTGCCCAGTGGTAAGCTGGGGAGATTGATGGCCTCGTGTAAACAGTGTCTGGGTGGAACGTAGTCACAAGTCGGCGTCCCCCCCCCCCCCACTTTGAGATGGACCGCAGACGCACAGCGTGATGGGTTTTCACCAACCCAACTGGGAGCCGGTTTGCTTCTTTATAGCAGCGAGTTAAAACTTTGGGAAGGATAACACAAAAAGATTGGGGTTCAAGAAACAGGAGAGTTCAGGGTTCAAGAAACAGTCAGTGGGCTCAGATACATTTTCATATTCAGCATGGTTGCAAAGTGGGCCAATTCTGAAAACAGTTAGCTAGCCATTGGGCATAAAGAAAACTGATCCTCTGATCACAAACATAGAGTCAGTGGTCAAAAGGGACACCTGCCAAATGGATAGGTTTGCCAGCTCTGGGTTTGAAGAAGAAGAGTTTGGATTTATATCCCACCTTTCTCTCCTGTAAGGAGACTCAAGGTGGCCTACAAACTCTTTTCCCCTCCCCTCTCCACAACAGACACCTTGTGAGGTAAGTGGGACTGAGTGAGCTCCGAAGAACTGTGACTAGCCCCAGGTCACCCAGCAGGAATGTACGAGTGCAAAAACACATCTGGTTCACAAGATAAGCCTCTGTCACTCAGGCGGAGGAGTGGAGAATCAAACCCGGTTCTCCAGATTAGAACCCACCTGCTCTTAACCACCATACCACGCTGTCTCTTAGGAAGTACCTGCAGAATATGGGGTTGAGGTTTGGGGACAGCAGGATTTGAGTAAGTGGGACATCACCAGGGTGGAATGATAGCTTCTAACTATAGCATTATCTCAAAAATCAAGTGCACAGATAACTGTTAGGTAAATGATGCCTTCCTAAACAGGATAGTCTACATTTCCTGTAGCTGAAGAGAGAACGCCTGTTGCGTCGCTGTTGAAATAATACAGGTCATGAGTGTGTGATTTGATGCAAACGGGGTGGGGGGGGGGGAATTATTGATCGTGGTGTTGCCGGGGATAGTGTTTACTGTATTTGAAGGGGACACGGCTCTGGTGACTCTTTTGCGGTTGAAACGGCAGACGATCGAGGCTGCGGCGGAGACGCAAACAGCAGCCGCCTGTCAGAAGGGAAACGGGCTGTCGCGTGGGTAATCTTTCCGAGCTTGTGTAATCTTTCCGAGTTTTGGAAGCTGCGTGGAGCTGATTTCCCCGGCTTGAGAACGTGATGCTCGGAACTGTCAGTCGCACTTAACTGCGTTTTGTGACAGAAGATTCGGGGCCAAATAGATGGTTCTAGGCATGTCGTTACAATCGGAGTTTTAGATTACAAATAGGATTAAATCTTCACTTTCCCAAAATAGACCAGAGTTGGTCACGAATGTTATAGAAGTCTGTAGGACTTCCAAGTATGTTTAACTCTGGCAGAAAGTTTCCAGCGATTTCTGAACCTATCGGGATGCAGGATAGCCAGTAAAATGTCCCCAAACATAACAGAAGGATCTGAAATGTCATAGAATCATAGAGTTGGAAGAGACCCCCAAGGGCCATCAAGTCCAACCCCCCGCAATGCAGGAACACGCAATCGAAGCACATGAAGTATCCGAGAGAAAAAGTGCAGAGAAGGGCAACAAGGATGATTGAGGGACTGGAGCACCTTCCCTATGAGGAAAGGCTGCAGCGTTTGGGACTCTTTAGTTTGGAGAGGAGGCGGCTGAGGGGGGATATGATTGAAGTCTACAAAATTATGCATGGGGTAGAAAATGTTGACAGAGAGAAATTTTTCTCTCTTTCTCACAATACTAGAACCAGGGGGCATCCATTGAAAATGCTGGGGGGAAGAATTAGGACTAATAAAAGGAAACACTTCTTCACGCAACGTGTGATTGGTGTTTGGAATATGCTGCCACAGGAGGTGGTGATGGCCACTAGCCTGGATAGCTTTAAAAGGGGCTTGGACAGATTTATGGAGGAGAAGTTGATCTATGGCTACCAATCTTGATCCTCCTTGATCTGAGATTCCAAATGCCTTAGCAGACCAGGTGATCGGGAGCAACAGCCGCAGAAGGCCATTGCGTTCACATCCTACATGTGAGCTCCCAAAGGCATCTGGTGGGCCACTGTGAGTAGCAGAGAGCTGGACTAGATGGACTTTGGTCTGATCCAGCTGGCTTGTTCTTATGTTCTTATGAGAGGGCACTCACATTCGTTGAAAGTTTTGTCTGGACTTTTCAGAGCCCTGAATTGCCTGGGTTTTGAACGAACGGGGTCTGCTTCGTTGACGTTACCGTCCTGGCCGCGTTGCAAAGGTTGAAAAGCGCTTTTCATTGCTGTAGAAATTTTGTGCCTCAGTCTGAAAGTCCTACCACTGAAAATCTTCACGGTGGTTTTTAGTGTTCTTTGGTAGTGTTCATGTTCCTCATTGATCAGCCTTGAACCAAGATTTTTTTTCCCCTAGAGCAGTGATGGTGAACCTTTTTGAGACCGAGTGCCCAAATTGCAACCCAAATCCCACTTATTTATCGCAAAGGGCCAACCTGGCAATTTAACCTGTATGCTGAGGTTTTAGTTTATAAAAAAACCAGTTGGCTCCCTCTTCCTCCGCCCCACCCGCTCGAGCAGGGGCCAGCCTGCTGTAGCCTCCAGCAAGTCCCGCGCGCACCACTCTGTGCCTCTCTAGCATCTCTGCCTCCTCTGTGCTCCCCCGCCCCCCGGGCAGCAGCCACCTGGAACACAGGCACCATGCCTGCCAGCCGAGTCCTCCCTGCTCACCACGACAAAAGTGCACATGTGTAAGTGCTCAGTATTAGCTAGGCCAGCCTAGATGTGCGTGCGTGTAGGGGGTGATTTTCCGTCCCCCACATGACAAACTCTGTGTGCATGTGCCCACAGAGAGGGCTCCGAGTGCCACCTCTGGCACCCGTGCCATAGATTCGCCATCACTGCCCTAGAGCATAGGTGTCAAACTCGCAGCCCTCCAGATGTTATGGACTACAGTTCCCATCACCCCCTGCATGCTGGCAGGGGATGATGGGAACTGTAGTCCATAACATCTGGAGGGCTGTGAGTTTGACACCTGTGCCCTAGAGGCTAGATTTGAGTCCAGTAATACCACAGAGACCTACAAGGTTTCCGAGGTATCAGCTTTTCGGGAGTCAGGAGTTCCCTTCATCATGCACAAGTGGGAATGGATATCCCTGAGTCCTTATATCCCAGTCAGAGGGTGAGATATAAGGACTCAGAGATCTCCATTACTGCTTGTGTCCCGATGAAAGGATCTTTGATTCTCAAAAGCTTGTACCCGGAATAGCTGGTTGGTTTCTAAGAATTTAGAATTTAGTTATTCTACCGCAATCCAATACAGACACTCTCTGAACTGTCTTCCGAGAAATGGTGGTCTAGTGAGAGCTTTGTGAAAATCGTACCAGCAGTAAAGTCCTGCATTTTCACCTGTGCACAGGTAACTGCGATGCTGCATTTTTCCCCCCTGGCCTACGATTAGGTTCCTCTATCTTTGTTTCTTTTGTTTAGAGCGCTTGAAACGGTTGTTTGTAGAGGTTGGAATACCGTTTCAACGTCTGTTGAGGAATCCCACGCAGACAGGGCCACTACAGAATCTCCTAGACACCCGGCATCACAATTAGGAGCTAGCCCTGTGCAGTGCTGCATAAATAAATATTTCAGTCGAGACACGAGAATCGAATTACTAGATACTCGGGGGACCTGAAATTTCTCCGGACGTTCAACTCCCATTGCCTTCAATGGGAATAATTGTGCGCAGAATCAGAGCCTAGAAAAACGTTCGGCCTCGTTCCCTTTGTTCGCTTTTTGCAGGGGTCTCTAAGATGGGAAGAGAGGGACGGGGTGGAAGGGGGGGGGGCACTGAGGTTTGTCCAGAGTTTCTCCCCAAGTAATTTTGCACTGGTGACATCCACCCCGCCCCCCTCCCGTCTGTACACTTTCTTTCTTATCTGTTGGTGTCGCTCCGGATTCAGTTTCAGAAACGCTAGTAAAGGTCACTGGGCCACAGCAGGAGAAAAAGAGTCGGAGGGAGGGATGCTATGACTTTGTTTTAAAAAAGCTTACCACACACTTAAGGTACCAACCAAGCCTCTATTGGCATATAGGACGATACAGGTAGGTTACGAAAAACAAATTTAAAACAATCCCCAGAGAAGATAATAGAGAGAGAATCTCTTAATGGCAGAGTGACACAACAGACTTAAAAAGAACAGAGTTATCCTTTTTTAGGGTGTATCGTTTCTAGTAAAAACTTGGCCGTCAATTCACAAAACTACAGGATCAGGATTATTTAGAAGAAGGAGGAGGAGGAGGAGTTGTTTGGATTTATATCCCCCCTTTCTCTCCTGCAGGAGACTCAAAGGGGCTGACAATCTCCTTGCCCTTCCCCCCTCACAACAAACACCCTGTGAGGTAGGTGGGGCTGAGAGAGCTCCGAGAAGCTGTGACTAGCCCAAGGTCACCCAGCTGGCGTGTGTGGGAGTGTACAGGCTAATCTGAATTCCCCAGATAAGCCTCCACAGCTCAGGCGGCAGAGCTGGGAATCAAACCCGGTTCCTCCAGATTAGATACACGAGCTCTTAATCTCCTACGCCACTGCTTCTTTCTAGCATCTTGTTGTCTTGCATGGGGAAATCAAGGTATGTATTCCAGTGCTAATATAGATACTGGCAGTATATGGGAAGCAGGTGGATCTAAAACTCTTGACTGTGTTTAAATATTTGAAAGGATGCCATGTTGAAAAGGGAGCACTACAGACTCGTTTTCTGCTGCCTCAGAGACTAGGACACAGAGTAATGGGTTCAAGGTGCAGGAAAAGAGATTCCACCTTAACATCAGGAAGAACTTCCTGACAAGGGCTGTTGGACAGTGACTTGCACTACCTCAGAGTGTGGTGGAGTCTCCTTCTTTGGAGGTTTTTAAACAGAGGCAGGATGAACATATGTTGGGAGTGCTTTGATTATGTGTTCCTGTACGGCAGGGGGTTGGACTGGATGACCCCTGGGGTCTCTTCCAACGCTAGGATTCTATGATTCTTTCACTGCCAGCGTTCTAACTTTGAATTAACCCCGGCAGGCATCTCCAGAGGCGCGTCACGAGAAGATGCGTTCCTCTCCATGCCTGCTTTCCGTTCCTTTAAGAATTAGCATAGGACGCCCTTGATCTCGGCAAGGAGTTTGGGATTTTGAAACGACCCTGACTATAATCCCGAAACTCGCTGCCCTATAAAGCTTCCTTTTTCGTCAGCGCCTTCTCAAGTGCTGCGGCGTTGACTTCTTCTTTCTTTCCCTCCCCGCCGCTTCGGTCCCGTAGGGTATATCTGCCGCACACAAGGCTGTAGGGGAACCAGAGAGCCGTATTGATGGCTGAGACCCCTGGGCCCGGCGTGCTGGTATTGTGTGTCAGGACGACAAAGGGATGGCGCCAACCGTCCTGCTGTGTGCGCCAGTGACGAGAATTAATTACAAACCAATCGAATCCGTTGCAGCCAATTGGTAAACTAATTGGTAATCTTAGCTGCCCCGTCTATACGTAGTTATCTGGATGCCTGCGCCGACGCCTTGAGAGCCCCTTTTGTTCGGCTGCCTCCCGCCCCGGACAAAATGGCCTTCGTCGCTTTCGGGAGGAAGACGTGCATGAGCGGAGACGGGGCCCACTCCGGCAGCTTGTCTTGTTTGTATTCCCTTGTTCGTAAAACAGGACTCGGGTTTCGGCTCCGCATGACACGGCTCTGATGAATTTTGGATAACGCGCCCCGGAGCGGAGCGTTCCTTGAAATAAGTTCTGGGAAGCCGTAAAAGCTAGAAATACAAGCCGGGTTTTCGAGCAGGCTAAATTGTATAAGGAGGGACGGTTGGGGCTTTGCAAAATAATAATAATAGCAATTGGAAATTGAGCTTCAGCGTCTGTGGCACGAACCAGCCGAGGTCGTCCCAGTGGTACTCGGCACGCTGGGCGCCATCCCGAAAACACTAGGGCGGCGCTTGAAACATCTTCGAATTGACAACATTAACATCTGTCAAATTCGGAAGGCAGCCCTGCTGGGATCCACACGAACACTACGCCGATAAGTTACAACTTCCTAGGCCTCTGGGTGAGGCTCGAATGGTAATGAAAGGCCAACAACCAGCTAAAGATCTGGCAGCTGAGAAATCTACCATAACAATAAAGTCTTGGTTTCTGTGCATTTAAGACTCTGTGTCAAAAGTCAGAGGTGCCTCTGTTCTTACCTAGGAATTTCCCATTTGCACAGACTTTTGGCCTTTTAGATCGGGCGCTTGTGTGTGTATGTTTTACACAATTTTGTTGTTTATGAAGACCCCTGCCTTCTTTTCTAGTAAAGGGATTATGGGATGATGGGAACTGTAGTACATAGCATCTGGAGGGCCGTGAGTTTGACACCCATGTCCTAAGGGTAGGAATCCCCATCCTTCTGGAGCCTTTGAACATTAAGCAGAATAGCAGAAACACAAGAACACAAGAAGTTGCCTACTACTGACTCAGACCTTCGGATCACTAAAATCAGTATTTCCTACTCAGGCTGGCAGCTGCTCTCCCAAGTCTCCAGCAGAGAAGTTTCACATCTCCTGCTGCCTTTGCCTTCCAACTGGAGATGCCGGCGGATTGAACCGGAGACCTTCTGCATGCTCAGTGGAAGAGGTTCTTCCACTGAGCCCATGGCCCGTCCCCTGCAATACGTGAACACGGGAAGCTGCCTGCTGAGTCAGACCCTTGCTCCGTCAGTCTCAGTATTTCCCACTCAACTGGCAGCAGCTCTCCAGAGCCTCATCGTCTTCCTCCTGGTCGTAGAATCATAGAGTTGGAAGAGGAAGTGTGTGGGAGTGTACAGGCTAATCTGAATTCCCCAGATAAGCCTCCACAGCTCAGGCGGCAGAGCTGGGAATCAAACCCGGTTCCTCCAGATTAGATACAGATTAGATTAGAGGAATTCAGGAAGACACAATGAAAGCACTCCTGACAGATGGCCACCCAGCCTCTCTTTAAAAACCTCCACAGAAGGAGTCTACACTGCTCTCCAAGGCAGTGTATTCCACTGTCAAACAGCCCTGACAGTCAGGAAGTTTATTGTCAAAGGCAGGGGTCTTCAAACTATGGCCCTCCAGATGTTCATAGACTGCAATTCCCATGAGCCCTACCACTTGGCCATGCTGGCAGGGGTTGATGGGAATTGTAGTCCATGAACATCTGGAGGGCCATAGTTTGAAGACCCCTGGTCGAAGGCTTTCACTGCTGGAATCACTGGGGTGCTGTGTGGTTTCTGGCCACAGACGCAGGCAAAACGTCAGGAGAGAATGCTGCTAGAACACGGCCATACAGCCCGGAAACCACGCAGCACCTCAGTCAGAAAGTTCTTCTTAATGTTCAGGCGGAATCTCTTTTCCTTTTCCTACACCTTGAATCCATGACTCTGTGTGCTAGTCTTTGAGGCAGCAGAAAACGGCCCTGCTCCCTCTTCGACATGGCATCCCTTCAGATATTTAAACATAGCTATCATGTCCCCCCCCCTTAACCTTCACTTCTCCAGATTAAACATCCCCAGCTCCCGAAGCCTCTCCTCGTAGGGCATGGATTCCAGACCTTTCACCATTTTGGTCGCCCTCCTCTGGACCCGTTCCAGCTTGTCAATATCCTTCTGGAACTGCGGTGCCCAGAACTGAACACAGTTCTCTAGGGAAGGTCTGTCCAATGCAGAGTAGAGTGGGGCAGTTACTTCCCTCGATCTAGAGGGAAGTGATCATTTTATTATTATTATTATTATTATTATTATTATTATTATTATTATTATTATTATTATTATTATTATTATTATTATTGATGATGATGATGATGATGATGATGATGATGATGATGATGATGATGATGATGATGATGATGATAAACTGCCCTCCCCCGGAGGGCTCAGGGCGGTGAACAGAACATATAGATAGAGCACAAAATAAAACCAATAATATCAAAATTAATTAAATAAATCATTAAGTAGTGGCTCTATACATGTTAAAAACCAACCCCCATTAAAATGCAGAGTCCTAATATCAGATATACAGATGGCGTCCTACTAACAAATCCCTGAGAAAAAAAGGGGGGGGGCGGCAGGATCCACAGGTGTTATAAAAATGGGGGGGGGCATTACACTTAGGCCCTTCTGCATACTAAGCATATGCTGTGCCTCTGATCTATACCCCTCACCCGGCAGCCCCCCCCCTTCCTTCTTGCAGATGGAAATAGGGGGCTGAAAGTATAATTCCTTGCCTGAGGCTAGGTGGTGGATTCCTTACAAAAGTGAGAGGTAGTTTGGGGTTCCCTAGTTCACTGCTCAGTCTCCAAATTGTAACGTGTGATGCTTTGTCAAAAATACTCTATGTCTGGTCGAAGGCTTTCACGGCTGGATTCAACTGGTTGTGGTGGGTTATCCGGGCTGTGTGGCCGTGGTCTGGTGGATCTTGCTCCTAACGTTTCGCCTGCATCTGTGGCCGGCATCTTCAGGGGTGTATCACAGAGAGAAAGTCTGTTTCGCACTGTGTCAGATGCTCTGCTTTGCACTAAAGTGACTGCAAAATACTCTACTTTGCACTACGTTAACTGCAAAGGTCGGGCACACACTTATCCCAGATATCCAGAATAACATGCTCTCGTAAATTAATCCACGGAGGAAAGAATTAGTTGGGGAATGAGCAGGCTCCAGGGGGCATTATGCAAAGAGTAGGTGAGAGAGTTAAAAGTGTCTGTGTGTTTGTGGGGCGGGAGGTTTACAAGGTTCAACAGGCAGGTAAATCAATGAAATGGTGGGCGCTGCCTCTAAAACCTCAAAGGACAGGAAACAACAGTGGAATATCCCCGGAGATTTCAAACTGCCCCTTTTTCTGAGCGTCCACGGAATCCTCGCAGGGCTGGGCTTCACCCAATCTCTGTCGAGAATACAGAGAGACACCCTGGAGGGATGGAAGAAGGGTCAAGCGTTTGGAAACCGTCTCTCCGAAGATCACGATTAAAGGGAATCCCGGCCGGCTTTGAAGTCCTGCTAACAAGGAATAGCTCTTAGCAAGGCCGCGCGCGAAATACTCGATATCCCCGGAGGCAGCGCAGAACGAACGCCGCCTTTGTCCAACGCCAACGTTTCAATAATGCATCGTTCCTTTTACCTTTTCGAAAGCAGCTCGGTGATAGGGCCTGCCAAGCCGAAGCGAAATATTTATTCGGGTTGTAAAGGAAAAGAAAGGAACGCCGGGTTGGGGCAGAAAAAAAGGACCGCTCGCTTTATTTGGCCAGCGTTTTCCGTGACTTGAATTATGGCGTCTTTGGGTCTGCGCATGAAAATGGGTGGCTCTTGACCCTGTTGTTCCTGCAGGGGACGGCAGTCGGAGAACATCCGGGCTGGCAAAATATTGAGATAGTTCGAAGAAGCATAATTTTGACTTGGTTTTCTTTGCTCATGCTTAAGCCCCTTCCGCACAGGTGGAATAATGCACTTTCAATCCACTTTCAATGCACTTTGAAGCTGGATATTACTGTGTGGAACAGCAACATCCACTTGCAAACAATTGTGAAAGTGGATTGAATGTGCATTATTCTGCACGTGCGGAAGGGGCCTTAGTGAGGACGCAAGTTACAGTCTTCAGACTGAACTGTTTTCTGCGTATGCACTATGGTTGTCGCCTCTAGCAGATCTTCCAGCCATTGTGCCGAAGTGGTTGTTCCAGAGTTATTCCCCGCTTCCTTTTTGGATTCAGTTCCCTCCGATCTGTTTGGCTGCTCCTTTCCCCCTGACCCTCCCCCTGGTGATTTGCATTCTTCCAGGATTGGGATGCCCCTGTTTTGTTGTCTTAGCTTGTGGGCAAAACCAGGGGCCGTAACAGCATATGCTGAGGTGGGGCAGCTACCAGGGCTCAGGGCTTCTGATCGGGCCCACTATCACAGAAGAGAAGAAGAGTTTTGGATTTATATCCCACCTTTCTCTCCTATAAGGAGACTCAAAGGGGCTTACAAGCTCCTTTCCCTTCCCTCCACACAACAAACACCCTGTGAGGTGGGTGGGGCTGAGAGAGTGCCAAAGAACTGTGACTAGCCCAAGGTCACTCAGCTGGCGTGTGTTGGAGTGCACAAGCTAATCTGGTTCACCAGATAAGCCTCCACAGCTCAAGTGGCAGAGCGGGGAATCAAACCCGGGTTCTCCAGGTTAGAATGCACCTGCTCTTACCCACTACACCACACTGGCTCTCAGATCCCCCCCGATATGTTGCACAGAACTTGATGACTCAGGTCCATTTCTTCCAATAAGCAAATCTTCTACAAAGGTGGCTAAAATCCGGCCCCGGCATCCATTGCAAAAGTTGTTGAATCCGAGACAAGTACTGATAATCCAGTTGTAGCAGTGTCACACTTTGTGTTAGATGAAGAAGAGAAGAAGGGTTTGGATTTATATCCCCCCTTTCTCTCCTGCAAGGAGACTCAAAGGGACTTAAAATCTCCTTCCCCCCCCCCCCCCACAACAAACACCCTGTGAGGTAGGTGGGGCTGAGAGAGCTCCGAAGAACTGTGACTAGCCCAAGGTCACCCAGCTGGCATGGGTTGGAGTGCACAAACTAATCTGGTTCATCAGATAAGCCTCCACAGCTCAAGTGGTAGAGCGGGGAATCAAACCTGGTTCCTCCAGATTAGAGTGCACCTGCTTTTAACCACCACGCCACTGAACACTCTGGGGAGCTCTTACCTGGGGAGTTATTTACCTGGGGAGCTCTTACCTGGGGAGCTCTTACTCTGGGGAGTTAATTATTTTGCTTTCTCATTATCACTATTACGGTATCTGGGTTTTTTGGGGGGGGATAATCTTTTTGTTTGTTTGTTTGTTTGTTTCCTAGGAGGTGCTGATGATGCTAGATAATTACGTCCGGGATTTCAAGGCTTTGATCGACTGGATACAGCTGCAGGAAAAACTTGAGAAGACAGACGCCCAAAGCAGGTAACCAGATGTGTTTCTGGGTATTGCGCCCCTTTTCTTTCGTTCTACACGCACGGCTCTCAAATTGGCCGAGATCAAAACACTTTTCCTTCTGTGCCTTTTGGAAAAGTAACGAAAACTATGGGCTGAGTAGGTGGAAGTGTGGGGTAAAAGGACAGGACTGGGGCATTGGGTTTTGCCTGTGACCTATGGAATGTGCATTTTAAGCAAACATACAGTGTACGTGACAGTTCTCTTGGGTTACTGGTACTCTGTAAAAGAGGTGGATTCCTTCCTGGTCAGAGAGATAGACACCTGTCTACATAGTTGCTTCCTGAGGATCTTGTAAAGAATGTGCATCAGTTGTGGGTGGAACCTGCAGTGTGATCCCACACAATATCCCATATCTAACGTCAGAAATGGGCTTTCATGTTGCTCTCTTCTTCCAGACACTGTATATCAAGTGAGTGTCACCAGATATGAGAATTGGACATTGTGCTGTTTTATAAATTTGAGGGTATTTGTTTCCAAAATCTTATGCCTCTATAAAAAAATTTGTTGGTCTTTAAAAAAAAATTACTTGAGTTTTTTTAAAAAATTCCCGTGGACTGAACGGCTCCCAGTTTTGTTTCATTAATGCTGTTTCGACGTTTCCAGGAATCATCGATAACATTGATTTACCTTTCACTTGAGCAAAACTGGACAAATGAAACCTTTCTCCAAAAGCCAACGCTTCTGTGTGTGTGTGTGTGTGTGTGTGTGTGTGTGTGAGAGAGAGAGAGAGAGAGAGAGAGAGAGAGTGAGTGAGTGAGTCCTGGAATCCCAAGGTATATAAACATTGTAGATAAATGAAATATAAATCAATTGTAAATGTCATCAAAGTGGAGAAGCACATCATTTTGTTATCCGTGTATGGTCAAAGGCTTTCACGGCCGGAATCACTGGGGGTGTTGTGTGGTTTCCGGGCTGTATGTCCGTGTTCCAGTAGCATTTTCTCCTGATGTTTTGCCTGCATCTGTGGCTGGCATCCTCAGAGGATCTGACGGTAGTAAAGCAAGTGGAGTATATATATCAGATCCTGGTGGAATACTCGTCCTCCATCTGTCTGGGCCCTGTGGGATCTTGGTGAGTTCCGCAGGGCCTGCAAGACTGAGTTGTTCCACCAGGCCTTTGGAGAGGCCGGCTGCTGATTGCGCCCCCTTTGTTCTCCTTTACATCTGGGGTCCCCTAATATCAATGGGACCCACCGTTCCCCCCCCTTTTTTTGGGGGGGAAGGTTTTTATGTGGGTTTTAATTGCAGGATGCCGCTAATTTCATATTGATGCCTGTATTTTAAAGAGTTTTTAGCATTTCTAGTTATTGGAGCGTATATTATTTATTCATAATTTGTATTTTGTTTATGTGCTCCATTAGGTTTTATTGTCATATGTTATGTTGTACACCGCCCAGAGCCCTTCAGTGGAAGGGCGGTATATTGGATGGATGGATCGATGGATCGATCGATTGATCTGTGGTTTGTCCAGGGTGGGAGGAAGAATCATTTGCATTGGTTAACAAGTGTAAAGGGTGCAGTTAGCAACCGTGATTTGCATATGTTGAGTGGAATCCGCCCATTTTAGCATATGTCAGTATCAATGAAGTTGCATAATCAATTAGTGAGGACATCTGCATAGTAGTTGCCTGGCCTTTTAATTCCTTTGATTGCTTCCTGCCCGGAGCCATACTGTGTCTGGGTGAGGTTCACTAACCATTGTCTTTATTCTAGTGTTTTTAAGTACTGGTAGCCAAACTTGGTTCATTTTGTTTTGTTTTGCTATCTGTTGCTTAGTATTTTATGTTGAATTTGCAGGCCTACGTCCCTGGCGTGGGAAGTAAAGAAGATGTCCCCAGGGCGCCACGTAATTCCAAGCCCATCCACAGACCGAATCAACGTCACATCCAGCGCTCGCAGAAGTCTGAATTTCGGGTATGGAAAGCAAGACGGTCTTCCTCTGAGAATCAGAATTCCTTTGAGAATCACAATTGAGCAGTTTTAGAAAAGTCCACATTTCGCAAATGTAACCTGGTTGTTACGTTTCATTGATCCAAAATGTTAGCGTATTGCGTCTTAACAATCACAGTATTCAGCAACTGGGCCGTTTTTGGAAAACACCAAAAATACAAGTACTGTAAAAAAAAAAAGACTACTACTTAATCCATTTGGTGGCCAAATATCCTGCCCTCTAGTGCAGTTTGGTGACTTAAATACCACAACCGTAAATAAACGTTTATTAGCCAAAGGCTTTATACGCATAAATTTTTAGAAACCATCAACAGCCCAAAGAAACATTTAACCTAAAAAGGTTTAAAGTACTAAGCACATAAACACATAATGAAATCTAAATCTGATTGCAACTTTGCTTTTAAGATAAGTGGTTCAGTTAACGATTACTAATTTTAACAACATATAGTTCGTTAAATGAACATATAGTTCATTAACAACATATAGTTCATTGGGAGCAGCACTGGCGTAGGAGGTTAAGAGCTCGTGTATCTAATCTGGAGGAACCAGGTTTGATTCCCAGCTCTGCCGCCTGAGCTGTGGAGGCTTATCTGGGGAATTCAGATTAGCCTGTGCACTCCCACACACGCCAGCTGGGTGACCTTGGGCTAGTCACAGCTTTTCGGAGCTCTCTCAGCCCCACCCACCTCACAGGGTGTTCGTTGTGAGGGGGGAAGGTCAAGGAGATTGTAAGCCCTTTTGAGCTTCCTATAGGAGAGAAAGGGGGGATATAAATCCAAACTCTTCTCTTCTTCTTAAAAACATAGATGACTTGAATATAAAACTGGGTCTATACATGTTGTGTTACCTGTTCAACAGGGTTGATAGGCTGAAGGGTTAAACTGTTTCTCCGTTTGCACCCCAGCCCTGATTTGAATCCAGACCCTGTTCAGCTGCTTGTGAAAAACAGGATTGTTTCAGGGCGGAGCCATTTTGGTCTCCAGTTGAACAGCTAGATTGGAGCCCAGTAGCGTCCTGAAGACCAACGTTCAAGAGTCAAAGATCCCTTCGTCAGCTATCTGATGGAATGAGCATTGACTCTTGGAAGCGCATGCCCTGGAAATCTCGTGGGTCTCCAAGGTACTGGATTCGAATCTAGCTGTACGAAAGGTTGGGTGTCGGACCTTCCAGCCCAGATGCTAGTTTTCAGCATTTACGGGTTGTGTTTTTGCGTCCCCGTGCAACTTTTAACCTTTGTCCTTCAGTTGAAAATCTTGAGAGAAAGTGTTCTCCCGGGAAATGGTATTTATTAGGAGTAGGGGGCCAACGTGGATCTAGCGAACCTCAAAAATTACGTTTGCCGGGGTGCTGGATTTCATGCAAGGGAGGGGGTCCAGCATCTGGACATGGCCCACCCACCCTAGCGGAGGGAAAGGGAAGGGAGGGAGGGGGGAGGGTGGCATGCAAGGGAAGGGAGGGAGGGGTGGCATGCAAGGGAGGGAAGGGAAGGGAGGGTTCCATGTGATTTTCTAGGTCAGTGATGGCGAACCTTTTCGAGACCGAGTGCCCAAATTGCAACCCAAAACCCATTAATTTATTGCAAAGTGCCGGCAATTTAACCTGAATACTGAGGTTTAAGTTTAGAAAAAACAGTTGGCTCTGAGGCGTGCGTTACTCGGGAGTAAGCTTGGTGGTAGCTGGTGGCTTTGCTTTGAAGCAACCATGCAACTCTTCCAACGGGTGAATCACGACCCGAGGAGGGTTTACTCAGAAGCAAGCCCCATTGCCAGCAACTGAGCTTACTCCCAGGTAAAGGATCACGCTTTAGTTCTTAGCATGAAAATCAGTGGGGCTTAACAGGGTTACCTAAACTGCTTCCCCAAAACTAGGTCTTAGGTTTAATGCTAATAATCGAGCCCAGCGGCCCAGGCCAGCCTAGATGGGGGTGGGGGGACTCTGTTTGTGCGTGCCCACAGACAGGGCTCTGAGTGCCACCTCTGGCACCTGTGCCATAGGTTTGCCACCACTGCTCTAGGTGTAGACGGCTGAATCAAATTAGCTGGCTGCAGAGAGCGGAACCTCATTGGTCCAGGTTTTCTGTCAATCATACTGTGTTGTGGAATTGGGACTAATGTGATAGTTTGAGGTTAGCTGGACTATAAAGTGGGAGAAGGAAAGAGGCCGAAGAAGATATCAGAACAGCGTTTCAGCAAGGTGTTTGCGCACGTGCCGTGTCCCCCTCTTCCCCAGGGCTCCCGCTGCTGCCGTGACTTCGAATCGTCTGGCTCCGTCGGGCGTCAGCTGGGCAGACAAAGTGAAGGCGACCCACACGGCCGCGGCTCCCGCTTCAGAGATGGCAACGAGGCAAACCTCTGTGGCGACCCCGGTGCCGAAGCCTTCGCGGAGAAACGGTGAGCATCCAGTCACCTGGAACTGTTGAAGAAAGAACCCAGAAGAACAGAGCGAGGCCTTAGCTCAACACTTATTTGGGTTGAAAGAAAGTGCTCTTGTTGAACCTTGGACCAAAAAGCACGAGGGGACTTGGTTCCCTCTAAATTTTTAATATGTCCAATTAACTAAATCTGCTAAGGATACAGGTAGATGGAAAAGGTTTGCAGAAGCGCGATCTGCCTTCCACCCTTTCTTCCCAGAAAGCTAACTGTACTCAGCAGTGGCGTAGTGGTTAAGAGCAGGTGCATTCTCATCTGGAGGAACCGGGTTTGATTCCCCGCTCTGCTGCCTGAGCTGTGGAGGCTTATCTGGGGAATTCAGATGAGCCTGTACACTCCCACACACGCCAGCTGGGTGACCTTGGGCTAGTCACAGCTTTTCGGAGCTCTCTCGGCCCCACCCACCTCACAGGGTGTTTGTTGTGAGGGGGGAAGGGCAAGGAGATTGTCAGCCCCTTTGAGTATACTGCAGGAGAGAAAGGGGGGATATAAATCCAAACTACTACTACTACTATTCTTCTTCTTCTCCTCCTCCTCCTCCTCCTCCTCTTCTCCTCCTCCACCTCCTTCTCCTCCTCCTCCTCTTCTCCTCCTCCTCCTCCTCCTCCTCATGTAACAGCAGGGAGGGTTGTTTTAACTTCACCGGGTTCCCCCCCCCCTTCTTTCAGCAGATAATACGTTGTCTGGCATGTCCCCCAGCCCACAACAGAAGCTTTTTCCATGACTGCAAACTCCTGGGGTAAGGGGCAACCAGAGGACATCCCCTTCCCCAAAGCCCTTCAATTTGTGAGAATTTGAATCTGATCCCCACGCCTGTAGCATCCTGCATGTTTTCTTTTGCCTCGTTCCCCTAGAAAATGTCAATAAAAATGTTAGGCAGCAAAAATATTGCTTGCGGGCCCCCGCGTGTAATTCTTTTAAAGAAAAGAAATCCTTAAGGGGGTTTTTTATATTCAGCGCCAATCCGGTACTGCTGGTTTTTTTAAAAGACGTGTTGAGATTCACAGGTTTGGAAGCATCCGTGTGCCCCTCGAGAGCAGATTAGGTGGACTTGTGTCTCTGTAAGGGTTGGGAATAAAAGAACAAGGTTAAAAGCGATAATGGATGGTTGGGGAGGGGGGGGGTGTAGAACAGGTGGGTACCTCCTTTTGCAGTTTTTCTTTTGTCTGAAAAGTCCCTTTCGATAAGAGGAGCAGTGGAGACCATTTAAAAAAACTGTTAAGACAAACTCTCTCATTAAAAGCCTGAGTAAAAAGTTGTGTAATTAAAAAAAAACCCTGAGTTACAAGGTGGGTTATGGCGCAGTGGCTTAAATAATTTTAGAGGCAAGGGGCCGCTACAGAAAAGGCCCCGTCACCTCTGAAGGCGGGACCCAGAGGGTGGGTCTTGAGAGGCAGAGTTTAACCAGCAGTCCAGTTAGCACAGCAGGATATGGTATACTCAGGTTAGCTCCCTAAGGTCTTTGTGTTTTAATCATCTATAACCAATTTAAAGCAAGACATGGTCGTACTCGTAAACAGCTGCGCCAAACCGAATTTGCAATTCCTTGCCTTCTCTATAACCCGACACAGAACGGAAAGATGCCGAAGGCTGGGAAACCGTCCAGCGCGGAAGGCCGGTGAGGTCGAAATCTTCTGCCTTGGCAGTGAAATCGACTTCGTCCGCAGAATTATCGAAGTTGCGAGATGACAGTAACAAAGAGAACGTGGTGCTGCGCCTTGCAGATAACACGCAGAAGGGTCCGTTGACCGAAGACGCTGTATCTAAAATCGGAGACCCCATCCTTAAAGAGTCGAGTTCTCTGTATGAACACCCTCTTGCTGAGAGGACTCAAGTAAGTGATATTTTTTTGCATCAGCATTTAAAAGCTACGTAACATTTTTAAAGGAATATTTCACAGTGACTATGTGAATGTTTTTCAAACATTGGTGGTTATTATTTGATGATATGTGTTAATGTTAACTCTCAGATAGTATTTTCATGAAAATATTATTGGTACCATTGATACCATCAGATGTTTTTTGCATATATGAATTAATAGATTGATGGTAAGATAGGTGGATATAATACTTTACCAACTAGATTTGGTAAATGATTTCTTTGGTTTACTAATATTTGTTTGTATATGTAATTAAATACCTGTAATTATTACATGTACTCAACATACTTATAGATGGAACCGGGTAGATAACATTTATGTTTCCCAAATGATTGATAAAGTTATTCTCCAAATGATCTATAAAGCTACTTTCTATTCTCCTTAACTGTAGGCAGGTTTAAGATAAAAAGGATGGCAAAATCTTATAGCAGAATATTATATAATGTAAATAAGGACAGATGTTAACTCTTTACTGATGAATGTGAAATGCAGATCCTTCCAGAGGTGGGATCCAGCAGGTTCTCACAGGTTCCCGAGAGTAGGTTACTAATTATTTGTGTGTGCCGAGAGGGGGTTACTAATTGGTGATTTTGCCACGTGATTTTTGCCTTAGTTATGCCCCTCCTCCCAGCAGTAGCACGCAGAACTTGAAGCAGTCTAGCAGGAGGTGCACCGGTGTGCGTGGCAGCCTGCCCCTGCGTGCATTCATTTCCCGCCCAAGGACCGGCACAGCGGCTGCATCCCTGCCACAGCCCTGCCCAGGAATGCCCCACCCCCGGAATGCCCGGGTCACAGCCCCGTTGTGCCCCGCCTTCCAGCCCTATCCCATTGGCGCTATTAACCACAGTTTTGGAATCCCACCTTACCATGAGGGAACTCCTGTTGCATTAAAATTTTTGGATCCCACCACTGGATCCTTCTAATATTTACTCTTGATGTGTAGTTTATTTTGCTTGTTAAAAAACCTAAGACTGCCGTTCCGTTCGGGAGGAGGGGTTTCCAGTGTTTCATTCTACCCCAACTTTGTCTTAGTTTGCAGGCCGGGTCCTCGAGGACCTCAAGATCTCTGACAACAAAGGATCGCCGGACGGTCCTCTGCCGCCGTCTTCCGAAGTCCCCGTGGTCCTCATCAGCACCGAACACGTTCCTAAAAATCCGCAGGCGGTCTCTGCTGCTTTCCCTAGCAGAGAGGAGACCCAGGCCCAGAAGAATAAGCTGGAGAATGAAATGGACCCCGCTGATATTTCCAATGTGAGCACCGGCAGGTCCATCAGAATGCCTGAAATTCCCAAAGTGCTTTGCAAGTTCTGAGGAATAGAGCAGAGGGGGGCACCCTAGGACAGTGATGGCGAACCTATGGCACGGGTGCCAGAGGTGGCACTCAGAGCCCTCTCTGTGGGCACGCACAGAGTTCATCATGGGGGGGGGGGGAATCGCCCACACACACACACATCTAGGCTGGCCTGGGCTGCTGGGCTCGATTATTAGCATTAAACCCAAGACCTAGTTTTGGGGAAGCAGCATAGGTAACCCTGTTAAGCACTGCTAAACCCCACTGATTTTCATGCAAAGAACTAAAACGCGATCCTTTACCTGGGAGTAAGCTCAGTTGCTGGCAATGTGGCTTTCTTCTGAGCAAACCCTCCTAGGGTCGTGATTCACCTGTTGGAAGAGTTGCACAGTTGCTTCAAAGCAAAGCCAACAACTACCACCAAGCTTACTCCCAAGTAACGCACGCCTCGGAGCCAACCATTTTCCCAAAACTAAAACCTCAGTATTCAGGTTAAATTGTCATGTTGGCACTTTGCGATAAATAAGCGGGTTTTGGGTTGCAGTTTGGGCACTCGGTCTCAAAAAGGTTCGCCATCACTGCCCTAGGAGGTTGGGTCAGTTCACTGTTGCTCAGATTCTCACACAAATGTTACATGACCCCACAGCAAAAAAAAAAGTACTTCTAGCCACTGAGTCTTGGTTCTTGTTTTTGTGTTGTTTTTTTCCAGTCTATGGCAGAGGTTCTTGCAAAAAAAGAGGAATTAGCTGATCGTCTGGAGAAGGCCAACGAAGAAGCCATTGCTAGCGCCATTGCAGAGGAAGAACAGCTGACCAGAGAGATTGAAGCCGAGGAGAACGACGACATTGAGACGGACAACGACAGCGACTTCTCTGTTGAGTTGCCAGTTCGTTTTGAATTGAGTGCTTGTTGAATTACCGTTTCTAAGGCCAAGTCCGAACCTGACA
This sequence comes from Sphaerodactylus townsendi, assembly GCF_021028975.2. Taxonomy (NCBI): domain Eukaryota; kingdom Metazoa; phylum Chordata; class Lepidosauria; order Squamata; family Sphaerodactylidae; genus Sphaerodactylus; species Sphaerodactylus townsendi. The sequence goes on from NC_059441.1 coordinate 12,282,361, forward strand.
GGGAAATGTATTCGCTTGTTGGGTTCCTAAGGCACAGAATGGCAGTGTGATAGCAAGGAGATCTGTGCGGGCTGTGAATTGGCTTTTTCCAAGGCAAGGTCAGGATTTGACAGGAGACATAGATTTTTGTTGGGTTCCTGAGGCGCAAAATGGCAGCGCAGTGTCTAGGAATCGAGATAGGATTGCTGAGGGGTAGCTGCCTCAGTCTGTCCTTGAAAAATAAAACCTTGAAAAATAAAAACCAAAACAATTCACTAGCGCCTTCAAGATTATCAGTGTTTATTTCAATGTGTTTTCATGAGCCACAGTGGCGCCGTGGTTAAGAGCAGGTGCATTCTAATCTGAAGGAACCAGGTTTGATTCCCCGCTCTGCCGCCTGAGCTGTGGAGGCTTATCTGGGGAATTCAGATTAGCCTGTGCACTCCAACACATGCCAGCTGGGTGACCTTGGGCTAGTCACAGTTCTTCGGAGCTCTCTCAGCCCCACCCATCTCACAGGGTGTTTGTTGTGGGGAAAGGAAAGGAAAGGAGATTGTAAGCTCCTTTGAGTCTCCTACAGGAGAGAAAGAGGGGACATAAATCCAACTTCTTCCTCCTCCTCCTCCTCCTCCTCCTCCTCCTCCTCCTCCTCCTCTTCTTCTTCTTCTGGGAACAGAAATATCCCAGCTGTAATAAGGATACTTTTGTGTGGATACATATGTTTAAAATCAAACTTGGTCTCGTTGGCATCTGTCCCTTGCACCATTTGTTGATTTCCTTAAAATTCTCCCCAACTGCCACTGATAGAATGTTCACTCCTTAAAATTGCTGCCCAACTGCCACTGATAGAATGTTCAGTCCTTAAAATTGCTCCCCAACTGCCCAACTGCCACTGATAGAATGTTCAGTCCTTAAAATTGCTCCCCAACTGCCACTGATAGAATGTTCAGTCCTTAAAATTGCTCCCCAACTGCCACTGATAGAATGTTCAGTCCTTAAAATTGCTCCCCAACTGCCCAACTGCCACTGATAGAATGTTCACTCCTTAAAATTGCTGCCCAACTGCCACTGATAGAATGTTCAGTCCTTAAAATTGCTCCCCAACTGCCCAACTGCCACTGATAGAATGTTCAGTCCTTAAAATTCCTCCCCAACTGCCCAACTGCCACTGATAGAATGTTCTGTCTGTTAATTTTAGGCCGGCATGAGCAGCGGAACCATATCCTTTTGTGGCATCTCCATGGATTGGAACGACGTCCTGGCAGATTATGAAGGTAGACCTTCTTGTATGGAAATGTGGAACCACCCCATCAGATCACAAGTTTTGGGACCCCCACCCCCACCCCCAAAACGTAACGCTTTTACTAATGCGACCTTTCCCCCTGCAGCTCGTGAATCGTGGCGTCAGAACAACTCTTGGGGCGACATAGTGGAAGAAGAACCGGCTCGCCCGCCCGGCCACGGGATTCACATGCACGAGAAACTCTCCTCGCCCTCTCGCAAGAGGTCTTCCGTTTTTGAATGTTTGATCAAATAGTCTCGGTAGAATCCCGTGTCGTGACATTAATATGACGATCGCTCTTAAATGACTGTGGGGCCGAAGTTTTATACGGGCGCTCCTGTCTGCTAGCAAATAGGGAAGGTGTTTATTTGCTGTCTGTAGGAAACTGCTGCATGGCAAAGGAAAAGTAGACCGTGTCTCTGTCGTTTATTTTATCCTGTTTCACTTACTTCATTTATATGCCCCAGCTTTCCCTCCTGTGCAGCTTACATCCCTGTCCTCCATTTTATCCTCACAACAACCCTCCGAGGTTGGTCACCCAAGGTCACCCAGTTTTATAATGTAGCATAGCAAATCCGTGAAGCGACTGAGCTGTGGGATCCTGAAGTTAACTACTTCAACTCTTATCTCAATCACGTGAAGAAGAAGGAGGAGGAGAGAGATATATAATTTGGATTTATATCCCCCCTTTCTCTCCTGTAAGGAGACTCAAAGGGGCTTACAATCTCCCTTTCCTCCCCCCACAGCAAACACCCTGTGAGGTGGGTGGGGCTGAGAGAGCTCCGAAGAACTGTGTCTAGCCCAAGAGCTGGATTTATGTCCCCCATTTCTCTACTGTAAGGAGTGTCAAAGGGGCTGATAAACTCCTTTCACTTCCCCCACCCCCCCAACAACAAACACACTGTGAGAGCTCCGAAGAACTGTGACTAGCCCAAGGTCACCCAGCTGGCATGTTTTGGAGTGCACAACTCAATCTGGTTCCCCAGATAAGCCTCCACAGCTCAAGTGGCAGCACGGGGAATCAAACCCGGTTCTCCAGATTAGAGTGCACCTGCTCTTAACCACTACACCATGCTGGAGGGTGGACTCTATGGCATTATACCCTGCTGTTCCGTGCCCTCCCCAGCCCCCCCCAAATCTAGGTATTTCCCAACCCGGGGCTGGCAACCTTTATCGTTGTTCGTTTGACATTTTTAAAAAGTTCCTCTGCCTTTTCTCGAGGGCGTTTAACCCCCGAACGCTACAATAACAAATCCCTACGTATTTATAGACGCCCAGCAACCGTCTCAAACAGGACGTCGCAAATGCATGACGTTCTCCAAACAAACACCGACCTTCTCCTAGACTATCAGAAGGAGGAGGAGGAGGAGAAGGAGAAGAAGGAGGAGGAGGAGAAGGAGAAGAAGAAGGAGGAGGAGAAGAAGGAGGAGGAGGAGGAGGAGAGAAGGAGGAGAAGGAGAAGGAGGAGGAGGAGGAGAAGAAGAAGGAGAAGAAGGAGGAGGAGGAGGAGGAGAAAGAGGAGGAGGAGCAGAAGGAGAAGGAGGAGGAGGAGGAGAAAGAGGAGGAGGAGCAGAAGGAGAAGGAGGAGAAGAGAAGGAGGAGGAGGAGCAAGAGGAGGAGGAGCAGAAGGAGAAGGAGGAGGAGGAGAAGAAGGAGGAGGAGGAGGAGGAGAGAAGGAGGAGAAGGAGAAGGAGGAGGAGGAGGAGAAGGAGAAGAAGGAGGAGGAGGAGAAGGAGAAGAGAAGAGAAGGAGGAGGAGGAGAAGGAGAAGAGAAGAGAAGGAGGAGGAGAAGAGGGAGAAGAGAAGGAGAAGAAGGAGGAGGAGGAGGAGGAGGAGGAGGAGGAGGAGGAGGAGGAGAAGGAGAAGAAGGAGGAGGAGGAGGAGAAGGAGAAGGAGGAGGAGGAGGAGAGAAGGAGGAGGAGGAGGAGGAGAAGAAGGAGGAGGAGGAGGAGGAGAGAAGGAGGAGAAGGAGAAGGAGGAGGAGGAGGAGAAGGAGGAGGAGGAGGAGGAGAAGGAGGAGGAGGAGGAGGAGAGAAGGAGGAGGAGAAGGAGGAGGAGGAGGAGAAGGAGAAGAAGCTCGGTTCGACCGATTCGCTTTATTTATTTGCGGCAATTGCAGGTCACTGTGGTTAGCCCTTAAAAGCAAAGGACAGATATGCGCATTCTTGGGCGCCGGGAATAGCCACGTCTTCCGACAAACTGTTTCTCAGCCTCCTTAGCCCGTGAGGCTTGACTCGCAGCTTACAAACACATCAAGATCAGTCGGGAGATAATAACGTTTCTGTCCATCAATGAAACCCGGCGCTATCTTGATCGCTTTTTCCAGGAATCGTCCTCTAGGGCAGCATTCCTCGACATAGTGCCCACAGACAATTTCCCAGGCGCCCGTCATATGCTACAGGAAAGTCGACGGGGCCGCTGGGAAGACGGAACCTGTGACTGGCTACATTCATATATATATAAAAAGGGGCTTTTCATTGGCACCTCCCCATTCCCCCTTGGAGAAGACCCTAGATCTTATAGTGGGGCCCATAGATTAGCTTTGAGGGGAGGGAGGACTAAGGAGACCCACAGCCTTGGAGCACTTCTTTTAACAAACATCCCCCCCCCCCTTTTGACCCATGAGGCTGACTATAGTCTGTGATTGCAATTGTAGCAACAATCTGCAGTTTTCATGGATCTGGAAGTCTTCAACTAAGTGGCTATGCATAAGCACATGAACCCAAAGAGCAATTTGATAGCAACAGACCAAAATCTCCTTACAGGAGAGAAGGGGGAGATATAAATCCAACTCCTCCTCCTCCTTCTTCTCCTTCTTCTTCTCCTCCTCCTCCTCCTTCTCCTTCTCCTCCTTCTCTCCTCCTCCTCCTCCTCCTTCTTCTCCTTCTCCTTCTCCTCCTCCTTCTCCTCCTCCTTCTTCTCCTCCTTCTCCTCCTCCTTCTTCTCCTTCTCCTCCTCCTCCTTCTTCTCCTTCTCCTCCTCCTCCTCCTCTTCCTCCTTCTCCTCCTTCTTCTCCTCCTCATCCTTCTCTTTCTCCTTCTTCTTCTTCTTGATGTCCATGTGGTCCCTGGAAGTTAGAGAGGTTGGGGTTGTCTTGAATGCAATTTGGATGTGTTTAAAACATTCCGAAATAGCATTGTATGCACAACTAGGCTTTTTTGTCAATCAGATATTTTGCGCCTCGCAAGCTCATTTGTTTGAAATTTATACGGAGTTCTTTGGAATGCAGAATATCCACAATTCTGTTTTGTTTTGTCTTCCTTTTGTGATTTTGGCCTCGTTGGGTTTCCCCCGGTGTTGTTCTATTTCGCAAGGACGATAGCGGAGTCGAAAAAGAAACACGAAGAGAAACAGATGAAGGCTCAGCAGCTCAGAGAGAAGTTGCGCGAAGAGAAGACGCTCAAGCTTCAGAAATTATTGGAAAGGGTAAGCTGGCTCGGCGCTCGAGTGCCCGTCAGGGTGACTTGGCGCGTATTGTTTCCGTGCCATATTAAATTAGGGATCCCCAACTTTTTTGAACCTGCAGGCACACGTGGTGGGCGCGGCTTAAAAACAGCTGCCCTAAAATGGCTGCCGTGGGGGGGCGGAGCCAGCCACAAAATGGCTGCCATAGCTTATCTTCAATCACCCCGGGAAGGTTCTTGTGCCAAATACTGCGACCATGTTGGGGAACACTGGGGTACAGCAAGAGAACTACTTCACTGAGCAGATGGGTCTGGCATGCCGCCACTCAGCACCTGTTTCAGGGGTTACCTGTCCCTGATCTATACAATAAATTACCTAAGTATCGTACTAATAACGCTCTTTCTGTTTTGCTGATCTTTGTCTTCCTGATGCAAATGTTCTCCAAGTGGGAGAAGGACATCTGTAAATAATCCTCAAAGTTCCAGGGTTCACGCGAGCATCTTCTATTAAGCTAGGCGAGAGCTTTCGTCGTGTTGGTGCAACACGGCATTTCGCCCCTTTAAAAAAACGCCGACATCCATTAAACTCGGAATGATTGCCAGCTTGTGAAAACGAGGCGAGATTTACGACGTCTCTCTCTCTCTAAACTCAATTTTCATGATGATTGAAAGGCCCGACAGGGTCCGGGGTATCCGGCTTGCTTCTTGCAAGATTACCGCAACCAGCCTTTTCTTCGTCGCATTGAAATTGAAATTTGTGGAAGGCTCTGGACGAAAAATGGGATAGAGATGCGTGTAAGGACACGGGGAGGGGCCGTGGCCATTGTTTTATTTGTTTCTTTAATTAAACTTTTATGCCGTCCTTTCCCTTTTGAACTCAGGGCAGCTCACAGCGCATAAAATATCCAATATAAAATATGGGACCGAAAGGCCACACACACGCCCTTCAACGCAAAAGCTGTAAAGCTGAAGGGAACAGAATAGAGTTTGTTCATGCAACATAATAAAATTGATATCATGTCATACATTTTAATATAATAAAAGCGGCCGTGCAAAAATAATGTGGTTTTCTCCCCCCCCCCGTCCCCCCCCCCCCGCCTGGTTATTATGGCCCGCCTCCTTCCCTTCGTAGGAGAAGGATGTCCGGAAATGGAAGGAGGAATTATTAGACCAGAGGCGCCGAATGATGGAAGAGAAACTTCTCCATGCCGAATTTAAGCGGGAGGTGCAGCTGCAAGCGATTGTGAAGAAAGCCCAAGAGGAGGAAGCGAAGGTGAGCCGTGGGCGTTGGAAACTGTCCTTTGACCGGCAAGAGTTTGCTCATTTCAAATTCAAATTGACAACAGCCTTTATTAGGCATATAAAATAGGCTCCAGAGCGTTACCAGACATTTGTGAAGTGCAAATCGAGAATACAGTCAGAACGCAGACATAGAAACTGTATGTAGCATTGGTCTGTATGTAGCATAGGAGCAGCAGTGGCGTAGGAGGTTAAGAGCTCGTGTATCTAATCTGGAGGAACCGGGTTTGATTCCCAGCTCTGCCGCCTGAGCCGTGGAGGCTGATCTGGGGAATTCAGATTAGCCTGCGCACTCCCACACACGCCAGCTGGGTGACCTTGGGCTAGTCACAGCTTCTCGGAGCTCTCTCAGCCCCACCTACCTCACAGGGTGTTTGTTGTGAGGGGGGAAGGGCAAGGAGATTGTCAGCCCCTTTGAGTCTCCTTACAGGAGAGAAAGGGGGGATATAAATCCAAACTCTTCTTCTTCCTTAGAAAGTCCTGTCACTTGTAATAGAAATTTTGCTTCTTTTTCCAAGAGCACGATGTCTGTATTGTTTAACAGAAGCTCCGCAGCAGAACTGTCAGAGTCTCTTTCAGATTTGCCTAGGGCCAGCCGAGTAGAGAAACTCCTAATGCCCACATATCTCGGGCAGTCGAGTATAATGTGAGCAAGAGTCTCCACTTGGTTTTTACAGTGTGGACAAACCCGATCCTGGAGAGGGATGGATAACTAGCGAGCCTTTGTTTGCTCATTTCAGTGGGTTTACCTGGGGGAATCTCTCACTGGGTTCTGCCCAGTATGTGTGCTGAAAGGTGAATTACCTTTAATGTCCTCATCACTACCTGACGAAGAGGGCTTTGACTCTCAAAAGCTCATTCCGCCACAATCTTGTTGGTCTACGTCGGGCTCGAGTTCAGCTCTTCTGCTGAAGACGAAACTCGGCTACCCAATCACCGAACAGTGTTACATCTAGGCCAGCCATTCTCAACCAGGGTTCCGTGGTACCCTGGGGTGCCGTGAGCATGTCCCAGGGGTACCGCGGCAACACTACCGCCCCCCCCCCCTCATTTTTGTGGTGTCTCCCACCGGCGCCAGCAAGGACATGGAGCTGGCCCATGGGGCAGGGTCTGCCAGAAGGTCAGCAGCCACCACCACCCCCAGTGCTACCCTTCACCCTGGGAGGAAAAGGTGGGGTGTGTGGCAAGCAGGGGCAGTGGGAGGGGAAGGTGGAGGGTGGCGGCAGGGGTACCGTGAGATATGAAGAGTGAGGTCAAGGGTACCCTGACCGCGAAAAGGTTGGGAAACACTGATCTAGGCAATCTAACCGGGGGGACGGTGGCAGGCCATCTTGAACTTTTTTTAAAGAGTTATGTTATTCATTTATACACATGATGTTAGTTTTATGTATTTATACCTTCAGTGGATTTTAAGGATATATATATAACATGTGTTGTATGTGTTGAGAGCCAGCGTGGTGCAGTGGTTAAGACCAGGTACAGTCTAATCTGGAGAACTGGGTTTGATTCCCCACTCTTCCACCTGAGTGGCAGAGGATTATCTGGTGAACCGGATATGTTTCCGCACTCCAACATTCCTGCTGGGTGACCTTGAGCCAGTCAAAGTTCTCTCCGAACTCTCAGCCCCACCTACCTCACAAGGTGGCTGTTGTAGGGAGAGGAAGGGAAAGGAGCTTGTAAGCCACCTTGAGTCTCCTTACAGGAGAGAAAGGTGGGGTATAAATCCAAACTCCTCCTCCTCTTCGTCTTCTTCGTCTCCATCTGCACCGCCCCAGTTCCTGCTGCAGTGGAGTAGAAAACGGCATAGAAATAAAATAAGTTTCCTTAAGGGAACTTTTTAGGGCCAGTGGTGGTTATATAAAGTGACCCAAGTACACCCTTCTTCTTGCAGACAATCCCCCACCCCCACCCTCCGACTGCACAAGTGGCCTGTTACATGTATCAGTATTGTGTCTGTAACTAAACTCTGTCTCAGGGAAAGATAGCAGCTCCTGACCTGCTGGAGGGGATATTGATTTCCCCGGGAGAAGGCAGCAGTTCTGCCCCCCCCCTCCCTTTACCCCACATGATTGGATGATTTTAAACAGCCCCCTCACCTCGAGAGGGTGAGTCACTCAGAGATAAAATGCTCTCATACCATTGGGGGGAAAAGCAATATAGTATATGAACACCATGAGTGATATAGCCCAAGAAAAACTGTTTATTTTGTTAGTAACGTATTTCTGTAGTTTTTTATACTTTATACTTTTATACTTTATATAAGGAGCAGCAGTGGCGTAGGAGGTTAAGAGCTCGTGTATCTAATCTGGAGGAACCGGGTTTGATTCCCCGCTCTGCCCCTTGAACTGTGAAGGCTTATCTGGGGAACCAGATTAACTTGTGCACTCCAACGCATGCCAGCTGGGTGACCTTGGGCTAGTCACAGCTTCTCGGAGCTCTGTCAGCCCCACCCACCTCACAGGGTGTTTGTTGTGAGGGGGGAAGGGCAAGGAGATTGTAAGCCCCTTTGGGTCTCCTACAGGAGAGGGAGGGGGGATATAAATCCAAACTCCTCCTCCTCCTCCTCCTCTTCTTCTTCTTCTTCTTCTTCTTCTATATTTTTATACTTCTTTTGCTAAACTCAGAGAATACCACACATCCCTTCTGCACATTTGCATAGGCTCTGAGACACTGACAGTTCCGTTTCTTGTGAGTTTATAGTCAGGAAAGCATCGTACGTGAGCGTTGGACAAAAACAAGTCTTTAGCTGCTGAATCTCCAAAGGGCCGCAAAATTGGCTTAGTTTGCTAGCGCAACGGCTGCATCTGTCACTCAGTTTGCTTTGGTTTCCTAATGGGGTTTATCTTTGTCATTTTGTGAAATCCACGTGGCTCCTGTAATCACGTTAATTAAATAACGTCCCATAAAGCCCAGCTCAACAGATGTGTCAGAAGCTTCGCGTACGGTCAAGTGGCGAAAACCTGCGGTCCCTGGGCTGATCGAGACCGAGATTAATTGGGTCAGAAGTGCCAGCTCGCTGGTGAGGCAGAGTCGAAGGCCGTGGCTTCCGCCACCCGTCCCTTTTACCGATTAAATTCCCACCGCGGGACGCTCACCGAACCGCAAAATCTGTTCTGTGAATACATTCCGCTGGGTAAACACAAGTTCAAAAATCTGTCTTCTGTTTGGCCATTTAGCTTTTCTGCGGATCATTTCTTTCTCTGACTAACCCAAAGTAAAATAGAAGAGCGTATTACGAAACATTTCCTCGTTATTTCTTCCTTTCCATGCTAAAAATAAAATAAAATAAAGAACCAGATTTCGCTGTCACAGAACAAAATTCGGCCATGGTTCATTACGAAAAGGGTCTTTTCGGTTTGCACTGTTTCATGAGAATTGTTCACATTTCACCATGGCCGGAATAAAAATATTGGTTAAGATAGAAAGATATCTTTCAGGGAGGACCTGTCTCGTTAACATTATTTGTTGATTTATTTCATTTATGCCTTTCCTGTCCTTCCCATGGGAATCCAAAGCAGCTTATGTTGTGTTCCTCTCTTCCATTTTATCCTTGTAACAGCAACCTGGTAAGATAGGATAGACTCAGAGCGGGTGACTGGCTCAGGATCCCCTAGCGAGTTTCCACGACTGAGTCGGGCTTCGAATCCGAGTCTCTCAGGAGCCTAATCTGATGCCAACCACTATGTCACACTGCTCTCTCACCAATTTTCCATCTTTTTGCCACTGTGGCAGATTCTTAAATCTCGTGTTCAAAATCACTTGTATTTGGGTACAATATTGGCCTGATTCCCCCCTCCCTCCCCGGCCCGCAATACATACAAACCAGCATCTTCCACTGTATCCTTTCGTATACATGGAATCTAGCTCCTGCCAAGTGGAAAAGCTGGAAAAAATGAAAAAAGACAGGAGAAGGAGGAGGAGGAGGAGTTTGGATTAATATCCCCCCTTTCTCTCCTGTAAGGCTTATAATCTCCTTTCCCTCCCCCCCCCTTACAACAAACACCCTGTGAGGTGGCTGGGGGCTGAGAGAGCTCTGAAGAACTGTGACTAGCCCAAGGTCACCCAGCTGGCATGCGTTGGAGTGCACAAGCTAATCTGGTTACCCAGATAAGCCTCCGCAGCTCAAGGGGCAGAGCGGGGAATCAAACCCGGCTCCTCCAGATTAGAGTGCACCTGCTCTTAACCACTACGCCACGCTGGCATTGCTGTGGGTAGAAACCGCCGCAGCAACCGAAACCGTTTCACTGCTCAGCCGAAGACAGCTCCGAGATAACGTTTGTTTTCTTTGTGCGAACTTCCCGGGGCTCATAGAGAGCTGGCTCGCTCCCGCTGGAAGTAATTTAATTAAAACGTTTATTGTGGCGCACCGAATTAAAGTTGTTCAGGGCCTCATCTTTCCTCCTCGGCTGTCCAAGGGGGTTTTGGAGCCTTTCCTGGTCTGTGCAACCGGGCTTGTTCCCACAATTTAAAAATATCGGCAGAGATACTGACTCATCATCTTGGCTTCCTTAATGCCCAGTGAAAGCAGCTAAGGGGCCGAAAGGCAAATATTTACATTTAAGCCTTTTTTCCTGGGTTAACCGCTGAAGCAATCTAGATGTGAAAAGAGTTAATTTTGGGAGCTTTGAATGAACAGCTACGCTGCCTGATGCCCAATTATATGAGTGCCTTCCTGTTTGTTTGCTTGCAAGCAAGCAAAAACAGTTCTTTCTTTGACTCTAGTGCTGAATTTCAAAAAAAGGGCGTTCCTTTTACAGTTGGATCAGCATATATATATAAACCTTTATTAGGCATAGAATCCACATAACAGCCAACATTGTCCAAACAAGTATCCCATACATGAGAACCATCGCAGGTAATCATTTCAAAGTTTCTATAAGGAACCTACCTACAAAAGTTAAAATCTCGGAGGCGGAATTGTTTAGTAGAAACGTAATCTTCCCCACAGTAGAGTATTCATTCAAGATTACAGGACAAAGAGCAAAAAGTCTGGTCCTAGATCCCTCGTATTTGGGGCAGTCAAACAATATATGTTCCATGGTTTGAATCGCTGTGGTACAATGAGGACATTTCCGCTCTTGCAGGTCGATTTTTCGGAACCTTCCTTGTAGCATAGAGCAAGGGAAGGAGTTACATCGAGCCCTAGTGATTATCCATCTCTGCTTGGGCTCCTGAAGTAAACTCAAATAATCTGCCATGTGATTGATTTTAAATTTGATATTAAAAAAGAGGGGGGAGCAGTTGGATCAGTGCGAGGTTAAACAAACGTATTGTCGAAGGCTTTCACGGCCGGAATCACTTGGGTGCTGTGTGGTTTCCGGGCTGTATGGCCGTGTTCTAGCAGCATTCTCTCCTGACGTTTCGCCTGCATCTGTGGCTGGCATCTTCAGAGGATCTGATGTTGGAAAAGCAAGTGGAGTATATATCTGTCCAGGGTGTGTGGGGAGTGTCCAGGGTGGGTGGGGAAACCTTGTCTGTGAGTAACAAGGGCGGCAACCAGGTCAATAGTTGAGGGCATCTGAATAGAAGTATGAGTAACAATGAAGACTATAGCCTGGGAGTAACCCTGTAGATAGCAAAGTCACTGGTGGGAGCATCTGAATAGAAGTATCCTGGCCTTTGTTTCTTTTGTCTATGGTCATCCTGTGTCTATGGTCATCCTTTTGTCTATGGTCATCCAGCTCCACACAAACACAGGATGACCATAGACAAAAGAAACAAAGGCCAGGATACTTCTATTCAGATGCTCCCACCAGCGACCTTGCTATCTACAGGGTTACTCCCAGGCTATAGTCTTCATTGTTACTCATACTTCTATTCAGATGCCCTCAACTATTGACCTGGTTGCCGCCCTTGTTACTCACAGACAAGGTTTCCCCACCCACCCTGGACACTCCCCACACACCCTGGACAGATATATACTCCACTTGCTTTTCCAACATCAGATCCTCTGAAGATGCCAGCCACAGATGCAGGCGAAACGTCAGGAGAGAATGCTGCTAGAACACGGCCATACAGCCCGGAAACCACACAGCACCCAAGTTAAACAAACGGCTGTGCAAAAATCAGCTACCGAAGCAAAGAACCCAAAAATAATTCAGCCGCGGAGCAATAGGTAGGAATAAAACATCGTGAAACCCCAAAACCGTTCCAAGCTGTAAAATGACATACAGGCCCTTCCACATGAGTCCATCCTGAAATTCATGTGGAAGACGTTTTTGAAGGTACGATAATTCGTGTATCTCTGGCCCCTTCTGTACATGCAGAACAAAGCACTTTCAATCCTCTTTCGCAATTGTTTGCAAGTGGATTTTGCTATTCCGCACAGCTGCAAAGTGCATTGAAAGTGGTTTGAAAGTGCATTATTCTGCATGTGTGGAAGGGGCCTCCGTCTCCCCTACCTCCCCACCCAGAGTGAGTTTAGGAAATACCAGAGACAGGGCCTTTCTTGTGGTAGCACCCCAAAGCAGATCTCTTGCTGTCTAGTCATGGGCATCAGGTGAAATTGCTAATTTTTTTTTTTGTACATGGTTTTAGTTGATTTGCTCTTTCCTTCCCCGCTATTTCAGTTCCCCACCGATTTCTGGGTGCTGTTTATTTTGTTAGCTGTTTTTTTATTACCCAACTGCTGACTTCTAACTTCTGCAACCTGAAGATGTGGGCTGCCCTTCCCCTAGCAGCTAAGATGGTACCATGCAAAGTCATACTTCTTTGCCTAGGCCAGGGGTCTGCAACCTGCGGCTCTCCAGATGTTCATGGACTACAAATCCCATCAGCCCATGCTGGCAGGGGCTGATGGGATTTGTAGTCCATGAACATCTGGAGAGCTGCAGGTTGCAGACCCCTGGAATCTGTTCTGTGTGTCATGGTGGTTGAAGTGCCTGTCTGGAGAAGGCGATGGAAGCAGTTTCATATAAACCCTTCTGTTTAATTGTTATCGTTGAAATCCCAAGGCAGTTCACTGCCTGCTGCTCACAAAAAGACAACCAAATGTCCATTTATGAAATTTATAATAAAAGTGTCACAATGCAGTTAAAAACCAGTAAATCACCTACTGTATTAAGTTCTCAAAACTCAGTAGAAATGAAAACATAGGAAGAAAAACACAGTTTAAGACAGCTACTCATAATATTCTAACCTAATTATAAACAATGCTCTAAAAGTCAAGCATAATTTGTCCAAGGCGCTGGAAACCTCGCACAAGCGGTTTTTTTGCGATGAGATGTCAGCTTTCAAGGATTTTTCTTCAAGGCGCAAAGCCCCCCCTATCCACGCAGCTTGTGTTGAATCACATTCCTGCACTCTCTTGAGTTGTGCGGTGAACATAAATCTCATATTAAGGATACGCATCTTTTAATATACATGCAGATCTTTAATCGTTGCCGTTCCCAGAAGAGTTGCGTTGTACACCCGGAGACAGATGTTTGTATCCTCATTTGTTCCTTTTGAACTCTGGTTGAATTTGCAGGTCAACGAGATCGCCTTCATAAACACGTTAGAAGCCCAGAACAAGCGTCACGACGTCCTGTCCAAGCTCAAAGAGTATGAGCAGCGGCTGAATGAGCTGCAGGAGGAACGCCAGCGAAGACAAGAAGAGAAGCAAGCCCGGGACGAAGCCGTTCAGGTATGTCTAGAATGCCCGAGTCCCTCAAAACCTCAAAGATCATGTTTCCAGGGGGTGAGAAGCGCTCTAGTGAGGAAAGAAGAGCGGGGGAAGAGCATCAGCACTTCCCTTTGATGGTTTGCAAGCCCCTCGCCGGTATCCCTGTCAATCCACAAAAACACAAGAAGGCCATTCCTGCGAATCCGTTTCGTTAATGGCGGCGGTTTCCCCTGGTGCTGATCCCAGGAGACAGCCTTTTGCCTCAGCAGCAGTGGCATAGTGGCAAAGACCAGGTGCATTCTAATCTGGAGGAACCGGGTTTGATTCCCAGCTTTGCCGCCTGAGCTGTGGAGGCTTATCTGGGGAATTCAGATTAGCCTGTGCACTCCTACACATGGCCAGCTGGGTGACCTTGGGCTAGTCACAGTTCTTCTGAGCTCTCTCAGCCCCACCCACCTCACAGGGTGTTTGTTGTGGGGAGGGCAAGGAGATTGTAAGCCCCTTTGAGTCTCCTGCAGGAGAGAAAGGGGGGATATAAATCCAAACTCCTCCTTCTCCTCCTCCTCAGAGGAAGACACTTTGGGCCAGAGAAAAGTGTCAGAGTTTCAGCCTGCAGGAAATATTTGTTTTTTTTAAAAAACTAATATTTGAAGCTTAGGAACGCAACAATAACGTTTTTTCTTCAGGAACGTAAACGAGCTCTGGAAGCAGAACGCCAGGCCCGGGTGGAGGAGTTGCTAATGAGAAGAAAAGAGCAAGAAGCCCGGATCGAGCAGCAGCGCCAGGAGAAAGAGCGAGCGCGTGAGGACGCAGCCCGTGAAAGAGCCAGGTAGTGATGGCCTTCACGGCTCATGATGACCTGAACGACGGTTCAGCGTTTCCTCGATTCCCTGCATTAAACTCAACGATTACTAATCAAGGCTTGATGCTGGTTTGGCAAACACTAGTTAAGAAGAGAAGAAGAGTTTAGATTTATACCCCACCTTTCTCTCCTGTAAGGAGACTCAAAGGGGCTTACAATCTCCTTTCCCTTCCCCCCTCACAACAAACACCCTGTGAGGTGGGTGGGGCTGAGAGAGTTCAGAGAGAACTGTGACTAGCCCAAGGTCACCCAGCTGGGATGTGTTGGCGTTCCCAAGCTAACCTAGTTCCCCACTCCTACATTCCTGCTGGGTGACCTTGGGCTTGTCAAAGTTCTCTCTGAACTTTCAGCCTCACCTGCCTCACCAGGTGTCTGTTGTGGGGATGGGAATGGAAAGGAGCTTGTAAGCCACCTTGAATCTCCTTACAAGAGAGAAACGAGGGATATAAATCCAAACTCCTCCTCCTCCTCCTCCTCCTCCTCCTCCTCCTCCTCCTCCTCTTCTTCTTCTTCTTCTTCTCCTCCTCCTCTTCTATCTTGTGAGCAATAGTGTGCCACCGGCCAGCACTTAGCTGGAGAACGTAGACCGAACATCCCATCATCATGCGCAACACTGAGTCACTTGGTACTTTAAGTAGGGAACAGCATCCCGTCATGGTAGGATGAGCCCTAACCATTTGGAAGAATTCTGCCCTAATGAAAATTACTTAGCTACCTTTGGGAGAAAAATGTCCTCCAATACGTGCTACTGCAGAGAGATGTAAATAACAGGGAGCATTTCACACCTCTATAGTGGCAATTAAGGCCCTGTTAGGAAAGGATTAATATCTGTGAAGCCGCCCGCTTGGATTCCTTCTGCCCAGATGGCGCATCGACCTCGATTATTGGAGATGTCTCTTGTGCTATTTCGCAACGGCTTATTGTGCTATTTCTCAACGGCTTCAGAGAACAGGCGGGCATTGTTTTTTCAGCGTACAGCTGCTGTTAGTCGTGCGCCAAAAAATAAAAAATTGGGAAACCTTTGCTATTTTTATTAACTTCTCCCCCTGAATATTTTTTATTTATTAAAACCAGTTATTTTTTTCCTGTTATTGAAATGAAAACAAATAGCATGCCAGCATGGTGCGGTGGGTTAAGAACAGGTGGATTTCTGCACTCCTACATTCCTGCTGGGTGACCTTGGGCTAATCACAATTCTTTCAAGAACTCTCTCAGCCCCACCGACCTCACAAGGAGTCTGTTGTGGGGAGAGGTTAAGAGCTCGTGTATCTAATCTGGAGGAACTGGGTTTGATTCCCAGCTCTGCCGCCTGAGCTGTGGAGGCTTATCTGGGGAATTCAGATTAGCCTGTACACTCCCACACACGCCAGCTGGGTGACCTTGGGCTAGTCACAGTTCTTCGGAGCTCTCTGAGCCCCACCTGCCTCACAAGGTGTCTGTTGTGGGGAGAGGAAGGGAAAGGAGATTGTAAGCCCCTTTGAGTCTCCTTACAGGAGAGAAAGGTGGGGTTTAAATCCAAACTCCTCCTCCTTCATCCTGAGTTGGTCAAGTGCACTGTAAAAGCAATAATGTTCTCTGCATGTTTCCTCGCATTAAAAAATTGGGAAACCTCTACAAGGAAGCGTTCCATTTATGAATGCGTTCTTCGTATTTCATTCAACTTTCCTACGTTGGGCCTTCTTGTTTTGGCAGAGATCGAGAGGAGCGTCTCGCTGCTCTGACCGCAGCCCAGCAGGAAGCCATGGAAGAACTTCAGAAGAAGATCCAGCTGAAGGTGAGGTGGAGACACAGTGGATTATGAAAGGAAAAGTTCCTGCCGTTTCCATCGAACCATAGAGTTGGAAGAGACCCCCAAAGGCCATCAAGTCCAACCCCCTGCAATGCAGGAACACACAATCAAAACACTCCTGATAGATGGCCATCCAGCCTCTCTTTAAAAACCTCCAAGGAAGGAGACTCCACCACACTCTGAGGCAGTGCCTTCCACTGTCGGACAGCCTGACAGTCAGGAAGTTTTCCCCAAGGTTTAGGTGGAATCTCTTTTCCTTCACCTTGAACCCATCACCTTGAACCCTTCACCTTGAACCCATCACCTTGAAACCAGAGACCAGGTCTTAGTCTCTGGAGCAGCAGAAAACAAGCTTGCTCCCTCACCAACATGCCACCTTTTCAAATGTCTAAACAGGGCTATCATGCCACCTCTTAACCTGCTCCTCACCGAACAAAACGTCCCCAGCTCCCTAAGTCTCTCCTCATAGGACATGGATTCCAGACCTTTGACCATTTTGGTTGCCCTCCTCTGGACCCGTTCCAGCTTGTCAAAGGGATTATGTCACTGAGTGGATACTTTGGACAGCTGTGGTGCTTTTGTGACCTTTCATATCTGAGGGGAAATGGGGTTTGTGAGTTCTGTTCCTTTCGGAACCATTTGGGTACCCTCAGGAGGGTGTATTTGAGACGTTTAAAATGACCTGATTGGTGAGTTTTAGGATTTTTGTAAGTGTGTCAATCCTAGTATCGTTACAGGAAGTTAACCCCAGGGCAACAGTGTCGTGGTCCTGCCTTTTCGTCACTTTTGTCTCTTTGGTTGTCCCTAGCATGATGAGAGCATACGGAGGCACATGGAGCAGATCGAGCAGAGGAAAGAAAAGGCCGCCGAACTGAGCAGCGGAAGACACGCAAATACCGACTACGCCCCCAAACTAACACCTTACGAGCGAAAAAAGCAGTGTTCGTTGTGCAACGTCTTGGTAAGTTTACTATCAGCGTGACTGTGAAGGGTACTTGGTACTGTGTCAACTTTGGGAATAAGGATAAAAATACGAAACCAAATGCTGTCTGGTCACAGACCTGTTGCAGCCCTGAAGAGTTTTCAAGGCAAGGGATATTCCAATGTGGTGTAGTGGTTAAGAGCAGGGGGATTCTAATCTGGAGCACTGGGCTTGATTCCCCACTCCTCCACTTGAAAGGCAGAGGCCTATCTGGTGAACCAGATATGTTTCCGCGCTCCTACGTTCCTGCTGGGTGACCTTGGGCTAGTCACAGTTCTCTTAGGACTCTCTCAGCCCCACCTGCCTCACAAGGAGAGGAAGGGAAAGGAGCTTGTAAGTCTCTTTGAGGAGAGAAAGGAGAGAAAGGTGGGGTATAAATCCAACTCCTCCTCTTCTTCTTCTTCTCCTTCTTCTTCTCCTCCTCCTCCTCCTTCTCCTCCTCCTTCCTCTCCTTCTCCTCCTCCTCCTCCTCCTTCTTCTCCTTCTTCTTCTTCTTCTTCTTCTCCTCCTTCTTCTTCTCCTCCTCCTCCTCCTCCTCCTCCTCCTCCTCCTCCTCCTCCTCCTCCTCCTCCTTCTTCTTCTTCTACTAATGTTTCATGAACAATGACAGAAATGACCAGATTTCTAGAGTCCCCTTGTATTTTTTGGCGCCACGGGCTTCGTTAAAAACAATTTGCTCTCTCCCTCCCCTTTTCCAGATTTCCTCAGAGGTCTATCTTTTCAGCCATATTAAAGGGAAGAAACACCAGCAGGCTGTGAGGGAGAATAGTAGTATCCAAGGGCGGGAGCTGTCAGATGAAGAAGTGGTAAGTACTAAAAAAAAACCCATTGGCGTGCATTGTCGTGGATTGGGATTTGAATCCGGCTCCTGTAGTGAAGCCCTCTAGCCAGTGGCACCTCCCTTTCCAACCTGGTTGTTAACAGGAAATCCCTTCCCAGGTGCATATAAAAACACAAGCAGTGGCGTAGGAGGTTAAGAGCTCATGTATCTAATCTGGAGGAACCGGGTTTGATTCCCCGCTCTGCCGCCTGAGCTGTGGAGGCTTATCTGGGGAATTCAGATTAGCCTGTATACTCCCACACATGCTAGCTGGGTGACCTTGGGCTAGTCACAGCTTCTCAGAGCTCTCTCAGCCCCACCTACCTCACAGGGTGTTTGTTGTGAGGGGGGAAGGGCAAGGAGATTGTCAGCCCCTTTGAGTCTCCTTACAGGAGAGAAAGGGGGGATATAAATCCAAACACGAACGACTCGGACGCTTTTATTTTTACCTGTGTTCTTGAAAATTCCCTCTGTACGAATAAGGCTTCTACATGTCGCTGAGTTCCGTTTTATTTTTTAATCAGCGGAGATACCTGTGGTGGATACACTTAAAGTTATTGCTTGTCATTTCTGATGTCTTTATATATTAAACGACCCTTCTTCTTTGACGTACAAGATTTTATTTATACCACCTCTGACCTAATAAACCCTCACCTTCGCCCTTTGCACTTGACATTTCAGATAACATACACTTGATCTTTGACACGTTTTGTTTTGCGCTCAGGGCGAATAATAGCCGCTTGTCTGGAAAGAATGCTCCATTGAATGGAAACCTCAACTGAAGGTTTCCATTTTTCTTTTCTTTTTGGTTAAGCTGCCACAGGAACCGGCACAATCTGCTTGCCCCGGATTACTGGAAGATTTATCAACATTTGCTTTCATTTTGCAGACTGCTTTTCTCATTGTGGTTAAGGCAGATTACCCAATTTAAGCAATGCAGTGAGACCAGTATAAAGCGTAAAATCAACAGTGAATGAAACTGGATTACAAAATGGAGAGATCGGTTTACTAAAAATCACTATAAAGATATACAGTGTAACAGTGTAATGCGTACAAACAATGCAATGGAGCTGAATTCCAAAGTGGCCCAACAGTGTAATAAATACAAAGCAATTATATATATATATGTATAGTATATATATGTATAGTATATAAGAATTTCAGCCTAGAATTTCTCAGATGTTAACAGTGCTCCCTTAGAAGTGACTTTGTGGGCAGATAAGCCTCTCAGAAGAGCCAGCGTGGTGTAGTGGTGAAGAGCAGGTGGATTCTAATCTGGAGAGCCGGGTTTGATTCCCCACTCCTCCACCTGAGTGGCAGAGGCTTATCTGGTGAACCAGATGTGTTTCCGCACTCCTGCATTCCTGCTGGGTGACCGTGGGCCAGTCACAGTTCATTCAGAACTCTCTCAGCCCCACCTGCCTCACAAGGTGTCTGTTGTGGGGAGAGGAAGGGAAAGGAGCTTGTCAACCACCTTGAGTCTCCTTCCAGGAGAGAAAGGTGGAGTATAAATCCAAACTCCTCCTCCTCCTCCTCCTCCTCCTCCTCGTCTTCTTCTCCTCCTCCTCCTCCTCTTCCTCCTCCTCCTCCTCCTCCTCCTCCTCCTCCTCCTCCTCCTCCTCCTCCTTCTTCTTCTTCTTCTTCTTCTTCTTCTTCTTCTTCTTCTTCTTCTTCTTCTTCTTCTTCTTCTTCCCCAAGGCAGATATCCTGAAGGGGAAGGAATGGCACGTAGAATTGGCAGCTGTCCGTTCAGTGATACCTACTGTGCCCCAGAGCTAATTTTGCGGGGTGTTGGTCTCTCCCATTCCCTCCTACGATCCTCGCATCACGGGAAAACCATTTTATTTAGGATGGCATTCGATTAAAGCGATTCTACAATGTGATTTTTTGAAAACACTGGTTTTATGTGTCCTGTGCACTTTATTTTGCCCGTTTTATTTAGATTGTCAGCTGCCTGAAGGAAGAAATTAAGCTAGTAAATGTTTCGAAGAAATAGATTGCCTTTGGGGCATCTCTCTGTCATAGTTCTGTTTTGGAAGTTGTTGGCTCTCTGGTGTGGTGGGAATGCTGGCAAAGAGACCCAACAGAGGGCAATGCTAACGTTGGCTGGTGGTATGCTAGCTTAACAGTTAAAATGTTTTAAAATTGCGATGGGGAATAACTCAGCTTGGCAGCGAGAGGTAGGCTAGCGGTGGGATCTTTGTAGCAACTATACCAGAAAATGGCTTGAAACGTTCCACAGAGGAGTTCCACAAAGGAGACCAAATTGAAATTCCACAAAGGAGACCAAATTGAAACGTTCCACAAAGGAGACCAAATTGAATTTCAATATTTTTATAAGTTTTTGGCAAAAACAGTCACACGGTGAGACGTAGAGAAGCTTACACACAGTTCCGAAGAAGAAGAAGAAGAAGAAGAAGAAGAAGAAGAAGAGGAGGAGGAGGAGGAGTTTGGATTTATATTCCCCCTTTCTCTCCTGCAGGAGACTCAAAGGGGCTGACAATCTCCTTGCCCTTCCCCCCTCACAACAAACACCCTGTGAGGTAGGTGGGGCTGAGAGAGCTCAGAGAAGCTGTGACTAGCCCAAGGTCACCCAGCTGGCGTGTGTGGGAGTGTACAGGCTAATCTGAATTCCCCAGATAAGCCTCCACAGCTCAGGCGGCAGAGCGGGGAATCAAACCCGGTTCCTCCAGATTAGAGCGCACCTGTTCTTAACCACTACGCCACTGCTGCTAAAATAGTTTGTTTCATTGTGAGCTTCAAGGGAAAGGAATCCGGCTCTTAGCCTCCTACGCCACTGCTGGAAAAATAGGTTTGGATGAAAGATTAGGAGGGGGTAGCAGGGACTTATACGTTACCTAGGTTCAGCTGAGAAGTTCTTGGAGGAGGCAAGGATTCAGACGGCCAGCATTTGAATACAATATCGTGACTCAGAACCAACCAGACACAAGAGAGGTTCAGGCCAGTAAAGAGCTGGAACGAGCCAGCAAGCTCGCTGGGAGCTAGCTAGCTAGCCAGCTAGCGCTAGAGTTGGTAAAGAGCAGCAATGAGCCAGCCCGCCGGCCACCCAGCCTGCAGCACAAACGAAGAATACTTCATTTCACATTTAAGAAACTGTCCTTCAAAACATAATTTTTAAATCAAATTTGATAAACTGCCAGCAATTCATCAAAAAAAAGGGAATCTGCAGGTGTTACGCAAATCCCCCACCATCCACCCAAAATAATCGGAGTGCAGCTCCGCCGGCAGGCAGAAACATAACTCTACAAGAGCCCAGAAGTTCTGTTGAAATCAGCATCCCGGACGAATGAAACGAGAATGCACTTTGCGTAAAAAATGGCGTTCTGGCGGAGAGGCTGATTAAAGTGACCGATCTAAAAATGAAAGGCTCAGCAATCTAATTTGTCTCGATCAAAATCAATCCACCTCGGCAGTCGAGACACGTGAACTTTGCCTCAGCAGAAATCACACCGCGAGAAAAAAAAAGTGGCGCAAAGGAAGCGCTTTCTGGTTCTTCAGCATTTTGTAAAAAGGTAAAAAGAGTCTGTGGGGCTCAGTGGTCGGACTGGGGCAGGGGTCTGCAACCTGCAGCTCTCCAGATGTTCATGGACTCCAGATGTTCATGGACTGCAACCTGCGGCTCTCCAGATGTTCATTGGGACTCTTTAGTTTGGAGAGGAGACGGCTGAGGGAGGATATGATTGAAGTCTATAAAATTATGCATGGGGTAGAAAACGTTGACAGAGAGAATTTTTTCTCTCTTTCTCACAATACTAGAACCAGGGGGCATTCACTGAAAATGCTGGGGGGAAGAATTAGGACTAATAAAAGGAAACACTTCTTCACGCAACGTGTGATTGGTGTTTGGAATATGCTGCCACAGGAGGTGGTGATGGCCACTCACCTGGATAGCTTTCAAAGGGGCTTGGACAGATTTATGGAGGAGAAGTCGATCTATGGCTACCAATCTTGATCCTCCTTGATCTGAGATGGCAAATGCCTTAGCAGACCAGGTGCTCGGGAGCAGCAGCAGCAGAAGGCCATTGCTTTCACATCCTGCCTGTGAGCTCCCAAAGGCACCTGGTGGGCCACTGCGAGTAGCAGAGAGCTGGACTAGATGGACTCTGGTCTGATCCAGCAGGCTTGTTCTTATGTTCTTATGACTACAATTCCCATCAGCCCCTGCCACCATGGCTGATGGGAATTGTAGTCCATGAACATCTGGAGAGCCGCAGGTTGCAGACCCCTGGACTGGGGAAACCTGAGTTCTAATTCCCGTTTCCCAGGAGTCACCCTGAGCCAATCTTATCCTCTTAGCATAGCGCTCCCTGGTGGAAGGGTAGGATAAAAAAGTCATAAATAAAATGTTCCAATCGAGAGATTCGAGCCAACCGCGTCGTCACCGAGTTGCATCAAATCCGGCTCTTCAATTTCAGTGGCATTAAGATAATTATAAATGCATTTAAACAATAAACTGGAATTTATGTAAACTTCGGACGCATTGTATATAACGGCGAAGTGCATCAGTGCCGCCGGCTTGAGTTCCGTTCGTGGTTCCAAAGCGAAGATTCATTAACTTCCATTATTTATTTGGGTCATTTTTCATTCCCCGTCAGCCGTTTTTATGCAAAGCAGCTTCCTCCTTCGAAAATTTCTTCTGGCTTCACGACAGCGTCGTCATTCCCGGGTTTCTGAAAATAGCGTTTTGAGATTCCAGGTTCGGCGGCGTTTTCTTTTCAAAGCCGTCGGTGATTGCTCACAGAAGCTTGTGTGCAAAACAACTCTCGAGTTTTTTTCAGAGCGAGTCTGTGATGTTGAACACTGCCTATGTTCATATGGGCTGGAAGAACGCAAGCGATAGTTTCTTGAGTTCCTAGAGCAGTGGTGGTGAACCTATGGCACGGGTGCCAGAGGTGGCACTCAGAGCCCTCTCTGTGGGCACGCACAAACATCATGTGGGGTGTGTGGAAAATCACTCCCCCCACCCCCACACACACACATCTAGGCTGGTCTGGGTTGCTGGGCTCGATTATTACCATTAAAGCTAAGACCTAGTTTTGGGGAAGCAGTGTAGGTAACCCTGTTAAGCGCTGTTAAACCCCACTGATTTTCATGCGAAGAACTAAAGTGCGATCCTTTACCTGGGAGTAAGCTTGGTTGCTGGCAATGGGGCTTGCTTCTGAGTAAACCCTCCTAGGGTCATGATTCACCCGTTGGAAGAGTTGCACGGTTCCTTCAAAGCAAAGCCACCAACTACCACTAAGCTTACTCCTGAGTAATGCACGCCTCCGAGCCAACCATTTTTTCTAAACTAAAACCTCAGTATTCAAGTTAAATTGCCATGTTGGCCCTTTGCAATAAATAAGTGGGTTTTGGGTTGCAATTTGGGCACTCGGTCTCGAAAAGGTTCGCCATCACTGTCCTAGAGAAACAGCATCTTATTATGCCAGAGAGCTCTAATGACTCCTAGTATGAGAATTAGTGATTGTGTGTGTGTGTTTGAAATTCCATTCGATTGGATGTGTTTGTCTGAGCAGTTAGAACTGGTTGCTGTCACTTCTGGCGCACTGCTGTCTCCTAACTCACTATTGCCAATATTGGCTTGTAATGCAGTGGTTCCATTTGCGTGGTGTAGCGGTTAAGAGCAGGTGGATTCTAATCTGGAGAACCGGGTTGGATTCCCCGCTCCTCCACCTGAGTGGCGGAGGCTTATCTGGCGAACCAGATGTGTTTCCGCACTCCTACATTCCCGCTGGGTGACCTTGGGAGAGTTCTTGGGAACTCTCTCAGCCCCACCTACCTCACAAGGTGTCTGTGGTGGGGAGAGGAAGGAAAAGGAGCTTGTCGGCCACCTTGAGTCTCCTTGCAGGAGAGAAAGTTGGGGGATAAATCCAAAATCATCCTCTTCCTCCTCCTCCTTCTCCTCCTCCTCCTTCTTTGTTTGTGGGTGTTTATCTTCTTGAAGTTACCAGTTTTCATTCAGTGGTTTGCGGCATTAAACCCTTGCGAACAGTGCAGATTATATCCCCTCCTGCAAATGTTAGAAATTCCGTTGTCCCGGGGCCGTCGCACAGCCTGGCGAGCCCTCGTAGTATCCTCGCGACATTTGATACCTTCCCGAGCTGCCGGCTGAACCTCTTTTTCACACATCAGGTATCAGACCTGGCCCCTGCGCTAATCCCACGCTTTGATCTGTCCTTTGGAGAAGTGACAAGCGGGTCGTAATGCGACGTGTTATTACTCTGGTTTTATTTAGGTGCGATCGGAGGACGACGGAGCTTGAGATTAACCTGAAAGCCGAGACCTCTGAGAAACCTCTTTTTTTGTGTGTGTGCAGGCGTCCAAGTTGATGATGCGTGGCGTGTTCTGTCGCCAAGGCCGTGTTGCTTGTAATGAAAGTTAAGGCCTCTTTATCTCCCCCTCCCCCCCCCCGCCCTCCGTGCAGAAAGGTGAATGAATGGATGTGCCGGACTCTTATCATCGCAGATAAAGATGTCTGTTCAATCACGGATTAGATCAGACAAGGCGTTTGAGGGACGAGAGTCTCTGCTCCATTCATAATTCCTAACTGAGAGACAGAGTTTTACCCTGCCCAGATGTTGAGGGATAAAGTGTCACCTTATATTTAAAGGTGCCCCATGTATGAAGGGATACCTTTCAGAAGGGTAAATTAAGTCTCCTTCCTTCTGCTGTCAGAAAAGGCAGTAGTAGTAGAAGAAGAGTTTGGATTTATATCCCCCCCTTTTTCTCCTGCAGGAGACTGAAAGGGGCTTACAATCTCCTTTCCCTTCCCCCTTCACAACAAACACCCTGTGAGGTGGGAGGGGCTGAGAGAGCTCCGAAAAACTGTGACTAGCCCAAGGTCACCCAGCTGGCGTGTGCTGGAGTGCACAAGCTAATCTGGTTGCCCAGATAAGCCTCTACAGCTCAAGGGGCAGAGCAGGGAATCAAACCCGGTTCCTCCAGATTAGAATGCACCTGCTCTTCACCACTGCTGAACCATCAATAAGCGCAGTCAAAGTTTGGCAAGATAAGGGAACCTCAAATAACATCTCTCTCGTAGGCAACTGGGTCGGAAACAGCAGGACTCAGATACCTTTATCCTCTGGACCGATGTGGTGGGCGAGTGGTTAGCGGCAGGCTAGGATCTCGGAGAGCCAGGTTAAAATCCCCACATTGCTGTTGGGGACTGTGGGCCAGTCACTTTTCTCAGCCTAACTGGTTCCACGAGGTAGTTGTTACGAGGGTAAATCTTAGGAAAGATGTTGTAGGCTGCTTTGGTTCCCAACAAGGGAGAAAAGTAGGACAGAAGCAGGGGCGTGGCATTACACACTGCGTCCCCTCAGCTGTGCCCTAGCCCCAACTCCCCTCACACCCTTTAGATACGCTCTAGCTTTTCAATTTCACAGGACTCTTCTTAATCAATCTAGTATTTCCTCCTCCCTTCCTTCCCTCCCTTCCTTCCCTCCCTCCCTCCTTCCTTCCTTCCTTCCTTCCTTCCTTCCTTCCTTCCTTCCTTCCTTCCTTCCTTCCTTCCTTCCTTCCTTCCTTCCTTCCTTCCTTCCTTCCTTCCTTCCTTCCTTCCTTCCTTCCTTCCCTCCCTCCCTCCCTCCCTCCCTCCCTCCCTCCCTCCCTCCTTCCTTCCTTCCTTCCTTCCTTCCTTCCTTCCCTCCCTCCTTTCTTCCCTCCCTCCCTCCCTCCCTCCTTCCTTCCTTCCTTCCTTCCTTCCTTCCTTCCTTCCTTCCTTCCTTCCTTCCTTCCTTCCTTCCTTCCTTCCTGTCGATCTGTCTATTGATCTATCTCCCTCCCCTTCCCTTTATCACCAACCTGAGACAGAGTTCTATGTACCTCAGAAGCTTACTAGGTTTCGTGGGCCACAGCAAAGAAATTGCAGGTTCAGGTATTCACGTAAGCCAGGTGCTCCAACGATGTAGGTTTGTTTCTTTGCGGCAGGCCCCATCGTTGTGGGCACTTGTTTTTCATGCGAATCGGTAGTGACGGTATCTTCAGAGATCCTAGTTTCTAGCATGTAGCACACAGGTGTGAAGCTTTTTCTGTGAAGACCAAACAAAGTTGTGAACTTGTGCTAAGTTTACGGTGATTTTAGTATTTCTCCTGCGTAATATATACAGACAGACTAAGTCAGGTCACAGTGCATTTCTTCACTATCTAGAAATAGCAGTTCTATTCATTCATTCATTCATTCATTCATTCATTCATTCATTCATTCATTCATTCATTCATTCATTCATGGGGATACTAAATCTAAAGCCTGTGGAAATACTGTCAATAGTCACTGATGTCCCCCAGACAAAAAAAAATCTCTCCCGCTCTCCCTCCACCGTGTTGTGGCCCACTCTGAACCCTGCGGGGATAGGGTGGGATATAAATAAATAAACGAACGAACGAACGAACGAACGAACGAACGAACGAACGAATGAATGAATGAATGAAAGTGGATATGTAAGCACATCACATGACCTTCCCAACCCCAAGAATTCCCAATGTGACCAATATTGGACAGTATCGCAGTATTGTCTTTAAATTATTATTATTATTATTATTATTATTATTATTATTATTATTATTATTATTATTATTATTATTATTATTCAGAAAATATTTTTCGTTCAGTCTCTTTTCCTTTATTTCCTGTTTTAAAGGTTGGTTTTTTTATAAAGTTTGATTGTATTTTATTCTCACATTCCCCACCTTGGCTCTTGACTTCCTCAGAAGAAAGAAAGGCGTGTCAATTATTTAAATAAACAAAATTACAGGTTATTATTCTCTTTTAGTTTAAAAAGAATTCTGCTTTTTTCCCCCTTGATGCTGTTGGGACACGGCTGCTGCTTTTTAAATTGTCGGTGCTTTTGCTGGTGTTTTTAAAAACCGTTTATGGTTGAAAGCCAACGATTTAGATTGCCCTGATGCTGTTTCTAATTTTAAAATATATATTGTAAGCCGCTTCAAGCGCCTTGACGCAGAGATAGCATCCTAGATGTAGATAAAATGAACCATTTGCTTCCCTTCTTTCCACAGGAGCACCTGTCGTTAAAGAAGTACATTGTGGATATTATCGTCGAAAGCTCCGTCCCTACAGAGCCCTCAAAGGATGGGGAGGAACGCCAGAAAACGAAAAAGAAAGCCAAGAAACTGAAGGCACGAATGAGCTCAAGGTAGCGAAAATATTTGTGGGTTTTTTTTCCTTTTCCTTTGTCCTTCACACACACACACACGCGCGCGCGCACACACACACACACACACACAGAGAGAGAGAGAGAGCTATGAAAATCTATTTTGGAAAAAAAATTAAAGTTATTTGCTTTGGGAACATCTCTGAAAATAACACCGATGCGCCTAATTTATGGCCACTTTCTCTGATTGAGGAAGAAAACTGCAGTATTGATCGGGAGCCCCCGGCTTTCACCTGTTAAGAGCTTTCCCCGTAATTGGATGCCAAAGGCCTGCCAAAACTGTAGCCTCTCCCTGCATACAATGGTATGTTTAAGTATGTGTAAACCAGGCCTATTTTTCTTCCGCGCTATTGATTTTTGAAATGAAGTATCAGAGAAAATCAATAGTAATCAACAAATAGAAGCCGGGCGGCTGGCGCGTCAAGTGTGTCCCCCCCCCCCCCGCCCCCCGAGCTGGCTTTAATCAATTTTGTTGCCTGCCGAGAGCAGCGTGGCAAAAGTTAGAAATATCTCGGAACGGAAAGTGAGTTGTCGAGACCTGCCGTTTATCATGGGGGCCGAAAGCGTGACATCCCGCCGATCGGATGCACAGGGCGGGGCTCCGCTCTGTCACGGAGCTGCGGGGCACGTCTCGGGGCCCACAGCGTCCCTCAACGGGGGTCATCAGCGCTGCAGTATAATTTGTCACTGATATTTTTGTTCTTCAAGTGACTTCCCATTTGCCAAATCCCTTTCCCTTGAAGCTCACGATGAAACAAACTATTTTATCAGCAGTGGCATAGTGGTTAAGAGCAGGTGCGCTCCAATCTGGAGGAACCGGGTTTGATTCCCTGCTCTGCCGCTTGAGCTGTGGAGGCTTATCTGGGGAATTCAGATTAGCCTGTGCACTCCCAACGCATGCCGGCTGGATGACCTTGGGCTAGTCCCAGTTCTTCGGATCTCTCTCAGCCCCACCCACCTCACAGTGTGTCTGTTGTGGGGGGGTGGGAAGGGAAAGGAGTTTGTAAGCCCCTTTGAGTTTCATTACAGGAGAGAAAGGGGGGATATAAATCCAAACTCCTCCTCCTCCTCCTCCTCCTCCTCCTCCTCCTCCTCCTCCTCCTCCTCCTCCTCCTCCTCCTCCTCCTCTTCTTCTTCTTCTTCTTCTTCTTCTTCTTCTTCTTCTTCTTCTTCTTCTTCTTCTTCTGTTATTGCCACCCTCTCTGATTGTCAAAGGATTGGGTGCGAAACCAGATTGAGAACTTTATTGTTACGGCTTCAGTTGTTGTTGTTGTTATATTGTTTTTTTAAAACTGCCTTGGTGTGGCCTGTATCCTCTTCGCCTTTTTAATTTACATCCATTCCTGTCTTTCGCCCTTTCACACTCACTCGCTCTCTTTCTGCATCTGGCACTGCAAACCGGCTCTCTGTGTCATTGAGAAAATTGTACAACTTCGAGATGTGTTTGCACGAGAGTGATTATTTGCTGTCGCAGGGCAGTTTTGAAGTTGCATTCCTGGGCATATTTCGCTGCCTAGAGGGTTTCAGAGGATTTTGCCGCCTTAAAAGGCCAGCGGAGGGTGTGTTGGGGGTGGAATGTTTTTGAATTAAAAAATAATTTAGGGACCCGCGAGGAAACCCCACGAGACAACGGACTGGGAAAATCCTTCAACTCAAGACTTACTGCCAAACTAAGATTAGCGATTAAGAGTTCAGGCTAATTTCTTAATTACTCTGTTTCCCTTTTTCTCATCTAATGCAAAACTTCTCAAGAATCTGTTGATTCTTGAAAGCAGAATCTTTCTGAAAGCCCGCTTGTTCCTTGTCAAAGCTGTTTGGGAGGGCTTTTTCAGATTTACAAACTATAATATTTTTCTAGATTCCGGGGGACTCCCCCCCCCCCCCCCCGCTCTCAAATTTGCAGTTTCCCATACTTTGTGGTTGGAGACCTCGATCTGCTGTGACAATGACAGGCACTGAGGCCCCAACTTTACTGTTTGTGGCAAAGGTTAACCCTTGGCGTTGCCTGCATTTTGCACAGGTCATCCTAGCGATCTTTACAACAGCCCTTTAAGGTAGGCCACTCATTAGCCCACTGTTGCTCATGGAGGTCTGTTCCAGAGAGAGCCGTGCTATCGAGTTTGTGACCAGGATGGGGTTTGAACCCATCCCAGCGGCCTCCCCGGCTCCTCCTTTAGGTGTGCCTCATCAGTTTAGCAATCCTTTCTGTTTCTAGTTTCAGCGACTAGTCAAATTGTTGTCAGAGGCCTGTTAATTTTGAGCAGAAAATGTCGTTTTGTATGACAATATACAGGCACCTCCGCGTTTTCTTCGAAAGGAGTTCCCATGGAGGACATCGGCGGGTTTCTTATTAAAGGTCAAAGAGCGAAACCGCCACGCTTAACCTGTCTAGGCATTTTAAGTTTGGAAGAAGACTGTCCACATTGCTCATTTTAAAAATTTGCCTGAATCTATCCTACACCTTTAATTTTAATACCCCAACGCAGGACATTCCCGACTCAAAAACCTGAAAATTTGCAACCCGTTTTCAGTCATAAATAAATCGTGAAAATTGCAAAAAGAAAACAAAGCACTCCTTCTAAAACACACTCAAATGGGTTTTTATTGCTAGGCGAGTTGTTAGATCTTCAATCAAAATTGAACTGTGGAATTGGCAGAGGTGAAAGAGGGGACAGGCTGTAATCAGTAAGATTATCTGTTCTCTTAAAGAAATTTCCGTGCTCTTATTAATAATATTTATAACCCTAAACCATTAAGCAGGGGATGTCTTCGTTGAAATATAGCAAAGTAAATTATTCTGCAGTAACATGTATGTGATGCTATCAAAATGACGCTGCAAACGGCACATAGCAGAGCGTGGGCCGGCGAGAAGTAAATTATTACCAACGGAAGAGATGTGTCCGGGTGCCGACGGAACTGCCCATTTTGTTTGCATCTTCTAACTTGGCGAGCGAGCGCTCACGAAACTCCCCGCTTTCCCAAAAAACGACACGGCTCCGTTCAGCGCAAAGTTTCGGTCACGCCGCCTTTTTTCGCCGTCTAGGAAGAGCAGGGGCGTAACGAGGCAAACTGGAGCCCTGGGCAAAACCTGAGTTTGATGCCCCCCCCATGGGCAGCGGAAGGAGGTGGAGCACCAGAAATTCCCCATTGACATCAATGGGAAAAAAATCAACGCAGAAGTAAGATTCTTGGCCAGATTTCTGGGAGTGCCTGTCAGGGGTGCCATTGTTAAGCTAGTGACACCAAAATTTCGGGGTATCATCAGGAGACTGTCCTGATGACACTCCCCAAGTTTGGTGAAGTTCGGTTCAGGGGGGCCAAAGTTATGGACCCTCAAATGTGCAGCCCCCATCTCCTTAGCTCCCATTGGAAACAATGGGGGATAGGGGCTACCCCTTTGGGGGTCCATAACTTTGGCCCCCCTAAACCAAACTTCACCAAACTTGGGGGGTATAATCAGTACAGTCTCCTGATGATACCCTGAAATTTTGGTGCCAATACCTCTAAAATGCGTGCTCTGCAGGCCCAAAACGTGAAAAAACACCAAAAAAAATAAAAACGCAGGAGCATGCCGTGCAAAGTTCCTGAGCCCTGGGCAGCTGTCCACTTTGCCCAATGGACATTACGCCACTGAGGAAGAGTATTTAGAAAATGGACTCACCTTTTAAAAAAACAAACACGCATCGAAGTGAAAGAGAGAGAAAACAGGCATCAGCCAACAAGAAAATCCTGGACCGAACAAGTCTCCTTTTCAGAAGCAGGTTTGAAATTAATCCCGCACTCGGAGGGGGAACTGGCAGGCATAAGCGAAGGCAGAGCTTATGCCGAACGTTTCGGGCTAGCCAACCAACAGCGAACGCCGTACCATCCAACCCGTTGAAGGAAAACGATGAGATATATCAGAAGGGTAATTAAGGGAGAAAAGACAGCCCCGGGGCATGTGCCTTGGCAGAGGGTAAACATTTGCAGAATGCACAAAAAAGCCACTTCGGGCCACCGGCTTTGTGCAAACTTGAAAATCGACTTCCGCCCCTGCCATTCTGGTGTCTCCCCCTCTGAATCCTCCCTTTCTCCTTTTCAATAAAGTTCAAGCTTTTCATCCCGGGCTTAAAAAGCTTTTCATATTTCTGTCTCTCCCTATTCAGCCACCCATGTCTGTCTGTCTGGTACACCCAGAACCTGGCAGGGCTTAGGCCTCGCCTTCAAACAAAGGGTAAATAAGTGTCGCTCCATTCCTCCCGCCTAACTTCAAAGAAGGAAGTGCTTCGGGGAGAACTAACGACTATGTAATTAGGACATTTAAAGCTGTATCTCTGTGTGTCCACGACGGAAAATATTGCTGGACTGGACTGCTTAACCATACTTTGTAGTACAGCCTTCTTGTTGTGTCCTCTGGCCGTTAGACAGGCTTGGTCTGTTGAAGAAGGACCGACTCTGTCTCCAAGGGTCTGTAACTAATGGCATTAACAAAACAAAACTGCCTTCAAATTAATCATGTTTTCCTAAACATCTTTGGGCCATCGTCTTGAAGATCGACTTCCGCATTTGCCATTCTGATGTCTCTTGACTCCTACACCCTTGTGAGCCAGCGTGGTATAGTGGTTAAGAGCAGGTGCACCCTGATCTGGAGGAACTGGGTTTGATTCCCCGCTCTGCCGCTTGAGCTGTGGAGGCTTATCTGGGGAACCAGATTAGCTTGTGCACTCCCAACACACGCCAGCTGGGTGACCTTGGGCTAGTCGCCGTTCTTTGGATATCTCTCAGCCCCACCTACCTCACAGGGTGTTTGTTGTGGGGAGAGAAAGGGAAAGGAGATTGTCAGCCCCTTTGGGTCTCCTTACAGGAAGGAAAAGGGGGATATAAATCCAAACTACTACTCCTACTCCCTTCTTCTCCTTCTTCTTCTCCTTCTCCTTCTCCTTCTTCTTCCTCCAGGGCAACTGGTTGGCCTCTGCATGAAACAGGATTCTGGACTAGGTGGACCACTGGTCTGATCCGGCCGGGCTCTTCCTCTCTCCTTATAAATGTCACTTTAATGTGAAATACACACAAGATAAAATAGTTCAGAGTAGCAGAATATCATTTATGTAGATAATAAAACCATTTTTTCCCCCTTTAGGGCCAAAGAATATGAAACCATCATGGAATCCAAAAACACTACTTGTGACTCCCCATACAAAGCAAAGTAAGTATGTGACCTTGTACATCTCTCAAAAGGTGAAGTCATAAACTTATCACGTGCAGGATTATGGCAGGAAATGTGTGCAAATGTGTACTATTTTTAATGTGTAGTGTAATCGGCAATGTATTTTTTTTCCTTTCCAGCTATTTTGTGATATTGCATTCATACCTTACAAACATTTCAGAGCAAGTAAACTTAGGAGCCGCGTGGCGTAGTGGTTGAGTGCTTGCACTGCCACTGCCATGGTCAGGAGTTCGAGCCCCCTGTGGGTCAGATATCCTGGCAGCTGGCTCATGGTCAACTCAGCCATCCATCCATTCCTTGGTCGGTAAATGAGTACCTAGCACAGTGATGGCGAACCTTTTTGAGACCGAGTGCCCAAATTGCAACCCAAACCCCACTTATTTATCGCAAAGTGCCAACCCAGCAATTTAACCTGAATGCTGAGGTTTTAGTTTAGAAAAAAATGATTGGCTCCCTCTTCCTCCACCCCACCCGCTCGAGCAGGGGCCAGCCTGCTCTAGCCTCCAGCAAGTCCCACGCGCACCGCTCTGTGCCTCTCTAGCATCTCTGCCTCTTCTGCGCCCCCCCCCCCTCGGGCAGCAGCCACCTGGAGCACAGGCACCAGGCCCGCCAGCCGAGTCCTCCCTGCTCACCGCGGTGCGTGCACGTCATGCTCAGTGGCCCTGGCCAGCCTAGGTGTGTGTATGTGGGGGGGAGGGGGTGATTTTCCGCCCCCCACATGACAAATTCCGTGTGTGCATGCCCACAGAGAGGGCTCCGAGTGCCACCTCTGGCACCCGTGCCTTAGGTTCGCCATCACTGACCTAGCATATAGACCTGCGGCTCTCCAGATGTTCAGGAACTACAATTCCCATCAGCCCCTACCAGCATGGCCAATTGGCCATGCTGACAGAGGCTGATGGGAATTGTAGTTCCTGAACATCTGGAGAGCCGCAGGTTCCCTACCCCTGAGCTAGGGGAATAGCTGGGGAAAGCAATGGCAATCTTTCCCACTAAAACGGCTTGCCTATGAAATCACTGCTTGCAGTGGTACCCCAGGGTCAGACACGACTGAAGGGGAATCTGTACCTTAAACTTATAACATGTGTAGTTTCAAAGGGTAGCTATGTTAGGCTTCCAAATGAACACCTAGATTTGAGTCCAGTAGGTATGTAGATTTATTATGCTGAAACCGTTATACATGTGTACAGAATCCTATAGCACTTTAACGACAACTCTCCGTTTCACAGAGAGATGATAGTAGGGTTGTGTATTCCTCCGCCACCGAACAAAGCATACCAGACCCTCTGTGTCGTCGACTTCTCCGCCTGGGTCTTAGCATTATTCTCACATTCGTTCGGGACTGTCTTCTAATGCGGAAGCATGTTTTTTCTGAACCGCTGCACCTCGGCTGACCGAATTATCGTCTTTCTGTGGAACGGAATGTAACGGGATTTTTCAGAGCACAAGTTTTCAAGAGCGTTGATTCTCAAAAGCCCTGCAGGGGGAGAGCGGCATAGAAGTTGGATGATAATAATAATATCTCAACAATCTTGAAAAATCTTAGGTGCTACTGGGATCTAGCGATGGATGGATGGATGGATGGATGGATGGATGGATGGATGGATGGATGGATGGATGGATGGATGGATGGATGGATGGATGGATGGATGGATGGATGGATGGATGGATGGATGGATGATGGATGGATGGATGGATGGATGGATGGATGGATGGATGGATGGATGGATGGATGGATGGATGGATGGGTGGGTGGGTGGGTGGGTGGGTGGGTGGGTGGATGGGTGGATGGATGGATGG
Organism: Sphaerodactylus townsendi; assembly: GCF_021028975.2. NCBI lineage: Eukaryota > Metazoa > Chordata > Lepidosauria > Squamata > Sphaerodactylidae > Sphaerodactylus > Sphaerodactylus townsendi. The sequence continues at coordinate 12,316,581 of NC_059441.1, forward strand.
ATGGATGGATGGATGGATGGATGGATGGATGGATGGATGGATGGATGGATGGATGGAGAGATAGAAACTAACACACAGAGATGGACATGGACACAAACACAGAGAGAGATAGAAACTGACATGCAGAGAGAGATAGAAACTAACACACACAAAGGGACAGACAGACAGACAGATTTCTATCTAACACATGCAGAGAGAGGGATAGACAGACAGACACACACACACACACACAGAGTGGTGGGATTCAGCCGGTTCGCACCACTTCGGCAGAACCGGTTGTTAAAATGGTTCTTGTAAACAACCAGTTGTTAAATTATTTGAATCCCACCTCCCTCCGCCTCCCGTGTGTGTGTGTGTGTGTGTGTGTGTGTGTGTGTGTGTGTGTGTGTGTGTGTGTGTGTGTGTGAAGCCACTAGATTAACCAAGAGTACACTGTGGAAAGAAAGAAGAAGAAAATGTGGTTAGTCTATTGCTCAGTTCACATGTAACTGTGGTTTGGCCTGACATCTACACCGGCCCTGTGTAATTTAAAGCCAAGCGTGGCATCCATCTTTTACTAAGACTTAATAGTATTTTTCAGTTTCCTTCCGCTGGCAGACCTATCCCAGACCTCAGCTGGTATAAATCTCAACTAAGTCCCGTGGCTTGTTGCCAGCCCAGACCTGCTTCTTGGCTGTTGTGGATTTTATTCATCCGCTGGTGGAAAAGCGCAAAAAGGTGGAGGAGATGAAATAATTGCAGCCTGTATTCTGTGGCGCAGCCGTAATCTCTGTGCGCCAGTTCTTCCCCCCCTTGCTCGTGACCAATCAGAAATAATCTTAACTTTGTGGTTCCGTTCACAAGGATATCTGTTGGGTTCCCAGGCAGTCTGAAACAGTCTAGGAAAGAAAAGATGCACATTTCAGTTTCATGAACTTCAAAAAGGGAGGGTCTGAAGGTCAGGGGGAGGATGCATGGGGAAGGTCACAAGAACATAGAATCATGCAATCATAGAGTCACAGAATTGGAAGAGACCCCCAAGGGCCATCAAGTCCAACCCTCTGCCATGCAGGAACACACAATCAAAGCACTCTTGACAGATGGCCACCCAGCCTCTCTTTAAAAACCTCCAAAGGTGGAGACTCCACCACCCTTTCAGGTAGTACATTCCACTGTTGAACTGCCCTGACTGTCAAGAAGTTCATGCTCTTAAATTCCTTCCGGAGCGTGTACCCTCCCAATACTCACTCAGTGGTTCAGGAGCCACGTGGGGCTCTTTGGAGCACTGTTCCCAACATGTTTCGGGAACATGCCCTGTGGGGCTTGTGGCAGGTGGTTTCCACTTTGAAACAGGTAAGCTAGCGTGATGTCGTGGTTCAGAGCAGGTGCACTCTAATCCGGAGAACCGGGTTTGACTCCCTGCTCTGCCACTTGAGCTGTGGAGGCTTATCTTGGGAACCAGATTAGCTTGTGCACTCCGACAACACGCCAGCTGTGTGACCTCGGGCTAGTCACAGTTCTTCGGGGCTCTCTCAGCCCCACCCACCTCACAGGGTGTTTGTTGGGGGGGGGGGAGGGAAAGGAGATTGTAAGCCCCTTTGAGTCTCCTTACAGGAGAGAAAGGGGGGATATAAATCCAAACTCTTCTTCTTCTAAGCACCGAGCTTCCCTGAGATTCAGTCTACGTGCCATATACGGATCAAAAATGGCTCTTTCGGTAGATCACAAAACGTGATCATGTATTACACTCTCTGTAGTGAAAAGGAAGTCCCACATGAACGGTTATGTCCGTGTTTACTGCACGTGTAGGCTCCCGAAAGCCTCTGCAAAAACGAAGAGGAACGTCGCTTTTCCAGGATTGGGGAATGGTGTGACTTGCTATGCCAATGGCAATTTGATAGAGCCTCTGATTAAATCCCTCCTCGTCCAAAACTCAGCTTTTCCCGATAGCAGCCGAGTTCAGGATAAAATAAACATCCTCCACGAACCCCCGTCCCGCAATCTGAAATTTGGCAGACGTTTTGAGGTTTCTGCAGCAGCCGCTCGAAAGAGCAGGCCGAGCGCGCTTTCCGAAAAGAGGGAATAAGATTACCTTATTTGAGTCAACAAACAGCTCGATTCAGCGTTCGGCTTCTGCCCTGCCAAGAAGTTAAGCAATTCTGTAACAATTGGAATAATCTAGAAGTAGGTAACTCTATATCCTCCCGTAGGAAGGGAAACGGGAAATAAGAACCTTTGTGTTTCGGGAACAAGAAACTGCGTCTATAGGGCTTTTTTTTGTAAAGAATTTAAAGGGGGAGAAATTATTCTGAAAGGCCAGACATAGGGCTCCGCGTCGGCGTACTTTATCTGAAGGGGCGGGTGAGGACTCGAAGGGAAAGCCACAAAGCCGGCTCTGTATCTGCCGATGTGTTTTCACAAGCAAAAACCGGTTTGAAGAGCGTCCCTCCCTCCAGCCGGAACGTATGGGCACCAAGTGACCCTCCACAATTTGCTCAGTGTTTGGCTGCCGAGCAGCCAAATCCTTGCTGATAGCAGGGATCCCAATTCAAGTTATCCAGCTTTTATCGTTAAAACGTTTTCCAAATTCCGCCCATTGGGTCCAGTCCAGTGATGGTCAGTCGCGGCTCGAGTCCCATTGACGGCAAAGGAACTGCAGATCCCTGAGATCGTCTACAAAGGGTAGACCGAGTCACAGCCCCTGGTGATTGGCAGATCATAGGATTTTCTTTTCTTTTTTCCCCAAACGATCTGTCGTTCGAAGGAAATGCTGTATTTTTTCCCCTTTTCGGTTTTGAATAGTTTCATCCAGGGGTGTATCTAGGGAAAATGTAGCCCGGTGCAAAATCTGAGTTTTCTGCCCCCCCCCCCCTCCCCCCATCATGACAAAACAACGTTCTTTTGCACCAGGTCTTGAAGTCAGTGTATGGACCCGGCGGGGGGAGCGGTGTGTGGGCACCATTTTCCACCCCCACATGACTAAGTGGGTCAAAGAGTCCGGGACATTTGACCCCATATGTGCCCCTGGGCGATACGCCCCTGGTTTCATCCCACCTTTTCATCACCCCGACACCTCAAGGAATTCCCCCAGTTCCTTACTTTTTATTTCTTTCTCTTTCACGTGGAAAGGCTGCAGCGGTTGGTGAAGGATCTTTTGAAGCAGCTTCAAGTTCAAGACGGCAGCAAAGTTTCCGCCCTGGACAGGATTTTAGGAGAGATTTCGCGCATACTGGAGAAAGAGGTACCGTGGCTATCTTCTGTTTTGTGCTTGTGCTTGAGGAGCAGCAGTGGCGTAGGAGGTTAAGAGCTCGTGTATCTAATCTGGAGGAACCGGGTTTGATTCCCAGCTCTGCCGCCTGAGCTGTAGAGGCTTATCTGGGGAATTCAGATTAGCCTGTGCACTCCCACACACGCCAGCTGGGTGACCTTGGGCTAGTCACAGCTTCTCAGAGCTCTCTCAGCCCCACCTACCTCACAGGGTGTTTGTGGTGAGGGGGGAAGGTCAAGGAGATTGTCAGCCCCTTTGAGTCTCCTGCAGGAGAGAAAGGGGGGATATAAATCCAAACTCTTCTTCTTCTTCTTCTTCTTCTTCTTCTTCTTCTTCTTCTTCTTCTTCTTCTTCTTCTTGTCTGTGATATCTGACCTGAAAAATGGGACGTTTGTGAATCTTTCCCTCAAGCGATTAACGTAATTCCTGGCTACACAGAACACTGAAATCTGGTACGCCTGGACTCCATACTGGAAAAGTCTGAGCATGGGACACTTTTGCACCTAACATGGGAGGCGGGAAATGTGTGGAAGGAAGCATTTCTAAACTGCATTTTCTTGATCTCCCAACAGCATGGTGTAGCCAATTGGCCATGCTGGCAGGGGCTGATGGGATTTGTAGTCCATGAACATCTGGAGAGCCGCAGGTGGCAGACCCCTGGTGTAGTGGTTAGAGTGACCGACTAGCCAGCGTGGTGTAGTGGTTAAGAGCAGGTGCACTCTAATCTGGAGAACCGGGTTTGATTCCCTGCTCGGCCACTCGAGCTGTGGAGGCTTATCTGGGGAACCAGGTTAGCTTGTGTACTCCAGCACAATGCCAGCTGGGTGACCTTGGGCTAGTTCTTTCACAGGGGGTTTGTTTTAAGGAGGGGGGAGATTGTAAGCCCCTTTGAGTCTCCTTACAGGAGAGAAAGGGGGATATAAATCCAAACTCTTCTCCTCCTCCTCCTCCTCCTCCTCCTCCTCCTCCTCCTCCTCCTCCTCCTCCTCTTCTTCTTCTTCTTCTTCTTCTTCTTCTTCTTCTTCTTCTTCTTCTTCTTCTTCTTCTTCTTCTTCTAGTATGGGGGGAGACCCTCTGAGGTGTCCTTTGTGGGGTGTCCTTTGACTCGTCATGAATTCTCAGCCAAAGCTACCTCACAGGGCTGTTGTGCAGATAACAAGGAGAAGAGGAGAATGATATAAGCCACTTCGGACCCCCATCAGGGAGAAATGTGAAGTGTGAATGAAGTAACTAAACGCTTTTGTTCCTGAAGTATATATATTTCCCGTTTCACACAGCATAGTGAAAATCCTCAACTCTTATAAAACCCAAACGGGAAACCGCCGCATCTTGGTGTGAAATGATTTCCCTGGTTATTGGTTAAAGATGAGCTTAATTTTGGTGCGCGAGGGGGGAGTCGAATAGCTACTGAGAAACGTACGCTTGGTGCGACTTATCAGCATTTTCAGACATGTGATTGCCATTACTACGAATAAACAGAATCTAAACAGATAGGCTTGACATTGAATTCGCCTCCTCCCCTGATCCCGTTGTCGAGCGCCAGCATTCGGGCCGCCGTTTGGGCTGTGAGTCACCCGAGGAACTTCCCATCGGCCAGAGTTTATAAGCTATGGAAATGAGAAGGGCAAAACGCTCCCTGTCCCCGGAGCCCATATTGTGGTGCAATATCAGATTCTGGCAAAACCCTCCTTCAGTTCAGGTTCATTGAAATCCAAACAGCGGGAGCCCTGTGGAAGAGAAATAAATACCAATTGACAAAATGGTGTTCCTGGAGAAGGGTGGTATTGAGCAGGGTGGCACTGACTCCTGAATCTTTACACGGATGTAAACATGGGTATAAACAGTCACTGAAGGACGTATCCTCTCCAGACTAAAGAGTCCCAAACGCTGCAGCCTCTCCTCATCAGGAAGGTGCTCCAGTCCCTCAATCATCCTCGTTGCCCTTCTCTGCACTTTTTCTATCTATTCAATATCCTTTTTGAGATGTGGCGACCAGAACTGAACACAGTACTCCAAGTGCGGTCGCACCACTGCTTTATATAAGGGCATGACAATCTTTGCAGTTTTATTCTCAATTCCTTTCCTAATTATCCCTAGCATAGAGTTTGCCTTTTTCACAGCTGCCATGCATTGAGTTGACATTCCCATGGAACTATCAACTAAGACGCCCAAATCCCTTTCCTGGTCTGTGACTGATAGCACTGACCCCTGTAGCGTGTATGTGAAGTTTGGATTTTTTGCCCCCATGTGCATCACTTTACACAAACCGTCCCCTGAGGCCTCAAAAGGTTCGGGGTACAAAATCCTCTCATTCACTCAGGGGCTATTTTAGATTAAGAAAATGGTACCGTAGGAAGACATACTTCCCCCCGACCCAACCTCAAGCTGTGATCCCTATCGCCATTGGACCCCTCTCACCTGATCAATAATTTCTTCAAAATGCTTCGAGCTCCAAACATACAGCATCTTTACCTCTGGTGTTCAGATCCTGACTCCTTCAGTTTTTACTTGCACCCAATTTTCTTGTTTTGACCTTCCCGCTTTGGGGGGGGGGGTGTGTTTACATGGTTTGGTTTGCTGTCTCAAGACGGTGGCTAAGACAGGATTAAAAACGGTTCGAAACCAGTTTAAAGGAATGATTTAGAGAGCTGATGTTTGCTGAGATGAAGGAACGATAAGAGAATTTTGAGCTGCTTTTATGACGCTTCGCATAATTCAGGTTCGTCGCAGTGGATCTGGCCGTATAACGGGACTTTGTTTTGCTATAAACAGTTTTCAATCCTACACAGAAGACAAACTGTTCTTTCAGGCCCGGGAAGTCAAGAGAAGCAAACATATGTACGACATTACCAATATCTGTTCTTAATTGGCCCATTTAGGCCAAGAGAGTGTGTATATTTTACCAGGAAAACACAGATTTGTGTTTGGTCGTATTGATGGCAATCGGCTAATAGAATAATAGGTATAACTCTTTTCAGGAGTTGTTATAAACATGAGTTTAATTTATTTTTTTTTAAAATCCTCCAGCCTGTTGTTTACTCAAATGTGTATTTTTCCCTTATCGCCAGTAAGTATCTCCCTTGCCATGGCAGAGAGCTGTTAAGAGTGCGGATTGTGTTTCTGTCTATAAAAATCATGCCACTGCTAATTGTGCCTGTACCCAGTAACCTAAACAAATGTTATTGAATTTTCCCCACAAATTCATCGTGAGCCGTTTTGTGATAGGGGATGCTTTGTAAGCTGTGGGGATAACCCCCGAAAGGTATTTTTATTAAGAAGTGCCAGAGAATGAGTGCAACGTTGGCTCTAAGCATAGTAAGTTAACTCTTATGGATCTATTTGCGTCTGTTTCCACGGTTGAGCCGGGCAATAACTAAACGGGGGGGGGGGGGGCAGTTTTCCAAATTAGCTGGGCAAATTAACATTCCAACGTGCAGACCTCGGTTATGTGCCGTGTTGGGCGACTGATCGAGAGCCCCTTGGGTCAGACGTCAGCTCCCTTCCCTACCAGGAAGAAGAAGAAGAAGAAGAGTTTGGATTTATATCCCCCTTTTCTCTCCTGCAGGAGACTCAAAGGGGCTGACAATCTCCTTGCCCTTCCCCCCTCACAACAAACACCCTGTGAGGTAGGTGGGGCTGAGAGAGCTCCGAGAAGCTGTGACTAGCCCAAGGTCACCCAGCGGGCGTGTGTGGGAGTGTACAGGCTAATCTGAATTCCCAGATAAGCCTCCACAGCTCAGGCGGCAGAGCGGGGAATCAAACCCGGTTCCTCCAGATTAGATACACCAGCTCTTAACCTTCTATGCCACTGCTGCTCCTAGAAGGGTTCTATAAGTAATTCTGAGTTAGGTGTAAGACATACCATAGCCCACAATTCCATTGTCCTCAGAAGTCAGGTGATACTGGGTGACCAATCCAGTGCTGGTACTTGGTATCAAGCTCCCGATCAGCTGTCTGGCCCCAGTCTAGCCAAGCGAAACTAACCAGTTCTCTTTCTGTCCAAGAAAGCTTATTGTGCCGTGTCCTGCTCTAGATCATTAACTGTTCTTCCAAACAAAGGTGGCATGTCTGATCCTTTCAAGATACCCTTGAAAAGATGTGAACCGTGGCTGTTCCAGTCGAGGAAGAGGAGGAGTTTGGATTTATACCCCATCTTTCTCTCCTGTAAGAGGAGACTCAAGGTGGCCTACAAGCTCCTTTCCCTTCCTTTCCCCGCAACAGACACCTTGTGAGGTTGGTGGAGAGTTCAGAGAGAACTGTGACTGTCCCAAGGTCACCCAGCAGGAACGCAGGAGAGTGGAAACACATCTGGTTCACCAGATAAGCCTCCGCCACTCAGGTGGAGGAGTGGGGAATCAAACCCGGTTCCTCCAGATTAGAACCCACATAGCAAGAAGAAGAAGAAGAGGAGGAGGGAGGAGGAGGAGGAGGAGGAGGAGGAGGAGGGGTGGTGGTGGTGGTGGTGGTGGTGGTGGTGGTGGTGGTTTTGGATTTATATCCCCCCTTTCCCTCCTGCAGGAGACTCAGTGGGCTTGGCAATCTCTCTGCCCCTTCCCCTTACAACAAACACACTGTGAGGTAGGTGGGGCTGAGAGAGCTCCGAGAAGCTGTGACTAGCCCAAGGTCACCCAGCTGGCATGTGTGGGAGTGCACAGGCTAATCTGAATTCCCAGATAAGCCTCCACAGCTCAGGCGGCAGAGCTGGGAATCAAAACCCGTTCCTCCAGATTAGATACATGAGCTCTTAACCTCCCTACCACTGCTGCATTTGGAGCGAGAGGAACTGGAATTCTAGTTGGAGAACTGAGACTTGGATGCTGGCCTGAACAGAATCCCAGTTAATTAGAAATTCTTCACCGACGCAGGTAGCCTCGCTCATGATTCAGAGTCTATGGCTACCAATCTTGATCCTCCTTGATCTCAGATTGCAAATGCCTTAGCAGACCAGGTGCTCAGGAGCAGCAGCAACAGAAGGCCACTGCTTTCACATCCTGCACGTGAGCTCCCAAAGGCACCTGGTGGGCCACCGCAGTAGCAGAGAGCTGGACTAGATGGACTCTGGTCTGATCCAGCAGGCTAGTTCTTATGGTCTTATGTTCAGAGTCACACAGAGAAGATACTGCTGGTACATTGAGGGAACAACCCTTTCCCAAGGGCTTCCTCCCACATCCCCAGCTCTGGACCAAAGCTTTCATGGATAGTTTATCAGTAGAGCTACTCATAACTACTGTTGTCCTGACGGAAGATGCCTCAGGACGGATGGCCCATCGCCCTCTTTACCGGGCGAAGTTAAGAGAGTGCCGCATACTTTAAGCACGTTATTTTCCTCGTCCAGACCGATGCTGCCAACAGCAACCACTTTATTATAACAAGAAAGGAAATAAACTGTCAGTGATATAAATGTACCTCCTCCCCATCCAGTAGCCGTGTCTTTCCTTTAGTAATTCATAATCCGCTGAATACCAGAAACTGTGCTCTAGTCGCGAGGTTTCTTCGGCTCTCTGTGGGAGAGCGAGTCCATCAGCTGCCAGAAAGGAGGGCAGTTTTACCTTGAGGATCTGGGATCTTTCTCACAATACTAGAACCAGGGGCATTCATTGAAAATGCTGGGGATTAGGACTAATAAAAGGAAACATTTTTTCACACAACGTGTGATTGGTGTTTGGAATATGCTGCCACAGGAGGGTGGTGATGGCCACTCACCTGGATAGCTTTAAAAAGGGCTTGGACAGATTTGTGGAGGAGAAGTTGATCTATTGGCTACCAGTCTTGATCCGCCTTGATCTCAGATTGCAAATGCCTTAGCAGACCAGGTGCTCGGGAGCAGCAGCAGCAGAAGGCCATTGCTTTCACATCCTGCATGTGAGCTCCCAAAGGCACCTGGTGGGCCACTGCGAGGAGCAGAGTGCTGGACTAGATGGACTCTGGTCTGATCCAGCTGGCTTGTTCTTATGTTCTTATGTTCTTATGATGGTGTCACCATGGTTGTTGGGAAGGGCATGACGTGGGGAGAAGAGAGGTTGTTGTGGCTCCGCGGCAGCCTGGGCTTGGCCATCCAGAAGTTCCCAGTTCGCTCTCCTTTTCTCCACTTGAGGAATTTGGTAAAGAAACGTGGTCCATCTGAGACCCCATGAAAGTCACCACTGGCCAAAGGGAGATCCTACTGAGCTAGACTGAGCAATGGTCAGAGACTTGATCTGAACTAGCGCTATATGTGTATTTATAGCTAGTACTAGTAGATGAGAGCCGTGTGGTGCAGTGGTTAAGAGCAGCGTGGTTAAGAGCAGGTGGATTCTAATCTGGAGAACCGGGTTTGATTCCCCACTCCTCCACCTGAGTGGCCGGAGGCTCATCCAGTGAACCAGATGTGTTCCCCGCGACTCCTACAATCCTGCTGGGTGACCTTGGGCTAGTCACAGCTTCTCGGAGCTCTCTCAGCCCCACCTACCTCACAGGGTGTTTGTGTATCTAATCTGGAGGAACTGGGTTTGATTCCCAGCTCTGCTGCCTGAGCTGTGAAGGCTTATCTGGGGAATTCGGATTAGCCTGTAAACTCCCACACACGCCAGCTGGGTGACCTTGGGCTAGTCACAGCTTATTGAGCTCCCACCTACCTCACAGGGTGTTTGTTGTGAGAGGGAAGGGCAAGGAGATTGTAAGCCCCTTTGAGTCTCCTACAGGAGAGAAAGGGGGGATATAAATCAAACTCTTCTTCTTCTTCTTATGGGGAGAGAAAAAGGAAAGGAGTTAAGTAAGCCACCTTTGAGTCTCCTTACAGGAGAGGAAGGTGGGGTATAAATCCAAATTTTTCTTCTTATAATAATAATAATCTGTAATTGTGAGCACACAAACAAACTATAGATTAGATTGCAGAACCCTGGTAAGTGTCTGCAGTGCTTGATATATTTTTTTGTATCTTGAAAAAATGTATATGCCACTTCTTTTATTCTGAAAACTTATATGCCACTTTTGGATCGAGGTGCCTGTCAAAGCTGAACAGTGCAATGAAATCAGAAAACTCAAGAGCGATGTAAACGAGCCGAAAGCATAAAACTGGACAGAAATAAACAACTTGAAGCAGCCAAAAATGCTGTAGAATTCCACAGAATTCCAAAAAAAATCATTGTAATGTTGTTAATGTTTTCTTTAAAAAAATTCTTACTTAACAGAAAACATGTTTCCTGGCTTTTCCTGTGACTTATTAATAAATCATCTAAGTTCTGAACTGTATCAGTGACTCATCAGAGATCAAAATTGTCCGGAACTTATCTTCAGGCATAGGGGACGGTTTTAATCCTGGATCTTCCAAGTCTGTCAACTGAAATGCCGAGCTGTTACATTCAGCCATTTGTTCCCTGGAAATGGGCGCTATTAAAATGCGTGTTTAAGGCATGAAGGCGGAGAGAGAGAGAGAGAGAGACGGAACCCAACAACGCCTAGTACAGCGATGGCTTAACCTTTTCGACCGAGTGCCCAAATTGCAAACCCAAAACCCACTGATTTATCGCAAAGTGCCAACATGGCAATTTAACCTGAATACTGAGGTTTTCGTTTAGAAAACGGTTGGCTCCGAGGTGTCGCTACTCAGGAGTAAGCTTGGTGGTAGTCGATGGTTTTGCTTTGAAGCAACCGCGGTAAACTCCTTCCAACGGGTGAGTCACGAGGGTTTACTTCCAGAAGCAAGCTCCACTGCCAGCAACTGAGCTTACTCCCAGGTAAGGATCGGTTTTTAGTTCTTCGCATGAAAATCAGTGGGGTTTAACAGCTAACAGGGTTACCTACACTGCTTCCTCAAAACTAGGTTTTAGGTTAATGCTAATAATCGAGCCCAGCGGCCCAGGCCAGCCTAGATGTTGGGGGGGGGGGGGGGGCTCTGTTTGTGACATGTACCCACAGAGGTTTCTCTGAGTGCCACCTCTGGCACCCGTGCCATAGGTATGCCATCACTGGCCTAATAGATAAATACATCAGGAGAAAACAAGAAAGGCAAAATACAGTAAAATTCACAAGGGCGAATTCCTTCTCCTCGCCCCTTCCAAGCATTTATTCCGCCTGCCAAGTCTTCTCATTTTATTCGAAGCCCCAATCAATAGGGTCACGAAGATTGATTCCCGTGAACTGTCACGCTGTTTATGACAGAGATCACATCCAGTCTCTAGAACGGAGGCCCGTGAATGCTCTTGTTAACTCGCCAGTCAAAAAATCAGCAGACACATCTCCCGCTTTGTCGGCTGGCTGCGGAAAAGGATCTTGATAGCCTCACTTTCGCTGCCTGGGAGGAGGAGACCATTACACCGTTAATTGAATTTCCCGGAGAACATAAAAACAAAAGCCGGAGAGGAGGGGGTCAGGAACCACACAGGCTGTTAGCTGCAAGTGGGGCCTCACAATTGATTTAACTTCGGCTAATGGCCCGGTCTGGAGAAGGCATCGCCCAAAGGGAGGAGCAGGAGTTCAGCGAGAGCTCCATCCCACTTACTGAAAACCTTTCCAAACTTATATTTCATGAAACATTGTCTTCTGAAAAGAGCAATAATATTTTGCAGGGCAGGTGCTCTGATTCAAGGCATGGCGGAGAAAATTTAAGGTCTGCGTGGGTCTGTTCTATTATCAACAGCTTTCGTCCACAGAAGTTATGCTGTAAGAATCCATCTTTATTTATTTGTTTGTTTGTTTGTTTGTTTATTAAATTTATAGGTCAGCTTATCCCTAAGGGCTCGAAGTGTTTACAACCATGGCTGTTTCCAAACAGCAGATTAATACAACATAAAAGCTTAACCCATTAAAACTCAACAGCAGTTAATAACAATAAATACATTAAAACTACAAGATTGTGTAAAACACACACACACATTGAAGCTTCCATCGAAAGGCCAAAAGAAAGAAAGGGGAGGAGGTAGAAATCAAGATGGAATTAGCCCAAACCTTCTTCTTGAGAAGAAGAAGAGGAGTTTGATTTATATCCCCTCCTCTCCTCTAAGGAGACTTTAAAGGGGTTTACAATCTCTTTTCCTCTCACTTCCACAACAAACACCCTGTGAGAGGTGGGTGGGGCTGAGATAGCTCGGGAAGAACCGCGCGGACTAGCCCCAGGTCACCCAGTACTTAATGTTTTGGGGCGCATAAGCCACCTAGTTCACCAGATAGGCCTCCATCGGCTCAAAGCTGCAGAGCTGGAATCAAACCCGTCCCCCCGATTCTAATAGCAGAATGGATCTGAGCCGATCCAGCCCTGCGCTTGTTTGAAATTGCATTGCAGTCAAGCAATATTTGTGTCTCATCTGCCATAATTATCCTTCATACCTGGTGATAGGTGACTTGTGGAACTCCCACCCATAGGGATGGCTCCGGCTTAGACGGATTTTAGAACGGGCCTGGAAAGATTTATGGCCCGTCTAGGAGGGAACTTAATGGTCAGCAGAAGAATCTCTACGAATATCAGGAGCAGTCAGCTGGTCTTGTATGTGAGCCTGACTGGCCGCTGTTGAGAAGTTGGACCTTTGATATCTAAGGGAGCATTGAAATCTTATTCAACGGCCTGGAAATCCAGCTGTTATTTAATTTGGTTCTGGACTCACGCCTCGCTCGATCCATCGTGAATCAGCTTCTTACCCTGTTTCCTAACATAAGACATCCCCTGAGAATAAGACGAGTAGAGGTTTTGCTGAAGTGCAAAATAGAAGGCATCCTCGAAAGTAAGACGAGCAAAGTTTTTGTTTGAAGCATGCCCGACTTAACAGAACACAGAAAAATAAGACATCCCCTGAAATAAGACATAGCGCATCTTTGGGAGCAAAAATTAATATAGGACACTGTCTTATTTTCGAAAACACGGTACGCGGCTCTGGAAGCATCGCTTAAACATTTTACATAAATACATTACACACGTGAAATAAATACACTTCAGGTATCTTCGATGCAAGCGTAGAAATATTTCAGATGCCACCAACTAGCCTTTACCAGTATGGTTTCAGTTTTCAAGGAGGGGGGAACGGATTTCTCTAACACAGAAGCTCAACAGAGGAAAAGAACAGCTTTTCAGACCCAAGGAAAAAACCATTAAGTGACCTTGCTATCTTTCCTCGGTGCATATTTTTATAAGATTGTATCACCAAAGACTCCTCAGCTCTAACAGCCATTCCCTCTGGGGCAAGCTAATGGTTTCTTTAACGTGTCAAACAACATTTTGGGGCTTTCTTTTTTATTTTTAGATAAATTTGCAGCCCGCTGCCGCTCCAGTCCTGACGCTGGCTATTTACATTTCAGGCCAGTGTTTGTCGTAAGCTTTCAAATACTGGGGACCTGGGCAGACAGTGTTTATCGCAACCCAGAACAGTCAAGACCGGGCTGGCCTCTAACAGTGTAGAGTCCGGCTCTCTGTTTACATTAGATCGGCATGTTGTTTACAGCATACCAAGCGACCCGTTGCCAGGCACAACTGTCCCACGCTGCGCGGCTTTTGGCGCTTCAGAGGTTTGCGCTTTGAAAACTAGGGAAGGAAGAAAAACTTTATTTCATCCGATCTCTGCAGCTGGGGTATAATGAAAACCTCATTTAATTAAAAAAGGACATAAGGACAAGCCAGCTGGATCAGACCAGAGTCCATCTAGTCCAGCTCTCTGCTACTCGCGAGTGGCTCCACCAGGTGCCTTTGGGAGCTCAGAATTAGAGAGTTCCAGAGGGGTCAGCGTGTTAGTCCACTGTAGCAAAATTCGAGGAGTGTGATAGCAGCTTTAAAGATTTTAGCCTAATTTATTTCTGTGCAGACTTTCGTGATGCAGAACTCACTTCCTCAGATGCATAGAAATATATATCGATTAGGTTTTGGTTCCATACCAGTCGGAAGCTGGATCGCTTCTTGGCACCAGCCCTTTCCAACACCCCCCCGACCACATGCATACTTCAGGTATTTAACAAGGCCTGGGGTGTCAAGAGCCGTGTGGCGAGGTGATTAAGTGCTTGCACTGCCCCTCACACGGTCAGGGAGTTCGGGAGCCCTGTGGGTCAGGATATCCAGGCAGCTGGCTCATGGTCAACTCAGCCATTCATCCATTCCTGGGTCTGTAAATGGGTACCTAGCTCATAGCTAGGGTGGAAAGAATAACGGGGAAAAGCGATGACAAGCTACCCCACAAAAACGGCTTGCCCATGAAATCACTGCTTGCAGGGGTACCCCAGGGTCGGATATGACGGAAGGGGAAACTTACCTTTAAAGGGTGTCTGTCCCCTTCTCTGCATTGGAAGGAATGACCTCTGACTCCATGCAAGCTCATGTTGAAATAAATTTGTCTTTTTTTCAGGGGATGCCCACTCTGACACGCATTAATCGGTTTTTTGACTAACAGGTTTTGAGGATGGGCTAAGTGTTCAAAACAAGCGGCTGACATTAATGGCATGCTCAACGCTTGCCTGCTTGAAATATACAGGAAAGGCTTATAGATTTTAGCAGGCCCAGCTTCTTGTATCATGTGGCCATGGGAGGTGTTGCACTTATTGATGAAAGGGACCTGGGCCCGTTCCGCACATGCAGAATAATGCACTTCAGTCCACTTTCACATTGGTTTGCAAGTGGATTTTGCTATTCCACACAACTGCAAAGTGCATTGAAAGTGCATTATTCTGCATGTGCGGAAGGGGCCTTCATTTATCACCAGGCAGGTAGACAGAGGCATAGCTAGGGAAAAATGGAGCCCGGTGCAAAAATCTGAGTTTTGCTGCCCCTCCCCATGTTTAGGTAATGGTATTTTATGTTTTTCAGTTTCAGGTCTGCAGGGGCGAGTTTTTAGGCTAGCATCAAGATTCTCAGGGCATCTTTAGGAGACTGTCCTGATAATATGAGCAGGTTTGGTGACATTTGGTTCAGGGGTCCAAAGTTATGGACTGTCAAAGATGTAGCCCCCATCTCCCTATTAGCTCCCATTGGAAACAATGGGGATGGGGCACCCTTTGGGAGTCCATAACTTTGGATCCCCTGACCCAAACCTCACCTAACTGGGTGGTATCATCAGGAGAGTCCCCCGGAAACTCCCTTGAAATTGTGGTGTTGCTAGCCTAAAAGCTGTGCCCCTGCAGACCAAAAGCTGGAAAACACTAAAAAATACAAAAAACACACCTGGAAACGCTTGCTGCCCCCTGTGGGCGCACGCCTCGTGCAACGCGGCGCACTTCAGCCCCTTGTATCTCTGCCTCTGCAGGTAGAGGTTCTTTGATTCAATCTGCAGCATTTCCAGCTAAAGGTATTACAGGCGGCCCTCAACCTGAGCTGCTTCTAAATTAACCGGTTTCTTAGTGCTGTGCATTTTTTAAATCCCAGGATGACTCCTCCCGCATTTCCAGTTTAAAAAAGGTCTCCGTCTTCCCTAGTTACCGTTAATGGAGATCCTTAGCTCCATCAGGTGTCTTCAGGATAGCTCAGATGTTCATGGATCACGATTCCCATCAGCCCCAATTGGCCACGCTTGAAGGGGCTGATGGGGATCGGGGAGTCCATGAACATCTGGAGGACCAGAGTTGGTCACCCTGTTTTAGCTGAAAATGCCGGAACAGAGTGGGATTCCTAAACAAAGCAATGCAAGTTGTTGTCGTCCGGCAACATCCAAACGTCGGGTTTCTTTTTTGGAAAAAAAATCGCCACGTTATCCACTAGGAGGGTGCAAAAACAGTGCTAGATGGGGCCATGTTGAGAAAGAAAAGAATTAAATGCCTGCCCTGTTTATTTTACCTATTAGTTACTTGAAAAGTATGCCAAATTGTTGGGTATTAGACTTATCAAACTATTATATCTCCATAACACACACACACATCTATCTATCTATCTATCTATCTATCTATCTATCTATCTATCTATCTATCTATCTATCTATCTATCTATCTATCTATCTATCTATCTATCTATCTATCTATCTATCTATCTATATCTATCTATCTAAAGTTCTTCGATGGATGTATAAAAGCCTAATAAAATATCTATCTGTCTGTCTGTCTGTCTGTCTTGTCTGTCTGTCTGTCTGTCTATCTAATCTATATATCTCCACTTTTCAAACCAATTCATGCAACACAATTTATTACAAGACAACCTTCTCTCAAGTCCATAATCATGTATTTGTTAAACCAACAATGTCCATAATCTTGTATATATTATTGCATCAATGTCACCTGCTGTGACTTTGGTGAAAGTTTATGCATGGCTAAAAGTTTCCTTTGTGCTGGGGTTGAAACTTGGATTGTTGGAAGGGAAGGGTTTTTTGCATGGGGGTTTGCTTTGTTCCATGGCACTTCAAATCCTGCCTAACTCGAGGCTTCCTATTTTGAATTGGCAGAACACTAAAATTATCATTCTCTAATGTAGCAGTTTGTTAATTTAAACGGAGTTGGAGTTTTAAGTGCCAGGGGACCCGAGATGCATCGGGCCCTAAATTCTAGGACGAGTGCTGATAGAGAGTTCACACTAACTTGGCTTGGGGGTGGGTGGGGATTGCCATAGTTTGGTACCCAAATCCAGGCAAAACATATATGGGAAAAGATGCCAAGTTTAAAGTTAGCTGCCATGTCTTCACCTAGGTTTGTATGATGTCTTGCAGTGTTGCGGTTCCTGTTGGATTTGGGAACCATTCCTTTGGGAATCATTCAGCAATTGCTCTGATAATTTTGAATCTTATCTTACATGCAAGTTGCCAAATTCAGAGGCTACGTACTTTGGGCGACACATTCCTCAGGATAGTTAGATCCATCAGTTCACCTGCACCTGCTCTTAACCACTCCTCCATGCTGGGAGGGTGAAAAAATTTTTAATGCAGATTTCCAGATGGCGGGGGCGCCACTCCCCTAACCCCAGGAATACTACCCTGTGAGCTACTACCCTGAAAATCAGAGATGAAAAGCAAACATGTTTGCCCCCTAGAACCAGTGTGGTGTAGCAGTTGAGAGTGTTGGACTGGTATCTGGGAGACCTGGGTTCGAATTCCCACTTGGGCCGTAGAATCTCGCCGGGTGACCTTGTGCCGGTCACGCTCCACCAGCCTGGTCTACTTCACCGAGGATCACTTTGGCTGCCTGTTGGGGAGAAAGGCAGGGTGTAAATCAGGGGTCTGCAACCTGCGGCTCTCCAGATGTTCGTGCACTACAATCCCCATCAGCCCCAGTTGGCCGTGCTGGCAGGGGCCGATGGGATTTGTAGTCCATGAACATCTGGAGAGCCGTAGGTTGAAGACCCCGTGTATAAATGAACTGTAATGAATACCTCGGCTCATGCATTATGAAACAATCCATGGGGGGGGGGGGCCTCAGCTCTGTGGGGTCCTGGGGCAGCGTGTTCCGCCCCCGCATCCCTGTCTGTATCTCCCCAACGATGTCAATTTTCATCATCTCTCAATACAGAACCTAAATATACCCCCAACGCCCCTTGCCCATGTGTCTTCCCGGCTCCTGAGCTACTTACCCCTTGGTAGGGGGCAGGGGAGCTCCAAAGCCCGCCCAAACAGAAATAAGCCCTGAACATAATGTGCCTCATTGGTAGTTCTTTGTAAAATAAGCATTGCCGAATATACACGATTGGCTCGGCCTCGTTTCTTTTGGGCTGAGTTCCCCCCCTCCCACCCCCCCACCCCCCGTCTTTCTTGGCACAGAAGCCGGATAATTAGTTTTGTGCGGCTGCGGTGACGGTGTTGGTTTGGTTTTATTTAGAACACGGCTGGTCTAGGATCCTTGCCAAGAATAATCCTCGAGCCTCCAAGCAGTAGGGATATACGTCTGAGGGGAAAGTCTGCCTTGGGGATGGAAAGAAAGAAAGAAAGAAAGAAAGAAAGAAAGAAAGAAAGAAAGAAAGAAAGAAAGAAAGAAAGAAAGAAAGAAAGAAAGAAAGAAAGAAAGAAAGAAAGAAAGAAAGAAACTGAAGGACTGAAATGTCTCGAACTCGGTGGATGGTTCCTTCGTGTTTATTGGGTGTTAATATGCTTGACTGCTCGGCTGCTGGCCGGACAACTCAGCTGAGGTTTGCCGTCACAAAGGAAAAATCCACCCATCTCCACCCTGTTTGACACCTGAGCCAAAATCTGTGCGGTCACCCTAGGCTGGGAGAAGAAGAGAAGAAGAGTTTGGATTTATATCCCCCCTTTCTCTCATGTAAGGAGACTCAAGGTGGCTTACAAGCTCCTTCCCCCCCCCCTCCCACAAACACCCTGTGGGGTGGGTGGGGATGAGAGAGCGCCAAAGAACGGTGACTAGCCCAAAGTTACCCAGCTGGCATGTGTTGGAGCGCTCAAGCTAATCTGGTTCATCAGAGAAGCCTCCACGGCTAAGTGGCAGAGTGGGGAATCAAACCCCGTTCTCCAGAGTGCACTAGCTCTTAACCACCACGCCACTGCTGGAGAAGGAGGCAATTTGCCTAGCTTTTTGAGCCTGCGGACACCTTTGGAATTTGGTCATGGTGTGGGGGTGAAGCCACAAAATGGCTGCCACGGGAGGAGGAGCCAGACCTAAAATGACTTCCTCGACTTACGCTCAGCCACATTGGGCTGAAGATAAAGTCCTTACTCTGACTCAGAGTCCTTACTCTGACTCAGCACCAGTTGGGAGATCCCCCATCTAGCGTGACTTTGCCTTTGTAAACATACTCAATTCCATTCTGTCTTGTACTGCGGAGACAGTGCTGTGTAGGTTAAGATAGGTAGGGATGCAACCTTTGGCACCTTAGATAAGCATGGACTACAATTCCCACTGGGGCCTCTGCCAGCATGGCCAATTGCAAGGGCTGATGGGAATTGTAGTCCGTAACATCTGGAGTGCCAAAGGTTCACCACCACGGGGTTAGAGTGATTTTTGAACCTTTAGGCACAGTCCCACCCACCGGTTTAGGTGACATTATTGCTGAATGTTCCCCAAGGACTCTAGTAACAGCCCCCCAATTCCCCAAATAGCATGCCAGAGAAGGCAGTTTTATTTATGCAGGATATTTCACTTATATAAGCATGTGATACCCACATCTCAGCCATGCACTCAATGGGACTTTTGTTCCTGATGGCCAAAAGCCAACACCTTAATGCTAGGTTGGATTCTGTTTTGGGACGCGTGCCATTTTTTTTAAAGGCCCGGAGGAGAAATCTGGGGTTTCATCGTCTCCTCGGGGCAGGGCGAACAGTAAGAAAAATCCCCCACCTTCTCTGTCTGTCTTGAAACCATTGCATAGTGGGAGTGGGACTGCCTAAGATCCCAAATGCCCTGTTTGCTTTTCCAGAAGTTCTGAACTCTCTCCAATTCTAGTAGAAGAAGAATTTTGGATTTATACCCCACCTTTCTCTCCTGCGAGGAGGCTGACAAGCTCCTTTCCCTTCCTCTGCCCACAACAGACACCTTGTGAGGTAGTTGGGGCTGAGAGAGTCCCAAAGAACTGTGACTACCCAAGATCATCCAGCAGGAATGTAGGAGTGCGGAAACACATCTGGTTCACTAGATAAGCCTCCGCCACTCAGCTGGAGGAGTGGGGAATCAAACCGGGTTCTCCAGATTAGAATCCACCTGCTCTTAACCACCACTCTCACTGAATGAGAGCTCTGATGAATGCTAGGCATGGTGATGGAAGGAACTATCGAGTCACAGCTGATTTAATGGCAACCCTATAGTTTTTAAAAGGCAAAAGATACTCAGAGGTGGTATGCCACCATTTCCCTCTGCATAGCTACCATGGTCTACCTTGGTGGTCTCCTCATCCCTATGAAGGTACTAACTAGGCCAAGCCCTGCATAGTTTCGGAGATCCAACAAGATTGGCAATAAATTCCTACTGGAAATTTAGAGACTTGGACTCTGATTAGACTGGATCCTCTGAGCAAAATTTCCTCTGTAATAACAATAATAAGCCTTTATTTGGCATAACAATAATCATAACACAATAAAAAAACCTGAGATAAAAGGTACACAAATACAAAGGTTTAAGATAGAATATAAATTATTGATTGTGCATCACCTCCAGTAAAAAAATCGCGGTTCCACCCGCCACAAGTTTCATTGTCGAATTGTCTAGAAGGAAAGGGAAGTCTACCTGATTCCTCCCATTACACTAGGTATCCTAGAAAGAATATTGGAATATTTTTTTGATCTGCTATTAGCAGATTTAGGGCAGCAAAGGAGTTGATGTGCCATAATGTTTCAATTTGTTTGTTCACCACAAGAGCAGACCAGCTTTCGCCTACTTCAAGGATTGTTAAATCTACCACGCAATAAAAGGCCCGGAGGGGAGAACATTGGAAGCCGGAAGCAAGTGTGAGGGAATTTCCTCTCTGTATTGTTAAGGACCTCTGGAGTGCCTGCTGGTAGGATGGAGCCTCCATTCCACCTTCCCTCACCTTTGTAGTGGAGAAACGAACAGAGCTTCTCAAGACAAGAGTTAAGAGTATTTTACCTACAAGACCGTGGTCTTAAAAAATTTCCATCCAAGGTTCTTTTCACTGCTCTGAGACCAAGAAAACTTGACTGTACCTCATGACTCAATCTGCGAAGGCAGGGATACGCTTAATAAGGTGAAATGGTTCAGTCTCTTCTCTGTCGCTGTTCCCCAAAAGAACACCCAACAGCTAGGATGTATGCGTTTCCAAGAAGGAATTAAAAAATCCGTCCAGTTCTCCAAAAAAAAAAATATTTGTATTAGTTTTTTCCATCTGTCAAAAAAGATTCACTTTATGGGAGGTCACCAGTGAGGAAAGAAATGAAGCTGTCAGGGAGAGAAGACGGTATGTATGTATCTGCATTAATAACATGCCATTATTTGCAGCGTCAAATGAAATCTATCGTTCTTATTTTTCTCACTGATCTCTTTACTGCCTTATACACGTGATACACCTCTAAATATTGCCGGAAGCTTTTATTTTGCCTCTTGTATATATTGACTTGGCACATGTTGTCCTCTACTCTGGCTTGGAAATGTTGGCATGTTCAGCAAACTCTGTGGAGTGTGTGAGAGGTGATTATTCTTCATAGGATTCGATTTCCCTGGTTTCTGTGTTTTGGATCTTGCTTCACAGGGGACCGAAGCTTAGAGCCCCACCTGTAATTTCAGAAGGAAGGAGGAGGAGGAGGGTTTGGATTTATATCCCTCTTTCTCTCTCCTGCTGGAGACTCAAGGGCTTTAATCTCCTTGCCCTTCCCCTCACACAACAAACAATTGGCTGTGAGGTGGGTGGGGGGCCGAGAGCTCCTCGAAGCTGTGACTGGCCCAAGGTCACACCCAGCTGGCGTGTGTGGGAGTGCCCAGGCTAATCCTGAATTCCCCAGATAAGCCTCCACAGCTCAGGCTGACAGAAGCCCGAGAATCAAACCCAAGTTCCTCCAGATTAGATACCACGAAGCTCTTAACCTCCCTACGTCACTGCTGCTCCTACGCCTACTGCTGCAAGGAATCTAACTGTAGTCAGGAAGCCTTTTAGCCAACCGATTTTTAAGCGTTTGGGTTTGCAAACTCCTCTTTAAAGGAATCGATGCAAGACTATCCAAAGGAAATGGGGAAGTTAGCCACCTTTTTCCAGGTCCCTGTATCTTCCATGTGAGTCTCGATGCAATAGAGGACAGCCAAGAGGCGATATCATAGAGAAAAAAAAAAAAAAATGTAGCCCGTGCAAAATCTGAGTTTCTGCCCCCCACCTCCCACGTTATGGTGACCCCCTTCCCCACCACAACCAAATAGCTACTGGGGGTTTGCACCAGGCAGCTTTAGTCAGTGTATGGGACTGGGAGGAGGGAGGGTATGGGGGGCATTTTCTGCACCCCCCCCCCACGTGGTTAAAATGGCTCCTTGCCTGAGGACATTTGACTCCCCATATGTCCCCTGGTTAGTAGCGCCCCAATGAGATTTAAGCTTAATGTGAAGCACCCTTAGAGATCAACAAAATGTACAAACTTCTGAGAGCCAAAGGTCCCTTCATCGAATCAGATAGCGGTTTGTCAGGATCCAGAGGGTAGCTATGTCCAGTCTTCTGGAGCAAGAACCACCAGATCTCAAGTCCAGAAAAAAAAGCGGCACCTTGGGAGGCCAACCACATTTCCAAGGCACACGTCGCGGGAAGGTGCTGTCATGGAAGGTCATCTCCAGGTGCCGCCTCGGACGAAGGGTTCATCCGCTGCCCCGGCCGGTGAACCTGCGTGAGTCAGCTGCTCCCCATCTACCCGCCCCTTCCTCTCAACTGATCAGAAGAGTCAGAATTATTGTCTGCAGAGGAGTCAAGCACAAAGATGGTTCATCCAGCTTGACTGGTGTGTTAACTACAATAGGGAGCCACCAAGATTAACAGCTGCTTCTGCTTTGATTAGGTTAGGTAATAACAGTGACTTCCAGTTAATAGTTGGATGGAGTTCCCAGGGGCCGTGTAATCTGGTGGGTTTCTCGGCTGCCTTTTTTTTTTCCCCCACCCTGTTCCTGGCATGGATTGAGCTGTATTATTGGAAGGAAGCCTGTAATCCCATTAGTCTCTGACTAAAAGTAGGAAAAGATAAGGGGGGGATTGAGGAGCTGTTAAGTGTGTTGTACCAGGTAGGGGGAATAGAGTGAGTCACAAGGCGTTTGGGGATCAAGTTTAAGATCTGCGTGTTTAGTCAAAATGTGAACAATAAAATATACAATGGGAGCTGAAGTTGGGAGAGAAGGGATGTTGGATGAAAGCTGGAATGGGTCCAGAGGAGGGAGCAACCAAAGAGGAGTATAAGGCCTGGAGTCCATACTCCTACTTAGAAGAGGGCTTGGGAGCTGGGGATGTTTAGTCTGGGGGATGCGATGGTTAAGGGGGGACATGACAGCCATGTTTAAATAAGAACATAAGAACAAGCCCCAGCTGGATCAGACCAGAGTCCATCTAGTCCAGCTCTCTGCTACTGCGCAGTGAGGGCCCACCAGGTGCCTTTAAGGAGACTACATGCAGGATGTAGAAAGCCAATGGGTCTTCTGCTGCTGCTGGTTCTCGACATCACCCTGGTCTGTTAAGGCATTTGCAATCTCAGGATCAAAGGAGGGACCAAGATTGGTAGCCATAAATCGACTTCTCCTCCATAAATCCTGTCCAAGCCCCTTTTAAAGCTATCCAGGTTAGTGGCCATCACCACCTCCTGTGGTATATTATTCCAAGCACCAATACACGTTGTGTGAAGAAGTGTTTCCTTTTATTAGTCCTAATTCTTCCCCCCCCAGCATTTTTCAATGAATGCCTCCTGGTTCTAGTATTGTAGGAGAGAAGAGAGGGCCATGTTGAAGGGATGCCATGTCGAAGAGGGAGCAAGCTTGTTTTCTGCTGCCTTCAGAGACTAGGACCAGGAGTCCTCATGGGTTCAAAGGTGCAGGAAAAGAGATTCCACCCAAACATTAGGAAAAAACTTCCTGACAGTCAGGGGCTATTTGACAGTGGGATGCACTTCCTGAGGAGAGTGGTGGAGTCTCCCTCCCTTTGGAGGTTTCTAAAGACACGGTGGATGGCCTTCTGTCAGGAGTGCTTTGATGGTGTGTTCCTGCATTGGCGGGGGTTGGACTGGATGGCCCTTTGGGGGTCTCTCTTTGCAACCTGTGTGATTCTATGGATCTACAAGGGCCAAGCATCTCACATGCTCCTATAAAGACAGAGTGAAAATGAAGAAAACTTGTACCCAAACAGGCTACAATAAAGACTTCAAAAAATTAGTTCTCCCACTGGAGTAGCACTTTACTTTTAAGTAATCCAAAATAAATTTATGAATTTTACAAACAGTAACCAAACAAGTTTTGGAAAAAATGGTTTTCATCTTCCCATTGGAGTAATATATATAAACATAAGTTAGAACAGCACGCAATGTAATCTCAATATAAATATAAATACTAGCCAGGTTCTAGATAATTAACCAACTGGCCCTGCTAAAACTTCCACGTACGTTAAAAAACGGCAGGTCAAGGAGTTTTTCGCACACAATAATGAAAAAGTTTACAATCAGGAGGGGTTGGACTGGATGGGTCCCTTTGGGGTCTCTTTGCAATTGCATGATTCTATGGATCTATGCTTCAAAGCATCTCACATGCTCCCTATAAAGACAGAGGCAGACACTCTTGCCTCTTCCCTTGTAACCCCCTCCCCGCTTTTTGTGAGGACAGGGCTGCTCGCTCATTGCCGCTGATTCAGACTCCCACTCCCACCAAGAAAGCTTAAATCTCGGGTGGACATGCGCGATCGTCTCCAGTGGAGGTGGAGATACACTCCTGCGCATGAACATTAAAGCACCGTGGGAGCTTCAGCCAGTCGCTTAAAAGAGAAGTTCTGGATTGCCCGGGGACGAATTTTGTACACCAAATCTGACTTTCACTCCCTGGAACTACATTCCGGCCTCTGGGCTTTTCAACCAATGAAACATAAGCCATGGAAGAGATCTCAGAACCCGAACAAACGAACTGCCTAAATAAATAGGGACATAGAGTAGGCTAGCGGACCCTTTTCCAGAAGTATTTCTGTCATTATAACCCTTCCCCATAATGTTGGAAGGGTTGGCTAAGTAGTTTGTTTGGGACCTCTTGTTTCAACATTGTTTTGAAGGTGTAGCCGCCTCCCGTTCTTGCCTGTTAACTGCCATAGCAGCAGCATCAAACGTTGAACTTTGTGAAATCAGACCTGCCTGTGCTTTGATTTCTCAGTGACATATTTTGCCTGATTTCTTTTCAAATCCAGAATGCTCGCGGATCAGGTGTATGGCGTTCCACGGCCCGTCAGCGGGTTTACTGGCTCTGGAGCAGATCCTTCAAGTGGCGTATCACGCTTACCAGCCTTGAAAAAAGTCGCATCCCCAACTCCTCTCTGAAGTAAAGTAACAGCAGCTTCGCTGCCTTTTCGAGCGGCCAGTAAACACGAAAATCCGGGCGTTCGGGATCTTTTCCTGGCTCTCTTCCGCTCTTGACCTGGCTATTTATCTCAGACAGCTGAGCGAATAGGTTTATAGAGGACGCTTTAGCATGGACACGCCCCGGCCAAGCAAATCTTAATGTCAAGACTTCGGGACGCCAGTTTTGTGTTCTTCGGGAGTGTCCATTTCCAACCTGTGCCAAAACGAAGTCTTGTCTATCAGGTAGCCAACATGGACCTCCTGTCCCAAACACCGGGGTCCCTGTGCTGGGAGACA
This sequence comes from Sphaerodactylus townsendi, assembly GCF_021028975.2. Lineage (NCBI taxonomy): Eukaryota > Metazoa > Chordata > Lepidosauria > Squamata > Sphaerodactylidae > Sphaerodactylus > Sphaerodactylus townsendi. Next base: position 12,341,937 of record NC_059441.1, read on the forward strand.
GTATTCTTGCCGTGCATGACTTCCACTTTCGCATGCTGAAGTCTTCTCTGGTTCTTCAGCAAGGGATGGATGAAGTTGGCCAACTGGCGGGAATATCTCAGCTGCAAAAGTGAGCGCCCTACTCTATTGTAAAAAAGTAGTAATGGAGAGGGGCTGAAACTACTCTTCCCTCCAGTGCCGCTGTGGGGATCCACAGTGGGAAGAGAAAATGACAGCAGTGTCCCTCTGAGCCAGCGTGGGGTATTAATGTGGCTGAGAGCAGGTGAATTCCTAATCTGGAGAACCAGGTTTGATTCCCACTCTCCACCTGAGGGTGCAGAGGCCATTCAGGTGAACCAGATGTGTTCCAAGCACTCCTACACCCTGCTGGGTGGCCTTGGGTGCTAGCTGCCAGTTCCTCTCTGAACTCTCTCACAGCCCCACCTGCCTCTGGGAACAGGCTCCAGCACAGGGAAGAGGAAGGAAAGGAGCTTGTAAGTCACCTTGAGGTCTCCTGATAGGAGAGAAAGGTAAGAGCAAATCCAAACTCCTCCTCCCTCTCTCCTCCTCCCTCCTCCTTGAGTCTCCTTACAGGAAAAGAAAGGTGGGGTTATAAATCCAAACTACTACTCCCTCATCGCTCTTCTTCTTCTTCTTCTTCTTCTTCTTCTTCTTTCTTCTTCTTCTTCTTCTTCTTCTTCTTTCTCTTCTTCTTCTTCTTTCTCCTTCTTCTTCTCCTTCTTCTTCTCTCCCTTCTTCTCTCTTTCTCCTCTTCTTTCTTTCTCGCTACCCTTATGGGAACTCTTGGTCCATCTCCTCCGACGAAGGTATGGAGAGAAGCCTGCCCTTTCTTCTGGCGACAGACGAGGCGCATAGGATTGCAGACACGCTTGAGTAATTTTGCTGTCATCATGAGGTCACAAGGAGTCTGTTAATTAACTTTTCTGAGAAGGGATCAAAAAAGAAAAAGAGCAAATACTCCGATCCCTCTGAGAACGCATGAGAGTCTATAGAGACAGAATGGGGAGGACCTCAGGTGGAGAACACAAAGAAACGAGGGAACTTAAACAAAGGAAGTCCCCAGTAGAGCGCCCCAAGTTGGTGTGAATGGGGCCCTTTGTGAGGGATTGCTACATTTCTGTGTGATGCCTTTGGCAACAAAGATCCATTTCCAGGTTCGGGACAGGCATTCTGCTAATCGGAGGTAATCCTTTTGGCAAAGGCCCACTGTTTTGCGGCTTCTGAAAAAAAACCAAGCGGGGATTAATTTGAACAGAAAGCGATTCATGGCTATGCCAGCAGGAAGCGGCACGGTGGTATCTAAGCAAGCACGGCAAACAAAATAAAGGTCTGTGCTGTTAAAAAGGTTGTGCATGATTTCCTTCTGACGTAGTGCCTCTTGGCTCCGAATTGTCTGTGTTCAGGAGCTAGTGGGAAAACAGGTGGTTTCCCCCATTGCTGGCCGCGAACTGCTTCCCGCTTGAACAGTGGCAACAAAACCCCTTCCCCCCTGCTTTCTGTCACAAACTATCTAGTTTGTCCATGCCTGCGGACCACTGGAATGTAGGAAAAGAAGCAGCTTAGTCGGAATCATGAAAGCAGTGAATCCCAAACCATCCACAGAAAAGGCAGGGGTTTCTCGTGTACTTAGGGTCTTTGTATCTATGAACCAGATGTGTTTCCCACATTCCTGCACTCCTGCTGCTGGGTGACCTTGGAGCTAGTCACAGTTCTCTCTGAACTCCTCTCAGACCCACCTGCCTCACACGGTGTCTGTTGTGGGGAGAGGGAAGGGAAAGGAGCTTAGAGCTACAGGAGAGAAAGGTGGAGTACAATTCCCAAACTCCTTCTTCCTCTTCACTCTTCTCCCCTCTCTTTCTCCTCCTCCTCCTCCTCTTTCTTCCTCCTCACTCCTGCTTCTTCTCCCTCCCTCTTTCCTCCTCCCCCTCCTCTTCTTCCTCCTCCTCCTCCCCTCCTCCTCCCCCCTCTTCTTCCTCCCCTCCCTTCTCTTCCTCCTCCTCCTCTAGTCACAGTTCTTCTGTGCCCTCCTCCTCCTCCTCCTCTTCTTCCTCCTCCTCCTCCTCTTCCTCCTCCTCCTCCCCCTCTTCTTCCTCCCCTCCTCCCTCTTCTTCCTCCTCCTCCCTTCTTCCTCCTTCTTCTCCTCCCTCCTCCTCCTCCCTCTTCTTCCTCCCTCCTCCCCTTTCTCTTCCTCCCTGCTCTTCCTCCTACTCTTCCCCCCCCCCCTCCTCCACCTCTTCTTCCTCCCCTCCTCCTCTTCCTCCTCCTCCTCCTCCTCCTCTTCTTCCTCCTCCTCTTCCTCCTCCTCCTCCTCCTCCTCTTCCTCCTCCTCTTCTTCTATTTTAGCATATCATTGTTGATACTGTAAGATACCTTGGGTGTAATGATATAAAGGGGTGGTGGCTAAACTTTTTGAATAAAAAAATAAGCTCCCTTGAGCCAATCCCGAGCACGAGGGGGAGGAAGAGGAGGAGGAGGAGGAAGAAGAGGAGGAAGAAGAGGAGGAGGAGGAAGAAGAGGAGGAGGAGGAAGAAGGAAGAGGAGGAGGAGAAAGAAGAGGAGGAGGAGGAGGAAGAAGAGGAGGAGGAGGAGGGAACTCAGAAAGAACTGTGACTAGAGGAGGGGGAGGAAGAGAAGGGGAGGGGGAGGAAGAAGAGGAGGAGGAGGAGGAGGAGGAAGAAGAGGAGGAGGAGGAGGAGGAGGAGGAAGAGGAGGAGGGGAGGAAGAAGAGGTGGAGGAGGAGGAGGAAGAGGAGGAGGAGGGGGAGGAAGAGAAGGGGAGGGGAGGGGGAGGAAGAAGAGGAGGAGGAGGAGGAGGAAGAAGAGGAGGAAGAAGAGGAGGAGGAGGAGGAAGAAGAAGAGGAGGAGGAGGAGGAGGAGGAGGAAGAGGAGGAAGAAGAAGAGGAGGAGGAGGAGGAAGAGGAGGAAGAAGAGGAGGAGGAGGAAGAAGAGGAGGAGGAGAAGGAGTTTGGAATTATACTCCACCTTTCTCTCCTGTAGCTCACAAGCTCCTTTCCCTTCCTCTCCCCACAACAGACACCGTGTGAGGCAGGTGGGGCTGAGAGAGTTCAGAGAGAACTGTGACTAGCCCAAGGTCACCCAGCAGGAGTGCAGGAATGTGGAAACACATCTGGTTCACCAGATAAAGACCCTAAGTACACGAGAAACCCCTGCCTTTTCTGTGGATGGTTTGGGATTCCTGCTTTCATGATTCCGACAAGCTGCTCTTTTTTCCTACATTCAGTGGTCCGCAGGCATGACAAACTGAATGGATTTGTGACGAAAGCGGGGGGAAAGGGGTTTGTTGCCACTGTTCAAGCGGAAGCGGTTCGCGTACAGTGGAAACCACCTCTGTTTTTCCCACTAACACAGACACCTGGAGCCAAGAGGCACTACGTCGAAGGAAATCATGCACAACCTTGCGCAACAGCACAGACCTTTATTTTGTTTGCCGTGCTTGCTTAGATACCACCGTGCCGCTTCCTGCTGGCATAGCCGCAGATCCTTTCTATTCAAATTAATCCCCGCTTGGTTTTTTTCCGAAGCCGCAAAAACAGGCCTTTGCCAAAAGTTACCTCCGATTAACTGAATGCCTGTCCCGAACCTGCAAATGGAATTGTTGCCAAGGGCATCACAGAAATGTAGCAACCCTCACAAAGGGCCCCATTCACACCACTTGGGGCGCTCACTAGGGACTTCCTTGTTTAAGTTCCTCGTTTCTTTTGTGTTCTCCACCAGGTCCTCCCATTCTGTCTCTAGACTCGGCGTTCTCAGAGGGATCGGAGTATTTGCCTTTTTCTTTTTTTGATCCCCAGAAAGAATTAACAGACTCTTGCGGCCTCGCCGGTGACGGCAAAATTACTCAAGCGTGTCTGCAACTTGCGCCTCGTCTGTCGCCAGAGAAAGGGCAGGCTTCTCTCCGCCTCGTGCGGAGATGGACCAAGAGTTCCCATAAGGGTAGCGAAGAAGAAGGAGAAGAAGAAGGAGAAGAAGAAGGAGAAGAAGAAGAAGAAGAAGAAGAAGAAGAAGAAGAAGAAGAAGAAGAAGAAGAAGAACGATGAGGAGTAGTAGTTTGGATTTATACCCCACCTTTCTTTCCTGTAAGGAGACTCAAGGAGGAGGAGGAGGAAGAGGAGGAGGAGTTTGGATTTATACCCCACCTTTCTCTCCTATCAGGAGACTCAAGGTGACTTACAAGCTCCTTTCCCTTCCTCTTCCCACAACAGACACCTTGTGAGGCAGGTGGGGCTGAGAGAGTTCAGAGAGAACTGTGCTTGCCCAAGGCCACCCAGCAGGAATGTAGGAGTGCGGAAACACATCTGGTTCACCAGATAAGCCTCTGCCACTCAGGTGGAGGAGTGGGGAATCAAACCTGGTTCTCCAGATTAGAATTCACCTGCTCTCAACCATTACCCCACGCTGGCTCAGAGGGACACTGCTGTCATTTTCCCTTCCCACTGTGGATCCCCACGCGGCACTGGAGGAAGAGTAGTTTCGCCCCTCTCCATTGCCTGCTTTTGTCGAGGTAGGAACTCCTTGCCGCTAGATATTCCCGCCAGTTGGCCAACTACATCCACCCCTTTGAAGAACCAGAGAAAGACTTCAGCATACGAGTAAAGTCATGCACGGCAAGAATACTATTCTCCCCCACCAATAGGACCGGTGTTTGGGACAGGAGGTCCGTGTTGTACACCTGATAGACAAGACTCGTTTTTGTACAGGTTGGAAATGGACACTCCCCCCGAAGAACTTCTCAAAACTGGAGTCGAGTCTTGCATTAAGATTCCAACGGCGGGACGTGTCCATAAAAGCCTCTATAAACCTATTCGTCAGCTGTCTGGAGATAAATAGCCAGGTCAGGCGGAAAGAGAGCCAGGAAAAGATCCCGAACCGCGGATGCCGTAATTTACTGGCCGCTCCGAAAAGGCAAGCGAAGCGCTGTTACTTACTTCAGAGGGATTCGGGACGCCGCACTGAGGCTGGTAGACGTGATCGCCACTTGAAGGATCTGCTCCAGAGCCGTAAACCCGCCGGCCGCGTGGAACGCCACCTGATCCGCAGCATTCTGGATTTGAAAAGAAATCAGGCAAAATATGTCACTGAGAAATCAAGCACAGGCAGGTCTGATTTCACAAAGTTCAACGTTTGATGCTGCTGCTATGGCAGTTAACAGGCAAGAGCAGGACGGCTACACCTTCAAAACAATGTTGAAACAAGAGGTCCAAACAAACTACTTAGCCAACCCTTCAACATTATGGGGGGGGGGGAAGGGTTATAATGACAGAAATACTTCTGGAAAAGGGTCACTAGCCTACTCTATGTCCCTATTTATTTAGGCAATTCGTTTGTTCAGGTTCTGAGATCTCTTCCATAGCTTATGTTTCATTGGTTGAAAAGCCCAGAGGCCGGAATGTGTTCCAGGGAGTGAAAGTCAGATTTGCAAAATTCTCGTCCTGCAATCCAGAACTTCTCTTTTCGCCGACTGGCTGAGCGCCCCACGGTGCTTTAATGTTCATGCGCAGGAGTGTATCTCCACCTCCACTGGAGACGATGCGCATGTCCACCCGGAGATTTCGCTTTGCGGGTAGGGTGGGGAGTCTGAATCAACGGCAATGAACGAACATTTCATCACAAAAACGGGGAGGGGGATTTACTAGGAAGAGCCAGAGTGTCTGCCTCTGTCTTTATAGGAGCATGTGAGATACTTGAAGCATAGATCCATAGAATCATACAATTGCAAGAGACCCCCAAGGGCCATCCAGTCCAACCCCTCCCTGATTGTAACCATTATTGTATTTTGAAAAACCTTGACCTGCCTTTAACAGCCGTGAAGTTTAACGGGGCCAGTTGGTTAATTATCTAGAACCTGGCTAGCTGTTATATTTATATTGAGATTACATTGCCGTGCCGTTCTAACTTATGTTTATATATATTACTCCAATGGGAGAATGAAAACCATTTTTCCAAAACATTTGGTTACTGTTTGTAAAATTATAAATTTATTTTGGTTACTTAAAAGTAAATTGCTACTCCAGTGGGAGAACTAATTTTTTGAAGTCTTTATTGTAGCCTGTTGGTACAAGTTTTCTTCATTTTCACTCTGTCTTTATAGGAGCATGTGAGATACTTGACGCATAGATCCATAGAATCACACAGTTGCAAGAGACCCCCAAGGGCCATCCAGTCCAACCCCCCGCAATGCAGGAACACACCATCAAAGCACTCCTGACAGAAGGCCATCCAGCCTCTCTTTCAAAACCTCCAAAGGAGGAGACTCCACCACTCTCCGAGGGAGTGCATCCCACTGTCAAATAGCCCTGACTGTCAGGAAGTTTTTCCTAATGTTTAGGTGGAATCTCTTTTCCTGCACCTTGAATCCATGACTCCTGGTCCTAGTCTCTGAGGCAGCAGAAAACAAGCTTGCTCCCTCTTCGACATGGCATCCCTTCAAATATTTTTCTCTCTTTCTCACAATACTAGAACCAGGGGGCATTCATTGAAAATGCTGGGGGGGAAGAATTAGGACTAATAAAAGGAAACACTTCTTCACACAACGTGTGATTGGTGTTTGGAATATGCTGCCACAGGAGGTGGTGATGGCCACTAACCTGGATAGCTTTAAAAAGGGCTTGGACAGATTTATGGAGGAGAAGTCGATTTATGGCTACCAATCTTGATCCTCCTTGATCTCAGATTGCAAATGCCTTAGCAGACCAGGTGCTCAGGAGCAGCAGCAGCAGCAGAAGGCCATTGCTTTCACATCCTGCATGTGATCTCCCAAAGGCACCTGGTGGGCCACTGCGAGTAGCAGAGTGCTGGACTAGATGGACTCTGGTCTGATCCAGCTGGCTTGTTCTGATGTTCTTATTTAAACATGGCTATCATGTCCCCCCTTAACCATCGCTTCCCCAGACTAAACATCCCCAGCTCCCCAAGCCTCTCTTCGTAGGGTATGGACTCCAGGCCTTATACCCTTTTGGTTGCCCTCCTCTGGACCCATTCCAGCTCGCCAACATCCTTCTCCAACTTCAGCTCCCATTGTATATTTTATTGTTCACATTTGACTAAACACGCAGATCTAAACTTGATCCCCAAACGCGCGCGGCTCACTTATTCCCCTACCTGGTACAACACCTTAACAGCTCCGAATCCCCCCCTTATCTTTCCTACTTTAGTCAGAACTAATAGGATTACAGGCTTCCTTCCAATAATACAGCTCAGCTCCATGCCAGGAACGGGGTGGGGGAAAAAAAAAGGCAGCCGAAAACCTGAATTACACGGCCCCGGGAACCCATCCAATTATTAACTGAAGTCACTGTTATTACCTAACCTAATCAAAGCAGAAGCAGCTGTTAATCTTTGGTGGCCCCGCGGAGCACACCCGGTCAAGCTGGATGAACCATCTTTGTACTTGACTGCTCTGCAGACAATAATTATGGCCTTTCTGATCAAGGAGGGAAGGGGCGGCAGATGGGGGAGCAGCGGCTCACGGGTTCACCGGCGGGGCCGAGCGGAGCCCGTCCGGGGGCCGGCACCTGGCGGCCCCTTCCGACAGCACCTTCCTGCGGCATTGTGCCTTGGAAATGTGGTTGGCCTCCAAGGTGCCGCTGGACTTGAATCTGGTGGTTCTGCTGCAGACTGACATAGCTACCCTCTGGATCTGACAACCGTATCTGATGAAGGGACCTTTGGCTCTCAGAAGTTTGTACATTTTGTTGATCTCTAAGGTGCTACGTGGCTTAAATCTGGCTGGGGCGTACCAACCAGGGGGACATATGGGGTCAAATGTCCTCAGGCAAGGGCCATTTAACCACGTGGGGGGGGGTGCAGAAAATGCCCCCATACCCCTCCTCCCCCCCGGGTCCATACACTGACTTCAAGGCCTGGTGCAAACCCCCCCCAGTTATTTGGTTGTGGTGGGGAAGGGGGCCGCCCATACGGGAGGGTGGGGGGGCAGAAAACTCAGATTTTGCACCGGGCTACATTTTCTCTAGATACGTCTCTGGCTGTCCCTATTGCATCGAGACTCATGGAAGATACAGGGACCTGGAAAAATTGGCTAACTTCCATTTCCTTTGGATAGTCTTGCATCGTCTTTAAGGAGTTTGCAAACCCAAACGCTAAAAATCGGTTCACAAAGGCTTCCCTTTTGACTACAGTTAGATCTTGCAGCAGTGGCGTAGGAGCAGCAGTGACGTAGGAGGTTAAGAGCTCGTGTATCTAATCTGGAGGAACCGGGTTTGATTCCCCGCTCTGCCGCCTGAGCTGTGGAGGCTTATCTGGGGAATTCAGATTAGCCTGGGCACTCCCACACACGCCAGCTGGGTGACCTTGGGCCAGTCACAGCTTCTCGGAGCTCTCTCGGCCCCACCTACCTCACAGGGTGTTTGTTGTGAGGGGGGAAGGGCAAGGAGATTGTAAGCCCCTTTGAGTCTCCAGCAGGAGAGAAAGAGGGGATATAAATCCAAACTCCTCCTCCTCCTCCTTCTCTGAAATTACAGGTAGCTCTGCGCTGGTCCCAAGCAAGATCCAAAACACAGAAGCCAGGGAAATCGTCTATGAAGAATAATCACTTCACACACTCACAAGTTTGCTGAACCGCCACGCTTTCCAAGCCAGAGCAGAGGACAATATTGCCAAGTCAATATATACAAGAGGCAAATAAAAAGCTTCCGGCAATATTTAGAGGTGTACGTGTATAAGGCAGTAAAGATCAGTGAGAAAATAAGAACGATAGATTTACGAAACGCTGCATGGCATGTTATTAATGCAGATAAATACATGCCGTCTTCTCTCCCTGACGCCATTTCTTTCCGCCAGACCTCCCGCAAAGTGAATCTTTTTGACAGATGGAAAAAAAACGAATACAAATATTTTTGGAGAACGCGGACGGATTTTAATTCCTTCTGGAAACGCACATCCTAGCTGTTGGGTGTTCTTTTGGGGAACGCACAGAGAAGAGACTGAACCATTTCACCTTATTAGCGTATCCCTGCCTGCAGATTAGTCCGCAGGTACAGTCAAGTTTTCTGTCTGTGAGCAGAAAAGAACCTTGGATGGAAATTTTTAAGACCACGGTCTTGTAGGTAAATACTCTTAACTTGTCTTGAGAAGCTCTGTTCGTTTTCCACTACAAAGGTGAGGGAAGGTGGAATGGGCTCCATCCTACCAGCAGGCACCAGAGGTCAGCAACAATACAGAGGAAATTCTCACACTTGCTCGCTTCAATGTTCTCCCCTCCGCTTTATTGCGTGGTAGATTTAACAACTTGGAAATGAGCGAAAGGGTCTGCTCTTGTGGTGAACAACAAATTGAAACATTGGCACATCAACTGCTTTGCTGCCCTAAATCTGCTAATATCAGATCAAAATATTCCAATATTCTTTCTAGGATACCTAGTGTAATGGGAGAATCAGGTAGACTTCCTTTCCTTCTGGACAATTCTGACAATGAAACTTGTGAATTGGTAGCACGATTTTTACTGGAGGTGATGCACAATCAATAATTTATATTCTATCTTAAACCTTTGTATTTGTGTACCTTTTATCTCAGGTTTTTTTATTGTGTTATGATTATTGTTATGCCAAATAAAGGCTTATTATTGTTATTACAGAGGAAATTTTGCTCAGAGGATCCAGTCTAATCAGAGTCCAGTTCTAAATTTCCAGTAGGAATTTGTGCCAATCTTGTTGGATCTCCGAAACTATGCAGGGTTGGCCCTGGTTAGTACTAGGATGGGAGACCACCAAGGTAGACCATGGTAGCTATGCAGAGGGAAATGGTGGCATACCACCTCTGAGTATCTTTTGCCTTTTAAAAACTATAGGGTTGCCATTAAATCAGCTGTGACTCGATAGTTCCTTCCATCACCATGCCTAGCATTCATCAGAGCTCTCATTCATTGAGAGTAGTGGTTAAGAGCAGGTGGATTCTAATCTGGAGAACCCGGTTTGATTCCCCACTCCTCCAGCTGAGTGGCGGAGGCTTATCTAGTGAACCAGATGTGTTTCCGCACTCCTACATTCCTGCTGGGTGACCTTGGGCTAGTCACAGTTCTTTCAGAACTCTCTCAGCCCCACCGACCTCACAAAGTGTCTGTTGTGGGGAGAGGAAGGGAAAGGAGCTTGTAAGCCACCTTGAATCTCCTTACAGGAGAGAAAGGTGGGGTATAAATCCAAAACTCTTCTTCTACAAATTCGGAGAGGGGAGTTCAGAACTTCTGGAAAGCAAACAGGGGCATTTGGGATCTTGGGCAGTCCCCTCCCCACGCCTGCAATGGTTTCCGACAGACAGAGAAGGTGGGGGATTTTTCTTACTGTTCGCCCTGCCCCGAGGAGACGATGAAACCCCAGATTTCTCCTCCGGGCCTTTAAAAAAAATGGCACGCGTCCCAAAACAGAATCCAACCTAGCATTAAGGTGTTGGCTTTTGGCCATCAGGAACAAAAGTCCCATTGAGTGCATGGCTGAGATGTGGGTATCACATGCTTATATCGTAAATATCCTGCATAAATAAAACTGCCTTCTCTGGCATGCTATTTGGGGGTGGGGGGGCTGTTACTAGAGTCCTTGGGGGAACATTCAGCAATAATGTCACCTAAACCGGTGGGTGGGACTGTGCCTAAAGGTTCAAAAATCACTCTAACCCCGTGGTGGTGAACCTTTGGCACTCCAGATGTTATGGACTACAATTCCCATCAGCCCTTGCAATTGGCCATGCTGGCAGAGGCTGATGGGAATTGTAGTCCATAACATCTGGAGTGCCAAAGGTTCGCCACCACTGCTCTAACCCCTACACAGCACTGTCTCCGCAGTACAAGACAGAATGGAATTGAGTATGTTTACAAAGGCAAAGTCACGCTAGATGGGGGATCTCCCAACTGGTGCTGAGTCAGAGTAAGGACTCTGAGTCAGAGTAAGGACTTTATCTTCAGCCCAATGTGGCTGAGCGTAAGTCGAGGAAGTCATTTTAGGTCTGGCTCCTCCTCCCGTGGCAGCCATTTTGTGGCTTCACCCCCACACCATGACCAAATTCCAAAGGTGTCCGCAGGCTCAAAAAGCTAGGCAAATTGCCTCCTTCTCCAGCAGTGGCGTGGTGGTTAAGAGCTAGTGCACTCTGGAGAACGGGGTTTGATTCCCCACTCTGCCACTTAGCCGTGGAGGCTTCTCTGATGAACCAGATTAGCTTGAGCGCTCCAACACATGCCAGCTGGCACCAGCTAGTCAACGCTCTTTGGAGGCTCATCCCCACCCACTTATTGGTGGGTGTTGTGGGAGGGGGGGGGGAAGGAGCTTGTAAGCCACCTTGAGTCTCCTTACATGAGAGAAAGGGGGGATATAAATCCAAACTCTTCTTCTCTTCTTCTCCCAGCCTAGGGTGACCGCACAGATTTTGGCTCAGGTGTCAAACAGGGTGGAGATGGGTGGATTTTTCCTTTGCAGCGAGCAGCAAACCTCAGCCAGGACCCAATCCGGCCAGCAGCCGAGCAGTCAAGCATATTAACACCCAATAAACACGAAGGAACCATCCACCGAGTTCGAGACATTTCAGTCCTTCAGTTTCTTTCTTTCTTTCTTTCTTTCTTTCTTTCTTTCTTTCTTTCTTTCTTTCTTTCTTTCTTTCTTTCTTTCTTTCTTTCTTTCTTTCTTTCTTTCTTTCTTTCTTTCTTTCTTTCTTTCTTTCCATCCCCAAGGCAGACTTTCCCCTCAGACGTATATCCCTACTGCTTGGAGGCTCGAGGATTATTCTTGGCAAGGATCCTAGACCAGCCGTGTTCTAAATAAAAAACTAATTCAACACCGTCACCGCAGCCAGTAATAAAACCACTTATCCTCGGCTTCTCTGTGCCAAGAAAGACGGGGGGTGGGGGGGTGGGAGGGGGGGAACTCAGCCCAAAAGAAACGAGGCCGAGCCAATCGTGTATATTCGGCAATGCTTATTTTACAAAGAACTACCAATGAGGCACATTATGTTCAGGGCTTATTTCTGTTTGGGCGGGCTTTGGAGCTCCCCTGCCCCCTACCAAGGGGTAAGTAGCTCAGGAGCCGGGAAGACACATGGGCAAGGGGCGTTGGGGGTATATTTAGGTTCTGTATTGAGAGATGATGAAAATTGACATCGTTGGGGAGATACAGACAGGGATGCGGGGGCGGAACACGCTGCCCCAGGACCCCACAGAGCTGGGGCCCCCCGCCCCCATGGATTGCTCTTGAGCAATGCATGGAGCCGCAAGGTATTCATTACAGTTCATGAGTATTATACACGGTGCCTTCACTCCCATGGCTTTCCTCCAGATGTTCATGGACTACAAATCCCATCGGCCCCTGCCAGCACGGCCAACTGGGGCTGATGGGGATTGTAGTGCACGAACATCTGGAGAGCCGCAGGTTGCAGACCCCTGATTTACACCCTGCCTTTCTCCCCAACAGGCAGCCAAAGTGATCCTCGGTGAAGTAGACCAGGCTGGTGGAGCGTGACCGGCACAAGGTCACCCGGCGAGATTCTACGGCCCAAGTGGGAATTCGAACCCAGGTCTCCCAGATACCAGTCCAACACTCTCAACTGCTACACCACACTGGTTCTAGGGGGCAAACATGTTTGCTTTTCATCTCTGATTTTCAGGGTAGTAGCTCACAGGGTAGTATTCCTGGGGTTAGGGGAGTGGCGCCCCCGCCATCTGGAAATCTGCATTAAAAATTTTTTCACCCTCCCAGCATGGAGGAGTGGTTAAGAGCAGGTGCAGGTGAACTGATGGATCTAACTATCCTGAGGAATGTGTCGCCCAAAGTACGTAGCCTCTGAATTTGGCAACTTGCATGTAAGATAAGATTCAAAATTATCAGAGCAATTGCTGAATGATTCCCAAAGGAATGGTTCCCAAATCCAACAGGAACCGCAACACTGCAAGACATCATACAAACCTAGGTGAAGACATGGCAGCCAACACCAAACCTGGCATCTTTTCCCATATATGTTTTGCCTGGATTTGGGTACCAAACTATGGCAATCCCCACCCACCCCCAAGCCAAGTTAGTGTGAACTCTCTATCAGCACTCGTCCTAGAATTTAGGGCCCGATGCATCTCGGGTCCCCTGGCACTTAAAACTCCAACTCCGTTTAAATTAACAAACTGCTACATTAGAGAGAATGATAATTTTAGTGTTCTGCCAATTCAAATAAGGAAGCCTCGAGTTAGGCAGGATTTGGGCGTGCATGGAACAAAAGCAACCCCCCCCCATGCAAAAAAAACCCCTTCCCACCTTCAACAATCCAAGTTTCAACCCCAGCACAAAGAAACTTTGTCGCACGCAAACTTTCACCAAAGTCACAGCAGGTGACATTGATGCAATAATATATACAAGATTATGGACATTGTTGGTTTAACAAATACATGATTATGGACTTGAGAGAAGGTTGTCTTGTAATAAATTGTGTTGCATGAATTGGTTTGAAAAGTGGAGATATATAGATTAGATAGACAGACAGACAGACAAGACAGACAGACAGACAGACAGATAGATATTTTATTAGGCTTTTATACCGCCCCATCCCCGAAGGGCTTTGGATAGATAGATATAGATAGATAGATAGATAGATAGATAGATAGATAGATAGATAGATAGATAGATAGATAGATAGATAGATAGATAGATAGATAGATAGATAGATGTGTGTGTGTGTTATGGAGATATAATAGTTTGATAAGTCTAATACCCAACAATTTGGCATACTTTTCAAGTAACTAATAGGTAAAATAAACAGGGCAGGCATTTAATTCTTTTCTTTCTCAACATGGCCCCATCTAGCACTGTTTTTGCACCCTCTAGTGGATAACGTGGCGATTTTTTTCCAAAAAGAAACCCGACGTTTGGATGTTGCCCGGGCAGACAACAACTTGCATTGCTTTGTTTAGGAATCCCACTCTGTTCCGGCATTTTCAGCTAAAACAGGGGTGACCAACTCTGGTCCTCCAGATGTTCATGGACTACGATCCCCATCAGCCCCTTCCAGCGTGGCCAATTGGGGCTGATGGGAATCGTAGTCCATGAACATCTGGAGGGCCACAGTGGGACACCCCTGAGCTAAAAGGATCTCCATTAACGGTAACTAGGGAAGACCGGAGACCTTTTTAAACTGGAAATGCGGAGGAGTCATCCTGGGATTTTAAAAAAATGCACAGCACTAAGAAACCGGTTAATTTAGAAGCAGCTCAGGTTGAGGGCCCGCCTGTGCTACCTTTCGCTGGAAATGCTGCAGATTGAATCAAAGAACCTCTACCTGCAGAGGCAGAGATACAAGGGGGCTGGGGTGCGCACGTTGCACCGGGCGTGCGCCTGGGGGCAGCAAACGTTTCAGGTGTGTTTTTTGTATTTTTTAGTGTTTTCCAGCTTTTGGTCTGCAGGGGCACAGCTTTTAGGCTAGCAACACCACAATTTCAGGGAGTTTTCGGGGGACTCTCCTGATGATACCACCCAAGTTAGGTGAGGTTTGGGTCAGGGGATCCAAAGTTATGGACTCCCAAAGGGGGTGCCCCCATCCCCCATTGTTTCCAATGGGAGCTAATAGGAGATGGGGGCTACATCTTTGACAGTCCATAACTTTGGACCCCCTGAACCAAATGTCACCAAACCTGGCTCATATTATCAGGACAGTCTCCTAAAGATACCCTGAAATCTTGATGCTGCTAGCCTAAAAACTGCGCCCCCTGCAGGCCTGAAACTGAAAAAAAAACACTAAAAATACAAAACACACACACAAACATGGGGGAGGGGCAGCAAAACTCAGATTTTGCACCGGGCTCCATTTTCCCTAGCTATGCCTCTGTCTACCTGCCTGGTGATAAATGAAGGCCCCTTCTGCACATGCAGAATAATGCACTTTCAATGCACTTTGCAGTTGTGGGGAATAGCCAAATCCACTTGCAAACAACTGTGAAAGTGGACTGAAAGTGCATTATTCTGCATGTGCGGAAGGGGCCCAAGGTCCCTTTCCCTCAATAAGTGCAACACCTCCCATGGCCACAGCTGTGCTGATACAAGAAGCTGGGCCTGCTAAAATCTATCGCCTTTCCTGTATATTTCGAAGCAGGCAAACGTTGAACGCTGCCATTAATGTCAGCCGCTTGTTTTCGAACACTTAGCCCATCCTCAAAACCTGTTAGTCAAAAACCGATTCGTACATGTCAGAGTCAGGCATCCCCTGAAAAAAGAACCAAATTTATTTCAACATGAGCTTGCATGGAGTCAGAGGTCATTCCTTCCAATGCAGAGAAGGGGACAGACACCCTTTTAAAGGTAAAGTTTCCCCTTCGGTCATATCCGACCCTGGGGTACCCCTGCAAGCAGTGATTTCATGGGCAAGCCGTTTTTGTGGGGTAGTTTGCCATTGCTTTCCCCGGCTATTCTTTACCCCCTAGCTATGAGCTAGGTACTCATTTACAGACCAAGGAATGGATGGATGGCTGAGTTGACCATGAGCCAGCTGCCTGGATATCTGACCCACAGGGGGCTCGAACTCCTGACCGTGTGAGGGGCAGTGCAAGCACTTAATCACTACGCCACACGGCTCTTGACACCCTTTTAGGCCTTGTTAAATACCTAGTATGCATGTGTGGTCGGGGGTGTTGGAAAGGGCTGGTGCCAAAAAACCGATCCAGCTTCCCGACTGGTATGGAACCAAACCTAATCGATATATATTTCTATGCATCTGAGGAAGTGAGTTCTGCATCACGAAAGTCTGCACAGAAATAAATTCGGCTCGTCTTTAAGCTGCTATCACACTCCTGCGCAATTTTGCTACAGTGGACTAACACGCTGACCCCTCTGGAACTCTCTAATTCTGAGCTCCCAAAGGCACCTGGTGGGCCACTGCGAGTAGCAGAGAGCTGGACTAGATGGACTCTGGTCTGATCCAGCTGGCTTGTCCTTATGTCCTTTTTTTTTAATTAAATGAGGTTTCGTATACCCCCAGCTGTAAGAGATCGGATGAAATAAAGTTTTTCTTCCTTCCTAGTTTTCAAACGCAAACCTCTGGCGCAAAAGCCGCACGCGTGGGACAGTTGTGCCACCAACGGGTCGCTTGGTATGCTGTAAACAACATGCCGATCTAATGTAAACAACAGAGACGGACTCTACACTGTTGAGGCCAGCCGGTCTTGACTGTCTCTGGGTTGCGATAAACACTGTCTGCCCGGCGTCCCCCCAGTATTTGAAAGCTACGACAAACACTGGCCTGAAATGTAAATAGCCAACGTCAGGACTGGAACGGCAGCGGGCTGCAAATTTATCTAAAAATAAAAAGAAAGCCCCCAAAATGTTGTTTGACACGTTAAAAAGAAAACCATTAGCGGCCCCAGAGGGAATGGCTGTTAGAGCTGAGGAGTGCGGTGATACAATCTTATAAAAATATGCACCGAGGAAAGATAGCAAGGTCACTTAATGGTTTTTTTTTCCTTGGGTCTGAAAAGCTGTTCTTTTCCTCTGTTGAGCTTCTGTGTTAAGAAAGTATCACGTTCCCCCCTCCTTGAAAACTGAAACCATACTGGTAAGGCTAGTTGGTGGCATCTGAAATATTTCTACGCTTGCATCCCGAAGATACATGAAGTGTATTTATTTCACGTGTGTGAAATGTATTTATGTAAAATTATTTCGCGATGCTTCCAGAGCACGTACCGTGTTTTCCCGAAAATAAGACAGTGTCTTATATTAATTTTTGCTCCCAAAGATGCGCTATGTCTTATTTTCAGGGGATGTCTTATTTTTCTGTGTTCTGTTCGTCGGGCATGCTTCCAAACAAAAACTTTGCTACGTCTTACTTTCGGGGGATGCCTTCTATTTTGCACTTCAGCAAAACCTCTACTACGTCTTATTCTCAGGGGATGTCTTATGTTCGGGGAAACAGGGTAAGAGCGGTTACGTGGGATCGAGCCGAGACGTGAGTCCAGAACCAAATTAAATAACAGCTGGATTTCCAGGCCGTTGAATAAGATTTCAATGCTCCCTTAGATATCAAAGGTCCAACTTCTCAACAACGGCCAGTCAGGCTCACATACAAGACCAGCTGACTGCTCCTGATATTCGTAGAGATTCTTCTGCTGACCATTAAGTTCCCTCCTAGACAGGCCATAAATCTTTCCAGGCCCGTTCTAAAATCCGTCTAAGCCCGGAGCCATCCCTATGGGTGGGAGTTCCACAAGTCACCTATCACCAGGTATGAAGGATAATTATGGCAGATGAGACACAAATATTGCTTGACTGCAATGCAATTTCAAAACAGAAAGCGCAGGGCTGGATCGCTCAGATCCATTCTGCTATTAGAATCCGGGGGACCGGGTTTGATTCCCCGCTCTGCCGCTTGAGCGATGGAGGCCTATCTGGTGAACTAGATTAGCTTGTGCGCCCCAAAACATTCGTACTGGGTGACCTGGGGCTAGTCACGGTTCTTCGGAGCTATCTCAGCCCCACCCACCTCACAGGGTGTTTGTTGTGGGGGGGCGTGGGGGGGAGGGAAAAGAGATTGTAAACCCCTTTAAGTCTCCTTAGAGGAGAGGAAGGGGGGATATAAATCCAAACTCCTCTTCTTCTTCTCAAGAAGAAGGTTGGGCCCTAATTCCATCTTGGGCCCTGCCTACCTCCTCCCCTTTCTTTCTTTTTTTGGCCTTTCGATCGGGCGCCTGTGTGTGTGTGTGTTTTACACAATCTTGTAGTTTTAATGTATTTATTGTTATTAACTGCTGTTGAGTTTTAATGGGTTAAGTTTTTGTGTTGTATTAATTTGCTGTTTGGAAACAGCCATGGTTGTAAGCCGCCTCGAGCCCTTCGGGGATGAGGCGGCCTATAAATTTAATAAACAAACAAACAAACAAACAAATAAATAAAGATGGATTCTTGCAACGCAACTGTGGACGAAGGCGGGAAGCGCTGTTGATAATAGAACAGACCCACGCAGACCTTAAATTTTCTCCCGCCATGCCTTGAATCAGAGCACCTGCCCTGCAAATATTATTGCTCTTTTCAGAAGACAATGTTTTCGCGAAATATAAGTTTGGAAAGGTTTTCAGTAAGTGGGATGGAGCTCCTGCGCTGAACTCTGCCCTCCCTTTGGGCGATGCCTTCTCCAGACCGGGCCATTAGCCGAGTTAAATCAATTGTGAGCCCCCCACCCCACGCTAACAGCCTGTGTGGTTCCTGACCCCCTCCCCTCTCCGGCTTTTGTTTTTTATGTTCTCCGGGGAAATTCAATTAACGGTGTCGGTCTCCTCCTCCCAGGCAGCGAGTGAGGCTATCAAGATCCTTTTTCACCGCCCTTCGACAAGCGGAGATGTGTCTGCTGATTTTTTGACTGGCGAGTTAACAAGAGCATTACGGGCCTCCGTTCTAGAAGTGACTGGATGTGATCTCTGTCATAAACAGCGTGACAGTTACGGGAATCAATCTTTCGTGACCCTATTGATTGGGACGCTCGGAAATAAATGAGACTTCGCTTGGAGGCGGAATAAATGCTTCGGAAAGGGGGCCGGAGAAAGAAGAGGAATTCCGCCCTTGTGAATTTTACTGTATTTGCCTTTCTTTTGTTTTTCTCCTGATGTGTTATCTATTAGGCCAGTGATGGCATACCTATGGCACGGGTGCCAGAGGTGGCACTCAGAGCCTCTCTGTGGGCACATGCAAACAGAGTCCCCCCCCCCCCCCCAACATCTAGGCTGGCCTGGGCCGCTGGGCTCGATTATTAGCATTAACCTAAAACCTAGTTTTGAGGAAGCAGTGTAGGTAACCCTGTTAAGCGCTGTTAAACCCCACTGATTTTCATGCGAAGAACTAAAGCTCGATCCTTTACCTGGGAGTAAGCTCAGTTGCTGGCAGTGGAGCTTGCTTCTGAGTAAACCCTCGTGACTCACCCGTTGGAAGAGTTGCACGGTTGCTTCAAAGCAAAGCCATCGACTACCACCAAGCTTACTCCTGAGTAACGCACACCTCGGAGCCAACCGTTTTTTCTAAACGAAAACCTCAGTATTCAGGTTAAATTGCCATGTTGGCACTTTGCGATAAATCAGTGGGTTTTGGGTTGCAATTTGGGCACTCGGTCTCGAAAAGGTTCGCCATCGCTGTACTAGGCGTTGTTGGGTTTCCGTCTCTCTCTCTCTCTCTCTCCCGCCTTCATGCCTTAAACACGATTTTAATAGCGCCCATTTTCAGGGAACAAATAGCGCTGAATGTAACAGCTCGGCATTTCAGTTGACAGACTTGGAAGATCCAGGATTAAAAACCGTCCCCTATGCCTGAAGATAAGTTCGGACAATTTTGATCTCTGATGAGTCACTGATACAGTTCAGAACTTAGATGATTTATTAATAAGTCACAGGGAAAAGCCAGGAAACATGTTTTCTGTTCGTAAGAATTTTTAAAGAAAACATTAACAACATTACAATGATTTTTTTTTTGGAATTCTGTGGAATTCTACAGCATTTTTGGCTGCTTCAAGTTGTTTATTTCTGTCCAGTTTTTATGCTACGGCTCGTTTACACGCTGCGGTTTTACGATTTCATTGCACTGTTCCGCTTGACAGGCACCTCGATCCAAAAGTGGCATATAAGTTTTCAGAATAAAAGAAGTGGCATATACATTTTTCAAGATACAAAAAAATATATCAAGCACTGCAGACACTTACCAGGGGTTCTGCAATCTAATCTGTCGTTTGCTTGTGTGCTCACAATTACAGATTATTATTATTATAAGAAGAAAAATTTGGATTTATACCCCACCTTCCTCTCCTGTAAGGAGACTCAAGGTGGCTTACGAACTCCTTTCCCTTTTTCTCCCCATAAGAAGAAGAAGAAGAGTTTGGATTTATATCCCCCCTTTCTCTCCTGCAGGAGACTCAAAGGGGTTTACAATCTCCTTGCCCTTCCCCTCTCACAACAAACACCCTGTGAGGTAGGTGGGAGCTCCAATAAGCTGTGACTAGCCCAAGGTCACCCAGCTGGCGTGTGTGGGAGTTTACAGGCTAATCTGAATTCCCCAGATAAGCCTCCACAGCTCAGGCGGCAGAGCTGGGAATCAAACCCGGTTCCTCCAGATTAGATAACAGACACCTTGTGAGGTAGGTGGGGCTGAGAGAGTTCTGGGAAAACTGTGACTAGCCCAAGGTCACCCAGCAGGATTGTAGGAGTGCGGGAACACATCTGGTTCACCGGATGAGCCTCCGCCACTCAGGTGGAGGAGTGGGGAATCAAACCCGGTTCTCCAGATTAGAATCCACCTGCTCTTAACCACGCTGCTCTTAACCACTGCACCACACCGGCTCTCATCTACTAGTACTAGCTATAAATACACATATAACGCTAGTTCAGATCAAGTCTGACCATTGCTCAGTCTAGCTCAGTAGGATCTCCTTTGGCCAGTGGTGACTTTCTGGGGTCTCAGATGGACACGTTTCTTTACCAAATTCCTTTCAAGTGGAGAAAAAGGAGAACGAACCGGGGAACTTCTGGATGGCCAAGCGGGCGCTCTGCCACGGAGCCACAACAACCTCTCTTCTCCCACGTCATGCCCTTCCCAACAACCATGGTGACACCATCATAAGAACATAAGAACATAAGAACAAGCCAGCTGGATCAGACCAGAGTCCATCTAGTCCAGCACTCTGCTCCTCGCAGTGGCCCACCAGGTGCCTTTGGGAGCTCACATGCAGGATGTGAAAGCAATGGCCTTCTGCTGCTGCTGCTGCTCCCAAGCACCTGGTCTGCTAAGGCATTTGCAATCTGAGATCAAGGCAGATCAAGACTGGTAGCCATAGATCAACTTCTCCTCCACAAATCTGTCCAAGCCCTTTTTAAAGCTATCCAGGTGAGTGGCCATCACCACCTCCTGTGGCAGCATATTCCAAACACCAATCACACGTTGTGTGAAGAAGTGTTTCCTTTTATTAGTCCTAATCCCCCCCCCCCAGCATTTTCAATGAATGCCCCCTGGTTCTAGTATTGTGAGAAAGATCCCAGATCCTCAAGGTAAAACTGCCCTCCTTTCTGGCAGCTGATGGACTCGTCTCCCACAGAGAGCCGAAGAAACCTCGCACTAGAGCACAGTTTCTGGTATTCAACGGATTATGAATTACTAAAGGAAAGACACGGCTACTGGATGGGGAGGGAGGTACATTTATATCACTGACAGTTTATTTCCTTTCTTGTTATAATAAAGTGGTTGCTGTTGGCAGCATCGGTCTGGACGAGAAAAATAACGTGCTTAAAAATGTACGGCACTCTCTTAACTTCGCCGGTAAAGAGGGCGATGGGCCATCCGTCACGGAGCATCTTCCGTCGTGACAACAGTTATGAGGCGCGCTCTACTGATAAACTATCCATGAAAGCTTTGGTCAGAGCTCGGATGTGGGAGGGGCGCCCTTGGGAAAGGGTTGTTCCCTCAATGTACCAGCAGTATCTTCTCTGTGTGACTCTGAACATAAGACCATAAGAACTAGCCTGCTGGATCAGACCAGAGTCCATCTAGTCCAGCTCTCTGCTACTCGCAGTGGCCCACCAGGTGCCTTTGGGAGCTCACGTGCAGGATGTGAAAGCAGTGGCCTTCTGTTGCTGCTGCTCCTGAGCACCTGGTCTGCTAAGGCATTTGCAATCTGAGATCAAGGAGGATCAAGATTGGTAGCCATAGACTCTGAATCATGAACGAGCTACCCGTCAGTGAAGAATTTCTAATTAACTGGGATTCTGTTCAGGCCAGCATCCAAGTCTCAGTTCTCCAACTAGAATTCCAGTTCCTCTCGCTCCAAATGCAGCAGTGGCGTAGGAGGTTAAGAGCTCATGTATCTAATCTGGAGGAACCGGGTTTGATTCCCAGCTCTGCCGCCTGAGCTGTGGAGGCTTATCTGGGGAATTCAGATTAGCCTGTGCGCTCCCACACATGCCAGCTGGGTGACCTTGGGCTAGTCACAGCTTCTCGGAGCTCTCTCAGCCCCACCTACCTCACAGTGTGTTTGTTGTAAGGGGGGAAGGGCAAGGAGATTGTAAGCCCCTTTGAGTCTCCTGCAGGAGGGAAAGGGGGGATATAAATCCAAAACCACCACCACCACCACCACCACCACCACCACCACCACCCCTCCTCCTCCTCCTCCTCCTCCTCCTCCTCCTCCTCCTCTTCTTCTTCTTCTTGCTATGTGGGTTCTAATCTGGAGGAACCGGGTTTGATTCCCCACTCCTCCACCTGAGTGGCGGAGGCTTATCTGGTGAACCAGATGTGTTTCCACACTCCTACATTCCTGTTGGGTGACCTTGGGCTAGTCACAGTTCTTCGGAGGTCTCTCAGCCCTACCTGCCTCACAAGGTATCTGTTGTGGGGAGAGGAAGGGAAAGGAGCCTTGAGTCTCCTTCCAGGAGAGAAAGGTGGGGTGTAAATCCAAACTTTGCTTCTTCGTCTTCTCTGTGAACTTTTCAGCACTTTTTCCTAGCTGGACAGCTCCAAGTGGAAATTGAGCCGGTCCAGGGACTAGGTTGAAAGCCATCTTTTCCAATTCCAATTCTTTTTTTAATAAACGAAGTCCCCAAAGGTAAGACAGGTGGGACCATTCTGTCCCGGAAGTGTCTCGTTTTAGCGGACCGCTTTGATTTCTAAGCCACGGTTCATTTCTGAATTGGGATCTGTGGATCGAAACGATCCGACTCGACTCCACATGTAACCACACACGAGTCCTGTTCAGGGCCCGCCCCCCCCCCCCCCTGGTCCCGGTGATGAAATGGATGTCTCTTCCTTTTAAAAATTCCAAATGTAAAAGTTGGATCGAAGCAAGCGCTGAATATATTTACATTTGTGTGGCATTTGTGTGGAAGATGCTGCCACAGGAGGTGGTGATGGCCACTAACCTGGACAGCTTTAAAAGGGGCTTGGACAGATTTGTGGAGGAGAAGTCGATCTCTGGCTCCCAATCTTGATCTTCCTCGATCTGAGGTTGCAAAGGCCTTAGCAGACCAGGTGCTCAGGAGCAGCAGCAGTAGCAGCAGCAGGTCATTGCTTTCACATCCTGCATGGGAGCTCCCAAAGGCACCGGATGGGCCACTGTGAGTAGCAGAGTGTTGGACTAGATGGACTCTGGTCTGATCCAGCAGGCTATTTCTTGTGTTCTTACATTCTTATAAGGGGCTTGGTCAGATTGAGGGAGGAGAAGTCGATGTATGGCTACCAATCTTGATCCTCCTTTATCTGAGATTGCAAATGCCTTAGCAGACCAGGTGCTCGGGAGCAGTAGCAGCAGAAGGCCATTGCTTTCACATCCTGCATGTGAGCCCCCAAAGGCACCTGGTGGGCCACTGCGAGTAGCAGAGTGCTGTCAGTGGTGGCGAACTTTTGGCACTCCAGATGTTATGGACTACAATTCCCATCAGCCCCTGCCAGCATGGCCAATTGGGACTAGATGGACTCTGCTCTGATCCAGCAAGGCTCTTTCTTATGTTCTTACACCATTTTTGGCCCCCCCCCCCCCCCCCCCATGCAGCACATAGTCGACTCAAGATTTGTACAGGAAACCATGGTGGTCAGTGAAATGAATGGGTTGAAGGAAGGGCGTAAGAAAATTCATGGGATACCGGAGTTACTTGCGATCTGCCTGAGCTTTTCCTAAAACGTTTACCTGTCAATAGCTAGGATCCGATCGCAAGTCATGAAATACTCCTTTATCGCTCCTTGTGGTTAACTTTCCAAGTAATTTGGACTTTGTTCTTTTTTTAAAAAAAAATTAAGCATATGTTTACCCTGGTCTCGTTGTGTATGTTTGGTACGCAGGTTTACGTCCCGGACGACTTTAACGCCACTTTGGGAAGGACGGCCAACAAGCAAGTGTTCGAAGGCCTGACCACGGGCATCCTGAGAATCGTGGCCGTGGTGCTGGGGTGTCTGATATCCAGCGTGCCTTACGGAAACAATCAGACCTGTGCCCCAAAACTGCTCCAGGAGATGAAAAGCAAGACGTCGCCCGTTGAGGCCTTTAACACTAGGATACAAGACCTCATTAGGTAAGAGAAGGGGTGCCGTGTCGGCGATTTTCGAGTGTTTCCAAAGCTGAAAGAAAAGGCGAACAGTCCGGCCGCAGCATAACTACCTGGCCATAAATGAAATTCATCCTTCCCCAAATTGTGGTTGATGGTTGGGCCTTAAACTGGTCATGTGACAGAGTTTAAGTGTGCCTAGGAGACAGAGGCATATCGGGGGGGGAACGGTGCCCAGAGACAGGCCACGCCTCCCCGAGGCATGGCCCCAGCCTTAGTGCTTATAAAAGCAGGTTTCAGAGGTCGGGGGGATGGCAGTCGCTTCTGGCCTCCCCAGAGGGGAGGGCAGAAGGGACTGCCGGCTGGGAGCCAGGAGCAAGGGGGAGTGGCAGCGGGGGGGACGGCAGCTTGGCGCCCTCGACCCTGCCCATGTCGATGATTGAGGGCAGCGTCTTCCTGGTCATATGGGGGGCAGATATGGGGGGCAGGTCCCCCTTGTCCCTGGGTAAATATGCCACTGCTAGGAGATCACCCAGAGTACAGAAGAAGATGTTTAGGCAGGGGTGGATATCTCTGTTGGAATTCAAAACACTTAGGAGTCTTCTGTTCCAGCTGCAGCCGCCCTGGCGAAATTACTGTGCGCTGTAACCCGAGCTCTTTCTTCAAAGTCACTGACCCAAACAAACGTCCTCACCCTCCCAAGAATGTGCCGCGCACAAACCGGCCGCTTCCTTCCATGCTGTTTTGCGGTTCGGCGCAATCGCTCCATCTTTTAATACCTTGTCAGCTCTTCACTTGATCGAACGGGTCGCGGCTCTGCCACTCCCGCCGGCTTGATGAGATTGCCGTCTTGACACACCGCTCGGGTTTTTTAAAAATTGACTTCAGACTCGCGTCTGCCAGGTTTCTCCATGTCTCGTTCATTTTAGCAAACGCTGAAGGCATGTCTCAGTTAATAAAGAACCTCAAGGGGGTGTTTCTGCTGCTCTTTTGATTCTCTCATGCTGCGGCAGCTCCAAATGTCCAAACTCTTCGACTTTAATCCATGGGAGTCAAATCAAAATGGGCTTTGGCCATTGTCCCGCTCCTTGCACACCCATAAGGAATAGCAAAATCTTCCTGCCTCCATGGTCAGTAATGGAGGACCCTGGTGCGAATTCAGAGCCAAGAAGCTGCCCTGCAGTGCCTCTGTTTAGTTATCAGTGACTTAATCGGGAGCCAGCGTGGCGTAGCGGTTAAGAGCAGGTGCACTCTAATCTGGAGAGCCGGGTTTGGTTCCCTGCTCTGCCGCTTGAGCTGTGGAGGCTTATCTGGGGAACTAGATAAGCTTGTGCACTTCCACACACGCCATCTGGGTGACCTTGGGCTAGTCACAGCTTTTCGGAGCTCTCTCAGCCCCACCCACCTCACAGGGTGATTTTTGTGGGGGAAGGGAAAGGAGTTTGTAAGCCCCTGAGTCTCCTTACAGGAGAGAAAGGGGGGATATAAATCCAAACTACTCCTCCTCCTGCTGCTGCTGCTGCTGCTGCTCCTCCTCCTCCTCCTCCTCCTCCTCCTCCTCTTCTTCTTCTTCTTCTTCTTCTTCTTCTTCTTCTTCTTCTTCTCCTCCTCCTCCTCCTCCTCCTCCTCCTCATGGGGAAGATGCCGTACAGAGATTTTTAAAAAACTGTTTCTTCCCTTCGAATGTTCTCCCCTCCCCCACCTTTGGTCACATCATCTCTTTCCATCGTCTTTTCTGAAGGATATGAAAGGGGCACGTTCAATTTTTCAAGGAGATCTTAATAAATTACATTTTTTTTGTCTCCTCAGAAACCCCTCTTGCCCTGGTCCTGACACCGATTGTCCTGCCTTGACCTCTTTCACTATATATACTTGCGTCTTTCTCTTCCATGGGGGGGGAGCTGGACCAGGTCAGAAAGGGATGAAGGCAAATTATTCCTCCTCCACTACCCTGTCCTGTTGCAAGGATCTCTCAATTCTCAGAGGAGCTTCGGGACAAACAGCGGGGCAGGCGGGTTAAAATCTGCTCTACCAACAGCTTCTCTGAACTATCCAAGTCTCAGGCGTCCGTAGCAGCAAGCCCTGCCGTTTTTAAAATTGTCACCTGCTCCGTTGTTCTAAAGTACACCTTTTACATTTCTTCCCAGTCTCAGGAGTTCAGGCTTCTTAACTACCTAGCGAAATAGAAAATACTAAAATGCTATATTGAATTTGAAACGACCCCCATTAAAATTACGAGTTATCTCGCTTAACATCAGGGCATTGAAAGAGACTTCATTTTTTTAATGTTACCTTAGACAGGAGGGTTTGTGATCCACAAAGCAGTTGTATTTTACTTTGCCTTGTTAAAACAGCTATACCAATACTTTCTTGGGCTGGTCGCACTGGCTAATATCTCAGCCCGGTGGCCAAGTTCCCTGTAATGTCGATGTTACATTATGTTGCATGATAATCAAGATCACCTTACCCAGAGGTGGGATCCAGCAGGTTCTCACCAGTTCCCGAGAGTGGGTTACTAATTATTTGTGTGTGCCGAGAGGGGGTTACTAATTGGGTCTGCTTTTCCGTTAGAAATTCCATTAGGTCCCAAAATCATAAAGTCCTGTTGTTTCCTATGTGGCTGGTTAGCAAAGGTAGAAAACGGGATAATTCTCCCTGTTGGGCTGTTTTAAAAACATGTTTTAGAAATATGGTGAAGTTCCTTGTTTAAGGAAAGTCTCCTTCTTTTGATTTCTAGAAACCAAATTAAGTATTTGAAAGTATTAAGTATTGGACAGGCAGTCAATTAGAGGAGAAGTCGTTGTTTCTGTTGGCAGTAGACGACGATAGGACTTGCTATAATGAGTTTAAATTATGGACAGACAGATACCAGCTGGAAACTAGGAACTTTTTTTTTTTACAGTAAGAGTTTTTTATAGTAACAGAGAAATTATGAATGCCCCGCCCCCGGAATGCCCGGCCACGCCCCCGTCATGCTCCGCCCCGCCCCATTGGCGCTACGCCACTGTTTGAATCCCTCTACCATGGGAACCTGTTACTAAAATCCCACCACTGACCTTACCTCAGATTCAAATCTCTCAGAGCAAATTTCTGCTGCATAGGAAGAGATTCCCCACGCAACGATATTTCCGTATCCTATGAACGTGCCCATTAGTCAAAATCAGCATCAGTGGCCTTGTTCCGAATGCCACCATTGAGGACCACATGAGTAGAGACCAAACGCAGGGCCTTTTCTGTGATGGCTCCCTGACTGGTTAATTGTCCTCCCCACAGCGGGTTGGCAGCACCTAACCTGTTCACTTTTAAGTGCCGAGTGAAAACTTTGTGATTCCTCCAGTTACCCCCGCTGGGTGACTTCTGCTCTTCCCTCACACTTGATTACGATGTTTTGGTTTTCATTTACTGTTGTATTCATTATTTTATCATATTACTCTTCTGATAACTTGTCTTTTTGTTTCTAATTTAGTGTTATGGGATTGTGCTTTAATTGCCTCTTGTGAGTCACCTTTTGTAGATAGACTAGCGACCAATATTTTGAATAAATAACTATAAACACCAAGGATACAAAATAGAAAGCAGGAAGTTTGGGAGGAAGCTCTCTTGAACACGTCAAGGGGGATCCTTTTAAAATGAGCGCGTTTCAATATTGGGGGGCAGGTCTGGTATAACGAAGATGAATCCTAGAGGTGGAAGAGACCCCAAGGGCCATCAAGTCCAACTCTCTGCCATGCAAGAACACACAATCAAAGCACTCCTGACAGATGGCCATCCAGCCTCTCTTTTAAAACCTCCAAAGAAGGAGACTCCACCACACTTCGAGCAGTGGTGGGATCCAAAAATTTTAGTAACAGGTTCCCATGGTGGTGGGATTCAAACTGAGGCGTACCGCTAATGGGGCTGGGCGGGGCATGACGGGGGCGTGGCATTCTGGTGGTGGGGCATTCCTGGGCGGGGCTGTGGCAAGGACGCAGCCACTGCGCCGGTCCTTGGGCGGGAAACGAATGTACGCAGGCGCAGGCTGCCACGCACGCCGGTGCACCTCCTGCTAGACTGCTTCAAGTTCTGCGCCCTACTGCTGAGAGGAGAGGCGTAACTAAGGCAAAAATCACGTGGCAAAATCACCAATTAGTAACCCCCTCTCGGCACACACAAATAATTAGTAACCTACTCTTGGGAACCTGTGAGAACCTGCTGGATCCCACCTCTGACTTCAAGGCAGTGAATTCCACTGTCGAACAGCCCTGATTGTCAGGACTGTTCTTCCTAATGTTTCGGTGGAATCTCTTCTCCTGCCCCTTGACTCCATTACTCCGTGTCGTAGTCTCCGAGGCAGCAGAAAACAGGCTTGCTCCCTCTTCGACATGACATCCCTTCAAATATTTAAACACAGCTATCATGTCCCTCCTCAACCTTCGCTTCTCCCGACTAAACATCCCCAGCTCCCTCAGTCTCTCTTCGTAGGGCCTGGATTCCAGACCTTTGACCATTTTGGTGGCCCTCCTCTGGACACGTTCCAGCTTGTCGCAGGCTAAATTAAGAAGGCGACAAAAACCAGAAGCAGACACCTGGTTATCAAGACCGGCGACCTTTTAAAAATCCGCACACATCCACACACCCAAACAGGTTTTTCAAAGAGTGTGGAATTTCAGTCTGCTGCGTTTTCAAATTGGGAGGTCCGCGGCTGGATATTTTTGTGCCGCTGACACCCGACACCGGCCGAACCAAGTGCAGGCGTCCCCCTCTGCGCTCAGAATCAGGCCGGGCCTCTCACCGGAGGCATTTTCACGGATCTGATTCTAATGGAGGAATGAAAGGCAAGATGTCACGGGAATAGGACAATTAGGTGGCTTTTCAAACGGGGATTGTCAGCAAGAGCCATTTGCTCCGTAGCCAGTTTGTTTCGTGTTTTGGTGCCAGGCTGACGGAAATCGGCACATGCCGTGTGAGTTGGACCACCTTACAGCCGTGGAGGGAAGCGACCAATCGAAGGAAAGATTAGAAAGCCACGCTCATGCATAATTACAGACATTGTAGTCCGGATTTTTCAATATCTTCCCCTAAAATGGAGCAGCAGTGGCGTGGGAGGTTAAGAGCTCGTGTATCTAATCTGGAGGAACCGGGTTTGATTCCCAGCTCTGCCACCTGAGCTGTGGAGGCTTATCTGGGGGATTCAGATTAGCCTGTACAATCCCACACACGCCAACTGGGTGACCTTGGGCTAGTCACAGTTCTTCAGAGCTCTCTCAGCCCCACCTACCTCACAGGGTGTTTGTTGTGAGGGGGGAAAGGCAAGGTCAGCCCCTTTGAGTCTCCTGCAGGAGAGAAAGGGGGGATATAAATCCAAACTTTTCTTCTTCTTCTTCTTCTTCTTCTTCTTCTTCTTCTTCTTCTTCTTCTTCTTCTTCTTCTTCTTCTTCTTCTTCTTCTTCTTCTTCTTCTTCTTCTTCTTCTTCTTCTTCTTCTTCTTCTTCTTCTTCTTCTTCTTCTTCTTCTTCTTCTTCTTCTTCTTCTTCTTCTTCTTCTTCTTCTTCTTCTTCTTCTTCTTCTTCTTCTAAAATAGCATTTATTTATTTATACTTATTTATTCCAAACCTGTATTAGCCACCTTCCTTCCTTATGGAGCTGGAGGTGGCGTATAACGTGGATAAAATACTACACATACACATATACCATTTAGGACCACTCAAATCAAATGTAGTCCTAAATAAAACTTGTTTTAAGGCACCCTGAGTCCATCATTGGGAAGGGCGGCCTATCCATCAAATAATTCAATTCAATTCAATAAGCCTTTATTGGCATATACGATAGTATAAAAATATATACACAATAGTATACACGATAGTATAAAAATACAGTTCCAGTTAAAAAGTGAATAGTAAAAAACTTCGCGTTTCAGTTTACAAACTTCTGACAAAAACTTTGCCACTATAAGGCAACAATGAAAATCCTGACAATTTAAAAGCGTAACTACTTTATCTGATTCAGTATAATCAATCATAGAGTCTATAGCTTGGGATAACAGGTTGGATCGGAGTTCTTGGTATAATAAGCAGTTCAGGAGAATGTGTGGGATGGAATCCAGCTGTCCTATGCTACAGGTACAGAACCTATTATCGCTTGGAAGACCTTTAAGTCTTCCTCTATGTAGCGGAGATGGCATGATGTTAAATCTAGCCGGCATATAGGCTCTCCTGTGTATGGGATTTGTGAACGCTGTAATATAATAGGCTGGGTATCCCTGCGTGAAAGGAATTGACATATTTGTTGGTGAACAAGATTTATTTGCCAAGCTCTGCAGTTGTTGATAGTCCATTGCTAACAGTCTCTCTTTAATGAGGGCAAAAGTTTCAGTCAAGGTTAGCATATTGAAGGCGTCACTGTCATAACCCAGTTCCCCGATCTTTGCTGTAACTATGGTGCACCATTTTGAATGGTGGAGTTCATCAAATAATAAATAAGGAGCGGCCAGGTTTTAAACCAATTTAAGTCGGTCACGTTTACGTTGAAGTTGATTCTGTCGCTCAAATAGCAGAATTGGTCGCCGAAGCGGGCAAGGTGGCTGGCATTGATTCCGTCTGTCTCCCTTCCTCCGTCTCTCTCTTTGCCTAGCTACGTAGGGAACATTGGACTGATTGAAAAGCTGAGCTGCTGCTTCCTGTCGGTCCAAGGCCCGATTGACGAAAATCCCAAAATAGCAGCTTTTTTGCAGAACGCCACCGCTGCCTTGCAGGGCTTGTGCCAGCTGTGTTTTGCCGTCAACGGAAGGTAAGTGGTTTTTGCCGCGATCACGTCAGATTGATGCCGGGCGCGTGTAGAAGAAGCAGCGGGCACCCGCCTCACAGAGCCCGCTGTGCAAAGCTAGATCAGAAGCAGATTAAAAAAAAACCCCTCAGCATTGCCTGTTAAACCCTCACCTTAAAAAAAAAAATTGCCTCATAATTAATTATGAGCCCCGTGGCGCAGAGTGGTAAGCTGCAGTACTGCAGTCCAAGCGCTGCTCATGGCCCGAGTTCAATCCCGAAAGAAGTCGGTTTCTGGTGGGTCATCTCAAGGTCGATTCAGCCCTCCATCCTTCCGGGGTTGGTAAAATGACTACCCAGTTTGCCGGGGATAAAATGTACATGACTGGGGAAGGCATTGGCAAACCACCCCGTAAATATAGTCTGCCCTAGTAAATGTGATGTGACGTCATTCCCATGAGTCAGTAATGACCCAGTGCTTGTACGTCAATTGATCCCAACGGTTTTATCTTTTATTTGCCCGCGTGGTGTAGTGGTTAAGAGCAAGTGCACTCTAATCTGGAGAACCGGGTTTGATTCCCTGCTCTGCCGCTTGAGCTGCGGAGGCTTATCCGGTGAACCAGATTAGCTTGTGCACTCCAACACATGCCAGCCGGGTGACCTTGGGTTAGTCACCGTTCTTTGGGGTTCTCTCAGCCCCACCCACCTCACAGGGTGTTTGTTGTGGTGGGGAGAAGGGAGATCGTAAGCCCTTTTGAGTCTCCTTACAGGAGAGAAAGGAGGGTAGTTTACCATCTAGGCTACCATTTACTGTGGCTCGCCTCCCTCCCTCTCCCCCAATTTCCCCTGGGAGAATTTTAATGAAAAATGGGGTTGGTCGGACGCCTTCCTATTATTATATTATTAGTATAGTGTTACCGCTGTTTTAAAGATTTTAATAACTTATTTATTGTATTTTAAGTTGTTGTACACCGCCCAGAGCCCCTAGGGGATGGGGCGGTATAAAAATGTAAACAATAAATAAATAAATAAATATAAATCCAAACTCTTCTTCTTCGTTTCTCATTGGCCTTTTTTATTGAGACTGTAGTTGAATTAGAACTATAAAAGACAATGTGGAAACAAAGTGGGGCCGCCGTCCCTTTTTGTCACCCAGGTTTTTATGAATTTTAGAAATTGCTTCGCAAAGAAGTTGAAACGAAAGAGCCCGGGGGACCCTGTATAACAATCATGTAATAAGAACGAAGAGGAGGCCCCAACTAGGGTACAGTGAAGCCCTAATTAAGACATTTACAGTCAAGTTAGGATTTTGATTCCCATGGCAACCCTCAAAAACGACGATGGTGCCGTCAGATGTAGCTAAAGGACCTTTGCACTAATCTGACAGCATAAATTCCAATAGTGTTATAGAACTGTTAATATTTGGCTATTGAACTGAAGGAACCCATAACTGTGAAGATCGGCGTGTTCATCATGAAATACAAGCTTCTTTTTTTTTTTCCTTTTATTGGCGTGGTCTTAAATTAGATTTAACGGTATCTTGCCTTTCAGTTTTTTAAAGAGAGATATTACCAACGATAACGGTTCGATTTCTCTTTCTCGTCCCCAAAGAGGGAGAGCTGCCCTTTTCTAACAGTTTTAGTAATTGGAATTTAGTAATTAAAATGTTTAGTAATCAGAATTAGAATTTAGTAATTTAGGAATTAGAATTTAGGAATTAGAATTTAGAAAAGAGAGAAGAAGAGAAAGAAGAAGAAGACATTTAATTCATACCCCCTCCTTTCTCTCCTGTAAGGAGACTCAAGGTGATTTACAAGCTCCTTTCCCTTCCTTTCCCCACAACAGACACCTTGTGAGGCAGGTGGGGCTGAGAGAGTTCTTGAAAGAACTGTGACTAGCCCAAGATCCCCCAGCAGGAATGCAGGAGAAGAGTTTGGATTTATATCCCACCTTTTTCTCCTGCAAGGAGACGCAAGGTGGCTTTCCCTTCCTCTCCCCACAACAGACACCTTGTGAGGCAGGTGGGGCTGAGAGAGTTCTTGAAAGAACTGTGACTAGCCCAGGGGTAGGGAACCTTTAACACTCAAAGAGCCATTTGGACCCGTTTTCCACGGGAAAAGAAAACACTTGGAGCTGCAAATAATTTTTGACATTTAAAATAAAGATAACACTATATATATAGGGGTTTTTTTACCTTTTACTCCACTCATTCTGAGAAGCGCATGGATGTGCCCGGCAAGGATGAAGCCGGTGGCTCAGCCTCGCCGACCGCCGGGAAAGCGCCCGCCCCGCTCCAACGGGGCGGGCGAGAGGGAAAGCCCGCAGCGTGGCCCAGCCGACCGTGGGCAGTTGGTGCGCCCGCCCTGCTGCCTGCAGGGTGGGCAAGGATGGGGCCGGCGGCTCGGCTTGTGGAGCCACAGTGCAAGGGCAGAAGAGCCGCATGCGGCTCTCGAGCCGCAGGTTCCCTACCCCTGGACTAGCCCAAGATCCCCCAGCAGGAATGTAGGAGAAGAGTTTGGATTTATATCCCACCTTTTTCTCCTGCAAGGAGACTCAAGGTGGCTTTCCCTTCCTCTCCCCACAACAGATACCTTGTGAGGCAGGTAGGGCTGAGAGAGCTCCGAAGAACTGTGACTAACCCAAGGTCACCCAGCAGGAATGTAGGAGTGTGGAAACACACCTGGCTCACCAGATAAGCCTCTGCCACTCAGGTGGGGAATCAAACTTGGTCCTTCAGATTAGAGTCCTCTGCTCTTAACCACTACAGGCCAAGCGGGGCTCATCAAATCTTGGAAACTAGTTTGGGTCGGCCCTGTTTCGTATTTGGATGGGGGACTACCGCCCAGCATTGCTATGCAGAGGCAGACCACCCCTAAATGTCTCTTGCCTTGGCAACCCCCTGAGGAGTCTCTTGCCTTGAAAACCCCCAAGAAACAAGGGCTGCTGGGCCAACCTCACCGGAGAACTGCAGCCTGTTTTTCACCCAATAAGTCAAAAAGGCTGGCGGTTTCTCAAGAGCCTCGGATGAAGAGGTGGGATTATACAGCAGACCAAAAGTGTTACGGGCTTGACAACTTCTTGGGCTCGGTCCCAAAATCATTGAAGTGACCGGGAACTGTTCCAAAGGCGTCAGCGGCTTTCACGTCCAGTCTTCTACGAACGTCGCACCGGTGGCTATAAAAGAGGCCTAACGGGAACAGGCCTTGGCAGCGCCGGACAAAATCTCCCCAGCTAGCCGCACACACACAAAACATCCCCCAAACAGTATATCTGCAAGTCCACCCCTGCTTTTGAGAGCAAAAACGCGACTCGGCCGCTGCCTCTTCTTCGGAAAGGGGGGGGGGGGAGGACAGCGCTGGAATCTTCGTCACCGGCCAATTAATCTCAGGGTTGAATTGTTGGCTCGAGTATCCTTGGAATACGCTGAGAGTTTTGTGCACAAGAATAAGGGGAAAAAAGAGGTCAGGTCAGAAAGATGCTATGGACGCGGGCGTCTTTGTGTTGTATTTTATTGCCGCAATTAAGATAATGCCCGTTTTGGCCGCTAACCCAGCAAATAAAACATAAGCAGTGTATGCTCCGGGGACAGGCTGTTCTAGTCCCTTCTGCCAGTGGACGGTATAATCAGTGCACGATGAAGACTGCAAGCGAAAGGGGAATTCGGCAATTGGAATAAGACCTCTCTGTTCCCATCTGTACTTGGCCCGCACGGTCCGTCGCCCCCCTCCAGGGAAATAACACATGTCGTGTTTACGTACCTTGGGTCGGCCACAATACGACATGTCTGCAAGTCTGTTATCGGAGCATATTTGGTATGAAGGCTCTGACTAGGGCCGTGGTGGCGTACCTATGGCACTCCAGATGTTCATGGACTACAATTCCCATCAGCCCGTGCCAGCATGGCCAATTGGACTACAATTGGCCAATTGGACTACAATTCCCATCAGCCCCTGCCAGAATGGCCAATTGGACTACAATTGGCCAATTGGACTACAATTCCCATCAGCCCCTGCCAGAATGGCCAATTGGACTACAATTGGACTACAGTTGGCCAATTGGACTACAATTCCCATCAGCCCCTGCCAGCATGGCCAATTGGACTACAATTGGAGTACAATTGGCTAATTGGACTACAATTCCCATCAGCCCCTGCCAGCATGGCTAATTGGACTACAATTGGACTACAATGGGCCAATTGGACAACAATTCCCATCAGCCCCTGCCAGCAAGGCCAATTGGACTACAGTTGGACTACAATGGGCCAATTGGACTACAATTCCCATCAGCCCCTGCCAGCATGGCCAATTGGACTACAGTTGGACTACAATTGGCCAATTGGACTACAATTCCCATCAGCCCCTGCCAGCATGGCCAATTGGCCATTGGTTTGCCACCACTGGACTAGGGTCTAGGTTTGAGTCCCCACTCTGCCATGGAAGATTGCTGGATGACGTTGAGCCAGTCACCTTCGCTTCACTTAACCTACTTCACTGGGTTTCTTTTGAGAATGTTGTTTTGAAAGCCGGTGTGGTGTTGTGGTTAAGAGCAGGTGCACTCTAATCTGGAGAACCAGGTTTGAGTCCCCGCTCTGCCGCTTGAGCTGCAGAGGCTTATCTGGGGAACCAGATTGGCTTGTGCACTCCAACACATGCCAGCTGGGTGACCTTGGGCGAGTCACAGTTCTTCGGAGCTCTGTCAGCCCCACCTACCTCACAGGGTGTTTGTTGTGAAGGGGGGAAGGGCAAGGAGATTGTAAGCCCCTTTGAGTCTCCTTACAGGAGAGAAAGGGGGGGGGGATATAGATCCAAACTCTTATTCTTCTTCAACAGGGATGGAAGAGTGGGATAGAATTTTCTGCCCTACTTATGACCCCCCAGGACTCTAGATCTGGGGCAGACCAATTTCCCCTTTCTCCGTTTCCCAGCTGCTCTCAACAGTCCAAAAACAGGCAGCATCCTCAGTCCTCATCATATACGTTCAATCCGTCTCTGTCTCAGAGAACTGCAGAAGAAGAAGAGTGTGGAGACTCAAAGGGGCTGACAAGCTCCTTTCCCTTCCTCTCCCCACAACAGACACCTTGTGAGGCAGGTGGGGCTGAGAGAGTTCCCAAGAACTGTGACTAGCTCAAAGCCACCCAGCAGGAATGTGTTGGAGTGCACAAGATAATCTGATTCACCAGATAAGCCTCCACAGCTCAGGCTGCAGAGTGGGGAATCGAACCCGGTTCTCCAGATTAGAGTGCACCTGCTCTTAACCGCTACGCCATGCTGGCTCTCTCCCTTTCCCCCACTTGCCTGTTTATCTGCTTGTATTCCAGTCAACTGGTTTACATGCCAGGAGGTTAATGCCGGACAACATCTATTTATTTTAATTGTGGAAGATCACTGCTGCTAGTGTTTTAATGTTTAATTTATTTATTGTTTTAATTGAAACTATTTGCTGTCTTCAAATGTTGATTGGTTTGTAAACCGCCCTGAGCCCTTCGGGGGTAGGGCGGTCTATTAAATGTAATTAATGATGATGATGATGATGATGATGATGATGATGATGATGATGATGATGATGATCCTTCATTGGCTTCTTTGGCAGATCTTGGAGTATATTTGATAACTCCCACCAGGATCCTACAGGATTCACAGTGGCTCTCGCGGCCACGGACCTGGTTGGGGTTCTGCACATGCTCTACTGCATCCTCTTCCACGGCACCATCGCGGACGCAAGCGCAGCGAGCCCAAAAGAGAGTTACGTGGAGAATACCATCCAAGTGGCCCTTCATAGTTTACGCCTCTTTAATAGTTTCGCCGTCCTCGACCTGCCAGCTTTCCAGGTAATGCGCCTGCACCCCTGTTGAGAATCACAGTGTAGGTTGTTATGCTTCTGTGAACATGGGCTCAAATCCAATAGAATTCCACTTCGCCAACGGCTCTCCCGACACAAGCACCCTCTCCAAGTTCCCAAGAGTCAGGGGCCCCTCTAGGACAGTGGTGGCGAACCTTTGGCACTCCAGAGGTTATGGACGACAATTCCCATCAGCCCCTGCCAGCATAGCCAATTGGCCACGGTGTCAGGGGCTGATGGGAATTGTAGTCCATAACATCTGGAGTGCCAAAGGTTTGCCATCACGGCTCTAGGACAGCGTTTCCCAACATCGCTGGCCTTCTGAACCCCTCTGGAATTCTGACACGCTGCGGCAGGGGCGGCCACAAAATGGCTGCCGTCAAACAACTGCACGTTAGAAGGTGGTTGCCACTCCGGATCACGTTCAAGGTTCTGGTTTTGACTTAAGGCCTTGAGTGGTCTGGAACCCTTGTACCTTCGAAGCCACGTCTCCCCATATTGTCCACGGAGGACACTCCAGTCCTCCAACAGTACTTTACTGGTGGTCCCTGGCCCCAAAGACATTTGGTTGGCCTCGACCAGAACCAGGGCTTTTTTGGCTCATGGAACTCTCTGTCACTTGACACCAGGGCCCTGCGGCATCTTAGTTGATTCTGTAGGGCAGTGATGGCGAACCTTTTCGAGACTGAGTGCCCAAATTGCAACCCAAAACCCACTTATTTATCGCAAAGTGCCAACACGGCAATTTAACCTGAATACTGAGGTTTTAGTTTAGAAAAAACAGTTGGCTCCGTGGCACACGTTACTCGGGAGTAAGCTTGGTGAAGCAACCGTGCAACGCTTTGAATGGGTGAATCATGACCCTAGGAGGGTTTACTCAGAAGCAAGCCCCATTTCCAGCAACCAAGCTTACTCCCAGGTAAAGGATCATGCTCAGGCCAGCCTAGGTGTGTGTGTGAGGGTGATTTTCTGCCCCCCCCCCCACAATGAACTCTGTGAACGGGTGCCCACAGAAAGGGCTCTGAGTGCCACCTCTGGCACCCGTGCCATAGGTTCGCCATCGCTGCTGTAGGGCCTGTAAGACCAAGATGTTCCACCGGGCTTTCGGTTGATGAGTCCAGTTAACTCATTAATCTGATGAGTCATCCCCTCTACCTTGCGAATTTCCCCTTGTAGTAACAGAAGTAAAGTACCCCTCTTCCCCCCCCCCCCAATTGCTAGGACATTATTTATATCAAGAGGGGGGCCCCCGAAATAATTTTCAGGCTTGGATTCTTTATTAAATAGCGCCCCAGAAATAGCGCACCAGAGAAACGTCTGATTTTAGCATCAGATCCCCATTATATTTTGATCCTGTGTTTTAACCTCACCGTTAACCCCTGAGCCCGGCTTCTGCCAGGAACGGGCAGGGTATAAATACAATAAAATAAAATCTTCGGTCACACGGCGAAGAGTCTGGCGCTGTGGCGGCAGCTGCTGCCGATGCAGCATTTTTTTAAAAAATTGCACAGCTGCTAGTTTTCCTCTTTTTGGGAGGGTCGGGGTGGGGGAGACTCGGTTGAATAGTGGAGACAAATTAATTCGTTCACAGGAGGTTTGGGAGCTCGAGCATCGCAGTCTTACGCCGGACAGCCGGCGTGAGAATTAACATGCGCTCAAATAGTCCCATGGTCCGGAGGGTCCGTATTCCATTTATCTCGACAGTCTAAACACATTGGAAGGTGTCAGAGAGAAACAGTGCAGGATCCCAAACCGCCAGAGCCGTTTGTTAGCGGAGGAAATGCTGTTCGGCCTTGAAAAATGGTTTTTAGGTTTTATGTATAAACTTCGTTTGGCCCGTGTTGTTATCGGAGAAGGTTAAATGCAGGAAGCGTAGGCCAGGAGCATGCATGAGCATGGGGGGGGGGGGGGGGGCGTTGAACTCAAGAGGGTGTTCCCACATAATATAATACCCTGTTTTCCCTAATATAAGACATCCCCGAAAAATAAGACATAGTAGAGGTTTTGCTGAAGTGCGAAATATAAGGCATCCCCCGAAAGTAAGACGTAGCAAAGTTTTTGTTTGGAAGCATGCCCGACGAACAGAACACAGAAAAATAAGACGTCCCCTGAAAATAAGACATAGCGCATCTTTGGGAGCAAAAATTAATATAAGACACTGTCTTATATTCAGGGAAACACGGTATCAAGTAATAAACGATGGCGGGACGCAGCCTTCCACGACAGTCAGATCCCAACAAAGCGAATGGGCAGTCTGTACTCACCTGCCCATGTATTCCAACAGCAGTTGTGTAGGTGTTTCTGAGAGGTGTCGCCTATGGCATTACGCAGCAAAGACTGAAAATTATTATTGGGATGCATTCGGGACAGCTACATTTCTGCCCTTCCCCGTAATTTTAAGAGCATCTCTCGTACGCCAGCCCCAAGGCAGGGAGCCGAGGAGACGTACGCAAATGACAGATATTTTTTCCCACAGTCCTGTAGAGTCGTTTCGTCCAACGGAGTCGACTTTGATGTTCGTTCCTCATGCATCACTTTTCCCCTCTGACCCCGGGCCGCTTTTTCTGGCTGACATGTTTATTAAATAGAGGCTGCCGGCCGCATAGATAAAATGGACTTCTCTGGCATCTCCCCACGAGAATCGGTTGGTCTGTTTTCAACAAGGCAGTCCTCCCGCTGCCAAAAAAATATTACAGCCCGGTGGCCAATGAGGATTCCCCCCCCCTTTTGCAATATATCTTACCAAGCAATTATTTTTAAAGGATTACTTGTTGCAGGGAGATGTCTATGCAGAAATCCAAGTCTGAGGTTTTGGAGAGCAGGGATTTGTGATGAGGAGCCGGGAAAAGCCCGGGGGGGTGGGTGGGGGTTGAGCTATAAAATCCTCCAGAATTGGGATGTCACTCCCACTGCAAAACCACAGGAATATCAATGCATTGAGGCGACGCTCTAGCATTCACCCAAAACTCTATGGTAAAACCTTAGAATTTCAGGTGCGTGTGACAGCACTGCCCTGATGCTTCGACGTCACTTCCTGTTCATGCCAGAAAGTGATATTGCAGTGCCAGGGGACATCGGGCAAGGAGATCCCCTTGGTTACCAGCCTGTTTTCCTGTCACATGACCGTGGTGTCATATTAATTCCGTTCACTTAGTTTGCATTTCAGTCGACAAGGTGAGCCCGAGGTCTGGAAGGGTTAAGGAAGGCAGAACTAGGAGCTATGCTGTTTCCCACAGAAAGATCTAAGTGGAATTGTGAATCCATCCACCGCTAGTTCCTCCTCCAACCCTCCCCCCACCCAAAACACCAAGCCACAAGCCTAGATTGCATGAGAAACTCTAGGCACGTGTCTACATAGAAACTTCAGCGTGTCACCCTGCTGATACCCAAGCTCCCTCCAGTCCTCCCCCCTCCCCAAACACCAAGGGACTATTTTTAACTGTGGAAGCACACGGCTCTCTCTCTCTTCTGCTGAAGCACTACTGACCGCACTTAGATCTTTCTGTGGGACAGAGTACATCCTTGCAGTGGCCCCGGCAGCCAGCAGAGGGCAGTTGTTGGATGTTGCTTACCCCACCCTAAAAAGATTCGGGAAGTTTGCCTAGTTTGGTACAGTTTTAATGTTCTAATTTTTTACTTAAGAGGGACATGCAAGAAAAATCTCATAAACTGGCAGCCAATAGTGGCATAAAGTATTTAAAGTCAGCCTAGACCAGTGATGGCGAACCTATGGCACAGGTGGCAGAGGTGGCACTCAGAGCCCTCTCTGTGGGCACTCGCAAACAGAGTTCCCCCCCCCCCCCCCCCATGCACATCTAGGCTGGCCTGGGCCACTGGGCTCGATTATTAGCATTAAACCTAAGACCTAGTTTTGGGGAAGCGGTGTTGGTAACCCTGTTAAGCGCTGGTAAACCTCACTGATTTTCATGCGAAGAACTAAAACACAATCCTTTACCTGGGAGTAAGCTCGGTTGCTGGCAATGGGGCTTGCTTCTGAGTAAACCCTCCTAGGGTCGTGATTCACCTGTTGGAAGAGTTGCACAGTTGCTTCAAAGCAAAGCCACCGACTACCACCAAGCTTACTCCCGAGTAACGCACGCCTCGGAGCCAACCGTTTTTTACTAAACTAAAACCTCAGTATTCAGGTTAAATTGCCGTGTTGGCACTTTGCGATAACTAAGTGGGTTTTGGGTTGCAATTTGGGCACTCGGTCTCGAAAAGGTTCGCTATCACTGGCCTAGACCATAGGTGTCAAATTTGTGGCCCTCCAGATGTTGTGGACTACAGTTCCCATCATCATGGGAACTGTAGTCTATAACATCTGGAGGGCTGCGAGTTTGGCACCTGTGGCCTAGATGCAACAATTCTCAGATGGCAGAGCCTGTGATTCATATCTTCAGCTCCCAGTGGCTTATCTAAGTCCTTGTCTACTGTGAATTGTAATCATTCCTGTGTTTTCCACCTCCCCAGTCAATCGTGGGCGCCGAAGGGCTGTCGCTGGCGTTCCGTCACATCGTAAACTCTCTCCTGTGGCACTGTTCCCAGCACACCTGCGAAGCCCTGCTCCACGAAGTCATCATTTGCGTCGGGTACTTCACCGTAAACCACCCGGATAATCAGGTAAGGCTATCCCGCGGAAGGGAATCCCGCAAGTGCTTGCCTCATCTTTCCCACCTGGATCTCGGAGTTCTTAAGACTCTTGGCCGTGCGGAGCACGTCTGGTTCTCCAAGCGCCGTGACGATCCATTTGGGTTGGCAGACGGTGCAGTGAAACCATCCATTTTTGCAGATTTTTCTGACTTGTTCTCCTTTAGCTCTAGGTATCACCTACATTGGTAATAAGGGGGCTCAATATCTGCACCAGATAACCGTGCCCAGGCTCTGTAGAGCAATGATGTTGGCCCATTGCAATTCCTTTCCATCAGCCGTATCAACAGGGAGATTCACTAAAACCCCTTGCCGTCAACGGCTATGCATATGCAACAGGAATTGTGTTGACTCTATAGACCAGTGATGGCGAACCTATGGCACGGGTGCCAGAGGTGGCACTCAGAGCCCTGTCTGTGGGCACACCCACCCAGAGCTCATCAAGTGGGGGGCGGAAAATCACACACACACCCCACACACACATCTAGGCTGTCCTGGGCACGATCCTTTACCTGGGAGTAAGCTCGGTTGCTGGCAATGGGGCTTGCTTTTGAGTAAACCCTCCTAGGGTCGTGATGCCCCCATTCGAAGTGTTGTACAGTTGCTTCACCAAGCTTACTCCAGAGTAAGGAGCACCTCGGAGCCACCCGTTTTTTTCTAAACGAAAACCTCAGTATTCAGGTTAAATTGCCGTGCTGGCACTTTGCGATAAATAAGTGGGTTTGGGGCTGCAGTGTGGGCACTCGTTCTCGAATAGGTTCGCCATCACTGCTATAGACCATATTTCACTTTATTGTCTACTTTACACAGTACCCAGAGTCAAATACTTGTCACCCCTGCTACTCAAAAAAGAGCATGCATCTGACTTGCAAAAGATTACCTTTCTGTTGGACAGCCCCAGTAGTGATGCAAACGATGCAGTCACCAAATTTTGGGATTTGTATATAAAACAGCGCTTTAGGAGCAAATCCTCAACATCAGCCTTCTCTACCTGTACATTTATTTTAGCTTCCCTCTACTTGGTTAAGCGGATCTGCGTATATAATGTTGTTAAGAGAGCAGCAGTGGCGTAGGAGGTTAAGAGCTCATGTATCTAATCTGGAGGAACCGGGTTTGATTCCCCGCTCTGCCGCCTGAGCTGCGGAGGCTTCTCTGGGGAATTCAGATTAGCCTGGGCACTCCCACACACGCCCGCTGGGTGACCTTGGGCTAGTCACCGCTTCTCGGAGCTGGTATTCAGCCGCTCTCCGGGAGTTTAACCGGAGATGTTGGGGACAGAACCTGGCACCTTCTGCACGCCCCCGAGAAGCTCCTCCCTGACCTCCCTGAGCCATCATCTTGGGGGGGAGAAAAGACTGGGGGGGAACGGGTGATGAGGGGCGCTTGCCTCAAGGCTCTGCTAAGATGTGCTTTCTCAGATGCTGCACTGGGGCACCCAGCCATGGTGTGGTGTCTTAAGAGCAGGTGCACTCTAATCTGGGGAACCGGGTTGGATTCCCCTCTCGGCCACTCTAGCTGTGGAAGCTTATCTGGGGAACCAGATTAGCCTGTACACTCCCACACACGCCAGCTGGGTGACCTTGGGCTAGTCACAGCTTCTCGGAGCTCTCTCAGCCCTACCTACCTCACAGGGTGTTTGTTGTGAGGGGGGAAGGGCAAGGAGATTGTCAGCCCCTTTGAGTCTCCTGCAGGAGAGAAAGGGGGGATATAAATCCAAACTCTTCTTCTTCTTCTTCTTCTTTTTCTTCTTCTTATGCCAATAAAGGTTATTTGTTGTTAAAGACCTGTGGGTTCTACTCGGGAGGCAGCTTGAATAACATCTCAGAGCTGCGAGGCCGTGACGCCTTCGCAAGTAACGTTTTCCAGGGGGGCTTTTGTGGGCTTCTGTACCGCTGCGGCGTTGATATTTTTAAATCCACAAAGGACAGGGCCGGTTGCGCGGAAGCCCCACTGAACCCAGCTGCTCCCCGTTCCAAACAAATGCGAGAAAAAATCTAGAGGAGGGAGTCCGCGCCAGAAAAATATAAGGCACGGTCGTAACGCAAGACTTGGCGATAACAGTGCAAAGGGCTAGAAGAGCCATACAGTCTGTGGGAACTTAATGCAGACAATTTCAGCTAAAACTTGATCCCATTTATTAACTTCTTCTCTCTTTTTTGGGGTAAGGGATTGCTGACCGCGCTGTTCAGTTCTCTGACACCACGGATCAGCGGCACGTCTCGTTCCAGTGCAAACTGGCATTGCATTACCTTATTTGCTTATTATTTGGGGCAGCTTATTTTCTCTTAAGAAGAACATAAGAACAAGCCAGCTGGATCAGACCAGAGTCCATCTAGTCCAGCTCTCTGCTACTCGCAGTGGCCCACCAGGTGCCTTTGGGAGCTCACAGGCAGGATGTGAAAGCAATGGCCTTCTGCGGCTGTTGCTCCCGATCACCTGGTCTGTTAAGGCATTTGCAATCTCAGATCAAGGAGGATCAAGATTGGTAGCCATAGATCGACTTCTCCTCCATAAATCTGTCCAAGCCCTTTTAAAGCTATCCAGGTTAGTGGCCATCACCACCTCCTGTGGCAGCATATTCCAAACACCAATCACACGTTGCGTGAAGAAGTGTTTTGCAGAAGAAGTGTCTTGCAGCGCATACGTCTCTGGGTCCTTTTCCGCAGGATGCTTTTCTTACTAATGCCGAGTTTGCTTTACGAACATCGAAGGCGGTGGTGTTCTGTCCCCCGCGTCAGTGTCAATCAAAAGGCGCCTCTTGAGCCGAGCTGCTGTCTCCTCAAGAGTTGTTCCTTTTGTTGTGGTTTCTTCGAGCATGTAGCGGACAGCGCTTGGAACGGCTTTCCTCCTTAATTATGTCAGGTCGGACAGCAGCAGTGGCGTTGTGGTTAAGAGCAGGTGCGTTCCAATCCGGAGAAGCGGGTTTGATTCCCCGCTCTGCCACTTGAGCTGTGGAGGCTGATCTAGGGAGTTCAGATTAGCTTGTGCACTCCCACACATGCCAGCTGGGTGACCTTGGGCTAGTCACGGTTCTTTGGAGCTCTTTCAGCCCCACCCACCTCACAAGGTGTTTGTTGTGGGGAGGGGGGAAGGGAAAGGAACTTGTAAGCCCCTCTGAGTCTCCTTACGGGAGAGAAAGGGGGGATATAAATCCAAACTCCTCCTCTTC
Organism: Sphaerodactylus townsendi; assembly: GCF_021028975.2. NCBI lineage: Eukaryota > Metazoa > Chordata > Lepidosauria > Squamata > Sphaerodactylidae > Sphaerodactylus > Sphaerodactylus townsendi. The sequence continues at coordinate 12,386,313 of NC_059441.1, forward strand.
CTTTTCCTTTTCCTCTTCTTCTTCTTCTTCTTCTTCTTCTTCTTCTTCTTCTTCTTCTTCTTCTTCTTCTTCTTCTTCTTCTTCTTCTTCTTCTTCTTCTTCTTCTTCTTCTTCCTCCTCCTCCTCCTCCTCCTCCTCCTCCTCCTCCTCCTCCTCCTCCTCCTTGGCGTAGTGGCGTAGGAGGTTAAGAGCTCGTGTATCTAATCTGGAGGAACCGGGTTTGATTCCCAGCTCTGCCACCTGAGCTGTGGAGGCTTATCTGGGGAATTCAGATTAGCCTGTGCACTCCCACACACGCCAGCTGGGGGACCTTGGGCTAGTCACAGCTTCTCAGAGCTCTCTCAGCCCCACCTACCTCACAGGGTGTTTGTTGAGGGGGGGAAAGGGCAAGGAGATTGTAAGCCCCTTTGAGTCTCCTACAGGAGAGAAAGGGGGGATATAAATCCAAACTCCTCTTCTTCTTCTTCCTCCTCCTCCTCGATACTGCATGATGATTTTTTTTTAAAAAACCACTTCAAAACTTCCTTTGTTTTGGCCGGAGGCCCTCAGAACGTTGTCCAGAGAGAGAGCGGCCTTCACAGGGCAGAGGTTAAAACGCTTGCTGGAAGCTTTAGCGGGATTTCGCTCCACTGCAGCCGAGGTCCCGGAACCCCAACTGAGTTTTGGTAATGCATTTCTTTCCCCTCCCGAGAGGTCGGCTGGAGCTTTTTGGATTCCCACTGCGATCGGACCAGCCTTCTTGGCACGTGGAGGCGCCCGAGAAAATGCACTTTTCCTCTGCAGTTTTGCCATTTTGCGCTTGGCACAGGTTTCGAGACAGATGGGGGAACTCCTCGGAACGGTCCGGGCAGCGTTTGTGTGCCAGCAACGGCGCGTGGCAAGTCACCTGCCTAGCCTGTGGGTGCGTCAGCGAAGGTCTAGGCCAGGGGTCTGCAACCTGCGGCTCTCCAGATGTTCATGGACTACAAATCCCATCAGCCCCTGCCAGCATGGTCAATTGGCCATGCTGGCAGGGGCTGATGGGAATTGTAGTCCATGAACATCTGGAGAGCCGCAGGTTGCAGACCCCTGGTCTAGGCTTATCGTAAGAAGCTGACATAGCTCTCTTATTAATCCTCCCCCAAAAAGGATCCAAATCAAAGGCGCGACCAACACTGGGATCCACGCAGTGGCTAGGAAATACCTAATACCTTGATAAGCAGTGTGAGGGTGCCACTCAGATGAAAGATATAAAACCAGCCACTCATCTGAATAAAGTGGGGTCTCTGAAGAAAACAGACCCCATGGTACCACAGAGGGGCACATAAAAGGAGAGCGTTGCAATCAGAATAATGCCCTGATTAAGCCAGTCGGGGGGGGGGGGTGGGCAGGGGGGGGTCTACTTTAGGATTATACTTCCCTAATTAAAATGTTTTTTTGTTAATGAGCCTTCCCCTTTCAATCGTCTGGGTCTCTTTCCGTTTCCTTCTCTCTGCCCGATCTAATTAATTATCGTGAACCCAATTAGCATGCGTTGCGGACTGCTGGGCTCATTTGCATTTTATATTGGATAATTGAGTGCGGCCCGATTAATTAAATTAACATGAATGACGGATGAGTTGGCGTCCTCCAAGCTGCCAGGCTGAGAATTTAAATTTTTAAAACCCACACACACACCCAAATCTTTGCATATTCATTGTTGCGTGTGGATATTTTTAATTTGGCAGATCTTTGCAAAGGGAAGTGTTTCAATCCACGGCCACGTGTGGCTGGATGCAGAGTTATTTGGCATTTTTCGATCATTCCATGTGTCTCGAATCGTAACTGTGATTCTGTTACTTCCCCCTAATAACATCAGTTGTTTTTTTTGCCTAATTTTTTAATCTATTCTTTTACGCAATTCAAGAAGGCTACTGACAAGCTGGAACGGGTCCAGAGGAGGGCAACCAAACTGGTCAACGGTCTGAAATCCACGAGGAGAGACTTGGGGAGCTGGGGATGTTTAGTTTGGTGAAGAGAAGGTGAAGAGGTGACAGGATAGCCGTGTTTAGATATTGGAAGGGATGTCATCATGTTGGTGAGGGAGCAAGCTTGATTTCTGCTGCTCCAGTGACTAGGACCAGGAGTCATGGGTTCAAGGGGAAGGAAAAGAGATTCCACCTAAACATCAGGAAAAACCACCTGACATTAAGGGCTGTTTGCCAGTGGAATGCACTACCTCGGAGTGTGGTGGAGTCTCCTTTTTGTGAGGTTTTTAAATAGAGGCTGTGTGGCCATCTGTCAGGAGTGCTTTGATTGCGTGTTCCTGCATTGCAGGGGGTTGGACTTGATGGCCCTTGGGGGTCTCTTCCAACTCTGATTCGATGATTCCATTACTCTTAAATTCCGCTGCTTTTAAAATATTGATGGTTTTAACTATCAGTCCATCTTAATATCCATCCAGTTACCTTCATGTCAAAACCCAGCCAAGTCAACTTTGTCATTTAACCCTATCTTCGTGTTGAGGACGATGAACTTCGATCCGCAGCCATTTTGAAAATCATCCTTTGGAATATCTCAGGACAGGGACAGAAATATCCCAACTGTGATCTCCTTCAGAATCGCCGATGGAACGATTTAGTTCGTCGACTGGGAACATGGTTTACAAAGTCAAGGAATGTCCACGATTATAACTCATATTCTCTTCCTGCATGCAAACAAAAGGGTAAAACCCAAGACCGGATTAGCCTTCTTTTATCTTGCAATCTCTGGATTTACTGGTTACTTTGCCACTTAATCCTGTTCGGCTTCTCAGTTTCCATCTGCGGTCATTTTGAACGCAAAGAGCCAGCATTGTGTAGTGGGTGAGTGGGAAACCTGAGAGTCCCTTCTCTGTAGTCCAGCCTCCAAGGGAACAGCGACATCTCAACCCGTGGTTTGATGGTCTGGTCTCAACAATAAACCGTGGTTTGGCAGACTCTACCTTGATGCCCGCTGGTACTAACCTAAGCCATAAATTCTGCTGCTGATTTAAACCAGAGTTAGTTAAGGTTGTTTCCGCACGGCAGAATTATGCCTGTGTACCACCGGTTTCTTAAAATCCAGGTCTGTTTTATCCTGGCTTGTCCGTTCGCATGGCTGCCCGTTTTTTGAAGGAATCCAGTGAAGACCCGGTGGAAATTCTCCGGCAGGACTCCTGTATTTACATTGCAAGCATATCTGAGCATGCCCGGTGTCTCGCGTTCTGATTAGCTGTTGTTTTTGAGGGGCAGCTGCAAGCACATCTGAGCATGCCCAGTGTCCCGCATTCTGATTGACTGTTGTTTTTGAGTGGCAGCTTGAATGAACGTTAGACAGGGAGATCAGGCAGCTGGGCGGGAAAAATAAACTGGTTCTGCTCCCGATTGGGTTTTGCACAGTAGCAGGCTCTAGCAGGCTCAGCCCGGGATTTTTGAAAAACATCACCAAGCTGGTGATTTTTGAATACCCAGGGATGAGGGAAATATCGCGGGGCAAACCAGCTTTAGGACTGGGAATCGTGCAAAATTCTGGACCTCACAGGGATATTTTTCTTGCTCGATCCAGAAAATTTTGACCGTGCAGAAATGGCCTAAGTGTAACTTTAGTATATCCTTTGCCTGAAATACCCCAGAAGAATTGAATGTGGCTTTTGACAGCCGGAATCCACTTGTGGGAAAAGTCAGGAATGCATCAAGCCTAAAGTTATGCAATTTTTTAAAATAATAATTGCATTCCAACCATGTAAATGAACACAAAGAATAATGACGCTCAAAAGACCCTGGAAAGATAAGGCAGGAAATTAGAGAAAGAAAAGAAACGGTGTTCTCACAAAATACTTAGAGCTATGCGGGGCCGTACACTCATTAAGATTTACAATACTTCTTAATCCACTGTGGTTTTCAGGAAAGAAAAGGTGTAGAAGAAGAAGAAGAGTTTGGATTTATATCCCCCCTTTCTCTCCTTGTAGGAGATTCAAAGGGGCTTACAATCTTCTTGCCCTTCCCCCCTCACAACAAACACCCTGTGAGGTAGGTGGGGCCGAGAGAGCTCCGAGAAGCTGTGACTAGCCCAAGGTCACCCAGCTGGCGTGTGTGGGAGTGCACAGGCTAATCCAAATTCCCCAGATAAGCCTCCACAGCTCAGGCGGCAGAGCGGAGAATCAAACCTGGTTCCTCCAGATTAGATACACGAGCTCTTAACCTCCTACGCCACTGCTGTGGTTTAACGTGTAACTCTGGATTGTTGCCGGCATATCAGCTTCTTAAAATAATCACATGGGTCGCAAAGAGATCATTATTTTCAACCCTAGAAAAAAATCTGAAAACTGAATCCCAGCGATGGGCAGAGAGCTGGGAAGGCACAGAGCCCTGAGGAGTAGCTGATGGGTCCTGTTAAAAATGGATCCGTTAGGTGGCCCCTAATTAGTCCTTCCCAGAAAGGCATCCATATTTGAATCACCAATTGTGTTTCTGTACACGTCTGTTTAATAGGTCAGCGTTAGCTAACTTCTTGGGCCCAGAGCGTTAGAGTTTCTGCCATGAAATAAATCTTCGGGGCCCCGCCTCTGCTTCGGTTCCACCTTTTTTTATTCTCAAAAGCGCTCGGATGCCACCCGGTAATTTAAAACAAAACCAGGAGTCTTCAAACTGCTGACACTCACGCAGAGAACCACCATCTGCCCCCCCCCTTTCTGCAGCTTCGTAACCTGTAAATCATGCTCTCCGATGACAGCCCCTTCAGCATGAATAGGAAGGCAGCGGCTTCCTCCATAGCTCGGAACGTTCTGATCCTACGGTCAGTTTGTGGCCTCGCTGTCTAGAGTCTCCGAGTGTTGATTGATAGACCGACAGCTTCAAGGAGAGCCCTTCTATTCTGTACACGGAGTCCTTCCAGGTTGAATTTTGGGCGCCTGTCTAGTTTTGGCCAATTTCTACGAAGCCAAAGGATGTGGAGGGTTGTTGTGGATTTTCCGGGCTGTGTGGCAGTGGTCTAGTTGCTTCTAACGTTTTGCCCCATCTATGGCTGGCATCTTCAAGAGCATGTCACAGCAAGATGTTTGCCACAGAGAGAGAGAAGGAGTTTGGATTTATATCCCCCTTCTCTCCTGTAAGGAGACTCAAAGGGGCTTACAATCTCCTTTCCCTCCTCCCCCACAACAAACACCCTGTGAGGTGGGTGGGGCTGAGAGAGCTCCGAAGAACTGTGACTAGCCCAAGATCACCCAGCTGGCATGTGTTGGAGTGCACAAACTAATCTAGTTCACCAGATAAGGCTCCACAGCTCAAGTGGCAGAGCGGAGAAATCAAACCCGGTTCTCCAGATTAGAGTGCCCCTGCTGTTAACCCCTGTACCACGCTGGGGTCGTCTGAACGCTCCCGTTTCAAATAAAGCACAAACAGCTGGTATTTTTAAATCTTTTTTTGTGACGCCTCCTTAAATCTGGTCACGGGGAGCGTCCGGACAACTATTCGCTCGTCCAGTCCAGAACCGAGGGGAGGACAAGATCGCCTTAGATGGGGGAAAAATGCAAACGAGGCCCACGTGAAATCTATTTCGCTTGAGAAAGCTGTGCAACCGAGCACATTTCACACGCTCTCAAAATCCTGGACGTATTTATGCAGCTCATGGACCTCATTGGAAAAACATGGAACGCAACCACACTGTTTGATAACAGATATGGCCGTGCCGGACGCGAATTCACCCTAATCGTCTCTGCAGCCCTGCTGCTTTTCTGGTGGCATTTGCGCAAGAATTTAGAAAGCAGGACATCTTTAAGCAGGCTTCCTGGGTGCATTAAAACTGGCCAGCCGGAGGGCCTCGTTCTTTCTTTTCCGTTTCCAAGCGCGCGCTCTCTCTCCCTCCCTCTTTTTGTTTGCTGCATACTTTCTTACATCTGTTACTTATATATCCCTTTTTCTCAAACCGGTGTATCTGTTTGGAATGCGGCGTTTGTTTATCCTTCCTAAAAATTCTATTAAGATGGCTATCTAAAGGACATTTGAAAGGTGTCGCCGTTTTCTTTCGTCATCCCGTTTCGAGGGCTCCGGTCCTGCAGGAAATGCAGCTGTTTGAGGTCAAACTGAGCACTTCAGTTCCTCTGAAGATGCCAGCCACAGATGCAGGCGAAACGTCAGGAGAGAATGCTGCTAGAACACGGCCATACAGCCCGGAAACCACACAGCACCCAAACTGAGCACTGTTTGGGCAAGGTCGCATGTTTTAGGGAGTCCGTGGGTTGGTCTGCAAGAGGACAGCCAGAACCGAGTCCACCAGCACCTTAGATTTTGGAGTATAAGTTTATGAGAGTCAACACTCCCACCCACCTTCATCTTTATTCCCTCCCGCCTTCTGACTGAGATCTAAGGCCTCACTTCATTCTGACTCATGTCTGACTAATCGAGACTAATCTCATCCTTGAGAGCCAGCATGGCGTAGACCAGGGGTCTTCAAACCATGGCCCCCCAGATGTTCATGAACTACAATTCCCATCAGCCCTGCCACTTAGCCATGCTGGCAAGGGCTGATGGGAATTGTAGTCCATGAACATCTGGAGGGCCATAGTTTGAAGACGCCTGGCGTAGACGTTAAGAGCAGTGGATTCCAGTCTGGAGAACTGGATTTGTTTCCCCGCTCCTCCACATGAAGCCTGCCGGGTGACAGCTTGGCCCAGTCACCGTTCTCTCAGAACTCTCTCATTCCGACTTACCTCACCAGGTGTCTGTTGTGGGGAGAGGACGGGGAAATGTTTTTAAACCCTGTTGAGTCTCCTTACAGGAGAGAAAGGGGGGATATAAATCCAAACTCTTCTCCTTTGTGTACTTGGAAGGAGGTTTCGTGTAAACTGAATTTTCTTCATAGAGCTCAAACACTGCTTCTATAGGATTGTTAAAAATGCAGAGAACCTGCTAACACCACCGCCACCCAAATTAGTTCTGCAGGAGCAGCAGTGGCGTAGTGGTGAAGAGCAAGTGCACTCTAATCTGGAGAACCGGGTTTGATACCCTGCTCTGCCACTTGAGCTGTGGAGGCTTATCTGGAGAATTCAGATTAGCCTGTGCACTCCGACACACGCCAGCTAGGTGACCTTGGGCTAGTCACAGTTCTTCGGAGCTCTCTCAGCCCCACCCACCTCACAGGGTGTTTGTTGTGAGGTGGGAAGGGCAAGGAGATTGTAAGCCCCTTTGAGTCTCCTGCAGGAGAGAAAGGGGGGATATAAATTAAAACTACTACTACTCCTTTTCCTCTTCTTCTTCTTCTTCTTCTACTTACTCAGTAGTAATTGTTCTTCGGATAGCAGTCTCGACGAAGCAGCACGTGGCATTTAAGGGTTTGGTCAGCGTGTATATGAGCAGGAGCACTAGGAAATGTACATTTTAACATACAGGTATTCCGTTTCATTTGTAACCACCATCCGTGTGAATAAAGTCAAGACAATTAGCCCCCTGCCCTTCTGTCTGAAATTTGTCACAGAGGACAGCGCTAAAGAAGAGATTTGTTGTGAGCAGCCCAGTGGAATGAAGATCAGGTACAAACTTGACTTTCAGTCACATGCTGTGGCAACAACCTTTAAATGTTCATTCCGGACCTTTAAGAGAAGACTGTAGTGAAATGTTATCACAGCCAAACTTGAAATTACGCTTACATCCGCTTGGAGGGGGACAGTGCTCACCCGGAGTTTTAAAAGAGACCAGATGATCCTTTTAAAACTTGAAAATAACCTTTTTTTTTTCCTACGGGAAGGCTGCTATCAGTTATAAATAATAGAAGAAAAGTACTTTTTTTCTCTTTTGCCTGGAAGATCCCTTACTAATGGCAGAGAAAGAAAAACGAAAGCCGGTTTTGCCAGAGTGATGACATCCCCTTCTGATTAAACGCTTACAGTCTGGGATTTGTTTATAGAGTAACAAAGAAATAATGCAGATCTGGCTGGACGGATCGCGAAAGAGGGACGGGCGTCCAGTGCTCTTATCTACCAAAGGACCGGGTTCTTTTGTGTGGTTATAAATAGCCTCCCGTAAACCCAAGTATTCGAAGCATCCCACGGGGTATCATACCTTTCAAATTCGCCTGTTGCCGAAGTTTCGTTCCCACTTGTTTGAAACAGTTCGCCGCTTTACACGGAGCTGAATTTGTCGAATAAATGGAAGGGTACCATCTGGAGTCCCCCCCCCCCCCATGGCAGAGTTCTACCCGCCAAAGTGTTTCTAACGGTCGCGTTCCAATTTGTACGGGAGAATTTGCGGAGCGGCGGCGCGCTGCCTTTTAGACCCATTAGCTTTTTAACCTACGTGTTCCTAAGAGAGTTGGATCTGGGTAAAGAATAAATGGTTGCGGAAAGGTCAAACAGAAAAGAGCAGGATTTTCACACGTCACTTAACACAGAATTCATCTTTGTTGGAAAGAAGACCTAGCTGTAGTAGTTTGCTTGGCCCTCGGGGACTAAGTAGCGTATTTCACATTGAACATCTGTGAGAGAGCCCTAATTGTCTATGATTCTCCTGTAAGGATAAATACACACGTTTATAGTCCTGGTCTAAAGGCATTTCATGTTTCTGATAGGGCTTTTATGATAGAATACGAGAGGGAGAGAAAGCATCCGCAAAGTCCAGTTACTACAATGTCAGTTGCAAAATTTAAATTACTGTTTGTAGAATCTAAACGTCGTTCAAAGTTGTACTATTGCGGTAAGTTTGCCTCCTGCATATTTCTGTCCAGACAGGAAAATCTAAGCTGTGAACAAAGATCTCGTTCATTTAGAAAATTTACAACTGCACCATATCTGTGGATCTCTAGTCGAATATTTGATTAGATGATATAAACAAATTCGGGGGGGGGGGGACTAAATTTGAACTTCATCAAAACTTTATCAAAACTTCTGTCCTCCTTTACATCTGGGGTCCCTTAATATGAATGGGACCCACCATTCCGCCCCCCTTTTTTGTGGGGAGGGTTTTTATGTGGGTTTTAATTGCAGGACGCTGCTAATTTCGCACTAATTGCTGTATTTTAAAGAGTTTTTAGCATTTCTAGTTACTGGAGCCTATATTATTTATTCATCATTTTATTTGGTTTATTTGCTCCATTGGGTTTTATTATCGTATGTTATGTTGTACACCGCCCAGACCCCTTCAGGGGAAGGGCGATATATAAAATTAATAATAAATAAATAAAAACGCGTACATGTGGTTCAGAATCAAAAATCCCACTTTCTGTTGAACCCTTCTCCGATCAAATCACCAGTAATGTGTTTCTATTGTTTACCCTCTGTCATTTGGTGACAAGTTACATTGTCTCTGTATTTGTCCCTATATTTCTGCTGCCTATAGGACAACCCCAAATGGACATAGGGGCTTTTAATAATGATTTCCTTCCCCACAGCTCAAATCTGTGTCAGCCACCTTTCAGGACAGAATGAGATAAAAATGGAAATGCGAAAGAAAACAAAACTGTTGACAGCAACGGTAGCCACTTTATTTTGAAATGGAGACCTCCAATAAAAGTCTGTAGTTTTAGGGTCATAATTGTCCATTTCGCAGGATCCCTGTACCATCTCCCTCTGAGTTTATAATTTTTTTTTCTGAACGTACTTTAAATATTTTCAAATCTGTTCCTTAAGAACGCTAGAGTAAATTAACTTCCCTGGCGCTCCATATTCTATGTCAGTCTGTTCCAGCTGCCAACAGATCATTCGTTATTGTTACTTTTTTTAATGCAGATCATTTCTCTTAAGTTTTAATGGTTTGTTTTTTTAAAAAAAACCATTCATTATTTATCTGCGAGCCATTTTGAAGGTTCTGTAGTGGGGAAAGTGACAGGTAAGGACATAAAATAAAGGTCTACCTCTTAAAGGAATCCAAAGATAACAGGCTACGTTCAGTGTGAGCTAATTTATTCTAAATGTAATTAATATATCACATCACATGGACACACACACTAAGACGTACATGTATTCTCAATATGAAGGTATCAAAATATATTGTGTATATATTGAACAAATGCATCTCCTGTTCTAATGAGGTAGAGAAAAACGGTAGGTAGGTAGGTAGGTAGGTAGGTAGGTAGGTAGGTAGGTAGGTAGGTAGGTAGGTAGGTAGGTAGGTAGGTAGGTAGGTAGGTAGGTAGGTAGGTAGGTAGGTAGGTAGGTAGGTAGGTAGGTAGGTAGGTAGGTAGAAGAGGAAGAAGAGTTTGGATTTATATCCCCCCTTTCTCTCCTGCAGGAGACTCAAAGGGGCTGACAATCTCCTTGCCCTTCCCCCCTCACAACAAACACCCTGTGAGGTAGGTGGGGCTGAGAGAGCTCCACAGTTGTGATCAGCCTGTCACCCCTAGAGTTGTGTGGGAGTGCACAGGCTAATCTGAATTCCCCAGATCAGCCTCCACAGCTCAGGCGGCAGAGCTGGGAATCAAACCCGGTTCCTCCAGATTAGATACATGAGCTCTTAACCTCCTACGCCACTGCTGCTCTCTTTCCTTCCCCTCAGCTCAAATCTGTGTCAGCCACCTTTCAGGACAGAATGAGATAAAAATGGAAATGCGAAAGAAAACAAAACTGTTGACAGCAATGGTAGCCACTTTAGGTAGGTAGGTATTGTGTATATATAGATATCGAGAAAGACTCACAAATCTCTCATATTGCCCTGTTTGTATTTCCAAAGACCAATTCTGCAAAATTGTACATTAAAGGAATTATGGGTAATGGATTATTGCCGCAACTGTTACTCCCGAAGATGAGCGTGATTTTTTTTATTATTATTAATGGACCATGGCGGATGGGAGGGAATTGTCTGGAGAGTTCTTTGATAGATGGGGAAACAACTTGTCTAATTAAGACCAAGCGCTCTTTGCAAATGGACTGTTTTGACCAGCCTCGAAAATCTTGTTTACCCTTTGGTGACATGAAGCACAGCTCCGGATTCTTGCAAAGGCCCTTTTCAGATGGGATTTAGCAGATATGTCCTGAGCAGGCAGTCGTGATGGGTAGCAGGCGACATATTTAGCTGCTCTCTCTGATCAGCGAAATTGCGCGACAATATTGTGCAAGGTTGCCACTTACAGGTGTACAAATAATTCCGATGGGACAACGAACCAAAGGCTACTCCCCAAGCTGGCGACATTTTCGGAGCATTGCAATTATGGGAGAGAAAGGCGACAATTCGCGGACTTGTGGCAATATATAAACCAGGCTCATGATCTTCACAGATTGTGTGTTCCTGCATTGCAGGGGGTTGGACTTGATGGCCCTTGGGGTCCCTTCCAACTCTATGATTCTGTGATTCTATGACAGTGGTGGCGAACCTATGGCACGGGTGCCAGAGGTGGCACTCAGAGCCCTCTCTGTGGGCACGCGTGCACAGAGTTCATCATGTGATAATAGTGTAATTATTTCAGGGAGATTATTAGCATTAAACCTAAAACCTAGTTTTGGGGAACCAGTGTAGGTAGCCCTGTTAAGCGCTGTTAAACCCCACTGATTTTCATGGGAAGAACGAGAGCATGATCCTTTACCTGGGAGTAAGCTCGGTTGCTGGCAATGGGGTTTGCTTCTGAGTAAACCCTCCTAGGGTCGTGATTCACCTGTTCAAAGCGTCGCACAGTTGCTTTAAAGCAAAGCCACCAACTACCACCAAGCTTACTCTTGAGTAACGCGCGCCTTGGAGCCAACTGTTTTTTTCTATACTAAAACCTCAGTATTCAGGTTAAATTGCCGTGTTGGCACTTTGCGATAAATAAGTGGGTTTTGGGTTTGCAGTTTGGGCACTCGGTCTCAAAAAGGTTCGCCATCACTGTTCTATGAGATTCCAGGTTGTTCAAGATGTCTGAAGGCTGCTTGTAAGGTTTCCGTCCATTGGGCTGGGAACCTTAGGTGGAGACAATAGTGGTCAGGTTTTTTTCCTGAGTCATCTGAAAGCAGAATAAGCTCTTGTAACAGATACACACAAGTTACTTCCCGCTCCCCTTCACCAAATTTTTTTCCCCCAAAACTTCTTTGACCTTCATATCCCTTTTCATTCTATTTCCTGGCAAGTGATCGGACAGAGATAGTTGGCCATTGCCTTCCTTCCTGTGCAGAGTTTTCCTCTGCAGTCTTCCAACCCTGCTTAGCTGTCAGGTCTGACAAGATCAGGCTAAACTGGGCTGCCTTCCCTCCCTGTTTCCCACTACTCCTTCTCAAACTTCCACAAGTTGCCTCATGCTCGACAAGCGTGGGGACCAAGCCAGCTGAGCTTAGGTACGGCACAAAAATTGCATATGAGAACAGGTTGTGTCAATGTAATATGGCCGTTGTTGAGACGTTGTTCAACATGTACTATTGGAATGTCCAGTATACGAGTCGTTACGCTCTATGTACGTCTGTCCATTGATAGAGAGCTCAAACGCTGTCAGGCTACCATCTGTTATGAACTTTCTACTCAACGGTTCCTGTGATCTCGTATGTGAGAATGTTGCAAGTTTCCTGAGGCACTATTTGGTCAGGCGCAATCATTGCCTACATAGTAGTAACGGCTAATTGTTTTATATGTGCAGCTTACAAGGCGTGGTTGTGAATGTTCAACGTCGTTTTAATGTATTTTAATGTTTTAATGTCTCAGTTAGTAGATAAATGCCCTTCTTACTAACTCTGTAATTTATAATGCCAATAAAGGCTTTGGAATTGGAATTGGAAATATAAATTGTGCAAACAAGCAAACCAGAAGTTCCCTATCAACGGGTCTACCTTCAAAGGTTGGGAGGAGGAGGAGGAGGAGTTTGGATTTCTTTATGGATTTATATCCCCCCTTTCTCTCCTTTAAGGGGCTTACAAGCTCCTTTCCCTTCCCCACTCACAACAAACACCCTGTGTGGTGGGTGGGGCTGAGAGAGCTCTGAAGAACTGTGACTAGCCCAAGGTCACCCAGCTGGCATGTGTTGGAGTGCACAAGCTAATCTGGTTCACCAGATAAGCCTCCACAGCTCAATTGGCAAAGCAGGGAATCAAACCCCGGTTCTCCAGATTGGAGCGCACCTGCTCTTAGCCACTACGCCACACTGGACGAAAGGGAAAGATTATTCTCAAAAGACCTGGGGAAACCAGTTTTCCTCTGTATCGTTCAGCTTTGCTGGGGACGTTTTGGATGTCCCGGGGGAGCAGTTGAGTTATAGAAGCAGCCAAAACGAAATGGCAGAGGTGCAAAATGGAAACAGGGGTTCGGGGCTTTGAAGAGAGACTCGTGGCGGAAGAACAAAGAGACTGAGAGAGAGAGAGAGCATAAAGAGAAGAGTGCGTTGAAGGGATGGTTTGGAATTTCTCAATAATGCTCCTGTTTGCCATATGGGGCTATACGATCCGGCGAGGCGGGAATGGATACATCTGCAAGCATTGTCTGATAAGAGGTCGTGAGCGGTCCAGGAAGAGGAGGCAGAGCTCAAAGGAGAGGAGCTCCCTCGAGCCGTAGTTCTCAACGTTTTTGAAGGAGAGCCCTTTTCTAAACAATCTGCAGTTTGGGGCGTGTGCCACAGGCCAAGCTTGGGCTCTTGTGGTATATCTGAGGCAGACAATGAGCGAGGGCTGTGCCCGTTGTAGGCTCACCAGCCTCTCTCCGTTGGGCATCTCTGCACAGAGTGACGGGGAGAGAGGATGAGATGAAATAGCGCTGGACAACGCCACAACACCGCTTCTGGCTTTGCCACCGGAAGCGACATCGCCGTGTTGCAGGGCACTCTAGGAATCGCGCAAAAACTCTACGGTTGTTCCTGTGCTGCTTTGGGGGAGTTCTGGATTGCCCCATGACATGGTGACATCGCTTCTGGTTACACAGGCAGAAGATGGGAGCCGTTTCCCTGCTATTTAGTCCAGGGGTGACCACCCTATGGCGCCCCAGATATTCATGGACTACAATTCCCATCAACCCCTGCCAGCACGGTGGCAGGGGCTGATGGGAATGGTAGTCCATGAACATCTGGGGCGCCATAGGTTGGCCACCCCCCGATTTAGTCTTTGAGCACCAGGCTCCCGAATCCTAGTATATTTAAATCAGGGGTCTTCAAACTATGGCCCTCCAGATGTTCATAGACTACAATTCCCATGAGCCCTACCACTTGGCCATGCTGGCAGGGGTTGATGGGAACTGTAGTCCATGAACATCTGGAGGGCCATAGTTTGAAGACCCCTGATTTAAATGGAGCAAATGAAATGAAATATAATCAGGAGCCGCTTAAAATTGGCCGTGTGCTATTTCCTAAGCCCGTGGTGGTGAACCTTTGGGTTCATCACCACTGTCCTAAGCCTTCTCTAGAAAACGTTAAACCAGGAGAGTTTCCTTTCTCTAACTGGTCTTTTTGGTCCATTGCCAAACTGCCTCCCCCCCCCCCCCCCCCCATAATCCCACCTGAATCTTGACACAGCTAGAGCAGAAGCGATAACCCCAAATTCTGCCATTCCCATTGCAGTAGAGCAAACCCAACACTGCCTCGCTTAGGAGCTCTTTGTTCGTATCCTAAGCAGCTAGATGGGGACCAAGGTGCCCAGTGTCAGGCCCAAACATTTTGTTTTTAGCTAAAGTCGTAATGCTGTTTGGATCACTTGGGGACGGAGGTGGGGAAACAGACGCTTTGAGGCACAAACGGTTGGTTCCTGCCGTGTGTCCTGCAGCTGGTTCCGTGGGAAGTGATGCTCAGTGCCCGATAAAATGCACACCCAGTGCCATTTTTGGAGGAAGGCGTTCTTCCTTTCTGACTGTTGTCTGAGTCCCCGTCGCCAAAAAGGAAGGACTGGAAATAACCTGTCTCAAAAAAAAGCCCTAAATGAGAGTCGTGTTGACTTTGCATTACTATGCCATAAATAATGAACTACGGGCATGATGTGTACAGACCACACGCCACTTTTCGCTGCCCTCCCTAACTTGGAATGTCGACATTTCATTGTTCCTCTTTGTTGCCAGCAAAGAAGGGGGTGGGTCCAGTTGCAAAGCACTGTGGGACATAGCAGTTTCTGTCGCCATGTTAGATACGAGTGTGACATAGCGGTTAAAATGTCAGACTGGGGTCTGGGAAGTCCCAGGTTTGAATCCTACTCTGCTGCGGAAGCTTTCTGGGTAACTTTTGGCAACCTAGCCTACCTCGTAGGGTTGTTGTACGGATAGAATGGAACAGAGGGAAATGGTGGTAGCTACCTTGTGTCCCCATTGGGGAGAAACAGAGGGTACCAATGGAAGATAAAGTATGAATTCTGGTACCCGGTGGCTTTGTTTTAGCTGACAGAGGAGTGAATCTTTAGACTCCAGGATAAAGTTATGGATTATTTATTATCAGCCCTCTCGCCAGCATGGACAATTGGCCATGCTGGCAGAGGCTGATGGGAATTGTAATCCATAACATCTGGAGTGCCAAAGGTTCGCCACCACGGCTTTAGGAAGATGCAACAGACAACATGTAGTGGAGTTCTATGAGAATTCTATGAAAAATTAAACACACTCCAAATTACTTTAATGGATAGCTTTTTCTCATATAGCTTGTACATCCTTTAAATCATTTTCCTAATCAACTCAGGGCAAAATATTTCCCTCCCTGCCAAAAAGAAAAATAAAGAAAATAATTGTAGTAAACAGAAACCACAACTAAATGATTAATTTTTTAAAAAAATCAAGCCGGTAACTTTTATCACAGTACAGTTTCAGGGGGAATATGCTTGAATACCTTAATGAAAATCTTTGCTCTTTTGACATCCTGGGGAAACAATGCGGCGTCTTGCCGGCGTGGCACACGGTCGCATTTTTGGTTGTCTTTAAAATTCCATTTGGATTTAAGAGAATTAAGGGGTTCCTAGCTGCAGCCACCGGCGGGTTTTCAATTTCATTTTGGCCATTGAACTGAAAAATGCGAATGATGACCGTGTTGATCTTGTTCGTGACCCGAACTGCATTACCAGCGGAGAATGTATTCTTAACGAATTGTTAAAAGTTCTTTGAAAACTTGTAAATCCCTGTAATTTATGTCCCCGTGGTCTCGGCCGTGGGTTTTTTTCTTTTTTGGTCCTTCTGGTTTTAATTTGAGCGCAGTCTTGTCAAGGGTGTGTGTGTACCTGTAAAATGTGTGTGTGGGTGTTCCCCCAAGTGCAACGTACGATCCTGACCTTTTTCTTAGGTTTTGCAGTATCCCGACGTTTCTGGGGGCTTCCTCCTACGTAGAGAAGCCAAGCTTGCGTCTAGCAGCCTTTATGTGGTTTTGGCCCAATCGGGCTTTTGACAGATGACTGGATGGTAAAGGGTGAAATTGTCAAAAAGGATCCAGTGGGTCACTTAAGAGTTACCCCCAGTCTGGTCGAGGCCTTTGGAGGCAGTCTGTTGCTTAAGATTCACATGGTTATAAATCCAGCTTACCTGACAGCAGTTCCATTTATATAAACAATTCCCCTTTTGAAGTTAGTGGCACCGATAGAAACACAGATAAAAGGACAAACGGGAGGGGGAATCTTTCAAAGCCTGCTTGCCAGGACTCCATGCGGCATACAGACTCCTTTATGTCTCCTTTTTCCTTCTAGTTCTGTGTTGATAGTTGCCGTTTGCCATCTAGGACTCCAGTTGCACACGAAGAATTACTTCATTAGCGCCTCCTCTTCGAGAATCCTTTCTACGGCTTTCTTTTCCCACCTCTGTCCGGGTCTGAAAACCCGTGTGCTGTATTTCTTTGTCTCTTTTGCAAATGGAATAGGCGCCGTCTCTGTTATTATTTTAACGTGCGCAGAATAGGACTTTAATATTCTTGGCGTTGCTGTGGTTGCGCGGTGAAACGAATTGTGGGAATCGATTGTGTTCTTCTCAACCCACGAGCCTGGAACGTTCAGCTTTTAATTTTTTCTTTCACTTTCCATCCAGCTGATTTGGGAGTTGTGTCACTGCGGCTCTAATGTTGGCCCCTCTGTATTTTTCCCTCCCAGGTGATTGTCCAGTCCGGCCGCCACCCCACCGTCCTCCAGAAACTTTGCCAGCTGCCCTTCCAGTATTTCAGTGACCCTCGCTTGATCAAAGTTCTGTTTCCAACGCTCATAGCCGCCTGCTACAACAACCCGCAGAACAAGATTATCCTGGAACAAGAGATGAGCTCCATTTTGCTCGCCACCTTCATTCAGGTATTTTCTTTCCCCGCAAATCGATCGCGGTCCGGCTGCCGAGCCGTCTCGACGGCATCGGAAGATTTTTTTAAAAAAAAAATGCGCTTGCTTCAAATCAAACTAGTGATCCTTTTCCCCAAATGAGACACCGCCCCAAAGTTTAGTCTCTAAGGGCAACAGTTTGCAGAGTAATTTGGGTCCGCCTAAACATTATGTCTTATTTCTTTTATTTTTATCTGTTATTAGACTAATCACACTGCCCGCCCCCGAAGGGCTCTGAGCGGTGTACAAAGAGATGAAAGCACCATCAAATCACAACGATTAAAACGTAAATAATCAACCACAGCATAATTGACATATTTTTAGTGAAACCAAGTGAGCTTTGTGGGCAGGATTTTTGAACTACATTTATTTAATACCGGACGACTTTAGAATGACGATAACATGGAGCCTTCTCCACAGACAAGCACACTGTTTAACAATATCACCCAGAACCAAAAGATTAATACGGCGTGGTATTTTCACCGAAAAGAGTCCTCTTTATATTACAGGTGTTCCCCCTGGTGTGGCAACCTATTCCAGATTTGACCGAATCCTACAATCTCTAGCAAAGCAATTCTTCCCAATTGCTTGCCTTTGTGCAATCTATTTATTATTTAAAACAGTTCAGCGCTGTGCGCTCAGCTTGGCCTGCAAAGGAGTTGCTTGAGTTTTTTATTTCCTCGTGCATTCGTTTGGTTTGTTTTGCCTGCCGGTGTTCGGTTTCGAGGCAATCCGGTCGCATCACAAAATCGCGACGGGACAAGGTTTCGCTGTAGACATTCTTGACGCAGTGAATTTTTTTCCCCCTTTGTTTTGTTGAGGTTCGTTCCTCCCCTTGCAGCTTACAACTGGGCGGCCCGGCAGTGCAATCAGCCATTGGCTCCTCTTGAGTAATTTGCCTCCGTTCCAGTGATGGCTGGGGAGCGGGCCCTACAGAACGACTGTCAACTGGATGAAATTCCTTTTAAAAAATTATCACGCAGAGCGCTCCAAAGAGACGGGCGTCAAGTTTGCTCCTGGCAATTTCCAGGAGGCCGCAAACGCTTCTTGTCACTCAGGATATTAAAAATATAATAATATAATGTGCTAATAACCGGGATATTTTTACCTCGGTGACTTGGTTTTTTGTGTATTGTCAAAGGCTTTTGCGGCCAGATTCAACTGGTTGTGGTGGGTTTTGCGGGCTGTGCGGCCGTGTTCTGGTAGCTTCTGTTCCTAACATTTCGCCTGCATCTGTGGCTGGCATCTTCAGAAGGAAGTCTGTTACACACTGTGTCCAGTGAGTAACAGTGTGTAACAGACACTGGACACAGTGTGTAACAGACTTCCTTCTGCAATACACCTCTGAAGATGCCAGCAACAGATGCAGGCGAAACGTTAGGAACAAGATCTGCCAAACCACGGCCGTATAGCCCGGAAAACTCACAACAACCAGTTGGGGGTTTGTGTTTTGTCAATAACAGGTGCTTGCAGAAAGCGCACTGCAGTGTTGCTGTTGCTAGGATTGTGGTAAAAGATAAGGACTGGATCCCCTGGATCCATTCTGCAGATGGTGGCATTTCTCAGACACACAAGGAATCTCCCACCGTTGCATGAGATCCTTGCCCCTGCAGAAGGCTACTTGTGCATGAGGGAAAACACCACATCTGGGACACACATCCCCAGGAGCCGTGATCCTTAGTGGCCAACAAATCATACCCTTCCTTTCCAAAAAGTAGCTGGCGCAGCGCCGTTAACATCAGAGCGCACGAGCATGTTTGATTTTACCGGGCGATCGGCGGAGCGCTTGGATTTCTGGTTCGCATGAACGGGCATCTGACCTGACAGCCCGAAGACATGCGCGTTTCCGCTTTTGGAAACCGTTCAGTTGTCAGATTTTATTTATTTTTTAAATCTAATATAATAAGATTAAACAAACAAACAAGCGGGCTGCTCCAGAGGCAGCGTCTCCCGCCCCCAGATCTTGCAGAATGAGAAACACATTTGCATTTGTACGTACATTTCCACTCGCTATCACGGAGAGACGCAATCTGGCTCAGACAAATATCCTATTCGTTTCAGGGAAGGGTTTTTCCTCCGTGGGGGAACGGTTGGACGGGACGGGAGATATCTGACCCAGGGATTGGAGAATAAATGTTTGCCATATGGGAAAGTGGGGGGGGGGGGTGGTGAGAGGGAGAGAAGAAATCGATGCTGTTGCCCGGAATGTAAGAGGTGTAAGGACGAAGCTGGAAAAAAATACAGAAAAGAACAGCTATTGTTATTTGTTCAATCTAACCACCCCGCCTTTGGATTCAAGTTCAGTAGCGTCTTAGGGACCGAGAAGATTTTTTTGCTGCAAAATATGTGTGCCTGTTGTGACAGAATTAAGGAAAGGACGCCCAAAGGTTGGGGCGAGGGGTTTGCCCAGCTATTTCTGCGTCCCTCTTTGTCCAGAGCCTTGCGTGTGGGGTGACATCTCACCCAAATGATGCCAGCAGGAAGCCGGAGGACGGCTTCTTTGAGCAGTGTGCCCGAGACAAAAGGGTCTTTGGTTGATCGGCCACACGGCGTTATTTGTGCTAAAAAGGAATTAGAACATAGGCGTTAAACTCACGGCCCTCAAGATGTCATGGACTACAGTTCCCATCATCCCCTGCCAGCGTCATGCACACCCCCTCCCATCCCCTTGGCGCTACGCCACTGGCAACTTGGCTCTGCAGAGGAAAGCAACTGGCAAACCACCTCTGCTTCTGCTTTGTCTTGTCTTCTGTGGTCGCCATAAGTCCGTGGTGGTGAACCTTTGGCACTCCAGATGTTATGGACTACAATTCCCAACAGCCCCTGCCAGCATGGCCAATTGGCCATGCTGGCAGGGGCTGATGGGAACTGTAGTCCATAACATCTGGAGTGCCAAAGGTTCGCCACCACTGCCATAAGTCGACTGCGACCCGATGACCCTTACATCGGTAGCTATTAAATCAGGTTGAGCCTCCTGCGGAACAGCCAAGCGCTCGTAAAACGCTTCCAAAACGTAAAAACGAGGCGTTTTCAGTTCATTTCCAAGGCTCGCCGAGATCTTTGGGATTGGGGTTCTCTGTGTGAGCCACAGCCCAGCCTCGGTTCGATTTGGACAGCTGTTTTTGCGGGCATCAAAATCACAGCTCGCTTACGGAGGCCCCGTGAGGCTTCCGAGGCAAGAAACATTCAGCGGTAGTTTGCCATCCCCTGCCTACGAATCAACCCAGCGGTCTTCTTTGGTGGTCTCCCATCCAGAGATCAACCCTGCTTAGATCTAACAGGGTTAGATCTGCTTAGATCTTCTGAGATCTAACAAGATCAGGCTAGCCAGGGGCGGTCAGGTCAGGACAATTGCGTGAAATGACATATTTTTCCAACCGTTCTTTCGAAACCTTCCGTCTCTCAGACACTGGTGGTTTTGTTTCCGTAGGATTTCACACAGAATTCCAACCAAGCAGACAGACAGCTTTCTCAGCAGAAGGGTGAGTATGTTCTATCTGTTTTTATCAAATCAACCACTGTGCGGACCTGGCCTCTGGGAGGTGAACCTGGCCTCTGGGAGGTGAACGGCACCTGGGAGGTGAACCTGCACCTGGCCTCTGGGAGGTGAACGGCCCGGCAGTTTGGTCGTATCCTGCTTACCGGTAGAAGGCTGTTCTTGGGAGGCAGTGCCATAAGGCTTGGGCGAGCTCCCTGGGGCGGATTAAATTGTGACGTAGGTAGAGAAAAGGGACTGTTCTTACATGTGTTTGATTTTGTGTGGGGAAATGTCCGGTGTTCTCAGCAGGAACGGGAAGAGATTTTTATCTTGCTGTCATCTGCTGAAGAAAGCAGACAACAGGAATTCAAACTGCCCCCTCCTCACCGTGTGCCCAAAAAAGGAGGAGTTCGGATTTATATCCCCCCCTTCTCTCCTGAAGGAGACTCAAAGGGGCTGACAGTCTCCTTTCCCTTCCCTCCCCCCCCAAACAACAAACACCCGGTGAGGTGAGTGAGGCTGAGAGAGCTCCAAAGAACTGTGACTAGCCCAAGGTCACCCAGCTGGCATGTGTTGGAGTGCACAAGCTGATCTGGTTCACTAGATAAGCCTCCAGAGCTCAAGTGGCAGAGCAGGGAATCAAACTACAGATTAGAGTGCACCTGCTCTTAACCACTACACCCTTCCTGGGCTAGGCGTCTCGGCACGAGGACCCACTTGCTAAGCGGAGTAAGACTAGTGGCGTCCCACTCATACGTGGCCCTTAATTGTCACTAAGTGAAATCACAGTTGATGAACCACGACTGAGCATGACGTCTGTGGTGTTGTGGTTGGGAGGGTCAGGCTAGGTCCACAGTGGTGGCAAACCTTTGGCACCTTTGGCCACTTGGCCATGCTGGCAGGGGCTGATGGGAATTGTAGTCCATAACATCTGGAGTGCCAAAGGTTCGCCACCACGGGGCTAGGATCTGGGAGATTCAGCTTTGAATTCCTGATTTGCCCTGCAAGCTCACCGAGTGACCTTGGGCCCGTCACCTACACAGTCCAACCTACCTCACAG
This sequence comes from Sphaerodactylus townsendi, assembly GCF_021028975.2. Classification (NCBI taxonomy): domain Eukaryota; kingdom Metazoa; phylum Chordata; class Lepidosauria; order Squamata; family Sphaerodactylidae; genus Sphaerodactylus; species Sphaerodactylus townsendi. Next base: position 12,407,958 of record NC_059441.1, read on the forward strand.
GGTCGTTGTGGGGCTAAAATGGAGAGGTGGAATGATGGCAGCCTCTTTGGGTACCGGTTGGGGAGAAAGGCAAGGTTGAATGGGGTGGGTGGGTGGGTGGATGGATGGATGGAGCGATGGATGGAGCGATGGGGATGGAGCGATGGATGGAGCGATGGATGGATGGAGCCTATGTGGACTTCCAAATCAAACTGAATTTTGTAAAGCTCTTGTAAAGGTTTTTGTGAAGCGGCAGGCAAGGGCGTGAAGAAATCCTCCTCTGTCATTACTCCACACACTAGTTAACAGGGCAGAACTGGTTCTGCAGTAAAACCAATGCTGTTGTCCCATCAAGCAATCTTAAGGAATCACACATGAACATATTAGGGAGTTTTGCCTCCGTAAAGATGGTTTAAACTTCTAGGGGCACATGTTATACAATGCTTTGTGGAATGGTCTGTACATGGGTGGGGGTGGTGGGTGTGTGTGTGTGTGTGTGTGAGAGAGAGAGAGAGAGAGAGAGAGAGAGAGTGAGAGAGAGAGAGAGAGAGAGAGAGAGAGAGAGAGAGAGAGAAGAATGGAAAGGGTGTGAAAATACATTTTTAAATATCTGGCCCTTTCTGCTCAAATGTCTGGTTTCATTCCACCTCAAACCACTTCTGGGTGTCTTTTCTTTCTCTACTGAACAGAAAAGATCTTCCTCTTCCAAGATTACCTCGAGCTCGCCAACCGGTTCCCTCGGCAGACGTGGGAGGAAGCGCGACAGTTTTTCTTGAAGAAAGAGAAAAAATAAGTTTTTTTTAAAGAAGAAATTCCAACATATCTATCTTTGTAAAATATGACAAGGTTTTTTTTACGTTCTTTAAGCATCTGTTCTAAAAGCCTGTTTTATACTCAGAATGCGAATACTGTAGATATATATTGAGATACATATATATATATAATTTGCACTACTTGTGTTCATATGATGTGTACATAGTTAAGACTTGATGTTGTCATTTTGAAAAGGGTTTTGGGGGGTTTTTTTGGCACTAATATATTTGATATTACGGATCCTGGCACCTTCAACACCTTGAGGTATAACATCCCTTGCCCTGTAAAACTGCTGATACTCGGGTCTAAGGCTAGAGGGTAGGCCAGATCCGCAGGGAATTTCTCCTTCGTGGACTCCGTTAAATGGAGCGAGAATGCTACATGAGGACTTCCCTCTAGCTTGGACCGTCCATTTCACTAAAACGGTAATAAAATAATTTATTCTGTGTGTGGCTTCCTGCTTTTCCCCGACATTCCCCCCCCACACACACACACACACTACGTTCCGTTATACATTAAAAATTAATCTGAACACTAGAACATGTGACCTTGTTGGGACACGGCGTCCCGTTTAAATTTGGCAGGAAGATCTGTACAGGTTTACAGTTTACGGTTAGCTGTTTTCTTCCACCGTTAACCGGTGGGTCTCCACCGAATTTATTAAAAGAAAGCATTTCAACTTGCCGAGGCTGTTTCGTTTGTTGTTTCGCTGCAACGTTTGTCCGCGTTCTTCTCCCGGCCTTGCCGGGACTCGACCCGGAAAAGCCCAGAACGGGAACGAGTCGGAGCGAACTATCCTTCAGAGGAGCCGGATCAAAACAGACCCAATTGTAGAGTGTTGTGGGTTTTCCAGGTTGTGTGACCGTGTTCCGATAGCATTTTCTCCTGACGTTTTGCCTGCCTCTGCGGCTGGCGTCTTCAGAGGATCCGAATTGTACTCAGTAATGCGGGAAATGGGCACTGCATCCTGCTTCCACCTTTCTTTTTTAGCTACGGGGTGAGATGAGGCACCTACATCAAACAGCAAGTTAGCGCTGCGATAAGAACATAAGAACATAAGAAAGAGTCTGCTGGATCAGACCAGCGTCCATCTAGTCCAGCACTCTGCTACTCGCAGTGGCCCACCAGGCGCCTTTGGGAGCTATCCTCTGCCATTACCGCACAACACCAGTTAACAGGGTAGAACATAAGAACTAGCCTGCTGGATCAGACCAGAGTCCATCTAGTCCAGCATTCTGCTACTCGCAGTGGCCCACCAGGTGCCATTGGGAGCTCCCATGCAGGATGTGAAAGCAATGGCCTTCTGCTGCTGCTGCTGCTGCTCCTGAGCACCTGGTCTGCTCAGGCATTTGCAACCTCAGATCAAGGAGGATCAAGATTGGGAGCCATAGATCGACTTCTCCATAAATCTGTCCAAGCCCTTTTTAAAGCTATCCAGGTGAGTGGCCATCACCACCTCCTGTGGCAGCATATTCCAAACACCAATCACACGTTGCGTGAAGAAGTGTTTCCTTTTATTAGTCCTAATTCTTCCCCCCAGCATTTTCAATGAATGCCCCCTGGTTCTAGTATTGTGAGATAAACTGGTTCTACAGTAAAACCAATGCTGCTGTTCCGTCGAACAATCTTAAGAAATCACAAATGAACACGTTAAAGAGTTTGGCCTCCGTAAAGACGGTTTACAGCGATTTACAGCCTATGGAGCCCTGATTGTTCAGACCCACCTGAGATCAGGGTTCTCCTTTCTCTTCACAACAACCCTGCAAGATCGATTAGGAACAGGAGTAGTGATTGCCTCAAGCTGAGCTTTGTGGCTGAGTGGGACCTGATCTGGGGTCTCTCTGGGCAAAGCCTAGCATCTCCAAACCCACTACACCAGAGGTCTGCAGCCTGCGGCTCTCCAGATGTTCATGGACTACAATGGGCCGTGCTGGCAGGGGCTGATGGGAATTGTAGTCCATGAACATCTGGAGAGCCGGTTGCAGACCCCTGAACTACACAGCGCAAGCCGGAATCCATTCAGGACAATACAGCGATATACCCCAAACCACCGTGGCGTTTCCGCCTTGAGAAAACACAACAGGGATGTCTTGTGTTTGACTGCAGAGTTGATTTCCCCAGGAGTCGGCCCCGGGCATATTCTCTCCATCTCCCTGATGATGATGATGATGATGATGATGATGAAGAAGAAGAAGAAGTTGGATTCATATCCCCCCTTTCTCTCCTGTAAGGAAACTCAAAGGGGTTCACAAACTCCTTCCCCTCCTCACAACAAACACCCTGTGAGGTGGGTGGGGCTGAGAGAGCTCCGAAGAACTGTGACTAGCCCAAGGTCACCCAGCTGGCGTGTGTTGGAATGTACAGGCTAACCTGAATTCCCCAGATAAGCCTCTGCAGCTCAGGCGGCAGAGTGGGGAATCAAACCCAGTTCCTCCAGATTAGAGCGCACCTGCTCTTAACCACTACGCCACTGCTGCTCAGTTCGACAGGAACATCTCGGAAGTGCCCTGCTGGATCTCTTGAAAGGTCTGATCCTGCCCGTCAAGCTGACAGACAGCCAGGGGATTCATCTCTCCCTCCTTGAAAGAGAAATAGTACAGAACAAGTAGGGGCAGAGGATAGGGAAGATGAAGAAGAGTTTGGATTTATACCCCACCTTTCTCTCCTGAAAGGAGACTCAAGGTGGCTGACAAGCTCCTTTCCCTTCCTCTCCCCACAACAGACACCTTGAGAGGCAGGTGGGGCTGTGAGAGTTCTGAGAGAACTGTGACCGGCTCAAGGTCACCCAGCTGCGTCACAGCCCGTCCTGCATTTATTCTGTCCTCTTGTGAAGCAAAGCTGCCTTACCCTGGGTCAGTCCGTCAAGGCTGGTATTTCCTGCTCGGGCCGGCAGCCGCTCTCTGGGAGTTTAACCGGAGATGTTGGGGACAGAACCTGGCACCTTCTGCACACCCCCGAGAAGCTCCTCCCTGACCCCACTGAGCCATCATCTTGGGGGGGAGAAAAGACTGGGGGGGCGGGACGGGTCATGAGGGGCGCTTGCCTCTGTTAAGATGTGCTTAAGACGCTGCACTGGGGCACCCAGCCATGGTGCACTCTTAAGAGCAGGTGCACTCTAATCTGGGGGACTGGGTTGGATTCCCCGCTCGGCCACTCGAGCTGTGGAGGCTTATCTGGGGAACCAGATTAGCTTGTGCACTCCCAGCACAGGCCAGCTGGGTGACCTTGGGCTAGTCACAGTTCTTCGGAGCCCTCTCAGCCCCATCCACCTCACAGGGTGTTTGTTGTGGGTGGTGAGGGAGGGAAAGGAGATTGTAAACCCCTTTGAGTCTCCTAAAAGGAGAGAAAAGGGGGGGGGGATATAAATCCAAACTCCCTTCGTTCCTTCCACCGCGTGCCCCGGATCGTGGCCGTCAGCCGCACCCTGCAGAGGAGGCGCGGGGCTGCTTGGGGGGGGCGCTGTCCGTCCCCCGCCCTCCGCCCCCCCCCCCGATCGTGTGAACGAGTTACGAGCAACAAGCCCTACTCCTCAGCAAGAGCTGCTCCTTTGCGCGCACCGGAGCTTGGAGAGATCCGGGGGAGGGGGTCTGCCGGGGAGAGGCCAGGGGGACCCCGTGGGTGGGTGGGTGGGGAGCTGCCAGCCCCCACCTCGGCTCCCTCCCCCCCTCCCTGGCTGCCCCCCCCCCTTGCGCTCTAGCAGCCGGCTGGCTTGCAGGTGATGCCAGGAGCTGATAAGGCGCCGCCTCCGCCGTCTGGCCGGCCGCCTTTGCCGCAGGGAGCCCAGCCCGGACGAGGGGGGAAGCCCACCCCCCCCCCCCAGATCAGCGACCGGCTCCCCCTGGCCAGCCGGGAATGGATAGCCCGGGGGGGGGGGAGCAGAGCGCCCCCCCCCCCCACTCCGGAACGCAAAGCCTCGACTGGAGGCGCAGGGTGGGTTTGCGCCCAGGCTAACCCGGGGCCAGCTGCCAGCCGGGGTGGGGGGGGGAGCTGCTCATGGGGACCTCCCTGGAGGTATGGGGAGGGGGATAATGCCAAAAAGCCCCCTGCCAGCGTGGCTAGTCCCCCCACCCCCTTCCAGGGAACTGATCTCTGCTCCGGAGAGCAGCTGGAATCCTAGCGCTCCAGCTCCTCCCTGGAGGTTGGCAACGACGGGTTGGGGACAGGGACATATCAGCTTTGCCGCAGGGCCTTTGTTCATCATCTATGGACTGTTTGCCCTGAACTGCCCTTCTAAGAAGAAGAAGAGGTTGGATTTATATCCCCCCTTTCTCTCCTGTAAGGAGACTCAAAGGGGCTGACAATCTCCTTGCCCTTCCCTCCTCACAACAAACACCCTGTGAGGTGGGTGGGGCTGAGAGAGCTCCAGAAAAATGTGACTAGCCCAAGGTCACCCAGCTGACGTGTGTGGGAGTGCACAGGCTAATCTGAATTCCCCAGATAAGCCTCCACAGCTCAGGCGGCAGAGCGGGGAATCAAACCCGGTTCCTCCAGATTAGATACACCAGCTCTTAACCTCCTACGCCACTGCTGCTCCCTTTAACCTTTTCCACTGGGTTGTTTTTATAGTGTCAGTGGATTGGTTCTTATGGGGAATGATTTCAGCGGTTGTATGACTTTTATTATATGGGGACCGCCCCTGAGCCCTGCAGGGATAGGTCAGGATACAAACCCAACCAGTCAATCAATCAATAGCCACAGAGAGCCCCCCCTCACCAGCCCTTTATCTCCAGGTGAGCAGATCTCTTGGAGATCGGTGGTCAATTCGGAAGGATGGCCAGTCCTCCCCTGGAGGTTGGCAACCGAGCCTTGGGCCTCTCCCCCACGGCTACTGGGCAAAGGTTTTGTCCTCTCCCCCCCCCCCAGCCCTTTGACATTTGGAGTACAGGACTGGAGGGGGGAGTACTCACAGGTGGGTGAAGGAGACCAAGGGATTATTAAGCTGCAAATTTAGGATATTTCTTGGGGGCCCCCCCAGCTCAAGGTGCGCTGCAATTAGAAAACCACAGTATGTAGGCCTTGTGCGTTCTTCAAAGACGGCAATTGGCAGAGGGGATTTATCAGCCCCTCATGTGGTGGCGGTCACGGGCTTTTAAAATAAGGCGTGGGATCTTGAAGCGTGGCACGTGGCACCCTCCGTATTATTTATTTATTTATTTATTTATTTATTTATTAAATTTATAGGCCGCCTCATCCCCGAAGGGCTCGAGGCGGCTCACAACATGGCCGTTTCCAACAGCAATTTAATAAAGTATAAAAACTAAATCCAATTAAAACACAGCAGCAGTTAAATAACAATAAGTAAATTAAAACAAAAATTGTGTAAAACATACACATACAGGCGCCCCATCTAAAAGGCCAAGAAAAAAGAAGAAGGGGAGGAGGTAGGCAGGGCCCAGGATGGAACTAGGGCCCAATTAGACGCATGCGTCTACCTGCTAGTGCCTTCTGTGCCCTTCTAGGCCCCTTCCACACAGGCAGAATAATCCATTTTCAATCCACTTCCAACGCACTTTGCGGCTGTGCAGAACGGCAAAACCCACCTCGCGAACAAGTGTGAAAGTGGATTGAAAGTGCGTTATTCTGCCTGTGCGGAACGCTTTGCAACTTGGTGAGGTTTAACGCACAGGTCCGCTTAGATCTCAGTCGTGTACCTGGGATCATAAAATTACCCCCTTCTGTGGCAAAACTGCCTGGAACCCATCGCATCCTAAACAGATCTACCTCCTCTGATCTGGCGATCCTTAATAAATCTTTCCTCAGACCATTTTATCCAGGAATGAACTCCCCTCCCCCCCCCTCTTTTTTTTAAATAAAAGCAACTTTAGAAAGTCGCTGTTCTGGTTTTGCAAGCCATCAGTAGGTGCACAAATGAAAGCCCGTTCAGCCTCTCATGAGATTGTCCATACACCCCATGTGCGCAAAACCACTAAAGCTCGGGAAACCGTACTGCGAGATCTCCTCATTCCTATCTTGTGTAGACGAACGTGTGTGAGTGCAAGAGAGAGAGGTTACAGAGGGTGATATGATTTAAACAGGCGTGTCATCGAATCCTTCCCCGTAGCGTAAGAAATCAGACCCCGGGCTTAATTCAGCGCCGCAATTCACGTAGGCCAACCCCGGCGCAATTTATTTTCTTTGCACTGGCAGGCCCGGAGCAGAGCGCGGGGGGGGGGGGGGATTGAATGGCCGCTTTTTATAAGATGGGGATCAGCCAGGATTCTTCTCCCCCCGCTTCACCTTGTTACAGTTCTCAGAGGACCCTGGTATCTATGCCGGAGAAGAAGAAAACCGGACTCTTGCACTCCTGAGACCCCGGCACTGTACGGTTGGTGCAACTTTGCAGTTCTTAGCAAGGTGTTATTTCTGCCCCGGAAGGCGGCCCTTCATTTAAAGCAGTGGTTCTGAAATCGAGTGCCATTAATCTGCGTGAAATGCTAGGCAAGAATTGGCGCCCACCATGTTGGAAACGTTTTTAAAAGATCTGTAGGAATGAGGCCTTCTCCGGGAGTTTTTTCCGGTATTAATAGAGCTAATCAAATTCTCTATTCTGTCTTCCTTGCTGGGGAAAGCACATATCATGAGGAGCAGCATTTATTGGGGGGGGGGGGAGGAAGAGGAGCAGCAGCAGCAGCAGCAGCAGCAGCAGCAGAAGAAGAAGACGAAGACGAAGAAGACGAAGAAGACGAAGACGAAGAAGAAGAAGAAGACGAAGAAGAAGAAGAAGAAGAAGAAGAAGAAGAAGAAGAAGAAGAAGAAGAAGAAGAAGAAGAAGAAGAAGAAGAAGAGGAGGAGGAGGAGGAGGAGGAGGAGGAGGAGTTTGGATTTATATCCCCCCTTTCTCTCCTGCAGGAGACTCAAAGGGGCTTACAATCTCCTTTCCCTTCCCCCCCTCACAACAAACACCCTGTGAGGTAGGTGGGACTGAGAGCTCCGAAGAACTGGTAGTAGCCCAAGGTCTTTTTAAAATTTTATTTTATTTAGTAGCCCAAGGTCACCCAGCTGGCTTGTGTTGGAGTGCACAAGCTAATCTGGTTCACCAGATAAGCCTCCAGAGCTCAAGCGGCAGAGTGGGGAATCAAACCCGGTTCCTCCAGATTGGAGTACACCTGCTGTTAACCTCTACGCCACACTGGGCTCTCTTCATAGTCCAAGAGTGGTCCAAATACCTTCAGCTTGAAACGCTGGATAGCAGTTGCCAGCCAGAGTAGGAAATACAGCTCTTCACAGCCCGAGAGTGGCCCAAATACCTTAAGCTTAGGACTCAGAGCAGCCAGAGGGCCAAAGGGGAATCAGAGATTTGAGGAAAGTGCGTAAGCCAAGAGTCTCCGGGATCTGTGCGTTTATTGTGAAGCAATGAGAATCGGTTCCGGTTAAGACCAATCCACGGGCTTCCTTTTTCTCAGCCACAGCCTGAGCCAATGCTTCCCATTGGTGTCTAGCCTATTCTTTTTTCTTCAGCCGAAGCAGAGATTTATGCTGCGTTAACACAGTTGTTACTGGGCAGATTTTAACCGGTAGGGCTGTAAGCTGTGGTCTGTTTGCTTTGTTTTTAAAAAAAGGTTTTGATGGTAGATGAGGAACAAGGAGGTATTGAGGGGGACTCTAAACATAAGTGGATTAGGGGGGAGAGTTAAATTGACAACTATCAAGCGTTGCGTTGCTACTGAATCGGACTGTTGGGACTGTGAAGAGCTGGATTTCCTACTCTGACCCGCAGCTGCTATCCAGCGTTTCAAGCTTAAGGTATTCGGGCCACTCTTGGACAGAGAAGAGCTAGATTTCCTACTCTGACGGGCAGCTGCTATCCAGCGTTTCAAGCTTAAGGTATTCGGGCCACTCTTGGACAGTGAAGAGCTGTATTTCCTACTCTGACGGGCAGCTGCTATCCAGCGTTTCAAGCTTAAGGTATTCGGGCCACTCTTGGACAGTGAAGAGCTGGATTTCCTACTCTGACCGGCAGCTGCTATCCAGCGTTTCAAGCTTAAGGTATTCGGGCCACTCTTGGACAGTGAAGAGCTGTATTTCCTACTCTGACCGGCAGCTGCTATCCAGCGTTTCAAGCTTAAGGTATTCGGGCCACTCTTGGACAGTGAAGAGCTGTATTTCCTACTCTGACCGGCAGCTATCCAGCCGTCAAGCTTAAGGTATTCAGGCCACTCTTGGACAGTGAAGAGCTGGATTTCCTACTCTGACCGGCAGCTGCTACCCAGCGTTTCAAGCTTAAGGTATTCGGGCTACTCTTGGACAGTGAAGAGCTGGATTTCCTACTCTGACCGGCAGCCGCTATCCAGCGTTTCAAGCTTAAGGTATTCGGGCCACTCTTGGACAGTGAAGAGCTGTATTTCCTACTCTGACCGGCAGCTGCTATCCAGCGTTTCAAGCTTAAGGTATTCAGGCCACTTGACAGTGAAGATTGTATTTCCTACCTGATCGGGCAGCTGCTATCCAGCCGCTTCAAGCTTAAAATGTGGGCCACCTTGGACAGTGAAGAGCTGGATTCTACCTGACCTAGCTGCTACCCAGCCGCTTCGCTTAAGGTATTCACACTCTTGGAGTGAAGAGCTGGATTTCCCATCGACCGGCAGTCAGCTATCCAGCTGCCAAGCTTAAGGTATTCGGGCCACTCTTGGACAGTGAAGAGCTGGATTTCCTACTCTGACAGGCAGCTGCTATCCAGCGTTTCAAGCTTAAGGTATTCAGGCCACTCTTGGACAGTGAGGAGCTGTATTTCCTACTCTGACCGGCAGCTGCTATCCAGCGTTTCAAGCTTAAGGTATTCAGGCCACTCTTGGACAGTGAAGAGCTGTATTTCCTACTCTGACCGGCAGCTGCTATCCAGTGTTTCAAGCTTAAGTTACTCAGGCCAATTGTGCCTCATAACAAATTCCCTCCCCTTTATGATGCTTCTTTAATTTTCCTATGCAGCCATCCTATTTTAGAGTAGCACCCAGTGGTGGGATTCAAATAATTTAACAACTGGTTCTGGTGGTGGGATTCAGATCATTTAGCAACTTGTTATTTACAAGCACCGTTTTAACAACCGGTTCTGCCGAAGTGGTGTGAACCGGCTGAATCCCACCGCTGGTAGCACCCCCCCTACCCTATTTTACATATTTTAGAGTAGCACCCCTTCCCCCATAACACCACACAGTGTGACATACACAAGGCAGATGGCTTTCCGATCAAGTATTTGTTCTTTTATTAGTAAGGTCAAAATATCGATCCCACCGTGACCTGTTGCCGCGACAATAAATAACAATAATTTACTTTGGTCTGCGAAGGTTCTAGCCGCCTCTCCTCCATCCGTACGATAATTTAACATTGGCAAAAGGAGACGGAAACAAAAAGTTCTGCAAATAGTTTTCCAGCAATCATGCGGATCCGGGGGGGGGGGGGAGAAAGAGTTCTGCTCCCCCCTCCCCCCTCTTGGGCCACTGAGCGAAATAAAATGAACTTGGAAAAAAGTTGAAGGTTTCTCCGGACATCCGGTGTCAAGTGTCAAGACGAGAAGAAGCCGCGTGGTGATTGGTCAGGAAAACGTCGACTTGGTTCTGATTGGCAGAGTCGGTTCATCGAGGCGTCCTCTTCCGAAAGGAAAGGGGAATTTTACTCTACCGTTTATAGGATATAGGGCTAATTTTAGTAAAAACCCAGAGGGGGAGGGGATTGCGTTGACTCTTTTGAGAGGCCTCGCCCTGTTCTTTTTTCGCTTCTGGGTCGGCTCAGACAGTGGAACCCAGAGAGGTGACCGCCCGAACTGCATGAGGGAAGAACCACGTGTTTTTTTAAATAAAGGTAAATAATTTAAAGAGTCGAGTTCTGCTCAGAGGTCAGGAACTCATGCAGGGGGGCAGGAGCATGCGCAAGTCCGTGGGAGGAACAGGTGGCTTCACGTCTCCACCGGGCTGGGGACCATGCTGTTGGGGGTATCGGGGAGCTGGGAAGACAAAGAAGTCACATCGCTGCCGGAGGAGTTCCCCAAGGAGCCGGATTCCGAAAAGGAGACCTGAAGGGAAGGAAAGGAAAAGGTAGGTCATCTAATATTGTTGGGAATGGCTCCTTTTTGGAGGATTTCCCAGCTGTTTCAGAGTATGGGGTAAGACCATAAGAGCTGGACTGGATCAGACCAGTGGTCCATCTACTCCAGCAACCTTTCTCACACAGATGCCAACCAGTTCCTCTGGAGGTCCAACAACAGGGCATAGAGTCCAAGGCCTTCACAAGGACTTCAGAAGAGCCCTGCTGGATCAGACCAGTGGTCCATCTAGTCCAGCATTCCTGTCTCACACAGAGGCCAAACAGTTCCTCTGAAGGGCCAACCACAGAGCACAGAGGCCAAGACCTTCATGAGAACATCAGAACCCTGCTGGATCAGACTACCAAGGGACCATGTAGTCCACCATCCTATCTCACACAGTGGTCAACCTGTTCTGGAGGGTCAAACAACAAGGCATAGCGGCTGAGGCCTTCACAAGGACATCAGAAGAGCCCTGCTGAATCAGACCAGTGGTCCATCTAGTCCAGCATTCCAGTCTCACACAGAGGCCCACCAGTTCTTCTGGAGGGCCAACCACAGAGCATAGAGGCCAAGACCTTCATGAGAACATCAGAACCCTGCTGGATCAGACTAGCAAGGGACCATCTAGTCCACCATCCTATCTCACTCAGTGGTCAACCAGTTCTGGAGGGTCAAGCAATAAGGCATCGAGGCTGAGGCCTTCATAAGGACATCTGAAGAGCCCTGCTGGATCAGACCAGTGGTCCATCTAGTTCAGCATCCTGTCTCACACAGAGGCCAACCAGTTCCTCTGGAGGCCCAACAACAGGGCATAGAGGCCAAGGCCTTCACAAGGATTTCAGAAGAGCCCTGCTGGATCAGACCAGTCGTCCATCTAGTCCAGCATCCTATCTCACGCAGTGGCCAACCAGTTCTTCTGGAGGGCCAACCACAGAGCACAGAGGCCAAGACCTTCATGAGAACATCAGAACCCTTCTGGATCAGACCAGCAAGGGACCATGTAGTCCACCATCCTATCTCACACAGTGGTCAACCAGTTCTGGAGGGTCAAACAACAAGGCATAGAGGCCGAGGCCTTCACAAGGACATCAGAAGAGCCTTGTTGGATCAGACCAGTGGTCGATCTAGGCCAGCATCCTATCTCACACAGTGGTCAAACAGTTCCTCTGGCGGGCCAACCACAGAGCATAGAGGCCAAGTCTTCATAAGGACATCAGAGGGGACCTGCTGGATCAGACTAGTGGTCCATCTAGTCCAGCATCCTTTCTCACACAATGGCCAACCAGTTCCTCTGGAAGTCTGACAACAGGGCAGAGAGGCCAAGACCTTCATGAGAACATCAGAAGAGCCCTGCTGGATCAGACCATTTTATGACCCCATTTTGTGGACCCCATCTTCCTCTAATTGTGCCAGTGGGGGATCAGGAGAAGCCTCACAAGTGGAATAGCCTAGGGCCTTTCTTCCTCTAAATCTGGCACTGGCTGCAAGTCATCATGGCTAGTAGCTGTTGATGGACGTCTCCACAAATCTGTCTGCCCTCCCCACTTTTAAAACCATTTGTGTTCATAGCCATCCCTACATCTTTTGGAATAAATGGCAGTGTTTAATTGCTTGTGGGATAAAGAAGAAGAGAAGGAGAGTTGGATATCTATCTCCCCTTTCTCTCCTGTAAGGAGACTCAAAGGGGCTTACAATCTCCTTTCACTTTCCCCACACAACAAATACCCTGTGAGGTGAGTGGGGCTGAGAGAGCTCCAAAGACTAGCCCGAGGTCACCCAGCTGGCGTGTGTCGGAGTGCACAAGCTAATCTGGTTCACCAGATAAGCCTCCACAGCTCAAGTGGCAGAGTGGGGAATCAAACCCGGTTCTCCAGGTTAGAGTGCGCCTGCTCTTAACCACCATACCATGCTGGCTCTCAAATAAATGTTTTCATTTTCTGCTAAATTGTGCCCATGATTTCTAGACCTATGGAGCAGGAAGGGGGGAGGGGGATGCCACTATCTTGACCACCCAGACAGACAAATGAGGGGCAGGTTGCAATGGTAGATTCTCCCACAGCCAGCGGTGGGATTCAGCCGTTCGCACCACTTCGGCGGAACCGGTTGTTAAAATGGTGCTTGTAAACAACCAGTTGTTAGTTGCGTTAGGAGTTTTTCACAAGCAGTGTGGACATGGTCTGGTGGATTTTGTTTGAGGAACAAAACCCACCAGACCACGGCCACACAGCCCGGAAAACCCTCCAGAACCAGTTGAATCCGGCCGTGAACGCCTTTGACAAAAAAAACCAGTTAGTTGTTAAATTCATATTTTGAATCCCACCAATCGCAACTGGTTGTCTCAATCCAATCCAAAACTCCTTTATTAGGCATAAACCAGGGAAGTACCTATACTAATTCCAAATACAAAAATATTGTGGGATAATTGTTATATATCAAGTGTATTGAACATGGATTAAAATGTGTAGCAACTGGCTTCCAGAAATTTCTTTGCATTAGGGCTGTTCAATAGCTTTAGACATTTTTGTTTGCTTGAGTAGGAAACATAAATTCCCTAGAGGTAGTGGTAAGCTCCTGGGATCGGTTCTAATATCATTATACCTCGAACAGTAAAGCAGGATATGAGGGATTGAGTCCATAGCGTTGGGACAGTACCGACAGCAACGCTCACTTTGTGGGATGTTAAGGAAACGACCTTGAAGATAGACAGAGGGGAATGAGTTGCACCTTGCTCTGGTCATGACCCATCTGCACTTATAATTAACAAGCTGTTCTAAGTATACAGCAGGGCTAGATTTCACGGGGTGGTGGTGGTGGTGGTTGTTAAATTATATGAATCCCACCACTGCCCACAGCCTATGATTGTTTGTATCCATCTGGGATCAGGGCTATCCTGACCAACTGATGCATGAAATACCACTGCAAACCCATAACGCTGCCCATTTTTTCCACTTCCAGCCTCTCAATCCATCCCCGCAAGATTCAGGGACACAGTGAAATTTCTCCGACCCTCCTTCCCAGACTACGCACGGGCCCAGAGACAGCCACAGTCTCCATATTTCACAGTTTGATATACGGGACACATATTTCCTCCCGTGTCGCCGAGTCGCATTTGCAAATGATCGTTTAATTATGCGGCCAGCTCTCCCCGCCATGCTTTGCCATTCTATTAACTAAACACGGGCCCAGGATTCGTTTTTGATGATGCTTTCGAGGAAAGCATTCTCCATTAATTTGGAAGCGAAGGGTCAGGGGGACGCCAAAGCGCGCATCGCAGATATTCCGCTGCGGTTCGTGCTGCGGCAGCAGGCAAACGCCGCCCGCAAGATGGTCGGGCCTATGCTTCCAAGCCACATTTATCGCCTCGAGTGGAACGTCGTCGTACTTCGTCTGCACATAATTTCAGCCTCGTCCACATTTCCAGATGCAAAATTGGGCACGCGATCAGCCAGCCAGCCGCCGACAAGCAAAACTGGGCAAGATGTCAAGCAGCACGCCATCAACAATTTTAGGAGTGTGAATTAGCTTGTCACTGGTTAACACTTATTTGAGTGCGCGGCCACCGCAACCCAAAGGGTCTGACAATCGTGCGCTAACTTGTGCCCTTGTGAGGCTGCAGCTAGCAGGTTTTAGGACAGAGATGTACCTTAGTTTTAAAGCCAAGGCCCATATGAAGAAGAAAAGGAGGAGTTTGGATTTATCCCCCACCTTTCTCTCCTGGAAGGAGACTCAAGGTGGCTGACAAGCTCCTTTCCCTTCCTCTCCCCACAACAGACACCTTGTGAGGCAGGTGGGGCTGAGAGAGTTCCAAAGAACTGTGACTAGCCCAAGGTCACCCAGCAGGAATGTAGGAGTGCAGATACACATCTGGTTCACCAGATAAGCCTCTGCCACTCAGGCGGAGGAGTGGGGAATCAAACCCGGTTCTCCAGATTAGAATCCACCTGCTATTAACCAATACACCACGCTGGCTCTCTACGGTATATCAGCTAGATTTGCGTTCAGCATACTCCAGAGGCCCAACACGATTTTCAGTCTATGAGGTTGGTTTGCTCGCTCGCTTGATTTTTACCCCACCACAGTGGGCCCAGAGGGGCTTCCAGCATGCCACAAAATTTAAAACAGATGCAATAAAACCCATCCAAGATATACAATAAAGCATAGAAATCCCATGACACCTAACCAACCAAGGTTGGAGCCATTTCAACAGTACCCCAGACCTGTCACTCAGCACGCAACTCCAAGCGTCCTTCACCCTTCATAACAGTCCATACCCCAACAACGTTGTTTATAAGGTGCATCTGGACTCAAATGTCGCTATTCTACTGCAGACCGACATGAAATTATCTCTGGAATTATCGCACATTGGAAACGTGCATCCCTCCCCAAAAAATTCACACTGTTGTGCAAATGATTAAGAGGACGGGATTTGATAAGCCACAAGTATTGCGTGAACCACTTGTCTCTTCCTAGGCCCGTGGTGGCGAACCTTTGGCACTCCAGATGTTATGGACTACAATTCCCATCAGCCCCTGCCAGCATGGCCAATTGTAGGGGCTGATGGGAATTGTAGTCCATAACATCTGGAGTGCCAAAGGTTCGCCACCACTGTCCTAGGCTCTGTTCCACTTAAAGATGATTGATTGTATATTCCTCTGACACAGAACAAACATACCGGGCCTTCTTGGTTGTTCAACGCTCCGCCTAAGTCCAAGTGCCTGCCTAGCCATGCCCCACCCACCCCCAATCCATTTGAAAGAAAAAATACATTTTGACCTAAATGCTCTTGTATCAAAGTACCATGTTCAAGAATGCACAAAATATTGGCGACGTCAAAGGCAGTGTGTAAAAATGAATGATAATTCTCATACTCATTCGGGACTATATTCCAATGAGGAAGAATACATTCTCGACCGCTGCACCTCAACCCCGAACTGTCATCTTCATGTGGAACGGAATACAGGGCGCACCATCACCTGGTCCCATAACACACCCAAGACCGATCTGTATTCTGATTCCAGACGGCCCTTTGACCTTTCCAATTCCATCCAAAGTCAAAAAGTACCGGGCCTAAACTAGTACTGCACTGTCGAGAGAAATATGCTGTTTTCCTTACAGTACTTCAGATTTGATTCAGTGGTTCCCAAGGTTGCTGCTTGTCTTTCAAAAACATCAGACGCCTTAGCTCAGTGGTGGCAAACCTATGGCACGCGTGCCAGAAGTGGCGCTCAGAGCCCTCTCTGTGGGCACGTGCGCACAGAGTTCATCATGTAGGGGGAGCAGAAAATCACCCTCCACACATACACACACATCTAGGCTGGTCTTACTTCTGAGTAAACCCTCCTAGGGTCGTGATTCACCCCTTCAAAGCATTGCACGGTTGCTTCACCAAGCTTACTCCCGAGTAAAGCGCGCCTTGGAGCCAACTGTTTTTTCTAAACTAAAACCTCAGTATCCAGGTTAAATTACCGTGTTGGCACTTTACGATAAATCAGTGGGTTTTGGGTTGCAATTTGGGCACTCGGTCTTGAAAAGGTTCGCCATCACTGACTTAGCATTTCTGAAATATTGCGAACAAAGGACATCTTGCCCATGAGGTGATGGGTGACTTTGGTATAGAAGAAGAAGAAGAAGAAGAAGAAGAAGAAGAAGAAGAAGAAGAAGAAGAAGAAGAAGAAGAAGAAGAAGAAGAAGAAGAAGAAGAAGAAGAAGAAGAAGAAGAAGAATTTGAATTGAAATCCCCCCTTTCTCTCCTGCAGGAGACTCTGGGGCTTACAACCTCCTTTGCCCTTCCCTCCTGACAAACAAACACCCTGTGAGGTAGGTGGGGCTGAGAGAGCTCTCGAGAAGCTGTGACTAGCCCAAGGTCACCCAGTTGGCGTGCGTGGGAGTGGACAGGCTAATCTGAATTCCCCAGATAAGCCTCCACAGCTCAGGCGGCAGAGCTGGGAATCAAACCCGGTTCCTCCAGATTAGATACACGAGCTCTTAACCTCCTACGCCACTGCTGCTCCTAGAGCTCCCAGACCGGCCTCCTCTCTGGCCCCTTCCGCACCTGCAGAATAATCCACTTTCAATGCCCTTTGCAGCTGGATTTTACGGTGCGGAAGAGCAAAACCCACTTGCAAAGAATTGCGAACGCGGATTGAAAGTGGATTATTCGGCATGTGCGGAAGGGGCCTCTGTTTTTAAGATGGGGACAGATGTGAAAGCTCCGTTTCAGTGTCAGAGGCTGCTATATAGCTGCAAGCAAATTATTTTGTGATTTTTTTCCCCATAGGCAGACTTTTCCTATATTTGTTTAACATTTGGTCTAGGTTTGAGTGTGCAAACAAAACATTTGCTCCTGGGTGGGGATTTTGTAATGCGGAACTGACATATTTCCTGATGGATAGGTTTTATACCAGAACTGCATTAGGATTATTTTTATTCTGCTTTTCCTCCAACAAGCTCAGCACAGTGGGGGGGACATATGCCCCCCCTTGGCCCCTTCCGCACGTACAGAATAATGCACTTTCGATCCACTTGCTCAATTGTTTGCAAGTGGGTTTTGCTCTTCTGCACGGTAAAATCCAGCGGCAAAGTGCATTGAAAGCGGATTGAAAGTGTAATATTTTGCGTGTGCAGAAGGGGCCTTTATCTTTACTTTAGTCCTATGATGCAGGATCGGCTGACAGACAGTGACCTGCCAGGTCAGAGCAGAGAAGGGATTTCAATCTGAACGTTCCTGACTGTAGTCTGACACTCTGACCATTATACCGCAGTGCCTATTTTGCGGTTGCTGTGAAAGCCAAATAGACATACACAATTCTGCATATAAGCAACATACAGGTCGGTGGTTTTATTCTGGGTTCGCCGAAGCAGCTCAGTTTGAATTTGCCTCTGTTTTCCATTTTACGCCCCTAAAGGGAGAATGGCAAACAAGTACACATTGCCGATTTGCACTGCCGTCGCAACGAGAGAGCCCAAAGCAAATAACTTGGGGATCACGGCTTACGTGCCAGTTAAACCTCCTTTGAATCTGCGGCAATATTAAGCAAAACACTACGTGAAGGCTCAGTTTCTAGATAGTGTATGGGTTAATACCAAAAGCCAGGAGTTTCACTATGGCCCCTTCCACACATGCAGAATAATACACTTTCAATCCACTTTCACAACAGTTTGCAAGTGGATTTGGCTATTCCGCACTGCAGCAAAGTGCATTATTCTGCATGTGCGAATGGGGCCAAAGACACTCTTAAGCCCTATTGGCCTATAAGCAGAGGTGGGATCCAGCAGGTTCCCACAGGTTCCCGAGAGTAGGTTACTAATTATTTGTGTGTGCCGAGAGGGGATTACTAATTGGTGATTTTGCCATCATGGTTTTGGCCTTAGTTACTCCCCTCCTCTCAGCAGTAGCACATAGAACCTGAAGCAGTCTAGCAGGAGGTGCACCAAGGCAAGCGTACAGCCTCCGCCTGCATGCACTGGCTTCCTCGCCCAAGGGACTGGCACAGTGGCTGTGTCCTACACAGTTCACTCAGGAATGCCCCTCACTGGAATACCCTCGTCCCACCAGTCAAGGCCAGTTGTGCCTCGCCTAGCCCCATTGGCACTATCGCCATTGCTCTTGAATCCCACCACCATGGGAACCCATTACTAAATTTTTTGGGTCCCCCCACCTGCCTATAAGGTGTCCTCTCTTCAGGGTGGCCCCATAAACCAGTTATACAAAAGTGCCTTCAAAATTGTAGAAGAAGAAGAAGAAGAAGAAGAAGTAAAAGAAGAAGAAGAAGAAGAAGAAGAAGAAGAAGAAGAAGAAGAAGAGGAGGAGGAGGAGGAGGAGGAGGAGGAGGAGGAGTTTGGATTTGGGGGGGGGGGTGGGGGGGGGGGGGGGTGGGGGGGGGGGGGGGTGGGGGGGGGGGGGGGTGGGGGGGGGGGGGGGTGGGGGGGGGGGGGGGTGGGGGGGGGGGGGGGTGGGGGGGGGGGGGGGTGGGGGGGGGGGGGGGTGGGGGGGGGGGGGGGTGGGGGGGGGGGGGGGTGGGGGGGGGGGGGGGTGGGGGGGGGGGGGGGTGGGGGGGGGGGGGGGTGGGGGGGGGGGGGGGTGGGGGGGGGGGGGGGTGGGGGGGGGGGGGGGTGGGGGGGGGGGGGGGTGGGGGGGGGGGGGGGTGGGGGGGGGGGGGGGTGGGGGGGGGGGGGGGTGGGGGGGGGGGGGGGTGGGGGGGGGGGGGGGTGGGGGGGGGGGGGGGTGGGGGGGGGGGGGGGTGGGGGGGGGGGGGGGTGGGGGGGGGGGGGGGTGGGGGGGGGGGGGGGTGGGGGGGGGGGGGGGTGGGGGGGGGGGGGGGTGGGGGGGGGGGGGGGTGGGGGGGGGGGGGGGTGGGGGGGGGGGGGGGTGGGGGGGGGGGGGGGTGGGGGGGGGGGGGGGTGGGGGGGGGGGGGGGTGGGGGGGGGGGGGGGTGGGGGGGGGGGGGGGTGGGGGGGGGGGGGGGTGGGGGGGGGGGGGGGTGGGGGGGGGGGGGGGTGGGGGGGGGGGGGGGTGGGGGGGGGGGGGGGTGGGGGGGGGGGGGGGTGGGGGGGGGGGGGGGTGGGGGGGGGGGGGGGTGGGGGGGGGGGGGGGTGGGGGGGGGGGGGGGTGGGGGGGGGGGGGGGTGGGGGGGGGGGGGGGTGGGGGGGGGGGGGGGTGGGGGGGGGGGGGGGTGGGGGGGGGGGGGGGTGGGGGGGGGGGGGGGTGGGGGGGGGGGGGGGTGGGGGGGGGGGGGGGTGGGGGGGGGGGGGGGTGGGGGGGGGGGGGGGTGGGGGGGGGGGGGGGTGGGGGGGGGGGGGGGTGGGGGGGGGGGGGGGTGGGGGGGGGGGGGGGTGGGGGGGGGGGGGGGTGGGGGGGGGGGGGGGTGGGGGGGGGGGGGGGTGGGGGGGGGGGGGGGTGGGGGGGGGGGGGGGTGGGGGGGGGGGGGGGTGGGGGGGGGGGGGGGTGGGGGGGGGGGGGGGTGGGGGGGGGGGGGGGTGGGGGGGGGGGGGGGTGGGGGGGGGGGGGGGTGGGGGGGGGGGGGGGTGGGGGGGGGGGGGGGTGGGGGGGGGGGGGGGTGGGGGGGGGGGGGGGTGGGGGGGGGGGGGGGTGGGGGGGGGGGGGGGTGGGGGGGGGGGGGGGTGGGGGGGGGGGGGGGTGGGGGGGGGGGGGGGTGGGGGGGGGGGGGGGTGGGGGGGGGGGGGGGTGGGGGGGGGGGGGGGTGGGGGGGGGGGGGGGTGGGGGGGGGGGGGGGTGGGGGGGGGGGGGGGTGGGGGGGGGGGGGGGTGGGGGGGGGGGGGGGTGGGGGGGGGGGGGGGTGGGGGGGGGGGGGGGTGGGGGGGGGGGGGGGTGGGGGGGGGGGGGGGTGGGGGGGGGGGGGGGTGGGGGGGGGGGGGGGTGGGGGGGGGGGGGGGTGGGGGGGGGGGGGGGTGGGGGGGGGGGGGGGTGGGGGGGGGGGGGGGTGGGGGGGGGGGGGGGTGGGGGGGGGGGGGGGTGGGGGGGGGGGGGGGTGGGGGGGGGGGGGGGTGGGGGGGGGGGGGGGTGGGGGGGGGGGGGGGTGGGGGGGGGGGGGGGTGGGGGGGGGGGGGGGTGGGGGGGGGGGGGGGTGGGGGGGGGGGGGGGTGGGGGGGGGGGGGGGTGGGGGGGGGGGGGGGTGGGGGGGGGGGGGGGTGGGGGGGGGGGGGGGTGGGGGGGGGGGGGGGTGGGGGGGGGGGGGGGTGGGGGGGGGGGGGGGTGGGGGGGGGGGGGGGTGGGGGGGGGGGGGGGTGGGGGGGGGGGGGGGTGGGGGGGGGGGGGGGTGGGGGGGGGGGGGGGTGGGGGGGGGGGGGGGTGGGGGGGGGGGGGGGTGGGGGGGGGGGGGGGTGGGGGGGGGGGGGGGTGGGGGGGGGGGGGGGTGGGGGGGGGGGGGGGTGGGGGGGGGGGGGGGTGGGGGGGGGGGGGGGTGGGGGGGGGGGGGGGTGGGGGGGGGGGGGGGTGGGGGGGGGGGGGGGTGGGGGGGGGGGGGGGTGGGGGGGGGGGGGGGTGGGGGGGGGGGGGGGTGGGGGGGGGGGGGGGTGGGGGGGGGGGGGGGTGGGGGGGGGGGGGGGTGGGGGGGGGGGGGGGTGGGGGGGGGGGGGGGTGGGGGGGGGGGGGGGTGGGGGGGGGGGGGGGTGGGGGGGGGGGGGGGTGGGGGGGGGGGGGGGTGGGGGGGGGGGGGGGTGGGGGGGGGGGGGGGTGGGGGGGGGGGGGGGTGGGGGGGGGGGGGGGTGGGGGGGGGGGGGGGTGGGGGGGGGGGGGGGTGGGGGGGGGGGGGGGTGGGGGGGGGGGGGGGTGGGGGGGGGGGGGGGTGGGGGGGGGGGGGGGTGGGGGGGGGGGGGGGTGGGGGGGGGGGGGGGTGGGGGGGGGGGGGGGTGGGGGGGGGGGGGGGTGGGGGGGGGGGGGGGTGGGGGGGGGGGGGGGTGGGGGGGGGGGGGGGTGGGGGGGGGGGGGGGTGGGGGGGGGGGGGGGTGGGGGGGGGGGGGGGTGGGGGGGGGGGGGGGTGGGGGGGGGGGGGGGTGGGGGGGGGGGGGGGTGGGGGGGGGGGGGGGTGGGGGGGGGGGGGGGTGGGGGGGGGGGGGGGTGGGGGGGGGGGGGGGTGGGGGGGGGGGGGGGTGGGGGGGGGG
Organism: Sphaerodactylus townsendi; assembly: GCF_021028975.2. Classification (NCBI taxonomy): domain Eukaryota; kingdom Metazoa; phylum Chordata; class Lepidosauria; order Squamata; family Sphaerodactylidae; genus Sphaerodactylus; species Sphaerodactylus townsendi. Next base: position 12,429,388 of record NC_059441.1, read on the forward strand.
GGGGGTGGGGGGGGGGGGGGGTGGGGGGGGGGGGGGGTGGGGGGGGGGGGGGGTGGGGGGGGGGGGGGGTGGGGGGGGGGGGGGGTGGGGGGGGGGGGGGGTGGGGGGGGGGGGGGGTGGGGGGGGGGGGGGGTGGGGGGGGGGGGGGGTGGGGGGGGGGGGGGGTGGGGGGGGGGGGGGGTGGGGGGGGGGGGGGGTGGGGGGGGGGGGGGGTGGGGGGGGGGGGGGGTGGGGGGGGGGGGGGGTGGGGGGGGGGGGGGGTGGGGGGGGGGGGGGGTGGGGGGGGGGGGGGGTGGGGGGGGGGGGGGGTGGGGGGGGGGGGGGGTGGGGGGGGGGGGGGGTGGGGGGGGGGGGGGGTGGGGGGGGGGGGGGGTGGGGGGGGGGGGGGGTGGGGGGGGGGGGGGGTGGGGGGGGGGGGGGGTGGGGGGGGGGGGGGGTGGGGGGGGGGGGGGGTGGGGGGGGGGGGGGGTGGGGGGGGGGGGGGGTGGGGGGGGGGGGGGGTGGGGGGGGGGGGGGGTGGGGGGGGGGGGGGGTGGGGGGGGGGGGGGGTGGGGGGGGGGGGGGGTGGGGGGGGGGGGGGGTGGGGGGGGGGGGGGGTGGGGGGGGGGGGGGGTGGGGGGGGGGGGGGGTGGGGGGGGGGGGGGGTGGGGGGGGGGGGGGGTGGGGGGGGGGGGGGGTGGGGGGGGGGGGGGGTGGGGGGGGGGGGGGGTGGGGGGGGGGGGGGGTGGGGGGGGGGGGGGGTGGGGGGGGGGGGGGGTGGGGGGGGGGGGGGGTGGGGGGGGGGGGGGGTGGGGGGGGGGGGGGGTGGGGGGGGGGGGGGGTGGGGGGGGGGGGGGGTGGGGGGGGGGGGGGGTGGGGGGGGGGGGGGGTGGGGGGGGGGGGGGGTGGGGGGGGGGGGGGGTGGGGGGGGGGGGGGGTGGGGGGGGGGGGGGGTGGGGGGGGGGGGGGGTGGGGGGGGGGGGGGGTGGGGGGGGGGGGGGGTGGGGGGGGGGGGGGGTGGGGGGGGGGGGGGGTGGGGGGGGGGGGGGGTGGGGGGGGGGGGGGGTGGGGGGGGGGGGGGGTGGGGGGGGGGGGGGGTGGGGGGGGGGGGGGGTGGGGGGGGGGGGGGGTGGGGGGGGGGGGGGGTGGGGGGGGGGGGGGGTGGGGGGGGGGGGGGGTGGGGGGGGGGGGGGGTGGGGGGGGGGGGGGGTGGGGGGGGGGGGGGGTGGGGGGGGGGGGGGGTGGGGGGGGGGGGGGGTGGGGGGGGGGGGGGGTGGGGGGGGGGGGGGGTGGGGGGGGGGGGGGGTGGGGGGGGGGGGGGGTGGGGGGGGGGGGGGGTGGGGGGGGGGGGGGGTGGGGGGGGGGGGGGGTGGGGGGGGGGGGGGGTGGGGGGGGGGGGGGGTGGGGGGGGGGGGGGGTGGGGGGGGGGGGGGGTGGGGGGGGGGGGGGGTGGGGGGGGGGGGGGGTGGGGGGGGGGGGGGGTGGGGGGGGGGGGGGGTGGGGGGGGGGGGGGGTGGGGGGGGGGGGGGGTGGGGGGGGGGGGGGGTGGGGGGGGGGGGGGGTGGGGGGGGGGGGGGGTGGGGGGGGGGGGGGGTGGGGGGGGGGGGGGGTGGGGGGGGGGGGGGGTGGGGGGGGGGGGGGGTGGGGGGGGGGGGGGGTGGGGGGGGGGGGGGGTGGGGGGGGGGGGGGGTGGGGGGGGGGGGGGGTGGGGGGGGGGGGGGGTGGGGGGGGGGGGGGGTGGGGGGGGGGGGGGGTGGGGGGGGGGGGGGGTGGGGGGGGGGGGGGGTGGGGGGGGGGGGGGGTGGGGGGGGGGGGGGGTGGGGGGGGGGGGGGGTGGGGGGGGGGGGGGGTGGGGGGGGGGGGGGGTGGGGGGGGGGGGGGGTGGGGGGGGGGGGGGGTGGGGGGGGGGGGGGGTGGGGGGGGGGGGGGGTGGGGGGGGGGGGGGGTGGGGGGGGGGGGGGGTGGGGGGGGGGGGGGGTGGGGGGGGGGGGGGGTGGGGGGGGGGGGGGGTGGGGGGGGGGGGGGGTGGGGGGGGGGGGGGGTGGGGGGGGGGGGGGGTGGGGGGGGGGGGGGGTGGGGGGGGGGGGGGGTGGGGGGGGGGGGGGGTGGGGGGGGGGGGGGGTGGGGGGGGGGGGGGGTGGGGGGGGGGGGGGGTGGGGGGGGGGGGGGGTGGGGGGGGGGGGGGGTGGGGGGGGGGGGGGGTGGGGGGGGGGGGGGGTGGGGGGGGGGGGGGGTGGGGGGGGGGGGGGGTGGGGGGGGGGGGGGGTGGGGGGGGGGGGGGGTGGGGGGGGGGGGGGGTGGGGGGGGGGGGGGGTGGGGGGGGGGGGGGGTGGGGGGGGGGGGGGGTGGGGGGGGGGGGGGGTGGGGGGGGGGGGGGGTGGGGGGGGGGGGGGGTGGGGGGGGGGGGGGGTGGGGGGGGGGGGGGGTGGGGGGGGGGGGGGGTGGGGGGGGGGGGGGGTGGGGGGGGGGGGGGGTGGGGGGGGGGGGGGGTGGGGGGGGGGGGGGGTGGGGGGGGGGGGGGGTGGGGGGGGGGGGGGGTGGGGGGGGGGGGGGGTGGGGGGGGGGGGGGGTGGGGGGGGGGGGGGGTGGGGGGGGGGGGGGGTGGGGGGGGGGGGGGGTGGGGGGGGGGGGGGGTGGGGGGGGGGGGGGGTGGGGGGGGGGGGGGGTGGGGGGGGGGGGGGGTGGGGGGGGGGGGGGGTGGGGGGGGGGGGGGGTGGGGGGGGGGGGGGGTGGGGGGGGGGGGGGGTGGGGGGGGGGGGGGGTGGGGGGGGGGGGGGGTGGGGGGGGGGGGGGGTGGGGGGGGGGGGGGGTGGGGGGGGGGGGGGGTGGGGGGGGGGGGGGGTGGGGGGGGGGGGGGGTGGGGGGGGGGGGGGGTGGGGGGGGGGGGGGGTGGGGGGGGGGGGGGGTGGGGGGGGGGGGGGGTGGGGGGGGGGGGGGGTGGGGGGGGGGGGGGGTGGGGGGGGGGGGGGGTGGGGGGGGGGGGGGGTGGGGGGGGGGGGGGGTGGGGGGGGGGGGGGGTGGGGGGGGGGGGGGGTGGGGGGGGGGGGGGGTGGGGGGGGGGGGGGGTGGGGGGGGGGGGGGGTGGGGGGGGGGGGGGGTGGGGGGGGGGGGGGGTGGGGGGGGGGGGGGGTGGGGGGGGGGGGGGGTGGGGGGGGGGGGGGGTGGGGGGGGGGGGGGGTGGGGGGGGGGGGGGGTGGGGGGGGGGGGGGGTGGGGGGGGGGGGGGGTGGGGGGGGGGGGGGGTGGGGGGGGGGGGGGGTGGGGGGGGGGGGGGGTGGGGGGGGGGGGGGGTGGGGGGGGGGGGGGGTGGGGGGGGGGGGGGGTGGGGGGGGGGGGGGGTGGGGGGGGGGGGGGGTGGGGGGGGGGGGGGGTGGGGGGGGGGGGGGGTGGGGGGGGGGGGGGGTGGGGGGGGGGGGGGGTGGGGGGGGGGGGGGGTGGGGGGGGGGGGGGGTGGGGGGGGGGGGGGGTGGGGGGGGGGGGGGGTGGGGGGGGGGGGGGGTGGGGGGGGGGGGGGGTGGGGGGGGGGGGGGGTGGGGGGGGGGGGGGGTGGGGGGGGGGGGGGGTGGGGGGGGGGGGGGGTGGGGGGGGGGGGGGGTGGGGGGGGGGGGGGGTGGGGGGGGGGGGGGGTGGGGGGGGGGGGGGGTGGGGGGGGGGGGGGGTGGGGGGGGGGGGGGGTGGGGGGGGGGGGGGGTGGGGGGGGGGGGGGGTGGGGGGGGGGGGGGGTGGGGGGGGGGGGGGGTGGGGGGGGGGGGGGGTGGGGGGGGGGGGGGGTGGGGGGGGGGGGGGGTGGGGGGGGGGGGGGGTGGGGGGGGGGGGGGGTGGGGGGGGGGGGGGGTGGGGGGGGGGGGGGGTGGGGGGGGGGGGGGGTGGGGGGGGGGGGGGGTGGGGGGGGGGGGGGGTGGGGGGGGGGGGGGGTGGGGGGGGGGGGGGGTGGGGGGGGGGGGGGGTGGGGGGGGGGGGGGGTGGGGGGGGGGGGGGGTGGGGGGGGGGGGGGGTGGGGGGGGGGGGGGGTGGGGGGGGGGGGGGGTGGGGGGGGGGGGGGGTGGGGGGGGGGGGGGGTGGGGGGGGGGGGGGGTGGGGGGGGGGGGGGGTGGGGGGGGGGGGGGGTGGGGGGGGGGGGGGGTGGGGGGGGGGGGGGGTGGGGGGGGGGGGGGGTGGGGGGGGGGGGGGGTGGGGGGGGGGGGGGGTGGGGGGGGGGGGGGGTGGGGGGGGGGGGGGGTGGGGGGGGGGGGGGGTGGGGGGGGGGGGGGGTGGGGGGGGGGGGGGGTGGGGGGGGGGGGGGGTGGGGGGGGGGGGGGGTGGGGGGGGGGGGGGGTGGGGGGGGGGGGGGGTGGGGGGGGGGGGGGGTGGGGGGGGGGGGGGGTGGGGGGGGGGGGGGGTGGGGGGGGGGGGGGGTGGGGGGGGGGGGGGGTGGGGGGGGGGGGGGGTGGGGGGGGGGGGGGGTGGGGGGGGGGGGGGGTGGGGGGGGGGGGGGGTGGGGGGGGGGGGGGGTGGGGGGGGGGGGGGGTGGGGGGGGGGGGGGGTGGGGGGGGGGGGGGGTGGGGGGGGGGGGGGGTGGGGGGGGGGGGGGGTGGGGGGGGGGGGGGGTGGGGGGGGGGGGGGGTGGGGGGGGGGGGGGGTGGGGGGGGGGGGGGGTGGGGGGGGGGGGGGGTGGGGGGGGGGGGGGGTGGGGGGGGGGGGGGGTGGGGGGGGGGGGGGGTGGGGGGGGGGGGGGGTGGGGGGGGGGGGGGGTGGGGGGGGGGGGGGGTGGGGGGGGGGGGGGGTGGGGGGGGGGGGGGGTGGGGGGGGGGGGGGGTGGGGGGGGGGGGGGGTGGGGGGGGGGGGGGGTGGGGGGGGGGGGGGGTGGGGGGGGGGGGGGGTGGGGGGGGGGGGGGGTGGGGGGGGGGGGGGGTGGGGGGGGGGGGGGGTGGGGGGGGGGGGGGGTGGGGGGGGGGGGGGGTGGGGGGGGGGGGGGGTGGGGGGGGGGGGGGGTGGGGGGGGGGGGGGGTGGGGGGGGGGGGGGGTGGGGGGGGGGGGGGGTGGGGGGGGGGGGGGGTGGGGGGGGGGGGGGGTGGGGGGGGGGGGGGGTGGGGGGGGGGGGGGGTGGGGGGGGGGGGGGGTGGGGGGGGGGGGGGGTGGGGGGGGGGGGGGGTGGGGGGGGGGGGGGGTGGGGGGGGGGGGGGGTGGGGGGGGGGGGGGGTGGGGGGGGGGGGGGGTGGGGGGGGGGGGGGGTGGGGGGGGGGGGGGGTGGGGGGGGGGGGGGGTGGGGGGGGGGGGGGGTGGGGGGGGGGGGGGGTGGGGGGGGGGGGGGGTGGGGGGGGGGGGGGGTGGGGGGGGGGGGGGGTGGGGGGGGGGGGGGGTGGGGGGGGGGGGGGGTGGGGGGGGGGGGGGGTGGGGGGGGGGGGGGGTGGGGGGGGGGGGGGGTGGGGGGGGGGGGGGGTGGGGGGGGGGGGGGGTGGGGGGGGGGGGGGGTGGGGGGGGGGGGGGGTGGGGGGGGGGGGGGGTGGGGGGGGGGGGGGGTGGGGGGGGGGGGGGGTGGGGGGGGGGGGGGGTGGGGGGGGGGGGGGGTGGGGGGGGGGGGGGGTGGGGGGGGGGGGGGGTGGGGGGGGGGGGGGGTGGGGGGGGGGGGGGGTGGGGGGGGGGGGGGGTGGGGGGGGGGGGGGGTGGGGGGGGGGGGGGGTGGGGGGGGGGGGGGGTGGGGGGGGGGGGGGGTGGGGGGGGGGGGGGGTGGGGGGGGGGGGGGGTGGGGGGGGGGGGGGGTGGGGGGGGGGGGGGGTGGGGGGGGGGGGGGGTGGGGGGGGGGGGGGGTGGGGGGGGGGGGGGGTGGGGGGGGGGGGGGGTGGGGGGGGGGGGGGGTGGGGGGGGGGGGGGGTGGGGGGGGGGGGGGGTGGGGGGGGGGGGGGGTGGGGGGGGGGGGGGGTGGGGGGGGGGGGGGGTGGGGGGGGGGGGGGGTGGGGGGGGGGGGGGGTGGGGGGGGGGGGGGGTGGGGGGGGGGGGGGGTGGGGGGGGGGGGGGGTGGGGGGGGGGGGGGGTGGGGGGGGGGGGGGGTGGGGGGGGGGGGGGGTGGGGGGGGGGGGGGGTGGGGGGGGGGGGGGGTGGGGGGGGGGGGGGGTGGGGGGGGGGGGGGGTGGGGGGGGGGGGGGGTGGGGGGGGGGGGGGGTGGGGGGGGGGGGGGGTGGGGGGGGGGGGGGGTGGGGGGGGGGGGGGGTGGGGGGGGGGGGGGGTGGGGGGGGGGGGGGGTGGGGGGGGGGGGGGGTGGGGGGGGGGGGGGGTGGGGGGGGGGGGGGGTGGGGGGGGGGGGGGGTGGGGGGGGGGGGGGGTGGGGGGGGGGGGGGGTGGGGGGGGGGGGGGGTGGGGGGGGGGGGGGGTGGGGGGGGGGGGGGGTGGGGGGGGGGGGGGGTGGGGGGGGGGGGGGGTGGGGGGGGGGGGGGGTGGGGGGGGGGGGGGGTGGGGGGGGGGGGGGGTGGGGGGGGGGGGGGGTGGGGGGGGGGGGGGGTGGGGGGGGGGGGGGGTGGGGGGGGGGGGGGGTGGGGGGGGGGGGGGGTGGGGGGGGGGGGGGGTGGGGGGGGGGGGGGGTGGGGGGGGGGGGGGGTGGGGGGGGGGGGGGGTGGGGGGGGGGGGGGGTGGGGGGGGGGGGGGGTGGGGGGGGGGGGGGGTGGGGGGGGGGGGGGGTGGGGGGGGGGGGGGGTGGGGGGGGGGGGGGGTGGGGGGGGGGGGGGGTGGGGGGGGGGGGGGGTGGGGGGGGGGGGGGGTGGGGGGGGGGGGGGGTGGGGGGGGGGGGGGGTGGGGGGGGGGGGGGGTGGGGGGGGGGGGGGGTGGGGGGGGGGGGGGGTGGGGGGGGGGGGGGGTGGGGGGGGGGGGGGGTGGGGGGGGGGGGGGGTGGGGGGGGGGGGGGGTGGGGGGGGGGGGGGGTGGGGGGGGGGGGGGGTGGGGGGGGGGGGGGGTGGGGGGGGGGGGGGGTGGGGGGGGGGGGGGGTGGGGGGGGGGGGGGGTGGGGGGGGGGGGGGGTGGGGGGGGGGGGGGGTGGGGGGGGGGGGGGGTGGGGGGGGGGGGGGGTGGGGGGGGGGGGGGGTGGGGGGGGGGGGGGGTGGGGGGGGGGGGGGGTGGGGGGGGGGGGGGGTGGGGGGGGGGGGGGGTGGGGGGGGGGGGGGGTGGGGGGGGGGGGGGGTGGGGGGGGGGGGGGGTGGGGGGGGGGGGGGGTGGGGGGGGGGGGGGGTGGGGGGGGGGGGGGGTGGGGGGGGGGGGGGGTGGGGGGGGGGGGGGGTGGGGGGGGGGGGGGGTGGGGGGGGGGGGGGGTGGGGGGGGGGGGGGGTGGGGGGGGGGGGGGGTGGGGGGGGGGGGGGGTGGGGGGGGGGGGGGGTGGGGGGGGGGGGGGGTGGGGGGGGGGGGGGGTGGGGGGGGGGGGGGGTGGGGGGGGGGGGGGGTGGGGGGGGGGGGGGGTGGGGGGGGGGGGGGGTGGGGGGGGGGGGGGGTGGGGGGGGGGGGGGGTGGGGGGGGGGGGGGGTGGGGGGGGGGGGGGGTGGGGGGGGGGGGGGGTGGGGGGGGGGGGGGGTGGGGGGGGGGGGGGGTGGGGGGGGGGGGGGGTGGGGGGGGGGGGGGGTGGGGGGGGGGGGGGGTGGGGGGGGGGGGGGGTGGGGGGGGGGGGGGGTGGGGGGGGGGGGGGGTGGGGGGGGGGGGGGGTGGGGGGGGGGGGGGGTGGGGGGGGGGGGGGGTGGGGGGGGGGGGGGGTGGGGGGGGGGGGGGGTGGGGGGGGGGGGGGGTGGGGGGGGGGGGGGGTGGGGGGGGGGGGGGGTGGGGGGGGGGGGGGGTGGGGGGGGGGGGGGGTGGGGGGGGGGGGGGGTGGGGGGGGGGGGGGGTGGGGGGGGGGGGGGGTGGGGGGGGGGGGGGGTGGGGGGGGGGGGGGGTGGGGGGGGGGGGGGGTGGGGGGGGGGGGGGGTGGGGGGGGGGGGGGGTGGGGGGGGGGGGGGGTGGGGGGGGGGGGGGGTGGGGGGGGGGGGGGGTGGGGGGGGGGGGGGGTGGGGGGGGGGGGGGGTGGGGGGGGGGGGGGGTGGGGGGGGGGGGGGGTGGGGGGGGGGGGGGGTGGGGGGGGGGGGGGGTGGGGGGGGGGGGGGGTGGGGGGGGGGGGGGGTGGGGGGGGGGGGGGGTGGGGGGGGGGGGGGGTGGGGGGGGGGGGGGGTGGGGGGGGGGGGGGGTGGGGGGGGGGGGGGGTGGGGGGGGGGGGGGGTGGGGGGGGGGGGGGGTGGGGGGGGGGGGGGGTGGGGGGGGGGGGGGGTGGGGGGGGGGGGGGGTGGGGGGGGGGGGGGGTGGGGGGGGGGGGGGGTGGGGGGGGGGGGGGGTGGGGGGGGGGGGGGGTGGGGGGGGGGGGGGGTGGGGGGGGGGGGGGGTGGGGGGGGGGGGGGGTGGGGGGGGGGGGGGGTGGGGGGGGGGGGGGGTGGGGGGGGGGGGGGGTGGGGGGGGGGGGGGGTGGGGGGGGGGGGGGGTGGGGGGGGGGGGGGGTGGGGGGGGGGGGGGGTGGGGGGGGGGGGGGGTGGGGGGGGGGGGGGGTGGGGGGGGGGGGGGGTGGGGGGGGGGGGGGGTGGGGGGGGGGGGGGGTGGGGGGGGGGGGGGGTGGGGGGGGGGGGGGGTGGGGGGGGGGGGGGGTGGGGGGGGGGGGGGGTGGGGGGGGGGGGGGGTGGGGGGGGGGGGGGGTGGGGGGGGGGGGGGGTGGGGGGGGGGGGGGGTGGGGGGGGGGGGGGGTGGGGGGGGGGGGGGGTGGGGGGGGGGGGGGGTGGGGGGGGGGGGGGGTGGGGGGGGGGGGGGGTGGGGGGGGGGGGGGGTGGGGGGGGGGGGGGGTGGGGGGGGGGGGGGGTGGGGGGGGGGGGGGGTGGGGGGGGGGGGGGGTGGGGGGGGGGGGGGGTGGGGGGGGGGGGGGGTGGGGGGGGGGGGGGGTGGGGGGGGGGGGGGGTGGGGGGGGGGGGGGGTGGGGGGGGGGGGGGGTGGGGGGGGGGGGGGGTGGGGGGGGGGGGGGGTGGGGGGGGGGGGGGGTGGGGGGGGGGGGGGGTGGGGGGGGGGGGGGGTGGGGGGGGGGGGGGGTGGGGGGGGGGGGGGGTGGGGGGGGGGGGGGGTGGGGGGGGGGGGGGGTGGGGGGGGGGGGGGGTGGGGGGGGGGGGGGGTGGGGGGGGGGGGGGGTGGGGGGGGGGGGGGGTGGGGGGGGGGGGGGGTGGGGGGGGGGGGGGGTGGGGGGGGGGGGGGGTGGGGGGGGGGGGGGGTGGGGGGGGGGGGGGGTGGGGGGGGGGGGGGGTGGGGGGGGGGGGGGGTGGGGGGGGGGGGGGGTGGGGGGGGGGGGGGGTGGGGGGGGGGGGGGGTGGGGGGGGGGGGGGGTGGGGGGGGGGGGGGGTGGGGGGGGGGGGGGGTGGGGGGGGGGGGGGGTGGGGGGGGGGGGGGGTGGGGGGGGGGGGGGGTGGGGGGGGGGGGGGGTGGGGGGGGGGGGGGGTGGGGGGGGGGGGGGGTGGGGGGGGGGGGGGGTGGGGGGGGGGGGGGGTGGGGGGGGGGGGGGGTGGGGGGGGGGGGGGGTGGGGGGGGGGGGGGGTGGGGGGGGGGGGGGGTGGGGGGGGGGGGGGGTGGGGGGGGGGGGGGGTGGGGGGGGGGGGGGGTGGGGGGGGGGGGGGGTGGGGGGGGGGGGGGGTGGGGGGGGGGGGGGGTGGGGGGGGGGGGGGGTGGGGGGGGGGGGGGGTGGGGGGGGGGGGGGGTGGGGGGGGGGGGGGGTGGGGGGGGGGGGGGGTGGGGGGGGGGGGGGGTGGGGGGGGGGGGGGGTGGGGGGGGGGGGGGGTGGGGGGGGGGGGGGGTGGGGGGGGGGGGGGGTGGGGGGGGGGGGGGGTGGGGGGGGGGGGGGGTGGGGGGGGGGGGGGGTGGGGGGGGGGGGGGGTGGGGGGGGGGGGGGGTGGGGGGGGGGGGGGGTGGGGGGGGGGGGGGGTGGGGGGGGGGGGGGGTGGGGGGGGGGGGGGGTGGGGGGGGGGGGGGGTGGGGGGGGGGGGGGGTGGGGGGGGGGGGGGGTGGGGGGGGGGGGGGGTGGGGGGGGGGGGGGGTGGGGGGGGGGGGGGGTGGGGGGGGGGGGGGGTGGGGGGGGGGGGGGGTGGGGGGGGGGGGGGGTGGGGGGGGGGGGGGGTGGGGGGGGGGGGGGGTGGGGGGGGGGGGGGGTGGGGGGGGGGGGGGGTGGGGGGGGGGGGGGGTGGGGGGGGGGGGGGGTGGGGGGGGGGGGGGGTGGGGGGGGGGGGGGGTGGGGGGGGGGGGGGGTGGGGGGGGGGGGGGGTGGGGGGGGGGGGGGGTGGGGGGGGGGGGGGGTGGGGGGGGGGGGGGGTGGGGGGGGGGGGGGGTGGGGGGGGGGGGGGGTGGGGGGGGGGGGGGGTGGGGGGGGGGGGGGGTGGGGGGGGGGGGGGGTGGGGGGGGGGGGGGGTGGGGGGGGGGGGGGGTGGGGGGGGGGGGGGGTGGGGGGGGGGGGGGGTGGGGGGGGGGGGGGGTGGGGGGGGGGGGGGGTGGGGGGGGGGGGGGGTGGGGGGGGGGGGGGGTGGGGGGGGGGGGGGGTGGGGGGGGGGGGGGGTGGGGGGGGGGGGGGGTGGGGGGGGGGGGGGGTGGGGGGGGGGGGGGGTGGGGGGGGGGGGGGGTGGGGGGGGGGGGGGGTGGGGGGGGGGGGGGGTGGGGGGGGGGGGGGGTGGGGGGGGGGGGGGGTGGGGGGGGGGGGGGGTGGGGGGGGGGGGGGGTGGGGGGGGGGGGGGGTGGGGGGGGGGGGGGGTGGGGGGGGGGGGGGGTGGGGGGGGGGGGGGGTGGGGGGGGGGGGGGGTGGGGGGGGGGGGGGGTGGGGGGGGGGGGGGGTGGGGGGGGGGGGGGGTGGGGGGGGGGGGGGGTGGGGGGGGGGGGGGGTGGGGGGGGGGGGGGGTGGGGGGGGGGGGGGGTGGGGGGGGGGGGGGGTGGGGGGGGGGGGGGGTGGGGGGGGGGGGGGGTGGGGGGGGGGGGGGGTGGGGGGGGGGGGGGGTGGGGGGGGGGGGGGGTGGGGGGGGGGGGGGGTGGGGGGGGGGGGGGGTGGGGGGGGGGGGGGGTGGGGGGGGGGGGGGGTGGGGGGGGGGGGGGGTGGGGGGGGGGGGGGGTGGGGGGGGGGGGGGGTGGGGGGGGGGGGGGGTGGGGGGGGGGGGGGGTGGGGGGGGGGGGGGGTGGGGGGGGGGGGGGGTGGGGGGGGGGGGGGGTGGGGGGGGGGGGGGGTGGGGGGGGGGGGGGGTGGGGGGGGGGGGGGGTGGGGGGGGGGGGGGGTGGGGGGGGGGGGGGGTGGGGGGGGGGGGGGGTGGGGGGGGGGGGGGGTGGGGGGGGGGGGGGGTGGGGGGGGGGGGGGGTGGGGGGGGGGGGGGGTGGGGGGGGGGGGGGGTGGGGGGGGGGGGGGGTGGGGGGGGGGGGGGGTGGGGGGGGGGGGGGGTGGGGGGGGGGGGGGGTGGGGGGGGGGGGGGGTGGGGGGGGGGGGGGGTGGGGGGGGGGGGGGGTGGGGGGGGGGGGGGGTGGGGGGGGGGGGGGGTGGGGGGGGGGGGGGGTGGGGGGGGGGGGGGGTGGGGGGGGGGGGGGGTGGGGGGGGGGGGGGGTGGGGGGGGGGGGGGGTGGGGGGGGGGGGGGGTGGGGGGGGGGGGGGGTGGGGGGGGGGGGGGGTGGGGGGGGGGGGGGGTGGGGGGGGGGGGGGGTGGGGGGGGGGGGGGGTGGGGGGGGGGGGGGGTGGGGGGGGGGGGGGGTGGGGGGGGGGGGGGGTGGGGGGGGGGGGGGGTGGGGGGGGGGGGGGGTGGGGGGGGGGGGGGGTGGGGGGGGGGGGGGGTGGGGGGGGGGGGGGGTGGGGGGGGGGGGGGGTGGGGGGGGGGGGGGGTGGGGGGGGGGGGGGGTGGGGGGGGGGGGGGGTGGGGGGGGGGGGGGGTGGGGGGGGGGGGGGGTGGGGGGGGGGGGGGGTGGGGGGGGGGGGGGGTGGGGGGGGGGGGGGGTGGGGGGGGGGGGGGGTGGGGGGGGGGGGGGGTGGGGGGGGGGGGGGGTGGGGGGGGGGGGGGGTGGGGGGGGGGGGGGGTGGGGGGGGGGGGGGGTGGGGGGGGGGGGGGGTGGGGGGGGGGGGGGGTGGGGGGGGGGGGGGGTGGGGGGGGGGGGGGGTGGGGGGGGGGGGGGGTGGGGGGGGGGGGGGGTGGGGGGGGGGGGGGGTGGGGGGGGGGGGGGGTGGGGGGGGGGGGGGGTGGGGGGGGGGGGGGGTGGGGGGGGGGGGGGGTGGGGGGGGGGGGGGGTGGGGGGGGGGGGGGGTGGGGGGGGGGGGGGGTGGGGGGGGGGGGGGGTGGGGGGGGGGGGGGGTGGGGGGGGGGGGGGGTGGGGGGGGGGGGGGGTGGGGGGGGGGGGGGGTGGGGGGGGGGGGGGGTGGGGGGGGGGGGGGGTGGGGGGGGGGGGGGGTGGGGGGGGGGGGGGGTGGGGGGGGGGGGGGGTGGGGGGGGGGGGGGGTGGGGGGGGGGGGGGGTGGGGGGGGGGGGGGGTGGGGGGGGGGGGGGGTGGGGGGGGGGGGGGGTGGGGGGGGGGGGGGGTGGGGGGGGGGGGGGGTGGGGGGGGGGGGGGGTGGGGGGGGGGGGGGGTGGGGGGGGGGGGGGGTGGGGGGGGGGGGGGGTGGGGGGGGGGGGGGGTGGGGGGGGGGGGGGGTGGGGGGGGGGGGGGGTGGGGGGGGGGGGGGGTGGGGGGGGGGGGGGGTGGGGGGGGGGGGGGGTGGGGGGGGGGGGGGGTGGGGGGGGGGGGGGGTGGGGGGGGGGGGGGGTGGGGGGGGGGGGGGGTGGGGGGGGGGGGGGGTGGGGGGGGGGGGGGGTGGGGGGGGGGGGGGGTGGGGGGGGGGGGGGGTGGGGGGGGGGGGGGGTGGGGGGGGGGGGGGGTGGGGGGGGGGGGGGGTGGGGGGGGGGGGGGGTGGGGGGGGGGGGGGGTGGGGGGGGGGGGGGGTGGGGGGGGGGGGGGGTGGGGGGGGGGGGGGGTGGGGGGGGGGGGGGGTGGGGGGGGGGGGGGGTGGGGGGGGGGGGGGGTGGGGGGGGGGGGGGGTGGGGGGGGGGGGGGGTGGGGGGGGGGGGGGGTGGGGGGGGGGGGGGGTGGGGGGGGGGGGGGGTGGGGGGGGGGGGGGGTGGGGGGGGGGGGGGGTGGGGGGGGGGGGGGGTGGGGGGGGGGGGGGGTGGGGGGGGGGGGGGGTGGGGGGGGGGGGGGGTGGGGGGGGGGGGGGGTGGGGGGGGGGGGGGGTGGGGGGGGGGGGGGGTGGGGGGGGGGGGGGGTGGGGGGGGGGGGGGGTGGGGGGGGGGGGGGGTGGGGGGGGGGGGGGGTGGGGGGGGGGGGGGGTGGGGGGGGGGGGGGGTGGGGGGGGGGGGGGGTGGGGGGGGGGGGGGGTGGGGGGGGGGGGGGGTGGGGGGGGGGGGGGGTGGGGGGGGGGGGGGGTGGGGGGGGGGGGGGGTGGGGGGGGGGGGGGGTGGGGGGGGGGGGGGGTGGGGGGGGGGGGGGGTGGGGGGGGGGGGGGGTGGGGGGGGGGGGGGGTGGGGGGGGGGGGGGGTGGGGGGGGGGGGGGGTGGGGGGGGGGGGGGGTGGGGGGGGGGGGGGGTGGGGGGGGGGGGGGGTGGGGGGGGGGGGGGGTGGGGGGGGGGGGGGGTGGGGGGGGGGGGGGGTGGGGGGGGGGGGGGGTGGGGGGGGGGGGGGGTGGGGGGGGGGGGGGGTGGGGGGGGGGGGGGGTGGGGGGGGGGGGGGGTGGGGGGGGGGGGGGGTGGGGGGGGGGGGGGGTGGGGGGGGGGGGGGGTGGGGGGGGGGGGGGGTGGGGGGGGGGGGGGGTGGGGGGGGGGGGGGGTGGGGGGGGGGGGGGGTGGGGGGGGGGGGGGGTGGGGGGGGGGGGGGGTGGGGGGGGGGGGGGGTGGGGGGGGGGGGGGGTGGGGGGGGGGGGGGGTGGGGGGGGGGGGGGGTGGGGGGGGGGGGGGGTGGGGGGGGGGGGGGGTGGGGGGGGGGGGGGGTGGGGGGGGGGGGGGGTGGGGGGGGGGGGGGGTGGGGGGGGGGGGGGGTGGGGGGGGGGGGGGGTGGGGGGGGGGGGGGGTGGGGGGGGGGGGGGGTGGGGGGGGGGGGGGGTGGGGGGGGGGGGGGGTGGGGGGGGGGGGGGGTGGGGGGGGGGGGGGGTGGGGGGGGGGGGGGGTGGGGGGGGGGGGGGGTGGGGGGGGGGGGGGGTGGGGGGGGGGGGGGGTGGGGGGGGGGGGGGGTGGGGGGGGGGGGGGGTGGGGGGGGGGGGGGGTGGGGGGGGGGGGGGGTGGGGGGGGGGGGGGGTGGGGGGGGGGGGGGGTGGGGGGGGGGGGGGGTGGGGGGGGGGGGGGGTGGGGGGGGGGGGGGGTGGGGGGGGGGGGGGGTGGGGGGGGGGGGGGGTGGGGGGGGGGGGGGGTGGGGGGGGGGGGGGGTGGGGGGGGGGGGGGGTGGGGGGGGGGGGGGGTGGGGGGGGGGGGGGGTGGGGGGGGGGGGGGGTGGGGGGGGGGGGGGGTGGGGGGGGGGGGGGGTGGGGGGGGGGGGGGGTGGGGGGGGGGGGGGGTGGGGGGGGGGGGGGGTGGGGGGGGGGGGGGGTGGGGGGGGGGGGGGGTGGGGGGGGGGGGGGGTGGGGGGGGGGGGGGGTGGGGGGGGGGGGGGGTGGGGGGGGGGGGGGGTGGGGGGGGGGGGGGGTGGGGGGGGGGGGGGGTGGGGGGGGGGGGGGGTGGGGGGGGGGGGGGGTGGGGGGGGGGGGGGGTGGGGGGGGGGGGGGGTGGGGGGGGGGGGGGGTGGGGGGGGGGGGGGGTGGGGGGGGGGGGGGGTGGGGGGGGGGGGGGGTGGGGGGGGGGGGGGGTGGGGGGGGGGGGGGGTGGGGGGGGGGGGGGGTGGGGGGGGGGGGGGGTGGGGGGGGGGGGGGGTGGGGGGGGGGGGGGGTGGGGGGGGGGGGGGGTGGGGGGGGGGGGGGGTGGGGGGGGGGGGGGGTGGGGGGGGGGGGGGGTGGGGGGGGGGGGGGGTGGGGGGGGGGGGGGGTGGGGGGGGGGGGGGGTGGGGGGGGGGGGGGGTGGGGGGGGGGGGGGGTGGGGGGGGGGGGGGGTGGGGGGGGGGGGGGGTGGGGGGGGGGGGGGGTGGGGGGGGGGGGGGGTGGGGGGGGGGGGGGGTGGGGGGGGGGGGGGGTGGGGGGGGGGGGGGGTGGGGGGGGGGGGGGGTGGGGGGGGGGGGGGGTGGGGGGGGGGGGGGGTGGGGGGGGGGGGGGGTGGGGGGGGGGGGGGGTGGGGGGGGGGGGGGGTGGGGGGGGGGGGGGGTGGGGGGGGGGGGGGGTGGGGGGGGGGGGGGGTGGGGGGGGGGGGGGGTGGGGGGGGGGGGGGGTGGGGGGGGGGGGGGGTGGGGGGGGGGGGGGGTGGGGGGGGGGGGGGGTGGGGGGGGGGGGGGGTGGGGGGGGGGGGGGGTGGGGGGGGGGGGGGGTGGGGGGGGGGGGGGGTGGGGGGGGGGGGGGGTGGGGGGGGGGGGGGGTGGGGGGGGGGGGGGGTGGGGGGGGGGGGGGGTGGGGGGGGGGGGGGGTGGGGGGGGGGGGGGGTGGGGGGGGGGGGGGGTGGGGGGGGGGGGGGGTGGGGGGGGGGGGGGGTGGGGGGGGGGGGGGGTGGGGGGGGGGGGGGGTGGGGGGGGGGGGGGGTGGGGGGGGGGGGGGGTGGGGGGGGGGGGGGGTGGGGGGGGGGGGGGGTGGGGGGGGGGGGGGGTGGGGGGGGGGGGGGGTGGGGGGGGGGGGGGGTGGGGGGGGGGGGGGGTGGGGGGGGGGGGGGGTGGGGGGGGGGGGGGGTGGGGGGGGGGGGGGGTGGGGGGGGGGGGGGGTGGGGGGGGGGGGGGGTGGGGGGGGGGGGGGGTGGGGGGGGGGGGGGGTGGGGGGGGGGGGGGGTGGGGGGGGGGGGGGGTGGGGGGGGGGGGGGGTGGGGGGGGGGGGGGGTGGGGGGGGGGGGGGGTGGGGGGGGGGGGGGGTGGGGGGGGGGGGGGGTGGGGGGGGGGGGGGGTGGGGGGGGGGGGGGGTGGGGGGGGGGGGGGGTGGGGGGGGGGGGGGGTGGGGGGGGGGGGGGGTGGGGGGGGGGGGGGGTGGGGGGGGGGGGGGGTGGGGGGGGGGGGGGGTGGGGGGGGGGGGGGGTGGGGGGGGGGGGGGGTGGGGGGGGGGGGGGGTGGGGGGGGGGGGGGGTGGGGGGGGGGGGGGGTGGGGGGGGGGGGGGGTGGGGGGGGGGGGGGGTGGGGGGGGGGGGGGGTGGGGGGGGGGGGGGGTGGGGGGGGGGGGGGGTGGGGGGGGGGGGGGGTGGGGGGGGGGGGGGGTGGGGGGGGGGGGGGGTGGGGGGGGGGGGGGGTGGGGGGGGGGGGGGGTGGGGGGGGGGGGGGGTGGGGGGGGGGGGGGGTGGGGGGGGGGGGGGGTGGGGGGGGGGGGGGGTGGGGGGGGGGGGGGGTGGGGGGGGGGGGGGGTGGGGGGGGGGGGGGGTGGGGGGGGGGGGGGGTGGGGGGGGGGGGGGGTGGGGGGGGGGGGGGGTGGGGGGGGGGGGGGGTGGGGGGGGGGGGGGGTGGGGGGGGGGGGGGGTGGGGGGGGGGGGGGGTGGGGGGGGGGGGGGGTGGGGGGGGGGGGGGGTGGGGGGGGGGGGGGGTGGGGGGGGGGGGGGGTGGGGGGGGGGGGGGGTGGGGGGGGGGGGGGGTGGGGGGGGGGGGGGGTGGGGGGGGGGGGGGGTGGGGGGGGGGGGGGGTGGGGGGGGGGGGGGGTGGGGGGGGGGGGGGGTGGGGGGGGGGGGGGGTGGGGGGGGGGGGGGGTGGGGGGGGGGGGGGGTGGGGGGGGGGGGGGGTGGGGGGGGGGGGGGGTGGGGGGGGGGGGGGGTGGGGGGGGGGGGGGGTGGGGGGGGGGGGGGGTGGGGGGGGGGGGGGGTGGGGGGGGGGGGGGGTGGGGGGGGGGGGGGGTGGGGGGGGGGGGGGGTGGGGGGGGGGGGGGGTGGGGGGGGGGGGGGGTGGGGGGGGGGGGGGGTGGGGGGGGGGGGGGGTGGGGGGGGGGGGGGGTGGGGGGGGGGGGGGGTGGGGGGGGGGGGGGGTGGGGGGGGGGGGGGGTGGGGGGGGGGGGGGGTGGGGGGGGGGGGGGGTGGGGGGGGGGGGGGGTGGGGGGGGGGGGGGGTGGGGGGGGGGGGGGGTGGGGGGGGGGGGGGGTGGGGGGGGGGGGGGGTGGGGGGGGGGGGGGGTGGGGGGGGGGGGGGGTGGGGGGGGGGGGGGGTGGGGGGGGGGGGGGGTGGGGGGGGGGGGGGGTGGGGGGGGGGGGGGGTGGGGGGGGGGGGGGGTGGGGGGGGGGGGGGGTGGGGGGGGGGGGGGGTGGGGGGGGGGGGGGGTGGGGGGGGGGGGGGGTGGGGGGGGGGGGGGGTGGGGGGGGGGGGGGGTGGGGGGGGGGGGGGGTGGGGGGGGGGGGGGGTGGGGGGGGGGGGGGGTGGGGGGGGGGGGGGGTGGGGGGGGGGGGGGGTGGGGGGGGGGGGGGGTGGGGGGGGGGGGGGGTGGGGGGGGGGGGGGGTGGGGGGGGGGGGGGGTGGGGGGGGGGGGGGGTGGGGGGGGGGGGGGGTGGGGGGGGGGGGGGGTGGGGGGGGGGGGGGGTGGGGGGGGGGGGGGGTGGGGGGGGGGGGGGGTGGGGGGGGGGGGGGGTGGGGGGGGGGGGGGGTGGGGGGGGGGGGGGGTGGGGGGGGGGGGGGGTGGGGGGGGGGGGGGGTGGGGGGGGGGGGGGGTGGGGGGGGGGGGGGGTGGGGGGGGGGGGGGGTGGGGGGGGGGGGGGGTGGGGGGGGGGGGGGGTGGGGGGGGGGGGGGGTGGGGGGGGGGGGGGGTGGGGGGGGGGGGGGGTGGGGGGGGGGGGGGGTGGGGGGGGGGGGGGGTGGGGGGGGGGGGGGGTGGGGGGGGGGGGGGGTGGGGGGGGGGGGGGGTGGGGGGGGGGGGGGGTGGGGGGGGGGGGGGGTGGGGGGGGGGGGGGGTGGGGGGGGGGGGGGGTGGGGGGGGGGGGGGGTGGGGGGGGGGGGGGGTGGGGGGGGGGGGGGGTGGGGGGGGGGGGGGGTGGGGGGGGGGGGGGGTGGGGGGGGGGGGGGGTGGGGGGGGGGGGGGGTGGGGGGGGGGGGGGGTGGGGGGGGGGGGGGGTGGGGGGGGGGGGGGGTGGGGGGGGGGGGGGGTGGGGGGGGGGGGGGGTGGGGGGGGGGGGGGGTGGGGGGGGGGGGGGGTGGGGGGGGGGGGGGGTGGGGGGGGGGGGGGGTGGGGGGGGGGGGGGGTGGGGGGGGGGGGGGGTGGGGGGGGGGGGGGGTGGGGGGGGGGGGGGGTGGGGGGGGGGGGGGGTGGGGGGGGGGGGGGGTGGGGGGGGGGGGGGGTGGGGGGGGGGGGGGGTGGGGGGGGGGGGGGGTGGGGGGGGGGGGGGGTGGGGGGGGGGGGGGGTGGGGGGGGGGGGGGGTGGGGGGGGGGGGGGGTGGGGGGGGGGGGGGGTGGGGGGGGGGGGGGGTGGGGGGGGGGGGGGGTGGGGGGGGGGGGGGGTGGGGGGGGGGGGGGGTGGGGGGGGGGGGGGGTGGGGGGGGGGGGGGGTGGGGGGGGGGGGGGGTGGGGGGGGGGGGGGGTGGGGGGGGGGGGGGGTGGGGGGGGGGGGGGGTGGGGGGGGGGGGGGGTGGGGGGGGGGGGGGGTGGGGGGGGGGGGGGGTGGGGGGGGGGGGGGGTGGGGGGGGGGGGGGGTGGGGGGGGGGGGGGGTGGGGGGGGGGGGGGGTGGGGGGGGGGGGGGGTGGGGGGGGGGGGGGGTGGGGGGGGGGGGGGGTGGGGGGGGGGGGGGGTGGGGGGGGGGGGGGGTGGGGGGGGGGGGGGGTGGGGGGGGGGGGGGGTGGGGGGGGGGGGGGGTGGGGGGGGGGGGGGGTGGGGGGGGGGGGGGGTGGGGGGGGGGGGGGGTGGGGGGGGGGGGGGGTGGGGGGGGGGGGGGGTGGGGGGGGGGGGGGGTGGGGGGGGGGGGGGGTGGGGGGGGGGGGGGGTGGGGGGGGGGGGGGGTGGGGGGGGGGGGGGGTGGGGGGGGGGGGGGGTGGGGGGGGGGGGGGGTGGGGGGGGGGGGGGGTGGGGGGGGGGGGGGGTGGGGGGGGGGGGGGGTGGGGGGGGGGGGGGGTGGGGGGGGGGGGGGGTGGGGGGGGGGGGGGGTGGGGGGGGGGGGGGGTGGGGGGGGGGGGGGGTGGGGGGGGGGGGGGGTGGGGGGGGGGGGGGGTGGGGGGGGGGGGGGGTGGGGGGGGGGGGGGGTGGGGGGGGGGGGGGGTGGGGGGGGGGGGGGGTGGGGGGGGGGGGGGGTGGGGGGGGGGGGGGGTGGGGGGGGGGGGGGGTGGGGGGGGGGGGGGGTGGGGGGGGGGGGGGGTGGGGGGGGGGGGGGGTGGGGGGGGGGGGGGGTGGGGGGGGGGGGGGGTGGGGGGGGGGGGGGGTGGGGGGGGGGGGGGGTGGGGGGGGGGGGGGGTGGGGGGGGGGGGGGGTGGGGGGGGGGGGGGGTGGGGGGGGGGGGGGGTGGGGGGGGGGGGGGGTGGGGGGGGGGGGGGGTGGGGGGGGGGGGGGGTGGGGGGGGGGGGGGGTGGGGGGGGGGGGGGGTGGGGGGGGGGGGGGGTGGGGGGGGGGGGGGGTGGGGGGGGGGGGGGGTGGGGGGGGGGGGGGGTGGGGGGGGGGGGGGGTGGGGGGGGGGGGGGGTGGGGGGGGGGGGGGGTGGGGGGGGGGGGGGGTGGGGGGGGGGGGGGGTGGGGGGGGGGGGGGGTGGGGGGGGGGGGGGGTGGGGGGGGGGGGGGGTGGGGGGGGGGGGGGGTGGGGGGGGGGGGGGGTGGGGGGGGGGGGGGGTGGGGGGGGGGGGGGGTGGGGGGGGGGGGGGGTGGGGGGGGGGGGGGGTGGGGGGGGGGGGGGGTGGGGGGGGGGGGGGGTGGGGGGGGGGGGGGGTGGGGGGGGGGGGGGGTGGGGGGGGGGGGGGGTGGGGGGGGGGGGGGGTGGGGGGGGGGGGGGGTGGGGGGGGGGGGGGGTGGGGGGGGGGGGGGGTGGGGGGGGGGGGGGGTGGGGGGGGGGGGGGGTGGGGGGGGGGGGGGGTGGGGGGGGGGGGGGGTGGGGGGGGGGGGGGGTGGGGGGGGGGGGGGGTGGGGGGGGGGGGGGGTGGGGGGGGGGGGGGGTGGGGGGGGGGGGGGGTGGGGGGGGGGGGGGGTGGGGGGGGGGGGGGGTGGGGGGGGGGGGGGGTGGGGGGGGGGGGGGGTGGGGGGGGGGGGGGGTGGGGGGGGGGGGGGGTGGGGGGGGGGGGGGGTGGGGGGGGGGGGGGGTGGGGGGGGGGGGGGGTGGGGGGGGGGGGGGGTGGGGGGGGGGGGGGGTGGGGGGGGGGGGGGGTGGGGGGGGGGGGGGGTGGGGGGGGGGGGGGGTGGGGGGGGGGGGGGGTGGGGGGGGGGGGGGGTGGGGGGGGGGGGGGGTGGGGGGGGGGGGGGGTGGGGGGGGGGGGGGGTGGGGGGGGGGGGGGGTGGGGGGGGGGGGGGGTGGGGGGGGGGGGGGGTGGGGGGGGGGGGGGGTGGGGGGGGGGGGGGGTGGGGGGGGGGGGGGGTGGGGGGGGGGGGGGGTGGGGGGGGGGGGGGGTGGGGGGGGGGGGGGGTGGGGGGGGGGGGGGGTGGGGGGGGGGGGGGGTGGGGGGGGGGGGGGGTGGGGGGGGGGGGGGGTGGGGGGGGGGGGGGGTGGGGGGGGGGGGGGGTGGGGGGGGGGGGGGGTGGGGGGGGGGGGGGGTGGGGGGGGGGGGGGGTGGGGGGGGGGGGGGGTGGGGGGGGGGGGGGGTGGGGGGGGGGGGGGGTGGGGGGGGGGGGGGGTGGGGGGGGGGGGGGGTGGGGGGGGGGGGGGGTGGGGGGGGGGGGGGGTGGGGGGGGGGGGGGGTGGGGGGGGGGGGGGGTGGGGGGGGGGGGGGGTGGGGGGGGGGGGGGGTGGGGGGGGGGGGGGGTGGGGGGGGGGGGGGGTGGGGGGGGGGGGGGGTGGGGGGGGGGGGGGGTGGGGGGGGGGGGGGGTGGGGGGGGGGGGGGGTGGGGGGGGGGGGGGGTGGGGGGGGGGGGGGGTGGGGGGGGGGGGGGGTGGGGGGGGGGGGGGGTGGGGGGGGGGGGGGGTGGGGGGGGGGGGGGGTGGGGGGGGGGGGGGGTGGGGGGGGGGGGGGGTGGGGGGGGGGGGGGGTGGGGGGGGGGGGGGGTGGGGGGGGGGGGGGGTGGGGGGGGGGGGGGGTGGGGGGGGGGGGGGGTGGGGGGGGGGGGGGGTGGGGGGGGGGGGGGGTGGGGGGGGGGGGGGGTGGGGGGGGGGGGGGGTGGGGGGGGGGGGGGGTGGGGGGGGGGGGGGGTGGGGGGGGGGGGGGGTGGGGGGGGGGGGGGGTGGGGGGGGGGGGGGGTGGGGGGGGGGGGGGGTGGGGGGGGGGGGGGGTGGGGGGGGGGGGGGGTGGGGGGGGGGGGGGGTGGGGGGGGGGGGGGGTGGGGGGGGGGGGGGGTGGGGGGGGGGGGGGGTGGGGGGGGGGGGGGGTGGGGGGGGGGGGGGGTGGGGGGGGGGGGGGGTGGGGGGGGGGGGGGGTGGGGGGGGGGGGGGGTGGGGGGGGGGGGGGGTGGGGGGGGGGGGGGGTGGGGGGGGGGGGGGGTGGGGGGGGGGGGGGGTGGGGGGGGGGGGGGGTGGGGGGGGGGGGGGGTGGGGGGGGGGGGGGGTGGGGGGGGGGGGGGGTGGGGGGGGGGGGGGGTGGGGGGGGGGGGGGGTGGGGGGGGGGGGGGGTGGGGGGGGGGGGGGGTGGGGGGGGGGGGGGGTGGGGGGGGGGGGGGGTGGGGGGGGGGGGGGGTGGGGGGGGGGGGGGGTGGGGGGGGGGGGGGGTGGGGGGGGGGGGGGGTGGGGGGGGGGGGGGGTGGGGGGGGGGGGGGGTGGGGGGGGGGGGGGGTGGGGGGGGGGGGGGGTGGGGGGGGGGGGGGGTGGGGGGGGGGGGGGGTGGGGGGGGGGGGGGGTGGGGGGGGGGGGGGGTGGGGGGGGGGGGGGGTGGGGGGGGGGGGGGGTGGGGGGGGGGGGGGGTGGGGGGGGGGGGGGGTGGGGGGGGGGGGGGGTGGGGGGGGGGGGGGGTGGGGGGGGGGGGGGGTGGGGGGGGGGGGGGGTGGGGGGGGGGGGGGGTGGGGGGGGGGGGGGGTGGGGGGGGGGGGGGGTGGGGGGGGGGGGGGGTGGGGGGGGGGGGGGGTGGGGGGGGGGGGGGGTGGGGGGGGGGGGGGGTGGGGGCGGGGGGGGGTGGGGGGGGGGGGCTGTCTGTCTGTCTGTCTGTCTGTCTGTCTGTCTGTCTGTCTGTCTTATATACCGCCCCATCCCCAAAGGGCTCTGGGCGGTGTACAACCAATAGAACAATCACATTAAATTATGAACAATAAACAACATTTTAAAATACCGGTTAAATGCAATTAACAACCAGCTCCAACCTCCATCTTAAAATCAGATGATGACATAAACAACGGACTCATTGGGCGGGTGGCATGATATGGACAAGCCCCCAAGGTGGAATAGGGGGCGCAGAGGATTTAACCCCAGCACACGACTCAAGGGGCCCAGGAACTGTGACTAGCCCAAGGTCTCCCAGCAGACTTCATGTGGAAGAGTGGGGAAAGAAATCCAGTACACCAGGTGAGCTAGAGTGGGGAATCAAGCTCAGTTCTCCAGATTAGAGGCCACTGGTTCTAACCACTACACCATGTGATGGTCAAGGTGAGACCAATAAGAACCAGGGAGGTGGAAGAGAACAAAGGAAGAATAGGCTTTAATAGCAAGAAATAAGGGGGGGAAAAACCTTTGGGAGATTAATAATCCCCAAAGTGATCCATTAGAGTTCATTAGCCCGAGCCTCTTAAGGAAATGAACGCTAACGGCGTCCTATCAGTTGGGATTAATAAATAAATGGGTCCACCCCGAACTATGCAGGACTTTGATATTTATTTATGCTTCTCCGACCTGCCTCTTTAATATGGTTGCCGTCTCGCAGGCCCTTTATTTATCATCGTGTCTCCTACTAGGGTTGCCATGTTTAATTGACTCACTTCATCCATCGATTAAAAACCTTTTGCCCGTCTGAGAACTCGCCCCCCGCTAATTAGGAGGCCTGTTTTAAAGATTAATTTAATACGCGGTCTTGCAAAAATATATATATATACAGTGACAAGAAAACCGGGTGGCTCCATTTTAGAGGCATTCCCAGATCTCCCGAGGGTGGTGCAAAATTCCCTAACGCTGAGCCGTTCTGGGGGCTGTGAGAATCCAGGTAGTTTATCTGTCTTGAGTGGCTTTCGTGACCTTATCGTGGCAGTGACGGAAGGCAAGAGACGCCCAGTCGTCTGCCCCTGGACTTCTTCGCATTCGCCCATCAACATACTAGTCAGAACTAACCCTCCTTAGCTTCCGAGATCCAATGAGATCAGGCTAATCTGGGCTGTTTATTTTTTGGTAGGTTGAAGAACTGTTTGTGGGCACCCTTTCCAAAGGGTCGCTGGACCAGAACGACAAACGTTAGACCATCTGAACAGCCCTATGAGATTGGAGAATGTCATTACTTTGGAGAAGGCCATTGCTTTCACATCCTGCAGGTGAGCTCCCAAAGGCACCTGGTGGGCCACTGTGAGTAGCAGAGTGCTGGACTAGATGGACTCTGGTCTGATCCAGCTGGCTCTTTCTTATGTTCTTATGTATCCTGTTGCTCGAGAGCCAGCGTGGTGTAGTGGTTAAGAGCAGGTCCACTCTAATCTGGAGAACCGGACTTGATTCCCCGCTCTGGCGCTTGAGCTGTGGAGGCTTATCTGGGGAACCAGATTAGCTTGTGCACTGCCACACATGCCAGCTGAGTGACCTTGGGCAAGTCACAGTTCTTTGGAGCTCTCTCAGCCCCACCTACCTCATAGGGTGTTTGTTGTGGGCAGGGCGGGGAGGAGATTGTAATCCCCTTTGAGTCTCCTTGCAGAAGAGAAAGAGGGGATATAAATCCAAACTCCTCTTCCTCCTCCTCCCGTCGTCGTCGTCGTCGTCGTCGTCTTCTTCTTCTTCTTCTTCTTCTCCTCCTCCTCCTCCTCCTCCTCCTCCTCCTCCTCCTCCTCCTCCTCCTCCTCCTCCTCCTCCTCCTCCTCCTCCTCCTCCTCCTCCTCCTCCTCCACAGAGAAGGAACTGGGCCTGGTAGCTAGCAAGCTAGCCCGTGTCCTCTCCGGAACCAGATCAAGGGTGGCCAACTTTGGGTTTGGAAATTTCTTGAGATCTGGGGGTAGAGTCTTAGCCTGGGGAGGAGAGAGAGAGACCTCCGCGTAATGTAATGCTATAGAGCTGGCCTTCCAAAATATGGCTGACCTTCCACATTTTTCTCAAGAGAAATTGATCCCTGTAATCTAGAGATCAGTTGTAATTCTGGGATATTTCCAGGCCCTTTATGAAGACTGGCCTTCCTATAATCAGGTCTAGGCAGTTGTGCACTGTGATAATACAACACTCCCTAAATAGATTTGCAGTACGTGAAGAGTATCGCTATCATTTCAGATTTTCACCGTTTGCTCCTTGTCTTCCCTTTCCCCTGCACTCCTCTCTTCTTGACTGGAGTTTGCTATTTTGGGCTTTCGCCAAACCGAGCCTCTTCCTCTCCACGGAAGACTGAAAAACACAGCTTTGAAAAAAAACAACACCCAGTAGTTTGATACCAAATGAAGTTTGAAATGCTGGCAACATCGTGCGGAGCTTTCCGTTGGGGCTGTGACTTGGAACCGTTCCTTGGGCCTGCCCACACGAAAGCAAGGTTTATGGGTTGTTCCGTGGGAATGTCATTGACGGACAAATTGCTTTGGTTGCGTTGGGCTGTGTCTGACATCCTGTGGAAAGTTCCGGCTCATACAAAGAGCCAGTGTGGCGCAGTGGTTAGAGGAAGAAGAGAAGAGAAGAGAGTCGGTTTTAATACCCCAGTTTTGTCTACCTTCAAGGAGTCTCAAAGCAGCTTACAAGCTCCTTTCTATATGCCAATAAAGGCTTGTGTTGTTGTTGTTGTTGTTACAAGCTCCTTTCCCTTCCCTTCCCCTCCCCACAACAGACACTTTGCGAGGTGGGTGGGGCTGAGAGAGTTCAGAGAGAACTGTGACCAGCCCAAGATCACCCAGCAGGCTTCATGTGTCGGAGCGGAGAAACAAATCCAGTTCACCAGATAAGAGTCTGCCGCTCATGCGGAGGAGTGGGGAAGCAACCCCGGTTCTCCAGATTAGAGCCCGCTGCTCTTAATCACTACACCATGTTGGCTCTCTAGTTAGTTTGCGAACCAACCAAACAAATCCAACAGGTGTGGTGGAATTGAGATAAAAAATCAAAAGCCTACCACACCAAGACTAGAAGAAGAGTCTCTCCTGCAGGAGACTCAAAGGGGCTTACAATCTCCTTGCCCTTCTCCCCTCACAACAAACACCCTGTGAGGTGGGTGGGGCTGAGAGAGCTCCGAGAAGCTGTGACTAGCCCAAGGTCACCCAGCTGGCGTGTGTGGGAGTGCACAGGCTAATCTGAATTCCCCAGATAAGCCTCCACAGCTCAGGCGGCAGAGCTGGGAATCAAACCCGGTTCCTCCAGATTAGATACACGAGCTCTTAACCTCCTACGCCACTGCTGCTCCAAATCAGAGAGCAATTCACAAGCAGATGTTGTGATTTGGGATCACATCATAGCCTTTTAAGGAATTTTGGCTAGAAAATAATGTCCCCACTATGGGCAGGCCTTTAGTAATGCATATTACTGATGATACAGTCCAGCCATTGCAAAACGGAGGAAGACCCAGATGGTCCCGTTATCATAATAAAATAGAAGAAGTTCATTACTTACCTTCTGGAAGACTATAAAAATTGTTATTAATGATTATATTAGTTGTTATAGGTTTTCTGATAATGCTGCTGGTGTGTTTGAAGGGATTTTAATTTTTGTTGTTCACGATTTGTATTTTATTGTGCATCGATTGCTTGTTGTGCACTGCCCAGAGCCCTTTGGGGATTGGGCGGCCTATGAAATTTAATAAACGAACAAACATAAGAACATAAGAACAAGCCAGCTGGATCAGACCAGAGTCCATCTAGTCCAGCTCTCTGCTACTCGCAGTGGCCCACCAGGTGCCTTTGGGAGCTCACAGGCAGGAGGTGAAAGCAGTGGCCTTCCGCGGCTGCTGCTCCCGAGCACCTGGACTGTTAAGGCCTTTGCAATCTCAGATCAAGGAGGATCAAGATTGGTAGCCATAGATCGACTTCTCCTCCATAAATCTGTCCAAGCCCCTTTTAAAGCTAAACAAACAAACAACAACAACAATAGTAAAAACAAACAAATAGTAAAAAAACAACAACAATAATAGTGATGATGATGATGATGATGATGATGATGATGATGATGATGATGATGATGATGATGATGATGATGATGATGATGATGCCTGCTTTTGAAGCTTTTATGCACCAGGATTAAATTGAGTCCTCCACCATGCTCCTTTCTTCTTTCTCGACTGTGTGCATTTTACAATTTTATCTTTGCACTTTATGTTTATATGTTGTCTTGTATGTTGCTCCTGCATTGTTGTTGTTTGTCTGTTATTTGTTTGCTGCACATAGATTTTGCCTTCTAGACTCTTGCACAATATAATTTTTTCTCTCTCGTGTGTCTGTCAGGCTAGGCCCCTTGCACACGTACAGGATAATCTACTTTCAATGCCCTTTGCAGCTGGATTTTACTGTGCGGAATAGCAAAATCCACGTGCAAACAATTGTGGAAGTGGATCGAAAGTGCATTATTCCGCATGTGCGGAAGTGGCCTTTGACCCCAGGGATTCAGAATTAGTTTCCCATTCAGCCACGAAATCCAGAGGGCGGGTCTTGGCTAAGAATATATGATTGGCTTCCCTTGTAGGTTCCTGACTCTGCTTAGCAAATTCCTGGAGATCCGGGGTTGGAGCCTGGGGTAGGTTGGTTTGGGATAGGGAGTAGGGTTGCCAATTTCCAGATGGCTGCTGGAGATCTCCCACTATTAAAATTTATCACCAGGTGACAGCAGAGGCGGAGCAAGGGGAAATTGTGCCCGAGGAACCCATGAGCCCTGCGCCACAGCTGGCCCTGGATCACCGCCAGATCGCCCCGGATAGCCCCCAGAACGCCCCTGAAATGCCACACCACGCCCCCGTCATGCCTCCTCTGCTGCCCAGCCATGCCCCCTCCGCTGCTCCGCCCGGGGAGTCACGCCCCACCCAGCCCCGTTGGTGCTACGCCACTGGGTGACAGAGGTCAGTTCCCGCAGAGAAGATGGCTATTGTAGAGGTTGGATTCTCTGACTTTATACTATGATATTATACTCTCCCCTTTCCAGACGTAAGCCTTGTTCCCAAAATCTCCTGCCCTGAGCTGGCATCCTCTTCCTGAATAAAATTATTTGATTGATAGAGTACAGATCATCTTTAAATGGCACAGTTTTTAATTTATGCTACAAAGGAGAATTTAATATACTTTCGCCTAGTAAAAGAACTAAGATGTGTTTTATAGTCACATTTTAGTTGCATTTAACTACTTTTGGTGGGATTAGAGATGAGCGACCTCACCTGGGGTGACTTCAAAGACCCAAAAACATAAGCAGCAATAATCCCAGTGCAAAGTTTTTTACCATGCAGACAGGGACAACAATCCCAGACCCAGGCCAGACTTTAATCTCATCCTGTTTTGCTTTGGCATTCCATCCAGGAGGCCTTTTTGGAAAGTATTGATTTTAATTTCCGAGGCACTCGGAAAACCCAGTGCAGACGGCGTTCTCTTGGCGAAATGTCTTCCTTGACGGCTGTCAATCATTCATAGCTCGACACAACGGGCCCAAATGGTTTGGAAGAGGCTTCATTCGCCGGTGAGCCGCGTTTCCGTGATCTCGGATCCAATTAACCGTTGGGAGCAGACGAAAACATAACTAGATCAATCCAGAATCAGATTAATATCCAATCCATAAGCACATTAATTGCAATCTGCCAACAATTAGCCCACAGATAATCCCGTGGGACGGGCGATGACAGACAAGCATCCCGTTATCTCATTAGTATCTGTTTTCAGGATGTTGTCTTTTCCCATAGCAGAAAGAAGCAGTGTTTTTAAATGGGAGGGCCATTTTTTTTTAAAAAAAAATGCAAACCTTTTTGGACAAGATTGCCCTGTGAACAGTTTGAGGACATGCAGAAAGTTGATTTTCTGGGAGACAGTCGTATCCCGGACCTGTTTTCTTCCGTAAATGTATTTTTTAAGGAATGTCATATTTTGGGGAAAAAAATTTCCCCTTTTCAGATTGCATCTATATTATTATTGTTTGTTCATGCTGCTAGTGATGTTGTTGTTATGAATATTGTTGCTTTGTATAATTTATGACATTATGTTATGATTACTGATGCCTATACTATGTTATTATGTTATGTTATGACTATGATTACTAATGTTATGTTATGATTACTGTAGGAGGTTAAGAGCTCGTGTATCTAATCTGGAGGAGCCGGGTTTGATTCCCCGCTCTGCTGCCTGAGCTGTGGAGGCTTATCTGGGGAATTCAGAGTAGCCTGTGCACTCCCACACATGCCAGCTGGGTGACCTTGGGCTAGTCACAGCTTCTCGGAGCTCTCTCAGTCCCACCTACCTCACAGGGTGTTTGTTGTGAGGGGGAAGGGCAAGGAGATTGTAAGCCCCTTTGAGTCTCCTACAGGAGAGAAAGGGGGGATATAAATCCAAACCCTTCTTCTTCTTCTTCTTCTTCTTCTTCTTCTTCTTCTTCTTCTTCTTCTCTTCTTCTTCTTCTTCTTCTTCTTCTTCTTCTTCTTCTTCTTCTTCTTCTTCTTCTTCTTCTTCTTCTTCTTCTTCTTCTTCTTCTTCTTCTTCTTCTTCTTCTTCTTCTTCTTCTTCTTCTTCTTCTTCTTCTTCTATAATGCTGTGTTTAA
Source organism: Sphaerodactylus townsendi (assembly GCF_021028975.2). Classification (NCBI taxonomy): domain Eukaryota; kingdom Metazoa; phylum Chordata; class Lepidosauria; order Squamata; family Sphaerodactylidae; genus Sphaerodactylus; species Sphaerodactylus townsendi. The sequence continues at coordinate 12,458,300 of NC_059441.1, forward strand.
AAGGTTATGTTCATTGTTGCTTAGACTACACTATAATGTTATGTTTATTGATTCTATGTTATCGGTGTTGTGCTTTGATGGTTGTTACTGAATATCATGATTATTCATATTGTCATTTTGCAGTTGTTGTTCACCGCCCTGAGCCCTTTGGGGGAGGGTGGTATATAAATCTAATAAACCAAACCAAACCAAACCAAACCAAATGAATGCAAACCAGCCGATCAGTGAACTGTTCAGTTCTGAAAACCTGTAAGACATTAGAGATGTTCCACCAGCCTTTGGCTGAAGCAATCATGGGGTTTCTGCCCCACCTCTATTTATTTTCCCTTCCTTCCCTGATGTTATACATTTGAACCAGATTGGGGCAGAGGGTTGAAAGAAACTATATAGAAACGGGGTCTTCCCTTACAGGCAACCCTTTTAAAGAATTGTTGTGACACCCTCTTGAACTGCTAATTTAATTGGTTCTGGTGGGTTTTCCGGGCTGTGTGGCCGTGGTCTGGTGGATCTCGTTCCTACGTGTGTAACAGGCTTCCCTCTGTGATACACCTCTGAAGATGCCAGCCACAGATGCAGGCGAAACGTTAGGAACAAGATCCACCAGACCACGGCCACACAGCCTGGAAAACCCACCAGAACCAGTTGAATCCGGCCGTGAAAGCCTTCGACAATACATTCATAATTTAATATTTTATTGCTATTCTCATTTTAATTGTCGGATTGTCATAGATGCTGATCTATTTTTAAAATATCTGTTAGCTGCTCTGAGCCCGGCTATTCTCTGAGAAGGGTGGAATAACAAGTTTAATAAAATCAATCAACAAACGCTTCAACAGAAGCAGGAGTAGCTGGTCAATAGGAACATGTTGAATCGGGGGCTCTGCCAGCTGTCCAGGTGAGCTGTAAACTCTTTAAAAAGACAACCTGACCCAGCTATCGAAAGACTCCATTATTGGAAGGGGTAACTGTCTTTGATGCCATATGGAATTCCTAACGTTTTTCTCAGCCGGCGAGACATTGTTTTCCCTTAAACGCGAAACGAAGTACACCTGACCTTCTTTGCAGAATAGCAGATGTTGATGCCAATTTCCAAAATTCTCCTGCAGTATTGGTAAGTGGGGGAGTCTTTTGTGACGGGTGGATTTCAACAGATTAAACCAGTGAATCCTTCCCCGTTTTGCAGAGGATTCACTTTACAGTTGCGGAAAGTACAATGTGCATATTTTTGAGAAGGCAGCCCTGGCAGTTTTTTGCGAGGGAGTTACTCCTGAAAAGAAGCAGAAGAGTTTGGATTTATATCCCCCTTTCTCCCCTGTAAGGAGACTCAAAGGGGCTTACAAACTCTTTTCCCTTCTTCTCCCCACAACAGGCACCTTATGAGGCAGGTGGGGCTTAAAGAGTTAGGAGACTAGCCCAAGGTCACCCAGCAGGCCTCATGTGTAGGAGCAGGGAAACAAACCCAGCTCGCCAGATTAGAGTCTACCACTCATAAGGAGGTGTGGGGAATCAAACTTTTTCTCCAGGTTAGAGTCCACCATTAGTTGTTTTATGTTATGCTTTTAAGCTGTTTTTATCACTGTTGTCCACCTGAGCCTCTAGGGCAGAGGTGGGATCCAGCAGGTTCTCACCAGTTCCCGAGAGTGGGTTACTAATTATTTGTGTGTGTCGAGAGGGGGTTACCAATTGGGTCTGTGTTTCCGTCTCCACACCCTCGCCTCCCCCTCTCTTCTTCTTTCTCGTAGCCCGGAGCTTGCTGGCTAGTAAGAGGAGGGACCCTTTAACTACTGTTGGGTCCAGGGGACTCTTTAGCTGTTTCTGTTGGCAGTAGACGATAGGACTTTACTATAATGAGTTTAAATTATGGACAGAAAGATACCAGCTGGAAATTAGGAACTTTTTTTTACAGTAAAAGTTTTTTACAGTAACAGAGAAATTATTAATGCCCCACCCCCGGAATGCCTGGCCCCGCCCCCATCATGCCCCGCCCAGCCCCATTGACGCTACGCCACTGTTTTAATCCCACCACCATGGGAACCTGTTACTAAAATTTTTGGATCCCACCACGGCCCTAGGGGGAGGGTGGTTTAGAAAATAAATAAATAAATAAATAAATAAATAAATAAATAAATAAGAAAGAAAGAAAGAAAGAAAGAAAGAAAGAAAGAAAGAAAGAAAGAAAGAAAGAAAGAAAGAAAGAAAGCTGTTAACTGCTACACCATGCTTTCGCCCTTCCTGGCCTACTAACTAGATACCTCCTTGTCAGGGATATTGTAGTTGTTCCTTCATTGGTAGGGGGCTGGACTAGATGACCTTGGGGATTCCCTCTGACTCTGAGATTAAATAAAATAAATACCATGGCCAAGGAAAGGAAGTTGAGTGATGGAAAGGCTTGGGGGATGAGCGACTGGAAAGAAATAAACATTTGGACAGTGTGGATGCAATTTCTTTCCCAATGAAGCAACTGGGTCAGGGCATTTTAGTGATATAATCCTGGATAACTATAGGGCTTTGTTCTTCAATTGATGACTAATTCCGTTCTTTCTTTCAACACAACACCCTCCTCTGCGTGCAAAAGGGCCCTTGACGTACCCTGCCGTTGGTCTGTTTTCGTTTGTGGCCGACAATTGGATTTTTCATTTTGAAAACGTTGCAGCGGAGGCTGTTTGTGAAATAACTAATTTGCCATAATTCCCTAATATGGATTGCACTGATATAATCTTTAGCTTATTAGCGTTAAGCTCCCAGAACACTAGCGATGAGCGATAAACCCCGTTTGGACCCGAGGGTCTAATCTGCATGAAGCCAGTTTTGAGTAAAGGTTGCTTGTGTTTGAAACGCGACCGGAGCTGCCAGTTAAAGCTGAAAGAATGAATTACAATATAGAAGACTTTTAAAAAATGCAATTGTGATTTCAACCCCCTCCCCTCGTTCTCCTGCAAGGAGCCATTAAGTTTTACTAATGAACATAGTACTTAGAGACAATTTCTCTCCCTACTCCTTTTTATGACGTATTTTAAGAGCTTAAATTTTTTTTGTAATGTTGTAAAACCCAAGATTTATTGGGATAGAAAGAATGGGGGAACTTGTGTAAACAGGACCTATTTTAATTTTTGCCTGTACCAAATCACTACATATACTAATGTGAAATAGTGTGGGTTCAGTTGCACCTACTGAAATTGTTTAAACTTTTAAGATTTCATGTGTTCGAGTCTTGGACTAACTCTGCAACCCTACAGAAGTTTCCCCGCTGAATTGACCTGTTTTGAGTTGTTCTGGCTGATAATGTATTGAAGCTGGGATGCCCAACGCCAAAAGAAAGATGAAGCTGATATAAATGAAGTTATTATTGATCCATGTTTTTTATACCCAGCGGATAAAATGACCTTACGAATCTTTGCTTTTCCCCGACCTGTCTGAGCTCTTAAGAAAAATCAGAACCCCTATTTAATTTTTCCTCTCTTTCCAATGTCAACAACTTCGTATTTAACATAAGCCGTGAAACCATAATTGGCTCAAAGGAGCTAATTTCCTTGGCACCGTTTCCCATGTCAGATTTGGGCTTATTTTATTATTTAAAGAAGTCAAGAAAGAAAGAAAGAAACCCCAACCCTTTCCTAGTCCTAATTAATAGCTTGCTAACCCTGATAAATACTCCTGCTGCCTCATCACCTTAGAAGCTGATTTTTTGAATCTTGAAGGAGGATTAAAAAATGGGTTTGCGTCATGTCTTAATAAATAAAACATATGGCGAATAACAAAAAGACCGATGGGTTTAGAAGTTGGAGTGTCATCCTCTACGTGAGACTTGAAGTTTCTCCCACACTGGAGATCAGTACTCTTGGCCAGCTTTCGACAGTAGACTCTGTGATCATATTGTTATTGTTTTATTATTATTTATTAGACTTGTGCGCTGTTTTTCCCCCGAGCTCCCTAAACGCCGCTCTTTCCAAGCTGTGCTGTTAATTCCCCAAGTCGGAGCTGACAACTCCGCATTAGGGAAAAAAAATACACAACACAGTGTCAGGAAGCAAATAACCGGGCAACGTCTGTGGTACATTCTCTGCCGCAAAAGATGGAAACTTTATGGACGGAAGGATGCCATTAATTGATTTTTTCCCCCTGCTGTTTCTCAAGGACTGATGGTGGGTGTCACGAATCCATATGGCTTCGTGTGGTTTGTTGTATTGATCTGATCGATTCGTAACCAGACAGAAGCCTTCTGCCGTTCGGCTCTCCAAACAAAGTTTTTTTGTAAGAACGGTCTCAGAAGATCTCTGAGTTCTCCTTCGGCCGAGCATTTGGGAACAGATTGTGCGTGCCTTGAAATTAAAGTCTTTCCTGCCCTGGCGAAAGGATCCTTCCACAGTCCATAGAGTGGATATTAGATCATGTGTTAAACTACAGCGAGGGGAAGGGAAACATCTTGCAACTTGTTACACAGGAGAGAGAATAAAAAAGCCCAGGATTGGTTCCAAGTTTTGGAGGCTCCGGAGAAAAGGAGTGAAGCAAAACTCCTTTATTCTCCTTTAGGCCTTGTGTTTACTAAACTCGAGGCCAGAATCACCAGCTATCCTGGAGGCATAGAACAAGGATTGTGGAAGGGAGGTAGTTGTGAATTTGCTGTGTTGTGCAAAGGATTAAACAAAATTATCCTAGGGCCCCTTCTGCACGTGCAGAATAATGCACTTTCAATCCACTTTCAATGTGCTTTGCAGCTGGATTTTACTGTGCGGAACAACAAAATCCACTTGCAAACAATTGTGGAAGTGGATTGAAAGTGGATTATTCTGCATGTGCGGAAGGGGCCCTAGAGGTCCCTTTCAGCTACACGTTTCTGTGTTAAACCTCAGAACGGCACTGAAGGCTTATCATAAGAGCCCATGGCATCTTCAGGTGGGAAATGGTCTCTCCCTGCAGGGTTGGCAAGAGATTTTGGCATGAGAATTTCAGAACTAATGCCTGGCAGATTGCCCCGGGTAAGATGCATGGTTTGAACCAGGGCTGTTATAGTCACCTCCTCCCTCCCACTCCCTTCATCATCATCGGATGCCCTCCCTAAATCTGAATCTGTCTGTTGCATTTTGGAATGTATTTGTTGTTGGTTTAGGGGCAGTGGTGGGATTCAGCCGGTTCGCACCACTTCGGCAGAACCAGCTGTCAAAATGGTGCTTGTAAACAACCAGTTGTTAAATTATTTGAATCCCACCACCGGAACCCATTACAAAAATTATTTAAATCCCACCACTGTTTAGGGGGCTGTATTTTTTTTAAAAAAAAGAAATACCGCAATCTGCCCCGAGTCGGGAATATTGTGTCCAGTTCTGGGCACCACAATTCAAAAGGATATTGACAATCCAGACAGTGTCCAGAGGAGGGTAATCAAAATGGTAAAAGGTCTGGAATCCATGTCTTGTGGAGAGACTTAGAAAGCTGGGTATGTTTAGCCTGGAGAAGAGGAGGTTCAGGGGTGACACGAGAGCAGCGGTTGGATTCGAATAATTTAACAACCGGTTCCGGTGGTGGGATTCTAATAATTTAACAAGCGGTTGTTTACAAGCACCATTTTAACAACCGGTTCTGCCGAAGTGATGCGAACCGGCTGAATCCCACCACTGCATGAGAGCCACATTTAAATATTTGAAGGGATGTCATGTTGGTGAGGGAGCAAGCTTGTTTTCTGTTGCTCCAGAGGCTAGGACCAGGAGTCATGGGTTCAAGGCAGAGGTGGGATCCAGCAGGTTCTCACAGGTTCCCGAGAGTAGGTTACTAATTATTTGTGCGTGCTAAGAGGGGGTTGCTAATTGGTGATTTTGCCATGTGATTTTTGCCTTAGTTACGCCCCTCCTCTCCGCAGTAGCGCGCAGAACTTGAAGCAGTCTAGCAGGAGGTGCACTGGTGTGCGTGGCAGCCTGCGCCTGCGTGCATTTGTTTCCCGCCCAAGGACCGGCGCAGCGGCTGTGTCCTTGCCACAGCCCCGCCCAGGAATGCCCCGCTCCCGGAATGCCCGGTCATGCCCCCGTTGTGCCCCGCCCAGCCCCATTGGCGCTACGCCACAGTTTGAATCCCACCCCCATGGGAACCTGTTACTAAATTTTTTGGATCCCATCACTGGTTCAAGGTGCAGGAAAAGAGATTGCACCTAAACATCAGGAAAAACTTCCTGACAGTAAAGGCTGTTTGCCAGTTGCACTACCTCGGAGTGTGATGGAGTCTCCTTCTGTGGAGGTTTTTAAACAGAGACTGGATGGCTGTCTATCGATAGCAGTGGCGTACCACCCAGGGGGACATATGGCGGTCAAATGTCCTTGGGCTGCGGCCATTTAGTCAGGTGGGGGCAGAAAATCGCCCCTACACCCCGTCTCCTTCCCCCTGGGTCCATATACTGACTTGAAGACCTGGTGAAAAAAAAATGTTTTGGTCGTGGTGGGGGAGGGCGGCCGCCCATGGAGGGGGGGCAGAAAACTCACATTTTGCACCAGGCTACATTTTCCCTAGATACGCCTCCGATCGGGAGTGCTTTTGTAACCCCTCTGTTCAGAATGGGTTGACCCAGAAAGGGGTGGAGACTCAAAGCAGCAGAAGGCTGCAAAAACTGGTGAAGTTGGAGGAAGCAAGGCTACCAGGCTGGGACCTTGATTTAATTCTTTATAAGCTCTTAACACCTTGTTTAAGGGCTTGCTATGTATGTAACTGATGGGAGTTCGTTTGGGGACCTTCATCATCTTGGATCCCATTCACCAAGCCTCTGAAGTCTTCATAAGCCAATCAAACTTGGCATTTATCAGTAGATTGTCAAGATAAGGACTTGAAATGCAACCTAGAAGGACTGTACATTGTTAAAAGTTAAATGTTAATGTTAAAAGTGTTATTTGTTAAGGAAGTAAACCATTTTGTTTTAAAATTTAGTTCTTTGCAACTCCTTCCAAGTTCTGCCCCACAGAACCCACAGTTCTGTGGGTTTGATTGTGTGTTCCTGCATGACAAGGGGGTGGATTGGATGACCCTGGTGGTCCCCCTTCCAACTCTATGATTCTTTTGCCATTAAAAAAAAGTTACAGTTGCTTCACATAACAACTGAAAGAGGAATTTTTGCGAGAGGGATCATGGCAGGCTCAGAACAGGGTCAGAGTGACACAGCGATCCAGTCTGTTGTGGTATGAACAAGACGGGAACACTGGAGCCACGACCGCGCAGTGGGCCAACCGAGTCCCTGCGGGCACAGCCTTGCCCAGATCCCATCAGCCTGGACTCCTCACAGCTTGTCCAAAAGCAGGATTAGGCCTGTCACTACTTCTGGAACCGGTCCGGATCATCTGCTCTCTCCGTCTGCCAGAAACGCAAACCACATTCCCTAATCAGTTTCATATTGGCCAGTGAAACCCAAATCCCGAGCAAAAGACGCTCCGTTCCTTGAAAACTCTCGCAAGCTCGTAAATTACGAGGGCTGCTCAAACCGGCCTCCCCATCCCGAAATGGGCTCTGCAGATTTTAATAGGGGCTCGGGGTGGCCTCTGGGAAGGGGCGTTGGCTGAAGGCGTAGTAAATCTGTCTTCCGAAATGGGGATACCATACTCGGCTGGCGTGGCACGATTCCTCTTTGAAGCGGCCAAATCCCCGAGACAATTGGCAGTCCCGCAGTCGAGGGAAAAAGGCTAAACGTCTGGTCCTTCTTACGCGGTTCCAGCACCTATGCGCAGACGAAGAGAAGGGCCTCTTTTTAATGGCAGATGCCAGGGAAAGAAGAGAAGGGGGAGGGGGGAAACCACCCAAGTACCCTGAAATTTATTATCGGTTCCATTTAATGTTCGGTTTCTTGGGTTTTGGCAAGATACACCCAATGGAGCTTCCAAGCAATTGACTGGCGAGAGGGAGAAAGAGGCCTTGTTTCATCTCGGTAACCCAAGAGCTTTGGATTTTCCTTCTGCGTCAAGATGCAGAGAGTGGAATAAAATATAGGAGAGCGGTGTATGGGTCAAAGATCATTGCTTGGGGGATATGAGGTATTTCTGCCTCTGGAAGGGGGGAAAAACCTAGCAGGTTTGCACTTGGGAAAGTGATGTGAATATATCCCCTTTGTTTCCCTGTCCTCTAGATTGACAGAGCAATACTGGTAAGGTTGCCATCTCTGGGTTGGGTAATTCCTGGAGATTTAGGGGCAGTGTCTGTGGAAGGGGGGAATCTGGGGAAAGATTTTATCTGTACTCTATGGTATATCATAGACTCTGCCCTCTGAAGCTGCCATTTTCCCAAGGGGAGCTAATCTCTGTAGATCAACTGTAGTTTTGGGAGAACTGCAGGTGTAACCTCAGCTTGTGGGTTCTGTGGGGCAGAACTTGGAATGAGTTTGCAACAACAAATTTTAAAAACAAAATGGTTTACTTTCTTAACATATAACATATAACATCAACATTTAACATCACACTTCAAGGTCCTGTTCAGGTTGCATTTTCAAGTCCTTACATTTACAGTCTACTGATACTGCCAAGTCCAATTCTTCTTTGCAAGTGGGTTGGCTCCTGAAGACTCCAAGGGCTTGATGAACAGGATTCAACATGGTGAAGGTTTCCAGGAGAACTCTCACCCATTACAACCACAAAAAGAAAACCCTGAAACAATAAACTCCAACATTTACAACATAGCAAAAATAAACTACCACCTTCCCAGTAGTTCCCAACAACATTGCAGTTACCTTAACAAGGTGTTAAGGACTTATAGAAATCAAGGTCCGAGTCTGGTAGCCTTGTCTCCTCCAAAGAGCTCTGCAGCCTTCTGCTGCTTTGAGTCTCCACCCCTTTCTGGGTCAACCCATTCTGAGCATGGGGGTTACACAGGCAACCCTCAGTACCAACTTTGGGACAACTAGGTCGGCATCCCTGGGTACTGACTTTGGCACCAGCTGAGTTCTGGGTCTTCTCTGTCCTCATTGTCTTCCTTCATCATCTGCGGAGGTAATGCCAGAGAGTAGCCACGTTGCTCTGTAGTAGAAGAGCCAGAATTGGGGCCAGGCGCACCTTATAGACCTACAACATTGGGGGGAAGGGGGTCTGAGCTTTTGAGAGTCAAGGCAGACATCTAAGGAAGGAAGCTTTGACTATCGACAGCTTATAACCCCCCAAATTATGTCTCCACAGTGCTACTGGATTTGATTATAAGAACATAAGAACAAGCCTGCTGGATCAGACCAGAGTCCATCAAGTCCAGCACTCTGCTACTTGCAGTGGCCCACCAGGTGCCTTTGGGAGCTCACCTGCAGGACATGAATGCAATGGCCTTCTGCTGCTCCTGCTGCTCCCCAACACCTACTCTGCTAAGGCATTTGCAATCTCAGATCAAGGAGGATCAAGATTGGGAGCCATAGATCGACTTCTCCTCCATAAATCTGACCAAAATCTGATCCTAGCTCTTTAGCATCGAGTTACTGAGGTTTTTAATGAGCTCCTTTATAACATGGTCCGGGAGAGAGACAGAACACAAATTATTTCTACACAGAGTTCTATTGCACACCAGTGTGCAATACACCAGTGTGAAATAGAGTGCTTTTAGCACGCTCTGCCTTATTGCATCTGCTAAAAGGCTAAAGTTCCAGGTTGCTGTTATGAGTAGAAAAACCACCCAACATATATGCCTGTTTTGTATGTTGAAGTCGTTTGGAACTCTTTGTGCGGCTGGTTGTTAAAAAAATTAATTGCAGCCCTAATTGGGGGGGGGGGGGGCAGAAAGAGAGAGATGTTCCAGGTTATATTCTTGTAATCTGAATCCACCAGATTTAAGGCGAGTCAGTACAACTTGCTGGAAATCTAGTGGTACAAGGGAGAAAGTTTCCCCTGCAAGACCACCCTCTTGAGTTAAGGGATTCAGAGCAATATATCTGAATTACGCTCTATCCGCTTCTTGTCTTGGACAAGAGGAATGCCAGGAGAAAGCAAAATATATTAGGGCCGTGGTGGCAGGGGCTGATGGGAATTGTAGTCCATGAACATCTGGAGTGCCATAGGTTCGCCACCATTGTATTAGGGTATATTTGAATGCATGAAAACAGAGCATATTTAATCAACCAAGTGTAGCATAGTGAAGAAGTCAAGGAAGGTTTGAATTTTACCTCTTTAGGGTCAGCATTCCCTTTTACAAAGAGGGATTCCAACCTTGCAGGGTTGTAAGGAACACCATGCAAACGTGTCCGTGCAGCAATTTAAACATTTCAGAGTGCTGGATAGATGCCACGTATTATGGTTAGCAGGAAAAGTGCCCAAATTGGATCTAGCTGTTTAATTCTTGCTGAGCGCAGGGGTTGCCAGATCCGTGGGTATCACTTGTCATAGGAGTGAAAAACGAGGACGTTTCTAAAATATCTGTAATGGGGGCAAATCCTGTGGTTTATTTCTTTATCTCAGAGATACATGACAAAGTGTCAAGAAAGTGGACAGCGGGTGAACCTTCCAAGTCATGGATAGTCAGTGTGTTGCTATGATAGTTTAATAATTATAATAATAAGAGTGCAGTCAATTGCTCTTTCAGGCTCAGGTAAGGAAGATTAATATTACTGATATTAGAATATTAGAATTGCTAATTGCAATCTTACATAGCTATGATGATATAAGCCTATCCTACAGTTGTAGCTGTGGCAGCGCTTGCAACTACCTTGCAAAGCAGGTTATTAAGTGATCACCTTGTCATTAGGGTTGCAATTCTTTGTAAGCAATTTGATTACATTGAAGAAGGTAAAGATTAGGGTTTTTTATTAGGGTGGCCAGCATTGCATTAGGTTGCCATCTTTTGCTCCCCTACCATACAGGGTTGTTGTGGTGGTTATCTGCACAACAGCCCTGCCAGGTAGGTTATCATTATCATCCAGTTGAGTTGCCAGAATAGGAGGGGAACATTCATGATTAGGCTAACTCCCAAAGCCAGCCTGAGAACAGGAGGATTTTGAGAGATAAAAGCGGCCACAAGACCCCAGGCAGCTCCTATCTCTCTACTCCTGGCCAGAAATGGCGCCTATAATTCAATTTTTTCCTCCCCGCCGCGTCGTCCCTGATTGGACCAATCAGAGGCGCCGCCAGATTTCTCCGGCTTCACTTCCCTCAACCGTAATGGCCGCCGCACCCTCCCCTTAGCCAGGTGGACAACTCTCGCGAGATCGCCCCGCTGCGCCCGCCTCCCTGCTCGCAGATCTCGCGAAGTTCTGCTTCGAGGGAGGGTGTGCGCATGCGTGCCCGGTGAGTCGCCAGGGATCCAGCTGGGAGCGAGCAAAGGGTCGGTGGTCGCCATGCTTCGGGGGCTTCTGCGGGCGCCGCGACTGGGGCGGACAGCGGTGAGTGCGGCGGCGGGGGGAAAAGAGCGAGCGACGCGAAGGGGGCGTGGTCTGCCTGCGCCCCGCCCACCAGGCAGCTGTCTTACTCCCACCCCCCCTGCAGAGTAGGCCGGCCGTCTGCAGAGTCGAGCAAAGGTCAGGCTGACCTCTGGCTGCAAAGTGGACCACGAACCTTTTGCCTCCCAAAGCCAAAACCAATTGCCTAGCAGTCCTGCTCGTTGATTATTGATTCATTCTTGCACATTTGCATGGGAGTCATGGTGGTTATTTTATCTATTTCATTGACAAAGTTTGCATCTCGCCTTTTGGCCCGATCAGAGCCACTGAAATGGTGCAAAAACAAATCCGAGCTTGCTGTCACGTTTCTCCATAGCTGCTGATCTTTATTTCTCCCAATGATATGGTCGCATCAAGCACAAAACATGGATTTTTTTGTAGTGAAAAAGCTACTCAAACAATTTTTCTTCTTTTCTTCCCCTTTATCAGACTTCTAACTAAGCTTTCAGTAACCGAAGATCGACAATGTCCATAATCATAATTCCAAAATTCAATACTTTTTCCTTCCCTATTCCTTATAACGTAAAACTTAATTTATTCCCATTAAGAGGAGATCACGCTTTTTAAAACATTGACAATATCCTATTAATTTTGAGCATGCTGTTCTATTTTCCATATAACATATCAATGGTCGCTATTCTTCCACATATTCTTCCATGCAATTATTTTTTAATTAAAGTAGATAACTTATCATATTGTTTTTAAACCTGGTTTTAGCATTTATGTTTTGTCACTTTCTGTACTGTTTTTATATGTTTTATTATATATGGATTGTAAGTCGCCTCCAGCCTTCCGGGGGATTGACGGGATATACCCTGTTTCCCCGAATATAAGACATCCCCGGAAAATAAGACATAGTAGAGGTTTTGCTGAAGTGTGATAGATAGATATTTATTATTACGGCCTTTTGGCCAGCCAATAGTTTAAAATCAGAGTACATGTGAATACATAGCACTCCACTTATACAAAAATATAATATAAATTAAAATCCATTATAAAATCTATTAATAAATAACATTAGCTTCAGGCATTATTACAGTCCTCATCACACAGTGCGGCTCTTTGTTTTAATAAGGAACTACGCTTGTTGTGTACCAGTATGCAAAATTTAGCTACCTTCTGTGAGATGGCAGAAACACGATCTTCTAATAATATTCTTACAGAATTACATTATCCGAGGAAGTTATCTATGAATGGATATACATGACGAAGTTAACAATGGTTGGATCAACAGCTTCCTTTCACCTTCATGTAACTTTGCAATGCAGTAAGATATGTGACATTGTTAGGTCTACTTCTTCCCTGAGCCGCACACACACAGGTTCCTCCTACTGTGCCTTGGAATGTTTTGGAATAGATCCCATCAGATTGGCAAAGCTGATGGGGAAAGGCATCAGCCGAAGCCCTAGAAAAAGCCCATCGGCTTTCTTGCTGATGTTATTGGGATAGATAAGGTGCAGCTGAAATACCTATCCATGATTTTAGTGGTTTATATATAGGGACCAATTGTAGCCGGGGGAAATCTGTTTGCAACTCAATGTCAGTAAGGCGTTGGCTATGGACCATACCCATTGCTCTGCTACTTCCAATCTCCAAAAGTTGCATTGGATCAAGACCACACTGTCTGAGTTTTTTGATGCTGTAATCTTTTCTCACAGCCATCCAGGGTAGGGTGTTGCTGCCAATAATGAAGGCAGCATTAATCCCTGGGGACAGGAAAGGAGTACTTTAAGCCAGTATTTGATGGTTAATTTCCAAAAGATGGTCTCGACTTTGGCCATCCCTGCTTCCTTTTGCCTTAATAGCCACCACATTGGCTGTACATTTCGGGTGTACTTAAACAAGTTATCTCAGAAAAATCGATAGGACTCTCTCCAAAGGCACAAAATCTGAAATCATTGCCTTAACGGAGCACCATAGGTCCAATTGGGCTAAGGCTTTTGGCCTCCAAACAGTCCTAACTGCACTTGGGATGAATCCAGTTCCCCTGTGAGCGAAAAAAACCTCAAAGATTGCCTGTGAACTTCTTTTGAGCCGATTGAATAACTGATTGTTACGCATGGGCTGTGGGCTTCCCATTGTATTGGTACACCACTCCTAGATGTATTATTTGAAACATTTTGTTTGCTCTATCTGTTGCCCCTTTCAGCTGCCATTTTAAGATCTCTTGAGTTTAGTGTTGAAGTGCACTATCTTAGTCTTGGTATAATTGATGTTTTAACAGTTCTTCTGTGCACTTTTGGTCCAAAAAAAAATCCTCCAGTGCTTCTCTTCAGTCCCACCCTTGTAAGAGATAATACCACTGCATCATCTGCATACATAAGAATGGCTAAATTCTTTTATTGGGGGTAAGGGAAGGATGCGAATGCGGGTATCTGCCCTTGAAATGCAGTTATAAGTGTATTAACATAGATGTTAAATAAATGAGGAGCTAGGAGACACCCTTGCCCTCACCCCTTTCTGGGTAGGAATGGGTGCTGTTAGTCTGCCATCATGCATAAACCTTATCTGTACAGTTGTATTTTTCGTGTAACTTGATAATTAGATGGAGGGAGACGCGCTTATCAATATTAGTTTTCACTAGTTTTGTCCATAGCCGGCTACGTGTGACATTATCAAATGCGGCTCTAAGGTCAATGAAGGCTGCAAATAGAGATCCTTTTTTAATATTTACATATTTCTCTTATCAAATAGTTAAGTATTAGGTAACTGGTCCATTGTCGATCGGCCTTTGGCGGAAGCCTGCCTGTTCATCTGCCAATATATATTTTCCCCTATCCATCCATTCTAAAAGTTTTGTACTCAGATATTTTGAGTATAAAGTTTGCTTTCATTGACATTAAGAAAGGCTAATTGGTCTATAATTAGTCGGTTCTGTCGGACAAACCTTTTTTAAAAATGGGAACGATAATTAGCGACATTCCAGTCTGATGGACAATAAGGACCCGGTGCTATTAATATGGGAGGAAAAAGTTTGGCCAATACCGGTGCCCACCATTCTGCATTGGATTTCAGTAATTCTGGTGGCATGAAGTCATTTCCTGGGGCTTTACCCGCTTGCAGTTTTGAGATCATCGATTTAACTTTCCTCTGGTGTCACTGGTGGCCACAAAGGGGTATCGGGTTATGGCAAGGTATTGCCTTGTTGAGACCTGCTGGTCTTTATAGCAAAGATTAAAGAAATATCTCTCCCAGGCATCCCCTGCAATTGAATTTGCCATCTTGAGGTTATGGAAGTTTTTATTCTTATTGATGATTAGACTCCTGTAAAGTTCTGGGAATCATTTGTTTTAGTTAAGCTGCTTAAAAGCCTGCCATTTGGTCGTGGCTGTCTCTCCTTTTTTTGTCTCTTATTAAAGGCTTCTTTATATGCTCTTTTCCCTTCTAATACTTGTGGGATTGTTCAATCAAAGCCATCTTGAAATTTGTTAAATAGTTTTAGAAGGTTATTTTTTTGCTGATGCATACAATCATGTGATCGAACCAATGTTTGTTACGGGATTCTGGGTAAATAGGTTGGTCTCAAGTATTCTTTGTAAGAAGGGGGGTTTAAGAGTTTGTACCAATTCCTCATAACCGCTTCCACCACTGACCCTTTATAGGCTTTGTTCTAAGAACTTGTCTTTCATCAGTTCGCCAATATCTGAGTTAAAAACCACTCGGTAGAATTGTTGTTCTAATTTTGCTGTTCCCATTTTTATTCTCAGTTTATTTGACTCCACTTTGAGAGATTTTAAATGTAGCTTCTAGTGGGTCTCTGAAGCTGTCCAGTTGTCATTTTCAACACCAGGGGAAAGTGGTCACTTTCTATCCTAGGGACAATAGTAAAGTGTCTAATTCTATTTAGAATTTCCTGTGAGCCCATCATATAGTCAATAGTAGACACTTTTGTTCCAGACCAAAAAGTAAATTGCCCTGGGTAATCTCCTGGCTGGCTTCCATTCATGATAACTAAGTTATATTTGTTTTGCTGTCTGGTATAAGCACATTCCAGCATAATTCTATTGCTGTATCCAGATTGTTTCTCTTGGGTGTATCTGCATGGTTTCTCATTGTAATTCTGTGTGCATTACGCCCCATATTCTCTCTAACAAACCGCTCATCGCTCTGTCCCATTTTTGTACATTGAAATTCAAGTTAATAACTATTTGGACTGTTGGGTAGTTCAACAGCTAAAACCCCAGCATTTCATCTACCTTGGCCCACTTTTCCTCAACCTGTGCCTTAGATTGAGAAGGGGGGAGGTAGATGTCCACACAGAGAAAGCTAAATACCTTATTATATAATAACACCACTAGGGCCAATGGGCAGGCTGAAGTGTGAAATATAAAGCATCCCCCAAAAGTAAGACGTAGCAAAGTTTTTGTTTGGAAGCATGCCCGACAAACAGAACACAGGAAAATAAGACATCCCCTGAAAATAAGACACAGCGCATCTTTGGGAGCAAAAATTAATATAAGACACTGTCTTATTTTCGGGGAAACACGGATAAGTGCAAAAATAAGTATGCGGCGAACTCCGGAGAGGATTTGAAGGATTTGCTGGGGACTGGTGGGGTGACGTGGGTGAATGTATTGACAGCGTTTATGGAGCTTTTGCATGGGGAAAAAAAATCAGGTAGATCCCAGAGTTGGGGAATCAAAAGAGATCAACCTTCTTCCATTGGCAGAGTTGGGGAATCAAAGAGATCAGCCTTCTTCCATCTCTAGGATGTGAAAGATTCTCTCTTGGATCCAATCTCCTGGGGGAGAATACAGAAACTTGGGCGATATTTATCGGGAAAGTGGTTGTCACGCTTCATTGGTAATGCTTCTTGGAGATCAAGATGGTCCCTGGCGTAGGAGGTTAAGAGCTTGTGTATCTAATCTGGAGGAACCGGGTTTGATTCCCCGCTCTGCCGCCTGAGCTGTGGAGGCTTATCTGGGGAATTCAGATTAGCCTGTGCACTCCCACACACGCCAGCTGGGTGACCTTGGGCTAGTCACAGCTTCTCGGAGCTCTCTCAGCCCCACCTACCTCACAGGGTGTTTGTTGTGAGGGGGGAAGGGCAAGGAGATTGTCAGCCCCTTTGAGTCTCCTGCAGGAGAGAAAGGGGGGTATAAATCCAAACTCTTCTTCTTCTTCTTCTTACAACTGCATAGCCCCGGTGATCTCTTCTTATCGGCTGTGTACACTTCAGGCAGAGTAAATGATCAACCACGGTACATTGTGGTTGATCATCACAGGTCTTTGCAGTGGACAGTTGAAGAAAATGACCAATTATGCCATCCTGAGTAGAGGTGAACTTTCTGGAAATCCTGAAGCCGTGGATGGGGGACAGATGGTTTTTGATGGGGGAAAAAATACAGGGATTTGGTAAAAAGTGAAATAAATGCAGCGTGTTGTTAGTCTTGGGGCGTGTTTCTGTGTAGGAAGGGCAGGCTGTTGAACAGGAAGGTCTAAGGTTTGTGGATTGTGAAAGAGGAGGGTGGGGGAAGTTGCACACTTGGACGGGTGACCAATTAGAAACAGGACTGAAGGATTGCAAGAACATGAAAAAAACCCGGTGTGCAGAAAAGAAATGAGGAGGAAAGTAGGGTGCACATTTGGATATTCACTCCATTTGAATGGAGTGGAAAAAAAACCCGTATTTGGAAAAGCCCCCAAAATGGCTTTTCTGGCTCTTATCCAAGGGTTCCTTAAAGCTCTTTAATTAGCAGATGCCAAACCCACTGCTTCCCCCCCCCCCCCCCGGGCAGTCCTTAAGCAAAAGTAGACAAACACTCGTCAGGGATGAGCCTAGCAGTTATTGTAGGAATAACCAGAGTTCTTTCAGATAAAGTTGTGGATCACATCATCCCCTGCCAGCATCGTGCTGGCAGGGGATGATGGGAACTGTAGTCCATAACATCTGGAGGGCCGCGAGTTTGACACCTGTGGTCTAGACTAGAGTGACCCTGCATTGAAAAGGGGTTGGACTAGATATTCTGTAGGGTCCCTTCCAACTGTGATTCGATGACTTGCGCCCAGCAGTGTATTTTGACAGCTCTTCAAAAATTGGAAGATGCTGACTCGGACACAATAGGGTTGCAGTGGCGGTTCTGCACTCCGATGGTTGGACTACATTCCGCCACTAGCCCCTACAATTGGCCATGCTGGTAGGCTGATGGAATTGTAGTCCATAACATCTGAAAGTGCTACAAAGGTTCGCCACCACGGATATAGTGGAATCCATGTAGGACTCAGGGTGGGGGGGGAGGGGCTAAGGTAGAGGTCCAGTTTTATTGTCCTGCAAACGGAGGCCAATAAAATTGGACCCTCGATCCACTCTTTGCCAAACTTTTTTTGAAGGGGGGGTTGAAAGGTGAGGTTCCTTAGGTGGAGCGTTCTGCCCTGCAAATTTGGTACCTCTACATTGAAGCAAGAATCCCCCCCCCCTCCCCCAAGTCCTGCAGAGATTTGGCATAAGTTTCAAATGCAGCTGAAAATTTTTCCCTTGTCCTCCCATGCATGACTACCAAGCTAGGGTGGGAAATTTCTCTCACGATTCCCAGTCTGACATAGGCCCGTTATAGTCAATGGGAATCTTTGTGCGGTTCCAGGGGAGTGGTTTTTCAAGGTTAGAGGCCACCAATTTGCAGTATGGCTAACTTTTGCCTCTCCTTACACCTGTGGTTCTCAACCTTCCTAATGCCGCGACCCTTTAATACAGTTCCTCATGTTGTGGTGATCCCCAACCATTAAATTATTTGTGGTTTCGTGTTCCTAAGACCATCAGAAATATATGTTTTCCGATGGTCTTAGGCGACCCCTGTGAAAGGGTCATTCGACCCCCATTGGGAGTTTGGTAAAGATTGATTGGCTCAAGGGGTCCAATTTTATTGGCTCCCCAATTGGGCCATCCGGCTCAGATTGATGGAGAAATGGGATGTTTCAGGAAGTGTGCGATTGGACCACGCAGCTGCTACAGAAGCAATGAAGTTCTTATGTCTGCTCATCCTCTCCACCAAACACTAGACTGGCTTTTAAATAATTTCTTCCCTTCCCCTGAAAACTTCAACCCCAGTTCAGTGACAGGACTATAAATTTTAGCACATATCGGCCCGTTGCCACCATAGCGTGGATTTATTCGCCCAACACCGACGGCCGGCCTCCATAACTTTTACGCGGAAAGATGTCTGAACCGCCAAAAATATGGTAAATCGGATGGTATATTGGCAATCTAAAGTAGTTTGCTACTGGCTTTATCTTCAATTCCCACCATTTCTAAAACCCTAAATCAATGGAAAGGAGTTTAATATATTTTAAGATAGAACAGAGAGCGTCTTACATTGTTCTGATCGTGGACACCCTTCATAAATAGAGTTTGCTGGATTCGGCGAGATCGTTACGTCGGGCAAAGTTAATTGTGCCGCAAGGCGCCCTTTGAAAAGCATTACATGTTTAAGAGCGTAAGCTGATTTAGCTATTTGTACAAGGTTGTCAAGAAAATATAGCCGGCAAGACAAGTTTGTGGACTTTGGAAGGGATCCAGACAGTTCTGGGAGACACGGCGAGTAACTTCTCAGTTCTGTACTGGCACCGTGGAAACTTGAATTACTGGTAAAAAGGGTCTGTTAGTTTTTATAATGTTGAGTTGCCTCCGACTTACGGGTGACTCCTCGAAGGTTTCAAGGGAGGAGATGTTCAAAAGTGGTTTGCCATTGTCTGTCTCTGTGTAGTGACCCCGGATGTCATTGGTTGTCTCCATCCAAGTCCTAACCAAGGGTAACCCTGAGATTGCAAATCCTAACCAAGGGTAAAACCCTGAGATTGCAAATGCCTTAACAGTCCAGGTGCTCAGGAGCAACAGCCGCAGAAGGCCATTGCTTTCACCTCCTGCATGTGAGCTCCCAAAGGCACCTGGTGGGCCACTGCGAGTAGCAGAGAGCTGGACTAGATGGACTCTGGTCTGATCCAGCTGGCTTGTTCTTATGTTCTTATGTTCTTAACCCTGTTTAGCTTACGAAATTTGAGATTGGACTAGCTCGAGCCGTCCAAGTTATGACGAAGAAGTGTTTAGTCGATATAAATTTTTTTTGCTTGCCTGTGCTGCCTGGGTAGGTTCTGTTTCTTGCAGTTTCTAGTAGTGTACATCTTCCTCTGTCCTGGTGGTGGAGAATTTGTTCCCGTCCCGTTTACAAGTAGTCCTTGTATTGTGGAAGAACTCATTAGATGCAGAGGGCCTTAGCCAGGAATAGTGTCTGGTGACTGAACGTGTCCTAGAAATATTTTGTCCATCCAACTGATCTTGTCTGGGGAGTTGGATCCTGCCAGTTTTTCCATTGGTGAATAAGGAGCCCGCGTGGCGTAGTGGTTAAGAACAGGTGCGCTCTAATCTGGAGGAACCGGGTTTGATTCCCTGCTCTGCCACTTGAGCTGTGGAGGCTTATCTGGGGAACCAGATTGGCTCGTGCACTCCAACACATGCCAGTTGGGTGACCTTGGGTGAGTCACAGTTCTTTTGGAGCTCTCTTAACCCCACCCACCCCACAGGGTGGGGGGTGGGGGAAGGGAAAGGCGATTGTAAGCCCCTTTGAGGAGGAGGAGGAGGAGGAGGAGGAGTCTTCTTCTTCGTCTTTGTCTTCTTCTTCTTCTTCTTCTTAACTAAAGACAAATCATATATGCAGAATGTAACACAGGGGGTCCTCTCAAAAGTGTGTGTGCCCAGGTGGGGCTTCTGCCCAGCAAGGATTCCAATTAGCTACTGGCCTTTTGATTTGGCAGTGCAGGTTTTTAAAAACATTGTTTTGGCAGCAGCTGAGACCACAGCGCAGGTGTTTTCACAGCGTGATGGAAGGTCACCTGTGGCCACCAATTTGTGGCTGTGCCCATCCTAATATGTCAGAGTTCCCAAGGTGCCAGGCTCAAAATGGTTGGGGACCTTTGATCTAACATATAATAACCCGCCTTCCCTTCTTCTCTTTTGTTTTCAAGATTTTATTCAGGTTCCAGAGTACCCTGGTGGTCGCTGAACACACAAATGAGGCCCTGACGCCAATCACCTTAAATGCCATCACTGCGGCAAAACGGGTCGGAGGCGAAGTCTCTTGTTTGGTCGCTGGCGTCAACCGCAGCAAAAAAAAAACTAAAAAAGCTCATCTATATCTCTCGATAGGGAGGGAAGACTTGACCTACGCAAGTGACAGGTGAATAATTTTTATTTATTTGTTTTGTCTTAAACCTGTAAGGCCGCCTGACACGCTTTTAACACTCTCTTTGAAGGGTGCGCTGGGGGGAAGAATTAGGACTAATAAAACATTTCTTCACACAACACGTGATTGGTGTTTGGAATATGCTGCCACAGGAGGTGGTGATGGCCACTAACCTGGATAGCTTTAAAAGGGGCTTGGATAGATTTATGGAGGAGAAGTCGATCTATGGCTTCCAATCTTGATCCTCCTTGATCTGAGATTGCAAATGCCTTAGCAGACCAGGTGCTCGGGAGCAACAGCCGCAGAAGGCCATTGCTTTCACATCCTGCATGTGAGCTCCCAAAGGTATCTGGTGGGCCAATTGGCCATGCTGGCTGGGGCTGATGGGAATTGTAGTCCATAACATCTGGAGTGCCAAAGGTTCGCCACCACGGGACTAGATGGACCACTGGTCTGCTCCAGCAGGCTCTCTCTTATGTTCTCAAGGCTCGGGAAACGGTACTCGTGTTCATAAACCTCTTATACTTCAGGTGAACAATCCAATGAAATCCCGCCTGCAAAGATAGTACAAACAGCTAATGAAACTGGACAAGAGGACCCATATCTTTCTTGAAGAAGCATGGTTGAATTTTGAGTGTTCGGTTGTAGTGGAGGGTTATTTTTTGGTTGCTTGGACAAAGCCCGGCCGCTAAATCGAGTCAGGAGGGAAAACCAGAACCCAATTCTGCATAAATCTCAGTACCTCAATCCTCCCTGCTTTCAGCTTTTAGCTGACGCTCTTTGGGGGCACGGGATCTTAAGTGTAGCATCCAGTCCCAGCGGAACTCTTCCGTGGAACTCTTCTGAGCAGTGGAACTCTTCCGTACAATTGTCTAACGCAATGCACCTCTGCCACAGGTAGCGCAGGACCTCGGCAAAGTCCAAGGAGTCTCCAAAGTCCTTCTCGCGCAGGGCGACGCGTACAAAGGATTTCTGCCTGGTGAGGGTTGTCTTTTCGCTTGCTACCAAGATCCTCCGCCGTCCCTGCTGCAGTGGTGAGGTGTAAGGTGCCCTAACCCATATGTCTCGTTCCCCAGAGGAGCTGACGCCACTGATCTTGGCAGCTCAGAAGCAGTTTAATTACACGCACATCTGTGCCGGCGCATCTGCCTTTGGGAAGGTGAGTGGAGGCGAAACTCAACCCCCCCCTAAAGTCACTGTTTGCGGAGAGAGGGAGTGTTTAGTGCAGGGGTAGCAAACCTGCGGCTTGAGAGCCACATGTGGCTCTTCTGCCCTTGCACTGTGGCTCCATGAGCCGAGCCGCCGGCCCCATCCTTGCCCGCCCTGCAGGCAGCAGGCTGGAAGACTAACCGCCCACGGTCGGTTGTGCCGGCTTCGCCTCGCCTGAGCGGGCTGGTGCATCCATGCGCTTCTCAGAATGAGTGGAGTAAAAGGTAAAAAAACCCTATATGTATAGTGTTATCTTTATTTTAAATGTCAAAAATTATTTGCGGCTCCAAGTGTTTTTTACCCCCATGGAAAACGGGTCCAAATGGCTTTTTGAGTGTTAAAGGTTCCCTACCCCTGGTTTAGTGACTCAGATATACTGAGTGGAGACAGATGTCTTGCTTTCCTGAAAGGTTTCGGAAGTATCTAGAATCTGCCGCACAGATTCTGTGACTTCAATGGACTTTGTTCCGGAGAAATATTCAATGTGCTACCCTGTTTCCCCGAATATAAGACATCCCCGGAAAATAAGACGTAGCAGAGGTTTCGCTGAAGTGCGAAATATAAGGCATCCCCTGAAAGTAAGACGTAGCAAAGTTTTTGTTTGGAAGCACGCCCGACGAACCGAACACAGAACAATAAGACATCCCCTGAAAATAAGACGTAGCGCATCTTTGGGAGCAAAAATTAATATATGACACTGTCTTATTTTCGGGGAAACACGGGAGGGAGGTTACAAACCCCTTGTTTCCTCAAGAGCTTGCGTATGTGTCAGGGGACGAATGTTTTGACTTTCTCAGATTCTCTCTCCTACACCCTTTTCAGAATAAAGATGATAGGAGATCTGTGGATTCACCCACCGTTCTCTGGACCATCTTTGTTCCAGAATGCTCTGCTTGGGTCTTAGTGCCTTGGCGACAGAACTAGGTGGGCACCATGAAATGGCAAACGAATTCACAAATCTTTATCCTGAAAAGGGAATAGTTGCTGCCTTCAGATAACAATTTCCTTCTTTTTTTTTTTTTAATGTTTTAGAGTCTTCTTCCAAGACTGGCAGCTAAGCTGGACGTGGCCCCCGTTTCCGACATAATCGAAATTAAGTCACCAGACACATTCGTGAGGACTATTTACGCAGGTAAGCCGCCTTTATTTATTCGGATTTTGCCTATCTAGGTTCAACCTGGCTCCAGATACCATGGATCACATCAGCCCCTGCCAGGCCATGCTGGCAGGGGCTGATGGGAATTGTAGTCTATGAACATTCTGGAGAGCCGCAGATTGCAGACCCCTAATCTAACACTTCAGACGCAACGCAGGGCAGGTTTCAACAGTCTAAAAATGCTCCCCACGTTACAAATCCTGTTCTGAGCAGCAGTGGCGTAGTGGTTAAGAGCAGGTGTACTCTAATCTGGAGGAACCGGGTTTGATTCCCTGCTCTGCCGCCTGAGCTGTTGAGGCTTATCTGGGGAATTCAGATTAGCCTGTGCACTCCCACACACGCCAGCTGGGTGACCTTGGGCTAGTCACAGCTTCTCGGAGCTCTCTCAGCCCCACCTACCTCACAGGGTGTTTGTTGTGAGGGGGGAAGGGAAAGGAGCTTGTAAGCAACAGGGGATATAAATCTTCCTCCTCCTCCTCCTCCTTCTCCAGATAAGAGTTTGTCGCTCATGCGGAGGAGCGGGGAATCAAACCCAGTTCTCCGGATTAGCGTCCACCTGCTTGTAGCCACTACACTGTGCAGGCTCTATTGTAAACGTTTTTGTAACCCACCCTGAGCCAGTTAAGGAAAGGGTGGTCTGCAAATCAAATCACAAAATAAAAATGAAGACACGTTTATACCCCCCTGCCTTTCAAACCGGTTAGTTTGAACCGGAGCCCCCGAGATGGTTCATCTTGGAAATTAAAATTATCCCAACCTGAAATTGCCATTAAACTCAGTTTTCACGAACTGCAGTCTGGGAGTGTGTGGGAAAACAGCGATGGTTGGACAGCTGAAAGGATCCACTGCCTGTTCGAGGTCTTGTTACTGCAGAGCGAAAGGTTTTCAGAAGACTTGCAGGGTCAATTGGAACAAGTCGTTGATCTCCCGAGCTCAGGGTGCAAGCAATCCTCCAGCCCAATTAATAGGATCATTTCAAGCACTGTAGGATTGTAGCCCAAAGTCCGGAGAAACCATCTAGAGCTTCTTAATCAACGGATTCGGCTGATGCTGTGCCCACGTATCGTGTTTCCGTTAATGCATTCCTGATAAGATTTTGCAAAACAAAATCCCTTCCGATAATTCTCTTTATTTAATATGGGCTGCATTAGCTCCGATGGCTGCAATCCGCCGGGCTGTTTTTCTTCGTTAGGAGGACAGTTGATATGATTATTTGTAATATTTAATTGACTTTCTCTAATTATTTTTCAGCCGTAGTTATCTAGCCCCCACTGCGCTTGTCTGATCCAGTAATTTAATTTTGGACATAAAAGCATTAGCTTTCGTTACTTTACATTTGTTGCGGTGGAGTTTGCTTTCCTGCCTTTGTCAACGTACTCCTGACTACGGGGAGTGATGGGTTTTTATTTACCATGTAATCATTCCATTTTAAAATCACTTTGGTCTTTTTTTTTTTTGTAATTACTCACAAAGTTTCAAGTTTCCTCTTGGTTGTTTTCCCCACCCAAGCTTGCAGTAAAAAGCTACAAGTGAGATATGGCCTTCTTCAGGGGCAGCAGTGGCGTAGGAGGTTAAGAGCTCGTGTATCTAATCTGGAGGAACCGGTTTGATTCCCAGCTCTGCCATCTGAGCTGTGGAGGCTTATCTGGGGAATTCAGATTAGCCTGTGCACTCCCACACACGCCAGCTGGGTGACCTTGGGCTAGTCACAGCTTCTCGGAGCTCTCTCAGCCCCACCCACCTCACAGGGTGTTTGTTGTGAGGGGGGAAGGGCAAGGAGATTGTAAGCCCCTTTGAGTCTCCTGCAGGAGAGAAAGGGGGGATATAAATCCAAACTCCTCCTCCTCCTCCTCCTCCTCCTCCTCTTCTTCTTTCTTCTTCTTCTTCTTCTTTCTTCTTCTTCTTTCTTCTTCTTCTTCTTCTTCGGGTCCATCTTTAATTAGCTAAAAAAATTTCATCGCGAACTAACCGATAATGTAACAGCCCTGTGATTAATTTGTTTTGTCACTTTGACTGTGTGATTGGCTGGTGAGAGCCAGTGTGGTGTAGGGCTTTACAGCGCAGACTCTTATCTGGTGAACCGGGTTTGATTCCTCATTGCTCCACCTGAGTGAGTGGCGGAGGCTTATCTGGTGAACCAGATGTGTTTCCGCACTCCTGCATTCCTGCTGGGTGACCTTGGGCCAGTCACAGTTCTCTCGGAACTCTCTCAGCCCCACCTACCTCACAAAGTGTCTGTTGTGGAGAGAGGAAGGGAAAGAGGCCCCCTTCTGTCCTCCTTTACATCTGGGGTCCCCTAATATCAATGGGACCAACCGTTCCCCCCCTCTTTTTGGGGGGAGGGTTTTTATGTGGATTTTAATTGCAGGATGCCAATTTTGTATTGATTGCTGTATTTTAAAGAGTTTTTAGCATTTCTAGTTATTGGAGCCTATATTATTTATTCATAATTTGTATTTTGTTTATGTGTTCCATTGGGTTTTATGGTCGTATGTTTTGTTGTACACCGCCCAGAGCCCTTCAGGGAAAGGGTGGTATATAAAAGAAACAAACAAACAAACAAACATGCCACCTTGAGTCTCCTTACTGGAGAGAAAGGTGGGGTATAAATCCAAATTCTTCTTCTTGTAGGAAATGCCCTGTGCACCGTAAAGTGCGAAGAGAAGGTAAAGGTTTTCTCAGTCCGAGGCACGTCCTTCGAGGCGGCGTCCTTAAGCGGCGGCAGTGGCAGCTTAGAAAAAGGTGAGCGTTCAGTTACTCCTGTCGCGTTTTACTCAAGTTGACAAGCGTTCTGGTCGAGATGCAATCTCAACGTTGCCAGCTCAATATAAGAACATAAGAACAAGCCAGCTGGATCAGACCAGAGTCCATCTAGTCCAGCTCTCTGCTACTCGCAGTGGCCCACCAGGTGCCATTGGGATCTCACAAGCAGGAGGTGAAAGCAATAGCCTTCTGCGGCTGTTGCTCCCAAGCACCTGGACTGTTAAGGCATTTGCAATCTCAGATCAAAGAGGATCAAGATTGGTAGCCATAAATCGACTTCTCCTCCATCAATCTGTCCAAGCCCCTTTTAAAGCTATCCAGGTTAGTGGCCATCACCAACTCCTGTGGCAGCATATTCCAAACACCAATCACACGTTGTGTGAAGAAGTGTTTCCTTTTATTAGTCCTAATTCTTCCCCCCAGCATTTTCAATGGATGCCCCCTGGTTCTAGTATTGTGAGAAAGAGAGAAAAATTTCTCTCTGTCAACATTTTCTACCCCATGCAAAATTTTATAGACTTCAATCATATCCCCCCTCAGACGTCTCCTCTCTAAACTAAAGAGTCCCAAACGCTGCAGCCTCTCCTCATAAGGAAGGTGCTCCAGTCCCTCAATCATCCTCGTTGCCCTTCTCTGCATTTTTTCTATCTCTTCGATATGAGCAGAATAGCTTAGTGGAGGGAATATGAGAAAACGTAAGTTAAAGTTAAATGGGGTCTTTGGCCTCCTTTGGGTATACTTTGGGCTCTGAGGACTGCTTTGAGCTTTCCAGAAATCTCACGACCAATTTTGAATCTCTTCTTTATTGTTACGATGTGCTGAAACAGTGTCGGCTCCTTCAGCGGTTGGCCAGTCCGAATGGATTGGGCAAACCCTCACGAAAAGCGACCGTCCCGAGTTGACCAGCGCAAAGGTCGTCGTGTCGGGTGGTAAGTAGGCAAGAACTGTAGTGAAATTCTTGGAAAAACCCCAGTGCGTTTTGTTTATAACAATTGCTGGAGTTCAGGAAACACGAAAGGATCTACATTGTTTAGGTGGTAGGTGCCTGAATGTGTTCTGCTGTGTCCGACGTTGAATTTTCAAAGGATTTGAACACGTTTTTATCTTTAAGGACGCGGCTTGAAGAGTGGAGAAAATTTCAAATTGTTGTATGATCTCGCCGATCAGCTGCATGCAGCAGGTAAACAGAGTTGGTTTTTTCCCCTTTACTGGTTTTCAAAATAATTATAATGGCCTTAGTATTGATTATGATCCGTGGAGGGGGTTGCTACCTCTCCCGTGGGACAGGGAAAATGAACTCAGAGAATGAAACAGATGGCTGGACTTTTAGACTGTGACTAAACGCACCGTCCCTTGTACAAGAGGGGCCTATAGTTGCCGACTTCCTTGCATTTAACCAAACTCCTGCACCTGAAACCTTGTTTTAGGTTCAAACATGCCCTAAGGCTCCTGTGTGACTTCCTTTTCCAAATTTAAAATGTGACAGAACCCAATATCTGCAAATTTAATTCCTATTGGGAGGAGGCTTACTCAAGTGAATACGTTCTCAAATATTTCTTGCAACGCAAACTTAATCATTTATTTTTATTTATTTATTTATTTATTCGATTTGATAAACCGCCCTACCCCCAGAGGGCTCAGGGCGGTGTACAACAAATAGGAATACAATAAAACAAATCGAATAGCCCCAACTAAAATATACAAAACCTTAAAACTGTAAAACTATAGCAGCAGCAGCAGCCTTCAATAAAAAATAATCATTAAGGACAAATCAAAGCTCTTTGAGGAATAAAGCGTGTATTGATGCTATAAAGCAGTGGTGGCGAACCTTTGGCACTCCGGATGTTATGGACTACAATTCCCATCAGCCCCTGCCAATTGGCCATGCTGGCAGGGGCTGATGGGAATTGTAGTCCATAACATCTGGAGCGCCGAAGGTTCGCCACCACGGCTATAAAGCATATAGCCCAAGTATAAAGTGTTAACTTTGCTATTCAGTTTTTTAAAACAGTTGTTATAAACGTTGTATAAACGTAAGCATTTCTCAGATGAATTACAGAGTTTTGCCTTGTTTAGAATGAGGAACTTCAAATGTTCAGGGCCTAGAAAGATGCCCTGTCCTAGCACTGAATCTTAATACCACTTGCCTAATCTTACTGGGTGGATAATATGCCTGGCTAAATTGGCACTGATTCAATATTCTTGTCTAGAACGGCTTTCCGATCTGAATGGCTAGAAGTTACACGAGATTGGTTTAACCTCAGAAATTTTAAAAGGATGTATATACCGTGTTTCCCCGAATATAAGACAGTGTCTTATATTAATTTTTGCTCCCAAAGATGCGCTATGTCTTATTTTCAGGGGATGTCTTATATTTCTGTATTCTGTTCGTCAGGCATGCTTCCAAACAAAAACTTTGCTACGTCTTACTTTTGGGGGATGCCTTATATTTCGCACTTCAGCAAAACCTCTACTACGTCTTATTTTCCGGGGATGTCTTATATTCGGGGAAACAGGGTATATATATTTTTAATCAGTCTCTTAGTTTTAATAAATGGTTCAGATCTTGACTATGGCATACTTAGCTATTACAAAATTTCTCTCCCAGGCTGGCCCTAGACAAATCTGAAAGTGACTCTGACTGTTCTGTTGTGGAGCTACTGTTAAACAACACAGATGTCGTGCTCTTGGAAAAAGTAGCAAAATTTCTTTTACAAGTGACAGAACTTTCTAAGCGATGTATACTGCTATATACAGTCTTCCTGTCTGCGTTTTGAATGTACTCTTGATTTGTATTTCAAAAATGTCTGGCAACGCTCTAGAACCTATTTTTAAATGCCAAATAAAGGTTGTTGTTGTTGTTACTATTACAAAATCAAAAGAAATGAAATGGTATGCGAAATAAAGCTTATGAACCCTAAAAACTTTTTCAACCTTATCCTAATACTTGTCACCACTAAAAACTTTTTTCATTAAACGATTGCTGCGATAACGTTGTTGTTGCTGGTATTTTTTAAGCAAGGCAACCTTTTCCTGCTTTCAGTTGGAGCCTCTCGCGCGGCCGTCGACGCGGGCTTTGTCCCCAACGATATGCAGGTCGGACAGACGGGCAAAATCGTAGCACCAGTAAGTACACAAGTGATATTTGCCGAACAGACAGGTTAACCGAAGTTTAATTTCTTAAGAGAGGTATGCCTCCGATTTCCTCAATGTTGCAATGCGCCATTCAGAGATTTAATCCAGGTATTGCACCAAACTGTGGTTTGAAGTAGCCTACATTTTTACAGTCAAAACCAAAGAAATTTGGCAAATCTGTCCCAGGGGTTGTGACGCAGCAGCTGCTGTAGCTTATTTCTCAGACGTTCTCACAAACCGTGGCTTGCTGCGTGCTGCAATTTCTGCGTGCTGCAATTTCTGCTTTGCCGCTTGATCATAAACCGTAGTTTGGTCAACTTGATAGTTGAACCTCGTAGTTTGTTCGAGAGCCCGTCCGCCCTTCCAAGTCTCCTGGCCTGGCACGCTTGGGTTTTCTGCCCCAACTTTGCAACTGTGAAATTATCTCCTTGTAGAGAGCCGCTGGGTCTTTTACTGTTTAGATTTTAGCTCCTCCCCTTTTCCCTCTCCACTTCTGTAACTTTCTGCAAAATTCTGCCCCACCCACCTCACAGGGTGTTTGTTGTGGGGTGGGGGGAAAGGAAAGGAGATTGTAAGCCCCTTTGAGTCTCCTGCAGGAGAGAAAGGGGGACATAAATCCAAACTCTTCTTCTTCCATCAGAACTGTTGGGTTTTGTGGGGGGACGGGACTGAAACCACCTGAATGTTTATTTCTTTGGAACAGTCTGCGGTGTTGACAAGCGGCCGTCGAACCACAGACTTCAAAGGGTTGTTCCTACGCAGCCGGAGCTGGGATTTTCAGACTGTGCGTGTGTGTGTTTTTTCCCCCCTTCGACTCGCTAAAAAGCCCCAGAAAGGTGGCCGGCCCCCTTTCATCCTGCATTATCCGGCGTGGCTTTTAACTCCGAGAGAACTCTGTTCTCAAATGGATGCCCTGCTCCTCAGGGGTTGGTGCAGAAACATTAAATTGTACTAAAATATTCATATGAGAGTGCATTTAGCTGAAAGCAATTGACGTACGCTCCCAGGAGGGCCCAGAAAGAAATGCTGTGTGGCCCGGCTCTCAAGCAGACGCCCGACGCAGGCTTCTTACGAGTGGTCGGGTGTCCCGGCCGATCAAGGCCCCGTGTAAGTTCTTAAAGCGAAAAGGGGTTAGAAGGGGGTTGAAGCCGTTTGACCTGGCTGCCCACTTAGTGGTGGCAACTCCTCAAAGGGCCGGGACTGGAGTAGTTTCTAATAGCATTTGGGGGTTACTGAAGGCGTCTTCAAAAAAACAAAACAAAATGGTAGTGTGGCAGGGCAATTTGGCAGTGAAGTCACAGCTGATTGACGGTTTGACCTGGGATTTTCATCGCGAGAGGCTTTTGGAAGTGGTTTACCATTGCCTGCCTCGGCATCGCCAGCGTGGTGTAGTGGTTAGGAACCGGGTTCGATTCCCCGCTCCTCCACATTTGGGGCGGACTCTAATCTGCTGGACTGGATTTGTTTCTTCACTCCTTTACATGAAGCCTGCCTTGGGCAAGTCGCAGTTCTCTCCCAACTCTCTCAGCCTCACCTACCTCACAAGGTTTCTGTTGTGCGGAGAGGAAGGGAAGGAGCTTAAGAACATAAGAACTAGCCTGCTGGATCAGACCAGAGTCCATCTAGTCCAGCACTCTGCTACTCGCTTGTAAGCCACTTTGAGACTTCTTGGTTGAGAAAAGTGGGGTATAAATCCAAACTCTTCTGTGCTTCTTCTTGGAGGTCTCCCATCCATGTTCTAGCTGAGAGCGTGTCACTCACCCAGGGTCACCCAGCAATTCTGAGACTTGTTAAATTTGCATACCTTGAGGTTCTTGTGTTTAACAGATTTGAAGAAGAGTTTGGATTTATACCCCACCTTTTCTCTCCTGAAAGGAGACTCAAGGTGGCTTGCAATCTCCTTTCCCTTCCTCTCCCCACAACAGACACCTTGGGAGGTAGGTGGGGCTGAGAGAGTTCCCAAGAACTGTGACTAGCCCAAGGTCACCCAGCAGGAACGGAGGAGTGCAGAAACACATCTGGTTCACCAGATAAGCCTCTCAGGCGGAGGAGTGGGGAATCAAACCCGGTTCTCCAGATTAGAATCCACCTGCTCTTAACATCTACACCACGCTGGCTCTTGAGGCGAGATCTAGTGAGGGACGGCCGTCCACAAATGTGGTTTTGGCTTCTTAGCCAGCGAGTCTTTATGGTTGCCAGCCGCCTTCCTCTTTGCTCAGCCCTCTAGCATGCTTGGAGAACTTGGGCAGAAGTATTCGCTGCTTTGTCTAGAGGCCGGAGAAGAGAAGAAACAGTCGGAGTTCCTGGCACTGCTTGGAAGGAGCTCTCGCTGTATTTTTTTCACCTTTTCCAAACCCCAGAACAAATGGAACGGGATTTGTCTGACTGGCCCCTTCTGTTCACCAGGCTGTATCATTGCCGGTGAATGAACTTGTGGGTGGGTTTGTGGACAGCTGGGACGCTGGGGGGGGGGGGGGGGGAAGACAGGGACAAAAACATGTTCAAGGCTAGCGAACAGGCCACTGGTATTCCCTCCTGTCACTTTTTATTTATTTCTACTCGTCATGGGAGGCTCTGAAGCTGAATCGTCCCGAGTGCCAGTTCTGAGAAGTTTTGTTTTCACGGCTCGGAATGAACTTGGACCAAAAAAAAAAAAATCTCTCGGTTGGTCTGAGCTTGAACCAAACGGCTAAACAGGACGGGAGAATTGCATTCGGTTCAGGTTTGGAGATGCTGCGGCCAAGCAAGCCAATGCGATTCTGGGCTGTATCAATTGGGGTAGAGTGTCTAGATCGAGGGATGTGATTGTACCTCTCTATTCTGCATTGGTGAGACCTCGCCTGGAATATTGTGTACAGTTCTGCGCACCGCAGTTCAGGAAGGATATTGACAAGCTGGAACGGGTCCAGAGGAGGACAACCAAAATGGTCAAAGGTCTGGAATCCATGCCCTACGAGGAGAGACTCAGGGAGCTGGGGATGTTTAGTTTGGTGAAGAGGAGGTTGAGAGGTGACATGTTAGCCTGTTGAGATATTTGAAGGGATGTCATGTTGGTGAGGGAGCAAGCTTGTTTTCTGCTGCTCCAGAGACTAGGAGTCATGGGTTCAAGGTGAAGGAAAAGAGATTCCACCTAAACATCAGGAAGAACTTCCTGACCATCAGGGCTGTTGGACAGTGGAATGCACTACCTTGAAGGGTGGTGGAGTCTCCTTCTTTGGAGGTTTTCAAAGAGAGGCTGGATGGCCGTCTGTCAGGAGTGCTTTGATTGTGTGTTTCCTGCATGGCAGGGGGTTGGACTGGATGGCCCTTGGGGGTCTCTTCCAACTCTATGATTCTATTACTTCAATTTGAGCTCAGTTCCAATTTGCAGACGAACTTCCCTGGGCTGTTTTGTGGGGCTCCGGTCATTTGCGTCTTGGCATTCTGGTCCGTTGAATCTCCCCCAACCCACGCCAGGCTTGAGTTTCTGTTGCTGAGCCTAAAATTGGAGGTAAATTGAGCACAAACGGTTTTATCCCTTTTTTTTAGCATTGTTTCTGGGCAGCAATTTCAAGCCCGCCTTGAAAGATTTTAGAGGGAGTATTTTCAAGGCAGTCTTGCAGCCCTGCGGCCTTTAGAGTTAATGCTGATGATAGATTCATAGCTGGTTTCCCCCTTGCCCCTTTCCATCTTAGTTGTGAAACCGCTTTTAAAGCTTGCAGGATTTGAAAACTTTCCCCCTGCTCCAAGTCTGAAGTCAGCGGCTTGTTCTGACCTTTAAGAGGCTTAGAAAACTGGAATGGTTTTCTACCTCGCTTTGAAGAAGAAGAAGAGTTTGGATTTATATTTATATATATAAGAGCTCGTGTATCTAATCTGGAGGAACCGGGTTTGATTCCCCGCTCTGCCGCCTGAGCTGTGGAGGCTTATCTGGGGAATTCAGATTAGCCTGGGCACTCCCACACACGCCAGCTGGGTGACCTTGGGCTAGTCACAGCTTCTCGGAGCTCTCTCAGCCCCACCTACCTCACAGGGTGTTTGTTGTGAGGGGGGAAGGGCAAGGAGATTGTCAGCCCCCTTGAGTCTCCTGCAGGAGAGAAAGGGGGGATATAAATCCAAACTCTTCTTCTTCTTTCTCTCCAGTAGGAGACTCAAAGGGGCTGACAATCTCCTTGCCCTTCCTCTCTCACAACAAACACCCTGTGAGGTAGGTAGGGCTGAGAGAGCTCTGAAGAACTGTGACTAGCCCAAGGTCACCCAGATGGCTTGTGCAGGACTGCACAGGCTAATCCGAATTCCCCAGATAAGCCTCCACAGCTCAGGCGGCAGAGCGGGGAATCAAACCCGGTTCCTCCAGATTAGAGTGCACCTGCTCTTAACCACTACGCCACTGCTGCTCCTCTGCTGCTCCGGCTTTGCAGCCGAAGATGTGTCTAGACCGCTGTCCTGTTTCAAAGGGTTCTGGTGGCCAGGTTTAGATAGTGGAGACAGGCCTGGGATTAGGCTTGCGTCCAACAATAAAGATTTCTTTGGAAGCGTTATCTCACCAGCTTGGACTTTCGTTCCACTGCGAGCAGATGAACTATTTCGCAAGCTGCTGCCTTTCCTAACGACGAATGGAGTGAGTGTATGTTTCCGTCGCTTCCAGTTGTTGACGACAGACGACATCTGGTCGAAGAGCCACGGAGAGATGACAGAGGGCAGCGCGAGCGATCCCCTGTCACAGGGGACACGGGCAAGCCAAAAACTGCCCTTGATTGATCGGAGCCCGGTTTCTTTACCCTCTGCTTTCTATCTGCTTTCTGGTCGCCACATCTCAAAAAGGATATCGAAGAGATAGAAAAAGTGCAGAGAAGGGAAACGAGGATGATTGAGGGACTGGAGCACCTTCCTTATGAGGAGAGGCTGCAGCGTTTGGGGCTCTTTAGTTTGGAGAGGAGACGTCTGAGGGGGGATATGATTGAAGTCTATAAAATTATGCATGGGGTAGAAAATGTGGACAGGGAGAAATTTTTCTCTCTTTCTCACAATACTAGAACCAGGGGGCATCCATTGAAAATGCTGGGGGAAAGAATTAGGACTCATAAAAGGAAACACTTCTTCACGCAATGTGTGATTGGTGTTTGGAATATGCTGCCACAGGAGGTGGTGATGGCCACTAACCTGGATAGCTTTAAAAGGGGCTTGGACAGATTTATGGAGAAGTCGATCTATGGCTCCCAATCTTGATCCTCTTTGATCTGAGGTGGCAAATGCCTTAACAGTCCAGGTGCTCGGGAGCAATAGCCGCAAAAGGCCCTTGCTTTCACATCCTGCTTGTGAGCTCCCAAAGGCACCTGGTGGGCCACTGCGAGTAGCAGAGAGCTGGACTAGATGGACTCTGGTCTGATCCAGCAGGCTAGTTCTTATGTTCTTATGTTATGTTCTTATCCCTCCACCCCTTCCTAGCTACTACAGCCTGAAACAATCTTTATCCTGTTTGTACAATATATTGGAGACTGAACAGACTTCTTGAACAACTTTTAAACCCCAGAAACATATTTTTGTTGAGGCAGGAGGAAAAGTAAAGAGGTGTTAACCATTCAGAATTTTTTTCAACCCCCCCCCCCCCATTATTCATTTAGAATCATATAATCACAAAGTTGGAAGAGACCGCAAGGGCCATCCAGTCCAGAGGTGGAACTACCAGGGTGTGTGTGTTGCACCAGGCACGTGCCTGAGGGGTGTGTGCAAAAAATTCAGGTTCATTTGTGTTTTTTTATTTTTTAGTGTTTTATCAGTTTGTAGCCTGTGGGGGTGGGGAGTTTTTAGGCTAGCAGCACCAAAATTTCAGGGATTTTTCAGGAGACTCTCCTGAGGATACCACCCAAGTTAGGTAAGGTTTGGTTCAGGGGGTCCAATGTTATGGACTCCCAAAGGAAGTCCCATCTCCCATTGTTTCCAGTGAGAGCTAATAGGAGATGGGGGCTACACCTTTGAGGGTCTCCCTGAACCAAACTTCACCAAACCTGGATGGTATCATCAGGAGAGTCTCCTAAAGATACCCTGAAATTTTGGTGCTGCTAGCTTAACAATTGCACCCCTGATAGCAGGAACACCCACCCACCCCCCCAATTTTCCCAGATTCTCCTTTTAAATCCACCCCCTTCAGCATGCATTTAAAGGGAGAATCTGAGGTCCCCAGTTGCGCCTGCCCATTTGGGGGTGGGCACAAAACTCAGATTTTGCACCGGGCTCCATTTTCCCTAGCTACGCCTCTGGTCCAATCCCCTGCCCGGCGAGACATTTTAAAGTCATACACACAGCAAGTGAAAACGTGAAAACGTCTCCACAAAACCAGCTCTGAAGACGAGGATGCAGACGAAACATTTTCAGGCTGAAAATAAAATTGTTTTGGGGGAAAAAACCATACGCAACTCCACAGAAGAAAAGTTTTGCTTCCTGCCCCAAAATGTTTTATTTTGGTCGTGCGGAAAGGGTTATTGGCTTGTGGGATTGGTCTGCTCCAACACCCTGTTTCAGCTCTGTAACGTTCTGTTTCAGGAGCTGTATATTGCTGTGGGGATATCTGGAGCGATCCAACATCTAGCAGGAATGAAAGACAGCAAGGTAAGTTACCTGAACAGGTGAAAAGACTACAGCTGCATTATTGTCTAACATCACGTTAAGGGGAGAATGTGCTAAGACTTAGCTTGCCGCTAGGCTGTTGTGCATACTTTCCACCTCATACTGAGGATTTTGTCTAAAAGGTAATTCTGGTTTCTTCAGATGTATGAATCCCAGCATGTATATTAATCCCAACTTAGGTCTCACCCCCTCCCCCCCCCAAACCCCCCCTTCCAGGAATTTAAGCTTAAACCATGACTTGAAATGCTACCGTGTTTCTCCGAAAATAAGACAGTGTCTTATATTAATTTTTGCTCCCAAAGATGCGCTATGTCTTATTTTCAGGGGATATCTTATTTTTCCGCTCCACAGCTACATGCTCTGGTGTTCGACGGGCATGCTTCCAAACAAAAACTTTGCTACGTCTTACTTTCGGGGGATGTTTTATATTTAGCACTTCAGCAAAATCTCTACTACGTCTTATTCTCAGGGGATGTCTTATTTTAGGAGAAACAGGGTAGTTAATGAGGAAGAAAATTCCCTCTGGTTGATTAGGGTGTCTGTTTATAACCAGAAGTAGCAGTTAACCCTGATTTGAGGAGTAAGAAAGGTGGAACTGAACGTGTAGCTGAACGGCTTTGGGACATATTGGATATATACCGTGATGTAGTGGTTAAGAGCAGGTGCACTCTAATCTGGAGAACTGGGTTTGATTCCCCACTCTGCCACTTGAGCTGTGGAGACTTATCTGGTGAACCAGATTAGCTTGTGCACTCCGATACACGCCAGCTGGGTGACCTCGGGCTAGTCACGGTTCTTTGGAGCTCTCTCAGCCCCAACCACCTCACAGGGTGTTTGTTTGGGGGGGGGAGGAGTTTGTAAGCCCCTTTGAGTCTCCTCACAGGAGAGAAAGGGGATATAAATCCAAACTCTTCTTCTTCTGGACCTGGGTTACATGGGATTTTTAATGCAGCCAACCTGGGAGAAAATGTGCTCACAAGTGGTAAAGGCTGGGGCCATCTTCCTTTTGGTGTGTTCCCAGTTGTAAACATCTGGATGTGAAAACACTCACAGATATTTTCTGTTCTGAAAAGTTCACTCTCGCCACGATGGAAAACTTGTCTGGTTGGCTACGCTCTTAGTACGTCGGTCCAAAATGTGTCCGTTGTGGGAGACCGAAGCTGTTTCGAAACAGCCCGCGCCAAAAGGCTATACGGTAGTCTTACGTGCATATATTTCAGGACCTGACACGTGAATTCATGCATAACAATGCGCAATTTGAATTATGGGCCTGCTACTCCATAAAATGAAAGGCGCGCTCGACGTCCCGGCTTGGATTCATTCACATGGAAACCTGTTATAAAACGATGATGAAACTTTAAAGAGCTTAACCCCTTCGTAGCTGAATTTGTTTTAGCAGGCATTTAAAAAAAAAAAACACCCCTCGCATTCCTATACCACCGCTGAAAGACAGTACCGTTATTCTCAAAAAGAAATCTTCCTGAGAGGCTGAATTAGAGCAGTTTAACATTTTATTCTGGGGTTTTTTTTCCTGCTATGGATCCCTTTGAAACATGACAGTGAGAAAGAAGTTCTGCCAGTTTGCAGCAAACTGAAGTGAGAACGCGCTTTTCTATTCCAATTCTCCATGTTTCTGGCCCCTTTTAGATGCCGTGGCTAGACATACCAGGAGCCCATGATACTCCTGCTACTTATAGTTGTTCTTTCATGTGAAGAGGGCAACCTGAATACAGCATACATAAATAAGAATTCCAGCTTGTCAATGTCCTTCTTAACAACATAAGAACATAACAACAAGCCAGCTGGATCAGACCAGAGTCCATCTAGTCCAGCTCTCTGCTACTCTCAGTGGCCCACCAGGTGCCTTTGGGAGCTCACATGCAGGAGGTGAAAGCAATGGCCTTCTGCGGCTGTTGCTCCCGAGCACCTGGACTGTTAAGGCATTTGCAATCTCAGATCAAAGAGGATCAAGATTGGTAGCCATAAATCGACTTCTCCTCCATCAATCTGTCCAAGCCCCTTTTAAAGCTATCCAGGTTAGTGGCCATCACCACCTCCTGTGGCAGCATATTCCAAACACCAATCGCACGTGGCGTGAAGAAGTGTTTCCTTTTATTAGTCCTAATTCTTCCCCCCAGCATTTTCAATGGATGCCCCCTGGTTCTAGTATTGTGAGAAAGAGAAAAATTTCTCTCTGTCAACATTTTCTACCCCATGCATAATTTTATAGACTTCGATCATATCCCCCCTCAGACGTCTCCTCTCCAAACTAAAGAGTCCCAAACGCTGCAGCCTCTCCTCATAAGGAAGGTGCTCCAGTCCCTCAATCATCCTTGTTGCCCTTCTCTGCACCTTTTCTATCTCTTCAATATCCTTTTTGAGATCTGGCGACCAGAACTGAAATTCTTGAATTCTTGAATTGCTGGGCCCAGAACTGTACACAGTACAGCGGAACCTCGGTTTTCATTGCCTTTGGTTTTCACCCGTTTCAGTTTTCATCGATTTTTTCAGTGAATAATTTGTCTCGGTTTTCATGGATTGGCCTCGGTTTTCATCGATTTGCAGTCAGGTGCCGTGGTTTGTGGAGAAAAACCACCGGATAAAGCTGTTGCAGGCCGTGTCTGCAACCTGTTTAATGACAACGTCTTGCCCCATTTCAGACCAATCTTAAAGAGGCGTCAGAAACAGACCTCTTTGGACAGCTTTCTGGTGCAACATTGGTGCATTGGCTCTGAAGCTGGTCCTCGTGTTATTGTTTCTTACTGTTTTCAGCATTAAACACTATGTTTATTCACCAAAAATGTGTTTTTGGTATGTTTTTTGGAGTGCCTAGAATGGATTAATTGGATTTACATTGATCCCTATGGAAAAGTTTGCCTCCGTTTTCATCGGTTTCGGTTTTCGTCGATTCTTTTCGGACGGATTACCAACGAACACCGAGGTTCCACTATATGCCAGGTGAGGTCTAACCAATGCAGAATAGAAAGGTTAGATCGGACCACTTGGGCTGAGTTTACCCACGACCACATAAGCTCGTGACATCAGCGGCTACGGAACCGGGTTGGTATTTTGCGCGGTTCCCGACACGTTGCCGTCGGGAGTTGGAAGCTGTCTTGCGAAAGAGAGGTTGTCGCCGCTTCCCCCTCGAACCCGACGGAGTATTTAAACTTGCACGCTCCTTTACCAGAGTTTGCACTTTGTTCTGCTCGCAGGGATGCTATATTTATTCAAACAGGTCAGATTGATAGAAAATGTTTTTTTTAAAAAAAAACAACACTCTTCGCGCCCCTGTAACCATGGCAACAGTCTCCTGAGTAGGTTCCCCCCTCACCCCGATGCTGCGAATTGCGCACACTTAAGGATGTTTTCAAAAGTCATCAGCGAAGCTTTCTGCAAGCGAAATGTATAATTTATTTGCACTTTTAACAAGGTAGAAAATGGGGCTTCGTCAGGAATGGAGTTCTCCCCCTCGCCGCCGCCGCCTCCTCCTCCTCCTCCTCCTCCTCCTCCTCCTCCTCCTTCTCCTTCTTCTTCTTCTTCTTCTTCTTCTTCTTCTTCTTCTCCTCCTCCTCCTTCTCCTCCTCCTCCTCCTCCTCCTCTTGCAGAGCGAGAAAGTTCTTTGTTTTTTAATAATCTCAAAGATGCATTATTTGCTAAAATTATAAGTTTGAAAAATAAATAAATATAAATAAATAAATAAAATTATTGGGCACGGCCTTTGATATTTACATGCTGCTGGCATTCTTTTGGTTTTCAGCTTGGTTGATAGATTGTTTTGGAGAAAGATCAGTTTGCCGGAGCTCCGGAGTAGGCGAATTTTTAACTCCTCACCCAGGCAAATAGAAAACTCACAAAGGCGGTTTGAGATCTGGCGACAGAATGGGAGTTGAGAGGTGTGTGTGTAAAGGAAAGATTTAAAAAACTCTTTGGAGTATTGGGGTGCTGTGTGGTTTCCGGGCTGTATGGCCGTGTTCTAGCAGCATTCTCTCCTGACGTTTCGCCTGCATCTGTGGCTGGCATCTTCAGAGGATCTCAGTATGGAGTATGCTGACACTATGTGTATATGTTTTTAGCCTTATCCATCTTTTTCTTCTTCTGAAACACAAGCAAATTGCAATTCTCAAAGGCCCTCTAAAATGACAGCGCTTTAACATCTATCACCCTCCCAGTTCTGAACCATCCTGCTTGTTGTATTGTCGAAGGCTTTCACGGCCAGATTCAACTGGTCGTGGTAGGTTTTCCGGGCTGTGTGGCCGTGGTCTGGTGGATCTTGTTCCT
The DNA here is from genome assembly GCF_021028975.2 of Sphaerodactylus townsendi. NCBI lineage: Eukaryota > Metazoa > Chordata > Lepidosauria > Squamata > Sphaerodactylidae > Sphaerodactylus > Sphaerodactylus townsendi. The sequence continues at coordinate 12,497,988 of NC_059441.1, forward strand.
AACGTTTCGCCTGCACATGTGGCTGGCATCTTCAGAGGGGTATCTCAGAGGGAAGTCTGTTACACTGCGTGATACACCTCTGAAGATGCCAGCCACAGATGCAGGCGAAACGTTAGGAAGAAGAAGAAGAAGAGGAGGAGGAGGAAGAGGAGGAGGAGGAGTTTGGATTTATATCCCCCCTTTTTCTCCTGTTGGAGACTCAAAGGGGCTGACAATCTCCTTGCCCTTCCCCCCTCACAACAAACACCCTGTGAGGTGGGTGGGGCTGAGAGAGCTCCGAGAAGCTGTGACTAGCCCAAGGTCACCCAGCTGGCGTGTGTGGGAGTGCACAGGCTAATCTGAATTCCCCAGATAAGCCTCCACAGCTCAGGTGGCAGAGCTGGGAATCAAACCCGGTTCCTCCAGATTAGATACACGAGCTCTTAACCTCCTACGCCACTGCTGCTCAAGATCCACCAGACCACGGCCACACAGCCTGGAAAACCCACCACAACCATCCTGCTTGTATTTCAGACAGCACAGGGGTAAGGGATTGGAAGAAAATGCAGCTGCTCATACCTTTTGCAAATGTCCTTTTCTTTTCACATTTCTCACCACAGGGTGGCGGGAGGGCGACCGTGGAAGCCTCAACCACTAGCAAAACCACTCTGTGACTTGGGGGAGAGGCTCCACTCCCCGATTAATCCCGCTTTATTCCCTTCGCAGACCATTGTAGCCATCAACAAGGATCCGGAAGCCCCGATATTTCAAGTCGCAGACTACGGTTTGGTGGCGGACTTATTTAAGGTGAGCGTCCCTCTGCCGCTTCAGAACTCGACTGGGCGGCCCTCTGTGAGAGCCAGTGGGGTGTAGTGGTTAAGAGCAGGTGCACTCTAATCTGGAGGAACCGGGTTTGATTCCCCGCTCTGCCACTTGGGCTGGGAAGGCTTACCTGGGAAACCAGGTTAGCTTGTGCACTCCAATACATGCCAGCTGGGTGACCTTGGGCTAGTCACAGTTCTTCGGAGCTCTCTCAGCCCCACTCACCTCACAGGGAGTTTTTTTGTTGGGGGGAGGAAGGGAAAGGAGATTGTAAGCCCATTTGAGTCTCCTTACCAGAAAGAAAGGGGGGGGGATATAAATCCAAATTCTTCTTCTCTTCTGTGGATTCCTTGAAGGTCTTCCCTTGACCGCACAGAGACGGCTTCCCTAGGCAGCGTTTGAAAAAGGCTCAAATCTTGTTGTTGTTTTTTTAAAAAAGATTTTATTTCCTTGTAAAAATCACACACACCTAACAACCACATAATACAATCGCATCAAAAGAAAAAACAGAAAAGAAAAAATATATATCCATAATATAATGAACGGTAGATGGTAACGACAGTGCTAATAAATCTAAGCTTAAATTTCTATCATTTCCAGATATTGGGAAATAAATCCATCTGCAGTTGTCACCTGCCTGCTTCCCCTTCCGAACGTTTTTCCTATTAGCAGGGAACGAGGCCCAAGTCTCATTGGCTGCCAAAGCGGAGTTTAAGCTTTTGATCAAACCGTCAACGGAAGAACGCACTTTGCAAACTCAGTGCCTTGGGCTCATATATCGTCCTGTGTCAACAGGCTCTGCCCAGTTCTTCCGAAGCCATTTTTCTTCCCTTTCCTACATCTTTGTCAGCTCCTCTCCCTCCTCACGAACATTTGCTGGGTATAAATGTTGTCTTTCTAAGAAGCACGGAAACAAAATTAGCTGTCCTTTTGGTGGCAAGCTTGCCCCGCAAACGGATAGGAGCAGCGCTCCCCCAGAGCGGTGATGTAGGAGGTTAAGAGCTCGTGTATCTAATCTGGAGGAACCGGGTTTGATTCCCAGCTCTGCCGCCTGAGCTGTGGAGGCTTATCTGGGGAATTCAGATTAGCCTGTGCACTCCCACACACGCCAGCTGGGTGACCTTGGGCTAGTCACAGCTTCTCGGAGCTCTCTCGGCCCCACCTACCTCACAGGGTGTTTGTTGTGAGGGGGGAAGGGCAAGGAGATTGTAAGCCCCTTTGAGTCTCCTGCAGGAGAGAAAGGGGGGATATAAATCCAAAACTCTTCCTCTTCTTCTTCTCTACTGTCAAGTTGCAGGTGACTTACAACAACCCTGTAGGGTTTTTATAACAAGAGACATTCAGAGTTGGTCCGCCATTGCCTGCCTCAGGCTTTCTTGGCGGTCTCCCACCGAAGCACAAACCAGGATCGACCGAGCTTCGTTTCTAGCGCTGTGTCGTCGTTAAGAGCAGGTGCACTCTAATCTGGAGAACCGGGTTTGATTCCCCACTCCTCCACCTGAGTGGCAGAGGCTTATCTGGTGGACCAGATGTGTGTCCGGACTCCTACATGCCAGCTGGGTGACCTGGGGCTAGAACCTCACAGTTCTTTGGAGCTTTCTCAGCCCCACCTACCTCACAAGGTGACTGTTGTGGTGAGAGGAAGGGAAAGGAGTTGTAAGCCACTTTGAGTCTCCTTACTGGAGAGAAAAGTGGGGTATAAATCCAAACTCCTCCTCCTCTTCTTGTTCTTGTTGGGAGCAGCAGTGGCGTAGGAGGTTAAGAGCTCGTGTATCTAATCTGGAGGAACTGGGTTTGATTCCCAGCTCTGCCGCCTGAGCTGTGGAGGCTTATCTGGGGAATTCAGATTAGCCTGTGCACTCCCGCACACGTCAGCTGGGTGACCTTGGGCTAGTCACAGCTCTTCTGAGCTCTCTTAGCCCCACCCACCTCACAGGGTGTTTGTTGTGAGGGGGGAAGGGAAAGGAGATTGTAAGCCCCTTTTGAGTCTCCTGCAGGAGAGAAAGGGGGGATATAAATCCAAACAGCTCTTCTTCTTTTTTTCCTCCTCTTTTCTTCCTCCTCTTTTCTTCTTCCACTTTTCTTCTTTCCTTCTTCTTTCCTTCTTCTTTTCTTCTTCTTCTTCTTCTTCTTCTTCTTCTTCTTCTTCTTCTTCTTCTTCTTCTTCTTCTTCTTCTTCTTCTTCTTCTTCTTCTTCTTCTTCCAAAACGTTTCCTTTCTTATTGTTCTCCGCTCTCCCCCTTCTGAGGTCCTAGTTGCACGGGATCTGTAGGGTTGGGCACAAACGGCTGGCGCATGTACCGCCAGCACTTAAGGCCCTACCTCTGCTAATGCCTGCTGGCTCGGCGGTAAACACGGGCCTTTTAATAAGGGTGGAGACAAAGCGACATGCGGAAGAAACAACATGTCGACAATTTCCTTAATAAATTTTGTACGACCCCGCATTATTTCCACCTAATGGAAATGTAGCTCTGCTAAATAATTGAGAGGCTGTGTTTCACCGGCACGTGGTTTCGGCGGCGGGCAGCCGGCGGCCCCTGGAAAGACACGGTAACTGATCTTCTGACACAACCAACCTGCAGAAGGTTTCAGGTACAGTCGAGCGTGCCAGCTGCTTTTCATGCCCGGCGACTCTTTGGAGGGCTCGGGAAAAGGCTGTGGTGTGGCACGGCGGCAGATTGCCCACAGGTGCCAAGGGGCTGGCAGCCGTCCATCTAACGTCACCGTGCGGCTAGAGCTGTTTCGCCCTCCTCTCTGCACATAATACACTCGCACTTCCTTCTCGAGACCCGCAGCGGCGAACAGATTGCTCGTTTAAAGTTCACTTTCCTCTCAAAGCCGCAGGGAACGGTAGATGGGTTTTTGGCTCCCGCCGAAGCCATGTAACGGAAAAGACGGTTTAGGGGGTCAGCTCCTACGGCGGCCTTCTGTCTGTGAGACATTTTGTCCATTTTGAACGCCGTCTTCTGCACCGCGCTTTCCTCTGGTGCTTGGTGCTTTACAGCTCTTGGAAAGACACGGCTCCTCGTTCCAGAGGGACTCATTCTTCAGGGGGAGACGGCTGCCTGTTTGGCGTTGGAGCAGAGAAGGAAAAGAAGAGTTTGGGTTTATAGCCCCCCTTTCTCTCCCGTAAGGAGACTCAAAGTGGTTTACAAGCTCCTTTCCCTTCCTCTCCCCGCAATAGACACCTTGTGAGGTGGGTGGGGCTGAGGCTCATTCCGCACATGCAGAATAATGCACTTTCAAACTGCTTTCAGTGCCCTTTGAAGCTGTGCGGAATGGCAAAATCCACTTGCAAACAGTTGTGAAAGTGGTTTGAAAACGCATTATTTTGCATGTGCGGAAGGGGCCTGAGAGAGTTCCAGAGAACTGTGACTAGCCCAAGGTCACCCAGCAGGAACGTAGGAGTGGGGAAACAAATCCGGTTCACCAGATAAGCCTCTGCCACTCAAGTGGAGGAGTGGGGGAATCAACCCAGTTCTCCAGATTAGAATCTACCTGCTCTTAACCACTATGTCACACTGGCAAAGCTTAGGATTCCAACCATTCTGTGCCGGGCGCACTGCACACAACACGCACGCTTCTCTGTGATTTGTCAATATGTAGATTTAAGTCCACCTAAAGGTTTAGTTCCCCACTCCTCAACATGAAGCCTGCTGGGTGACCTCGGGCCAGTCACAGTTCTCTCAGAACTCTCTCAGCCCACGTGGAAGCAACCAATGGCAAACCACCCTGAACGTCTCTGGTCTTTTGGGGTCACCATAAGTCAACTGAGACTTCACAGCACTTTTTATCACCAAAGGTTTTTGCTTTTCTACCACATCAACAGCAGGGTTTAGGTGTTCAACGTTTTGCTAAAATGTCTCGTCGAAGGCTTTCACGGCCGGATTCAGCTGGTTTGTGGTGGGTTTTCTGGGCTGCATGGCCGTAGTCTGGTGGATCTTGCTCTTAACGTTTCGCCTGCATCTGTGGCCGGCATCTTCAGAGGTGTATCCCAGAGGGAAGTCTGTTACACACATCTGCACCTCTATAACTGTGTGGTTTGGTTCTGCAACCCAACAAGATCGACACAGACTTCAGAGAATAATCAGAACTGCAGAAAAAACAATTGCTGCTAACCTGCCTTCCATTGAGGACCTGTATACTGCACGGGTCAAAAAAAGGGCTGTGAAAATATTTACTGACCCCTCGCATCCTGGACATAAACTGTTTCAACTCTTACCCTCTAAATGTCGCTACAGAGCACTGCACACCAAGACAACTAGACATAAGAACAGTTTTTTCCCGAATGCCATCACTCTGTTAAACAAATAATTCCCTCGATAATGTTAAACTATTTATTATATACTTATTATATAATTACTGCACTACTTTTTTCATCATTCCTATTACCCATCTCCTCCCACTTGTGACTGTATGACTATAGCCTGTGCTGACATTTTATTTTATTTTATTTTATGATTTTACATTTTATGTTTTCATTACTACTGATTGTTTCCTGATTGCTTACTAGACCTATATGACAATCATTAAGTGCTGTACCTTATGATTCTTGACAAATGTATTTTTCTTTTATGTACACTGAGAGCATATGCACCGGAGACAAATTCCTTGTGTGTCCAATCACACTTGGCCAATAAAGATTCTATTCTATTCTTCTTCTATTCTCCAGAGAGAAGGAAATGTTTTAGTGGGGTAAACTTTGTTTTGCTAAACTTTACAGATAAAGTACCTGATTTTTTAAAATGTTTTTAGGTTGTTCCTGAGTTGACTGCGGCGTTGAAGAAGTGAAAACGTGGAAGAAGCGAAAACAGCTAAATTAACTTTGTATCCCACTTAAAAACCAAAATAATTCACAGTCCAGTCGGTTGCCAAAATTTAGGTTCCAGATGACACTCGAATGCCTTGTAATGTACAGATTTGCCTTGTTCTGTTTTCTGTTTGGCGACGAACTATTTTCTCGAATATTTTTCTAATTCTGCAATAAAACGCACCGCTGATTTCCAAATATTCTGGTGAGCGCAGTCATTTGCCTCTGAGACACGGAGGCTTCTGCAACGGGTAGCTTCCACAATTGACAGGGCCTAGTTTGGGAAGATCAAACAATTTTGTGTGGTTAACAGAGGCGTTCCAAGGGTAAATGGTGCCCGGGGACAATTTGTCTCCAGGACGCGCGCCCCAGCCTCTGCCCCCCCGCTCCGCCCTTGATGCCCCCAGGCTCCACCCCCAGGTTCCCCCTCCAGTCCCACCCTTTCCTGCTCCCCAAGCCCCACCCCCGGCCTCAGTTCTTATAAAAGAAAGTCTCCAAGTCTGGGACTGCAGTCTCTTCTGGCCTGCCTGGAGGGGAGGTCAGAAGAGACTGCAGGCTGCCGGCTGGGATCGAGGCATGCAGGGATCGAGGCATGCAGGACGGGATCAAGGCATGCAGAAACGACGAGACAGCAGGACTTCCTGGTCACATGGGGGACTGATTTTGCGCCCCCCACGTGACCAGAAGAGTGGCGCCCGGGGACAAGGGGTACCCCTTATCCCTAGGCAGATACGCCACTGGTGGTTAATAAATATTTTCCAAGCCAGTGAATGATTCTCTGTTGTCTCAAAACTCTGCACGGGATACAAACGCGAGGCATTTACTCAGCCCAGACATCAAATCGATAGGTGCAGATTTTTATAACTGCATGCCAATGGACTGACTTTAGGCCACTCTTCATTTGCCCCAGACTAAAAGAACTTTCTATGACTGAGGCATTAGAAAATTTGGCCATGGCAGAATTTGGCATAATCGGCACATTGAATTATACTCTTTAAGAGAACACGGCTTTGTATGGAAGACCTGGGCGACAATTGAAGCAACTCTCTTAACAATTGACCTCAGCCATTAAAAAAAAGTGTTCTATTCGCAATTTGTAGTCTGGTAGTTGAACCCTGTCTTATTGTACAGCAGCCTGTGCCAGATCCCAGTCTGCACAATTTTAGGTAACAGAGCTTGGAATGTCTTCTTGCTCAAGCGAGCTGCTACCTGGCTGGTATACTTCGGCGGCTGGAGCCGTGTTCCGACTCTGCAGAAAATACATTCGCTTAGAAACGCAGCTTGAATCAGAATGCCAACTGGGACCACAAATGCCACAATATAGGGGGACTCCCCCCCGCCCCGCACTAACAAATTTTCACCAGTTAAGCTAGAGGTGAACCCAGGATAAGGTATCCATCCAGCTAGTGGTGTAGTTGAGAGCAGGTGCATTCTAACCTGGAGAACCGGGTTTGATTTCCCTGCTCTGCCACTTGAGCTGTGCGGGCTCATCTGGTGAACTAAGAACATAAGAACATAAGAACAAGCCAGCTGGATCAGACCAAGGTCCATCTAGTCCAGCTCTCTGCTACTCGCAGTGGCCCACCAGGTGCCTTTGGGAGCTCAACTAGATTAGCTTGTGCACTCCAACACATGCCAGCTGGGTGACCCTGGGCTAGTGACCGTTCTTTGGAGCTCTCTCAGCCCCACCCACCTCACAGCGTGTTTGTTGGGGGGGGGAGGGAAATGAGATTGTCAGCCCCTTTGAGTCTCCTTACAGGAGAGAAAGGGAAGGATATAAATCCAACTCTTCCTCTTCTTCCTCCTCTTTTTCCTCCTCTTCCTCTTCCTCCCCCTCCGCCTCCCCCCTTCTTCTTCTTCTTCTTCTTCTTCTTCTTCTTCTTCTTCTTCTTCTTCTTCTTCTTCTTCTTCTTCTTCTTCTTCTTCTTCTTCTTCTCCTTCTCCTTCTCCTTCTCCTTCCTCTCCTTCCTCTTCTTCCTCTTCTTCTTCTTCTTCTTCTTCTTCGAGACCACTTTGCTCAATTTAATCTTTTCCCTTCCTAGCTCACCTCTGTAACAAAATCTCCCCAGTAAGTTTTCTGGGGAATATTAGTTTCCAGCCCCCAGGGACTTTAATCGCTTATCCGAGCCTGCCGCCGCTGCACTCGATTTATTTCAAACCCTTGGTCGGCTTCCTTGAGGTTGACGGGACCATTCTGCACGTCTCTTTCTGCCCCTGTCCTTTCAACCACGCGGTTTCTTTTGTCTGTAAGCCTAACCACCTTCGACAACTTCTCTCCGAGGCGGCTGGTCTGGTTACAGAGACAACCATTCCTCTCTCACCGGTTATGTCGGCTGTCTAATCACATCACGGTCAAGTTTAGGCCCGCTAATAGGGTGGAAATTTACAAGCAACAGCTTTGGCCAGTGGCCTTCTTGGTATTACACGCACGGATCGTGACTGAGTAGGAGATATGACTGCTGGGCTGTTAAATCCTAGTGGCCATTCAGTGACTGTCAGGTTTGAGAGGAAAGGACAGAGACGGGCATGTCTGCATTTCGGAGTTTTTCCCAAGGAGCTCCTCTGTGGGAATTAACTGCAGCCCGTTGCTAAATGTGGCTGCTATATTGCCAGAGGCGCTTTTGAGACAGCTCCGGCGCCAGGGGATAGATATTTAACAGGAAACGGGGGACAGCACGCAGTTAAAAATGTTCTAGCAGGCTTTCCAACTTGAATTGTTAGAAAGCTAAACTTCAACGTGTCGGCGAAGGCTTTCGCAGCCGGAATCAACTGGCTGTTGTGGATTTTCCGGGCTGCGTGGCCGTGGTCTGGTTGTGTTTGCTACGAAAGTTCCGCCCGCATCTATGACCGGCACCTTCAGAGGTATTTCTCGACAGGAGAGAAATGCTCGTCACCAGACCCGGGTCTGAAGATGCCAGCCATAGATGCAGGCGAAACATCAGAAGCAAACACAACCAGACTCTGGCCACACAGCCAGCTAAACGTCAGCCTGTGGTCAGAAGCAAAGCCTTGTGAAATTGAAAACCATCCCATTTAATTTACTTATTTGGATTTCTATCCCGCCCTACCCCGGGAAAATGGATTTAGGGCAGCGAACAACAGTTACATGGAAGAACGTGATAATATAACGATAAGATTCCGATCCAGCAATAAACCATAAAACAATTATTGTTGCACGGTAGATTTAACAATCAAGAAAAGTCAAATAGATTGTGCCCGTGTAATGCTGGCTTAGTCGAATCTTTGGCCCACCAATTATTCTATCGTTCCAGAAGCCAAACCCAAGTATATGAGTCTTACACCTTTATTTTTTAACTGATCTCCCTGACTTAAGAGCAGCAGTGGCGTAGGAGGTTAAGAGCTCGTGTATCTAATCTGGAGGAACCGGGTTTGATTCCCCGCTCTGCCGCCTGAGCTGTGGAGGCTTCTCTGGGGAATTCAGATTAGCCTGTGCACTCCCACACACGCCAGCTGGGTGACCTTGGGCTAGTCACAGCTTCTCGGAGCTCTCTCAGCCCCACCCACCTCACAGGGTGTTTGTTGTGAGGGGGGAAGGGCAAGGAGATTGTCAGCCCCTTTGAGTCTCCTGCAGGAGAGAAAGGGGGGATATAAATCCAAACTCTTCTTCTTCTATTTAGATTACGTGCTGGATGATCCAGATCCTTCCTTTTGTGTGATAGTGGCAGATTTTCTTTTGGAAATTATCAAAAGTCATCAGAAATGTTTTTACTGAACATTTTATTCTCTGCCTTGGATATCTATGGTTTTATCAGTCTTCCTCTTGCTGTATTTATTTTTTTCACTGTTTATCATGCCAATAAAGGCTCGATTGATTGAATATAAATCTACTGTAAACTAACAAGACCGGTGTCATGGAACTTCTCAGTTTTAAATAACAAACAGGCCCTTACTGGAGACTTTCTTCTGAGATGACCAAGTCCACATCCAATAGGCGGAGCGAAGAAACCAGATAAATGTTACGTTGGCGGCTAATGAATCCATACAAAATTGGTCATCGGACACTGACCACTTATTTCCTAGTTATCCGCTATCTTCACCCCCTTCATGAAGATAACAAAGGCAAAGAGTCTTGATGAAGCTGGAAAAGCAGCATCCCTTTAGCGCACAGGTGTCAAACTCGTGGCCCTCCAGATGTTCATGAACTACAATTCCCATCAGCCCTTGCCAGCATAGCCAATGCTCACATGAATATCTGGAAGGCCGCGAGGTTGACACCCCTGCTTTAGCGGCTCAGCAGACGTATTAAAAATAATAATGCCCCCCAGGAGATATACCGGGACATTCCCAGATATCATCTCCACCTGCTGAGACTTCGGGCCCATCTGTCTGTCCAGCTGTCAACCCCGTTCTGTGACCTCCCCGTCCATCAGGGCCAGCGAGGGGGGGGGGGCGGCCAGAGTCCCCCCACCGACGACGACGACCCTCCAGCAGCAGCAGCAGCCAACCCTGCAGAAGGGCCCCCTCCTTCTCCCCGCTGGGACCCCCTGGACCACAGGTGTCAAACTCGCAGCCCTCCAGATGTTATGGACTACAGTTCCCATCATCCCCTGCCAGCATCATGTGGGGTGGGGGGGGGGGGGGGTGGTTGTGGGCGGGGGGGGGGGGGGGGGGGGGGGGGGGGGGGGGGGGGGGGGTGGGGGGGGGGGGGGGGGGGGGGGGAGGGGGAAGGGGGGGGGGGGGAGAGAGAGGGGGGGGGGGAGGATGGAGGGGGGGGGGGGGGGGGGGGGGGGCGGGTGGGGGGGGGCGGCGGGGGGGGTGAGGGGGGGGGGTGGAGGGGGCGGGGGGGGGTGGGGGGGGGGGGGGGTGGGGGGGGGGGGGGGTGGGGGGCGGGGCCGGTGGGGGGGCCGGGGCTGGGGGGGGGGGGGGGTGGGGGGGGGGGGGGGTGGGGGGGGGGGGGGGTGGGGGGGGGGGGGGGTGGGGGGGGGGGGGGGTGGGGGGGGGGGGGGGTGGGGGGGGGGGGGGGTGGGGGGGGGGGGGGGTGGGGGGGGGGGGGGGTGGGGGGGGGGGGGGGTGGGGGGGGGGGGGGGTGGGGGGGGGGGGGGGTGGGGGGGGGGGGGGGTGGGGGGGGGGGGGGGTGGGGGGGGGGGGGGGTGGGGGGGGGGGGGGGTGGGGGGGGGGGGGGGTGGGGGGGGGGGGGGGTGGGGGGGGGGGGGGGTGGGGGGGGGGGGGGGTGGGGGGGGGGGGGGGTGGGGGGGGGGGGGGGTGGGGGGGGGGGGGGGTGGGGGGGGGGGGGGGTGGGGGGGGGGGGGGGTGGGGGGGGGGGGGGGTGGGGGGGGGGGGGGGTGGGGGGGGGGGGGGGTGGGGGGGGGGGGGGGTGGGGGGGGGGGGGGGTGGGGGGGGGGGGGGGTGGGGGGGGGGGGGGGTGGGGGGGGGGGGGGGTGGGGGGGGGGGGGGGTGGGGGGGGGGGGGGGTGGGGGGGGGGGGGGGTGGGGGGGGGGGGGGGTGGGGGGGGGGGGGGGTGGGGGGGGGGGGGGGTGGGGGGGGGGGGGGGTGGGGGGGGGGGGGGGTGGGGGGGGGGGGGGGTGGGGGGGGGGGGGGGTGGGGGGGGGGGGGGGTGGGGGGGGGGGGGGGTGGGGGGGGGGGGGGGTGGGGGGGGGGGGGGGTGGGGGGGGGGGGGGGTGGGGGGGGGGGGGGGTGGGGGGGGGGGGGGGTGGGGGGGGGGGGGGGTGGGGGGGGGGGGGGGTGGGGGGGGGGGGGGGTGGGGGGGGGGGGGGGTGGGGGGGGGGGGGGGTGGGGGGGGGGGGGGGTGGGGGGGGGGGGGGGTGGGGGGGGGGGGGGGTGGGGGGGGGGGGGGGTGGGGGGGGGGGGGGGTGGGGGGGGGGGGGGGTGGGGGGGGGGGGGGGTGGGGGGGGGGGGGGGTGGGGGGGGGGGGGGGTGGGGGGGGGGGGGGGTGGGGGGGGGGGGGGGTGGGGGGGGGGGGGGGTGGGGGGGGGGGGGGGTGGGGGGGGGGGGGGGTGGGGGGGGGGGGGGGTGGGGGGGGGGGGGGGTGGGGGGGGGGGGGGGTGGGGGGGGGGGGGGGTGGGGGGGGGGGGGGGTGGGGGGGGGGGGGGGTGGGGGGGGGGGGGGGTGGGGGGGGGGGGGGGTGGGGGGGGGGGGGGGTGGGGGGGGGGGGGGGTGGGGGGGGGGGGGGGTGGGGGGGGGGGGGGGTGGGGGGGGGGGGGGGTGGGGGGGGGGGGGGGTGGGGGGGGGGGGGGGTGGGGGGGGGGGGGGGTGGGGGGGGGGGGGGGTGGGGGGGGGGGGGGGTGGGGGGGGGGGGGGGTGGGGGGGGGGGGGGGTGGGGGGGGGGGGGGGTGGGGGGGGGGGGGGGTGGGGGGGGGGGGGGGTGGGGGGGGGGGGGGGTGGGGGGGGGGGGGGGTGGGGGGGGGGGGGGGTGGGGGGGGGGGGGGGTGGGGGGGGGGGGGGGTGGGGGGGGGGGGGGGTGGGGGGGGGGGGGGGTGGGGGGGGGGGGGGGTGGGGGGGGGGGGGGGTGGGGGGGGGGGGGGGTGGGGGGGGGGGGGGGTGGGGGGGGGGGGGGGTGGGGGGGGGGGGGGGTGGGGGGGGGGGGGGGTGGGGGGGGGGGGGGGTGGGGGGGGGGGGGGGTGGGGGGGGGGGGGGGTGGGGGGGGGGGGGGGTGGGGGGGGGGGGGGGTGGGGGGGGGGGGGGGTGGGGGGGGGGGGGGGTGGGGGGGGGGGGGGGTGGGGGGGGGGGGGGGTGGGGGGGGGGGGGGGTGGGGGGGGGGGGGGGTGGGGGGGGGGGGGGGTGGGGGGGGGGGGGGGTGGGGGGGGGGGGGGGTGGGGGGGGGGGGGGGTGGGGGGGGGGGGGGGTGGGGGGGGGGGGGGGTGGGGGGGGGGGGGGGTGGGGGGGGGGGGGGGTGGGGGGGGGGGGGGGTGGGGGGGGGGGGGGGTGGGGGGGGGGGGGGGTGGGGGGGGGGGGGGGTGGGGGGGGGGGGGGGTGGGGGGGGGGGGGGGTGGGGGGGGGGGGGGGTGGGGGGGGGGGGGGGTGGGGGGGGGGGGGGGTGGGGGGGGGGGGGGGTGGGGGGGGGGGGGGGTGGGGGGGGGGGGGGGTGGGGGGGGGGGGGGGTGGGGGGGGGGGGGGGTGGGGGGGGGGGGGGGTGGGGGGGGGGGGGGGTGGGGGGGGGGGGGGGTGGGGGGGGGGGGGGGTGGGGGGGGGGGGGGGTGGGGGGGGGGGGGGGTGGGGGGGGGGGGGGGTGGGGGGGGGGGGGGGTGGGGGGGGGGGGGGGTGGGGGGGGGGGGGGGTGGGGGGGGGGGGGGGTGGGGGGGGGGGGGGGTGGGGGGGGGGGGGGGTGGGGGGGGGGGGGGGTGGGGGGGGGGGGGGGTGGGGGGGGGGGGGGGTGGGGGGGGGGGGGGGTGGGGGGGGGGGGGGGTGGGGGGGGGGGGGGGTGGGGGGGGGGGGGGGTGGGGGGGGGGGGGGGTGGGGGGGGGGGGGGGTGGGGGGGGGGGGGGGTGGGGGGGGGGGGGGGTGGGGGGGGGGGGGGGTGGGGGGGGGGGGGGGTGGGGGGGGGGGGGGGTGGGGGGGGGGGGGGGTGGGGGGGGGGGGGGGTGGGGGGGGGGGGGGGTGGGGGGGGGGGGGGGTGGGGGGGGGGGGGGGTGGGGGGGGGGGGGGGTGGGGGGGGGGGGGGGTGGGGGGGGGGGGGGGTGGGGGGGGGGGGGGGTGGGGGGGGGGGGGGGTGGGGGGGGGGGGGGGTGGGGGGGGGGGGGGGTGGGGGGGGGGGGGGGTGGGGGGGGGGGGGGGTGGGGGGGGGGGGGGGTGGGGGGGGGGGGGGGTGGGGGGGGGGGGGGGTGGGGGGGGGGGGGGGTGGGGGGGGGGGGGGGTGGGGGGGGGGGGGGGTGGGGGGGGGGGGGGGTGGGGGGGGGGGGGGGTGGGGGGGGGGGGGGGTGGGGGGGGGGGGGGGTGGGGGGGGGGGGGGGTGGGGGGGGGGGGGGGTGGGGGGGGGGGGGGGTGGGGGGGGGGGGGGGTGGGGGGGGGGGGGGGTGGGGGGGGGGGGGGGTGGGGGGGGGGGGGGGTGGGGGGGGGGGGGGGTGGGGGGGGGGGGGGGTGGGGGGGGGGGGGGGTGGGGGGGGGGGGGGGTGGGGGGGGGGGGGGGTGGGGGGGGGGGGGGGTGGGGGGGGGGGGGGGTGGGGGGGGGGGGGGGTGGGGGGGGGGGGGGGTGGGGGGGGGGGGGGGTGGGGGGGGGGGGGGGTGGGGGGGGGGGGGGGTGGGGGGGGGGGGGGGTGGGGGGGGGGGGGGGTGGGGGGGGGGGGGGGTGGGGGGGGGGGGGGGTGGGGGGGGGGGGGGGTGGGGGGGGGGGGGGGTGGGGGGGGGGGGGGGTGGGGGGGGGGGGGGGTGGGGGGGGGGGGGGGTGGGGGGGGGGGGGGGTGGGGGGGGGGGGGGGTGGGGGGGGGGGGGGGTGGGGGGGGGGGGGGGTGGGGGGGGGGGGGGGTGGGGGGGGGGGGGGGTGGGGGGGGGGGGGGGTGGGGGGGGGGGGGGGTGGGGGGGGGGGGGGGTGGGGGGGGGGGGGGGTGGGGGGGGGGGGGGGTGGGGGGGGGGGGGGGTGGGGGGGGGGGGGGGTGGGGGGGGGGGGGGGTGGGGGGGGGGGGGGGTGGGGGGGGGGGGGGGTGGGGGGGGGGGGGGGTGGGGGGGGGGGGGGGTGGGGGGGGGGGGGGGTGGGGGGGGGGGGGGGTGGGGGGGGGGGGGGGTGGGGGGGGGGGGGGGTGGGGGGGGGGGGGGGTGGGGGGGGGGGGGGGTGGGGGGGGGGGGGGGTGGGGGGGGGGGGGGGTGGGGGGGGGGGGGGGTGGGGGGGGGGGGGGGTGGGGGGGGGGGGGGGTGGGGGGGGGGGGGGGTGGGGGGGGGGGGGGGTGGGGGGGGGGGGGGGTGGGGGGGGGGGGGGGTGGGGGGGGGGGGGGGTGGGGGGGGGGGGGGGTGGGGGGGGGGGGGGGTGGGGGGGGGGGGGGGTGGGGGGGGGGGGGGGTGGGGGGGGGGGGGGGTGGGGGGGGGGGGGGGTGGGGGGGGGGGGGGGTGGGGGGGGGGGGGGGTGGGGGGGGGGGGGGGTGGGGGGGGGGGGGGGTGGGGGGGGGGGGGGGTGGGGGGGGGGGGGGGTGGGGGGGGGGGGGGGTGGGGGGGGGGGGGGGTGGGGGGGGGGGGGGGTGGGGGGGGGGGGGGGTGGGGGGGGGGGGGGGTGGGGGGGGGGGGGGGTGGGGGGGGGGGGGGGTGGGGGGGGGGGGGGGTGGGGGGGGGGGGGGGTGGGGGGGGGGGGGGGTGGGGGGGGGGGGGGGTGGGGGGGGGGGGGGGTGGGGGGGGGGGGGGGTGGGGGGGGGGGGGGGTGGGGGGGGGGGGGGGTGGGGGGGGGGGGGGGTGGGGGGGGGGGGGGGTGGGGGGGGGGGGGGGTGGGGGGGGGGGGGGGTGGGGGGGGGGGGGGGTGGGGGGGGGGGGGGGTGGGGGGGGGGGGGGGTGGGGGGGGGGGGGGGTGGGGGGGGGGGGGGGTGGGGGGGGGGGGGGGTGGGGGGGGGGGGGGGTGGGGGGGGGGGGGGGTGGGGGGGGGGGGGGGTGGGGGGGGGGGGGGGTGGGGGGGGGGGGGGGTGGGGGGGGGGGGGGGTGGGGGGGGGGGGGGGTGGGGGGGGGGGGGGGTGGGGGGGGGGGGGGGTGGGGGGGGGGGGGGGTGGGGGGGGGGGGGGGTGGGGGGGGGGGGGGGTGGGGGGGGGGGGGGGTGGGGGGGGGGGGGGGTGGGGGGGGGGGGGGGTGGGGGGGGGGGGGGGTGGGGGGGGGGGGGGGTGGGGGGGGGGGGGGGTGGGGGGGGGGGGGGGTGGGGGGGGGGGGGGGTGGGGGGGGGGGGGGGTGGGGGGGGGGGGGGGTGGGGGGGGGGGGGGGTGGGGGGGGGGGGGGGTGGGGGGGGGGGGGGGTGGGGGGGGGGGGGGGTGGGGGGGGGGGGGGGTGGGGGGGGGGGGGGGTGGGGGGGGGGGGGGGTGGGGGGGGGGGGGGGTGGGGGGGGGGGGGGGTGGGGGGGGGGGGGGGTGGGGGGGGGGGGGGGTGGGGGGGGGGGGGGGTGGGGGGGGGGGGGGGTGGGGGGGGGGGGGGGTGGGGGGGGGGGGGGGTGGGGGGGGGGGGGGGTGGGGGGGGGGGGGGGTGGGGGGGGGGGGGGGTGGGGGGGGGGGGGGGTGGGGGGGGGGGGGGGTGGGGGGGGGGGGGGGTGGGGGGGGGGGGGGGTGGGGGGGGGGGGGGGTGGGGGGGGGGGGGGGTGGGGGGGGGGGGGGGTGGGGGGGGGGGGGGGTGGGGGGGGGGGGGGGTGGGGGGGGGGGGGGGTGGGGGGGGGGGGGGGTGGGGGGGGGGGGGGGTGGGGGGGGGGGGGGGTGGGGGGGGGGGGGGGTGGGGGGGGGGGGGGGTGGGGGGGGGGGGGGGTGGGGGGGGGGGGGGGTGGGGGGGGGGGGGGGTGGGGGGGGGGGGGGGTGGGGGGGGGGGGGGGTGGGGGGGGGGGGGGGTGGGGGGGGGGGGGGGTGGGGGGGGGGGGGGGTGGGGGGGGGGGGGGGTGGGGGGGGGGGGGGGTGGGGGGGGGGGGGGGTGGGGGGGGGGGGGGGTGGGGGGGGGGGGGGGTGGGGGGGGGGGGGGGTGGGGGGGGGGGGGGGTGGGGGGGGGGGGGGGTGGGGGGGGGGGGGGGTGGGGGGGGGGGGGGGTGGGGGGGGGGGGGGGTGGGGGGGGGGGGGGGTGGGGGGGGGGGGGGGTGGGGGGGGGGGGGGGTGGGGGGGGGGGGGGGTGGGGGGGGGGGGGGGTGGGGGGGGGGGGGGGTGGGGGGGGGGGGGGGTGGGGGGGGGGGGGGGTGGGGGGGGGGGGGGGTGGGGGGGGGGGGGGGTGGGGGGGGGGGGGGGTGGGGGGGGGGGGGGGTGGGGGGGGGGGGGGGTGGGGGGGGGGGGGGGTGGGGGGGGGGGGGGGTGGGGGGGGGGGGGGGTGGGGGGGGGGGGGGGTGGGGGGGGGGGGGGGTGGGGGGGGGGGGGGGTGGGGGGGGGGGGGGGTGGGGGGGGGGGGGGGTGGGGGGGGGGGGGGGTGGGGGGGGGGGGGGGTGGGGGGGGGGGGGGGTGGGGGGGGGGGGGGGTGGGGGGGGGGGGGGGTGGGGGGGGGGGGGGGTGGGGGGGGGGGGGGGTGGGGGGGGGGGGGGGTGGGGGGGGGGGGGGGTGGGGGGGGGGGGGGGTGGGGGGGGGGGGGGGTGGGGGGGGGGGGGGGTGGGGGGGGGGGGGGGTGGGGGGGGGGGGGGGTGGGGGGGGGGGGGGGTGGGGGGGGGGGGGGGTGGGGGGGGGGGGGGGTGGGGGGGGGGGGGGGTGGGGGGGGGGGGGGGTGGGGGGGGGGGGGGGTGGGGGGGGGGGGGGGTGGGGGGGGGGGGGGGTGGGGGGGGGGGGGGGTGGGGGGGGGGGGGGGTGGGGGGGGGGGGGGGTGGGGGGGGGGGGGGGTGGGGGGGGGGGGGGGTGGGGGGGGGGGGGGGTGGGGGGGGGGGGGGGTGGGGGGGGGGGGGGGTGGGGGGGGGGGGGGGTGGGGGGGGGGGGGGGTGGGGGGGGGGGGGGGTGGGGGGGGGGGGGGGTGGGGGGGGGGGGGGGTGGGGGGGGGGGGGGGTGGGGGGGGGGGGGGGTGGGGGGGGGGGGGGGTGGGGGGGGGGGGGGGTGGGGGGGGGGGGGGGTGGGGGGGGGGGGGGGTGGGGGGGGGGGGGGGTGGGGGGGGGGGGGGGTGGGGGGGGGGGGGGGTGGGGGGGGGGGGGGGTGGGGGGGGGGGGGGGTGGGGGGGGGGGGGGGTGGGGGGGGGGGGGGGTGGGGGGGGGGGGGGGTGGGGGGGGGGGGGGGTGGGGGGGGGGGGGGGTGGGGGGGGGGGGGGGTGGGGGGGGGGGGGGGTGGGGGGGGGGGGGGGTGGGGGGGGGGGGGGGTGGGGGGGGGGGGGGGTGGGGGGGGGGGGGGGTGGGGGGGGGGGGGGGTGGGGGGGGGGGGGGGTGGGGGGGGGGGGGGGTGGGGGGGGGGGGGGGTGGGGGGGGGGGGGGGTGGGGGGGGGGGGGGGTGGGGGGGGGGGGGGGTGGGGGGGGGGGGGGGTGGGGGGGGGGGGGGGTGGGGGGGGGGGGGGGTGGGGGGGGGGGGGGGTGGGGGGGGGGGGGGGTGGGGGGGGGGGGGGGTGGGGGGGGGGGGGGGTGGGGGGGGGGGGGGGTGGGGGGGGGGGGGGGTGGGGGGGGGGGGGGGTGGGGGGGGGGGGGGGTGGGGGGGGGGGGGGGTGGGGGGGGGGGGGGGTGGGGGGGGGGGGGGGTGGGGGGGGGGGGGGGTGGGGGGGGGGGGGGGTGGGGGGGGGGGGGGGTGGGGGGGGGGGGGGGTGGGGGGGGGGGGGGGTGGGGGGGGGGGGGGGTGGGGGGGGGGGGGGGTGGGGGGGGGGGGGGGTGGGGGGGGGGGGGGGTGGGGGGGGGGGGGGGTGGGGGGGGGGGGGGGTGGGGGGGGGGGGGGGTGGGGGGGGGGGGGGGTGGGGGGGGGGGGGGGTGGGGGGGGGGGGGGGTGGGGGGGGGGGGGGGTGGGGGGGGGGGGGGGTGGGGGGGGGGGGGGGTGGGGGGGGGGGGGGGTGGGGGGGGGGGGGGGTGGGGGGGGGGGGGGGTGGGGGGGGGGGGGGGTGGGGGGGGGGGGGGGTGGGGGGGGGGGGGGGTGGGGGGGGGGGGGGGTGGGGGGGGGGGGGGGTGGGGGGGGGGGGGGGTGGGGGGGGGGGGGGGTGGGGGGGGGGGGGGGTGGGGGGGGGGGGGGGTGGGGGGGGGGGGGGGTGGGGGGGGGGGGGGGTGGGGGGGGGGGGGGGTGGGGGGGGGGGGGGGTGGGGGGGGGGGGGGGTGGGGGGGGGGGGGGGTGGGGGGGGGGGGGGGTGGGGGGGGGGGGGGGTGGGGGGGGGGGGGGGTGGGGGGGGGGGGGGGTGGGGGGGGGGGGGGGTGGGGGGGGGGGGGGGTGGGGGGGGGGGGGGGTGGGGGGGGGGGGGGGTGGGGGGGGGGGGGGGTGGGGGGGGGGGGGGGTGGGGGGGGGGGGGGGTGGGGGGGGGGGGGGGTGGGGGGGGGGGGGGGTGGGGGGGGGGGGGGGTGGGGGGGGGGGGGGGTGGGGGGGGGGGGGGGTGGGGGGGGGGGGGGGTGGGGGGGGGGGGGGGTGGGGGGGGGGGGGGGTGGGGGGGGGGGGGGGTGGGGGGGGGGGGGGGTGGGGGGGGGGGGGGGTGGGGGGGGGGGGGGGTGGGGGGGGGGGGGGGTGGGGGGGGGGGGGGGTGGGGGGGGGGGGGGGTGGGGGGGGGGGGGGGTGGGGGGGGGGGGGGGTGGGGGGGGGGGGGGGTGGGGGGGGGGGGGGGTGGGGGGGGGGGGGGGTGGGGGGGGGGGGGGGTGGGGGGGGGGGGGGGTGGGGGGGGGGGGGGGTGGGGGGGGGGGGGGGTGGGGGGGGGGGGGGGTGGGGGGGGGGGGGGGTGGGGGGGGGGGGGGGTGGGGGGGGGGGGGGGTGGGGGGGGGGGGGGGTGGGGGGGGGGGGGGGTGGGGGGGGGGGGGGGTGGGGGGGGGGGGGGGTGGGGGGGGGGGGGGGTGGGGGGGGGGGGGGGTGGGGGGGGGGGGGGGTGGGGGGGGGGGGGGGTGGGGGGGGGGGGGGGTGGGGGGGGGGGGGGGTGGGGGGGGGGGGGGGTGGGGGGGGGGGGGGGTGGGGGGGGGGGGGGGTGGGGGGGGGGGGGGGTGGGGGGGGGGGGGGGTGGGGGGGGGGGGGGGTGGGGGGGGGGGGGGGTGGGGGGGGGGGGGGGTGGGGGGGGGGGGGGGTGGGGGGGGGGGGGGGTGGGGGGGGGGGGGGGTGGGGGGGGGGGGGGGTGGGGGGGGGGGGGGGTGGGGGGGGGGGGGGGTGGGGGGGGGGGGGGGTGGGGGGGGGGGGGGGTGGGGGGGGGGGGGGGTGGGGGGGGGGGGGGGTGGGGGGGGGGGGGGGTGGGGGGGGGGGGGGGTGGGGGGGGGGGGGGGTGGGGGGGGGGGGGGGTGGGGGGGGGGGGGGGTGGGGGGGGGGGGGGGTGGGGGGGGGGGGGGGTGGGGGGGGGGGGGGGTGGGGGGGGGGGGGGGTGGGGGGGGGGGGGGGTGGGGGGGGGGGGGGGTGGGGGGGGGGGGGGGTGGGGGGGGGGGGGGGTGGGGGGGGGGGGGGGTGGGGGGGGGGGGGGGTGGGGGGGGGGGGGGGTGGGGGGGGGGGGGGGTGGGGGGGGGGGGGGGTGGGGGGGGGGGGGGGTGGGGGGGGGGGGGGGTGGGGGGGGGGGGGGGTGGGGGGGGGGGGGGGTGGGGGGGGGGGGGGGTGGGGGGGGGGGGGGGTGGGGGGGGGGGGGGGTGGGGGGGGGGGGGGGTGGGGGGGGGGGGGGGTGGGGGGGGGGGGGGGTGGGGGGGGGGGGGGGTGGGGGGGGGGGGGGGTGGGGGGGGGGGGGGGTGGGGGGGGGGGGGGGTGGGGGGGGGGGGGGGTGGGGGGGGGGGGGGGTGGGGGGGGGGGGGGGTGGGGGGGGGGGGGGGTGGGGGGGGGGGGGGGTGGGGGGGGGGGGGGGTGGGGGGGGGGGGGGGTGGGGGGGGGGGGGGGTGGGGGGGGGGGGGGGTGGGGGGGGGGGGGGGTGGGGGGGGGGGGGGGTGGGGGGGGGGGGGGGTGGGGGGGGGGGGGGGTGGGGGGGGGGGGGGGTGGGGGGGGGGGGGGGTGGGGGGGGGGGGGGGTGGGGGGGGGGGGGGGTGGGGGGGGGGGGGGGTGGGGGGGGGGGGGGGTGGGGGGGGGGGGGGGTGGGGGGGGGGGGGGGTGGGGGGGGGGGGGGGTGGGGGGGGGGGGGGGTGGGGGGGGGGGGGGGTGGGGGGGGGGGGGGGTGGGGGGGGGGGGGGGTGGGGGGGGGGGGGGGTGGGGGGGGGGGGGGGTGGGGGGGGGGGGGGGTGGGGGGGGGGGGGGGTGGGGGGGGGGGGGGGTGGGGGGGGGGGGGGGTGGGGGGGGGGGGGGGTGGGGGGGGGGGGGGGTGGGGGGGGGGGGGGGTGGGGGGGGGGGGGGGTGGGGGGGGGGGGGGGTGGGGGGGGGGGGGGGTGGGGGGGGGGGGGGGTGGGGGGGGGGGGGGGTGGGGGGGGGGGGGGGTGGGGGGGGGGGGGGGTGGGGGGGGGGGGGGGTGGGGGGGGGGGGGGGTGGGGGGGGGGGGGGGTGGGGGGGGGGGGGGGTGGGGGGGGGGGGGGGTGGGGGGGGGGGGGGGTGGGGGGGGGGGGGGGTGGGGGGGGGGGGGGGTGGGGGGGGGGGGGGGTGGGGGGGGGGGGGGGTGGGGGGGGGGGGGGGTGGGGGGGGGGGGGGGTGGGGGGGGGGGGGGGTGGGGGGGGGGGGGGGTGGGGGGGGGGGGGGGTGGGGGGGGGGGGGGGTGGGGGGGGGGGGGGGTGGGGGGGGGGGGGGGTGGGGGGGGGGGGGGGTGGGGGGGGGGGGGGGTGGGGGGGGGGGGGGGTGGGGGGGGGGGGGGGTGGGGGGGGGGGGGGGTGGGGGGGGGGGGGGGTGGGGGGGGGGGGGGGTGGGGGGGGGGGGGGGTGGGGGGGGGGGGGGGTGGGGGGGGGGGGGGGTGGGGGGGGGGGGGGGTGGGGGGGGGGGGGGGTGGGGGGGGGGGGGGGTGGGGGGGGGGGGGGGTGGGGGGGGGGGGGGGTGGGGGGGGGGGGGGGTGGGGGGGGGGGGGGGTGGGGGGGGGGGGGGGTGGGGGGGGGGGGGGGTGGGGGGGGGGGGGGGTGGGGGGGGGGGGGGGTGGGGGGGGGGGGGGGTGGGGGGGGGGGGGGGTGGGGGGGGGGGGGGGTGGGGGGGGGGGGGGGTGGGGGGGGGGGGGGGTGGGGGGGGGGGGGGGTGGGGGGGGGGGGGGGTGGGGGGGGGGGGGGGTGGGGGGGGGGGGGGGTGGGGGGGGGGGGGGGTGGGGGGGGGGGGGGGTGGGGGGGGGGGGGGGTGGGGGGGGGGGGGGGTGGGGGGGGGGGGGGGTGGGGGGGGGGGGGGGTGGGGGGGGGGGGGGGTGGGGGGGGGGGGGGGTGGGGGGGGGGGGGGGTGGGGGGGGGGGGGGGTGGGGGGGGGGGGGGGTGGGGGGGGGGGGGGGTGGGGGGGGGGGGGGGTGGGGGGGGGGGGGGGTGGGGGGGGGGGGGGGTGGGGGGGGGGGGGGGTGGGGGGGGGGGGGGGTGGGGGGGGGGGGGGGTGGGGGGGGGGGGGGGTGGGGGGGGGGGGGGGTGGGGGGGGGGGGGGGTGGGGGGGGGGGGGGGTGGGGGGGGGGGGGGGTGGGGGGGGGGGGGGGTGGGGGGGGGGGGGGGTGGGGGGGGGGGGGGGTGGGGGGGGGGGGGGGTGGGGGGGGGGGGGGGTGGGGGGGGGGGGGGGTGGGGGGGGGGGGGGGTGGGGGGGGGGGGGGGTGGGGGGGGGGGGGGGTGGGGGGGGGGGGGGGTGGGGGGGGGGGGGGGTGGGGGGGGGGGGGGGTGGGGGGGGGGGGGGGTGGGGGGGGGGGGGGGTGGGGGGGGGGGGGGGTGGGGGGGGGGGGGGGTGGGGGGGGGGGGGGGTGGGGGGGGGGGGGGGTGGGGGGGGGGGGGGGTGGGGGGGGGGGGGGGTGGGGGGGGGGGGGGGTGGGGGGGGGGGGGGGTGGGGGGGGGGGGGGGTGGGGGGGGGGGGGGGTGGGGGGGGGGGGGGGTGGGGGGGGGGGGGGGTGGGGGGGGGGGGGGGTGGGGGGGGGGGGGGGTGGGGGGGGGGGGGGGTGGGGGGGGGGGGGGGTGGGGGGGGGGGGGGGTGGGGGGGGGGGGGGGTGGGGGGGGGGGGGGGTGGGGGGGGGGGGGGGTGGGGGGGGGGGGGGGTGGGGGGGGGGGGGGGTGGGGGGGGGGGGGGGTGGGGGGGGGGGGGGGTGGGGGGGGGGGGGGGTGGGGGGGGGGGGGGGTGGGGGGGGGGGGGGGTGGGGGGGGGGGGGGGTGGGGGGGGGGGGGGGTGGGGGGGGGGGGGGGTGGGGGGGGGGGGGGGTGGGGGGGGGGGGGGGTGGGGGGGGGGGGGGGTGGGGGGGGGGGGGGGTGGGGGGGGGGGGGGGTGGGGGGGGGGGGGGGTGGGGGGGGGGGGGGGTGGGGGGGGGGGGGGGTGGGGGGGGGGGGGGGTGGGGGGGGGGGGGGGTGGGGGGGGGGGGGGGTGGGGGGGGGGGGGGGTGGGGGGGGGGGGGGGTGGGGGGGGGGGGGGGTGGGGGGGGGGGGGGGTGGGGGGGGGGGGGGGTGGGGGGGGGGGGGGGTGGGGGGGGGGGGGGGTGGGGGGGGGGGGGGGTGGGGGGGGGGGGGGGTGGGGGGGGGGGGGGGTGGGGGGGGGGGGGGGTGGGGGGGGGGGGGGGTGGGGGGGGGGGGGGGTGGGGGGGGGGGGGGGTGGGGGGGGGGGGGGGTGGGGGGGGGGGGGGGTGGGGGGGGGGGGGGGTGGGGGGGGGGGGGGGTGGGGGGGGGGGGGGGTGGGGGGGGGGGGGGGTGGGGGGGGGGGGGGGTGGGGGGGGGGGGGGGTGGGGGGGGGGGGGGGTGGGGGGGGGGGGGGGTGGGGGGGGGGGGGGGTGGGGGGGGGGGGGGGTGGGGGGGGGGGGGGGTGGGGGGGGGGGGGGGTGGGGGGGGGGGGGGGTGGGGGGGGGGGGGGGTGGGGGGGGGGGGGGGTGGGGGGGGGGGGGGGTGGGGGGGGGGGGGGGTGGGGGGGGGGGGGGGTGGGGGGGGGGGGGGGTGGGGGGGGGGGGGGGTGGGGGGGGGGGGGGGTGGGGGGGGGGGGGGGTGGGGGGGGGGGGGGGTGGGGGGGGGGGGGGGTGGGGGGGGGGGGGGGTGGGGGGGGGGGGGGGTGGGGGGGGGGGGGGGTGGGGGGGGGGGGGGGTGGGGGGGGGGGGGGGTGGGGGGGGGGGGGGGTGGGGGGGGGGGGGGGTGGGGGGGGGGGGGGGTGGGGGGGGGGGGGGGTGGGGGGGGGGGGGGGTGGGGGGGGGGGGGGGTGGGGGGGGGGGGGGGTGGGGGGGGGGGGGGGTGGGGGGGGGGGGGGGTGGGGGGGGGGGGGGGTGGGGGGGGGGGGGGGTGGGGGGGGGGGGGGGTGGGGGGGGGGGGGGGTGGGGGGGGGGGGGGGTGGGGGGGGGGGGGGGTGGGGGGGGGGGGGGGTGGGGGGGGGGGGGGGTGGGGGGGGGGGGGGGTGGGGGGGGGGGGGGGTGGGGGGGGGGGGGGGTGGGGGGGGGGGGGGGTGGGGGGGGGGGGGGGTGGGGGGGGGGGGGGGTGGGGGGGGGGGGGGGTGGGGGGGGGGGGGGGTGGGGGGGGGGGGGGGTGGGGGGGGGGGGGGGTGGGGGGGGGGGGGGGTGGGGGGGGGGGGGGGTGGGGGGGGGGGGGGGTGGGGGGGGGGGGGGGTGGGGGGGGGGGGGGGTGGGGGGGGGGGGGGGTGGGGGGGGGGGGGGGTGGGGGGGGGGGGGGGTGGGGGGGGGGGGGGGTGGGGGGGGGGGGGGGTGGGGGGGGGGGGGGGTGGGGGGGGGGGGGGGTGGGGGGGGGGGGGGGTGGGGGGGGGGGGGGGTGGGGGGGGGGGGGGGTGGGGGGGGGGGGGGGTGGGGGGGGGGGGGGGTGGGGGGGGGGGGGGGTGGGGGGGGGGGGGGGTGGGGGGGGGGGGGGGTGGGGGGGGGGGGGGGTGGGGGGGGGGGGGGGTGGGGGGGGGGGGGGGTGGGGGGGGGGGGGGGTGGGGGGGGGGGGGGGTGGGGGGGGGGGGGGGTGGGGGGGGGGGGGGGTGGGGGGGGGGGGGGGTGGGGGGGGGGGGGGGTGGGGGGGGGGGGGGGTGGGGGGGGGGGGGGGTGGGGGGGGGGGGGGGTGGGGGGGGGGGGGGGTGGGGGGGGGGGGGGGTGGGGGGGGGGGGGGGTGGGGGGGGGGGGGGGTGGGGGGGGGGGGGGGTGGGGGGGGGGGGGGGTGGGGGGGGGGGGGGGTGGGGGGGGGGGGGGGTGGGGGGGGGGGGGGGTGGGGGGGGGGGGGGGTGGGGGGGGGGGGGGGTGGGGGGGGGGGGGGGTGGGGGGGGGGGGGGGTGGGGGGGGGGGGGGGTGGGGGGGGGGGGGGGTGGGGGGGGGGGGGGGTGGGGGGGGGGGGGGGTGGGGGGGGGGGGGGGTGGGGGGGGGGGGGGGTGGGGGGGGGGGGGGGTGGGGGGGGGGGGGGGTGGGGGGGGGGGGGGGTGGGGGGGGGGGGGGGTGGGGGGGGGGGGGGGTGGGGGGGGGGGGGGGTGGGGGGGGGGGGGGGTGGGGGGGGGGGGGGGTGGGGGGGGGGGGGGGTGGGGGGGGGGGGGGGTGGGGGGGGGGGGGGGTGGGGGGGGGGGGGGGTGGGGGGGGGGGGGGGTGGGGGGGGGGGGGGGTGGGGGGGGGGGGGGGTGGGGGGGGGGGGGGGTGGGGGGGGGGGGGGGTGGGGGGGGGGGGGGGTGGGGGGGGGGGGGGGTGGGGGGGGGGGGGGGTGGGGGGGGGGGGGGGTGGGGGGGGGGGGGGGTGGGGGGGGGGGGGGGTGGGGGGGGGGGGGGGTGGGGGGGGGGGGGGGTGGGGGGGGGGGGGGGTGGGGGGGGGGGGGGGTGGGGGGGGGGGGGGGTGGGGGGGGGGGGGGGTGGGGGGGGGGGGGGGTGGGGGGGGGGGGGGGTGGGGGGGGGGGGGGGTGGGGGGGGGGGGGGGTGGGGGGGGGGGGGGGTGGGGGGGGGGGGGGGTGGGGGGGGGGGGGGGTGGGGGGGGGGGGGGGTGGGGGGGGGGGGGGGTGGGGGGGGGGGGGGGTGGGGGGGGGGGGGGGTGGGGGGGGGGGGGGGTGGGGGGGGGGGGGGGTGGGGGGGGGGGGGGGTGGGGGGGGGGGGGGGTGGGGGGGGGGGGGGGTGGGGGGGGGGGGGGGTGGGGGGGGGGGGGGGTGGGGGGGGGGGGGGGTGGGGGGGGGGGGGGGTGGGGGGGGGGGGGGGTGGGGGGGGGGGGGGGTGGGGGGGGGGGGGGGTGGGGGGGGGGGGGGGTGGGGGGGGGGGGGGGTGGGGGGGGGGGGGGGTGGGGGGGGGGGGGGGTGGGGGGGGGGGGGGGTGGGGGGGGGGGGGGGTGGGGGGGGGGGGGGGTGGGGGGGGGGGGGGGTGGGGGGGGGGGGGGGTGGGGGGGGGGGGGGGTGGGGGGGGGGGGGGGTGGGGGGGGGGGGGGGTGGGGGGGGGGGGGGGTGGGGGGGGGGGGGGGTGGGGGGGGGGGGGGGTGGGGGGGGGGGGGGGTGGGGGGGGGGGGGGGTGGGGGGGGGGGGGGGTGGGGGGGGGGGGGGGTGGGGGGGGGGGGGGGTGGGGGGGGGGGGGGGTGGGGGGGGGGGGGGGTGGGGGGGGGGGGGGGTGGGGGGGGGGGGGGGTGGGGGGGGGGGGGGGTGGGGGGGGGGGGGGGTGGGGGGGGGGGGGGGTGGGGGGGGGGGGGGGTGGGGGGGGGGGGGGGTGGGGGGGGGGGGGGGTGGGGGGGGGGGGGGGTGGGGGGGGGGGGGGGTGGGGGGGGGGGGGGGTGGGGGGGGGGGGGGGTGGGGGGGGGGGGGGGTGGGGGGGGGGGGGGGTGGGGGGGGGGGGGGGTGGGGGGGGGGGGGGGTGGGGGGGGGGGGGGGTGGGGGGGGGGGGGGGTGGGGGGGGGGGGGGGTGGGGGGGGGGGGGGGTGGGGGGGGGGGGGGGTGGGGGGGGGGGGGGGTGGGGGGGGGGGGGGGTGGGGGGGGGGGGGGGTGGGGGGGGGGGGGGGTGGGGGGGGGGGGGGGTGGGGGGGGGGGGGGGTGGGGGGGGGGGGGGGTGGGGGGGGGGGGGGGTGGGGGGGGGGGGGGGTGGGGGGGGGGGGGGGTGGGGGGGGGGGGGGGTGGGGGGGGGGGGGGGTGGGGGGGGGGGGGGGTGGGGGGGGGGGGGGGTGGGGGGGGGGGGGGGTGGGGGGGGGGGGGGGTGGGGGGGGGGGGGGGTGGGGGGGGGGGGGGGTGGGGGGGGGGGGGGGTGGGGGGGGGGGGGGGTGGGGGGGGGGGGGGGTGGGGGGGGGGGGGGGTGGGGGGGGGGGGGGGTGGGGGGGGGGGGGGGTGGGGGGGGGGGGGGGTGGGGGGGGGGGGGGGTGGGGGGGGGGGGGGGTGGGGGGGGGGGGGGGTGGGGGGGGGGGGGGGTGGGGGGGGGGGGGGGTGGGGGGGGGGGGGGGTGGGGGGGGGGGGGGGTGGGGGGGGGGGGGGGTGGGGGGGGGGGGGGGTGGGGGGGGGGGGGGGTGGGGGGGGGGGGGGGTGGGGGGGGGGGGGGGTGGGGGGGGGGGGGGGTGGGGGGGGGGGGGGGTGGGGGGGGGGGGGGGTGGGGGGGGGGGGGGGTGGGGGGGGGGGGGGGTGGGGGGGGGGGGGGGTGGGGGGGGGGGGGGGTGGGGGGGGGGGGGGGTGGGGGGGGGGGGGGGTGGGGGGGGGGGGGGGTGGGGGGGGGGGGGGGTGGGGGGGGGGGGGGGTGGGGGGGGGGGGGGGTGGGGGGGGGGGGGGGTGGGGGGGGGGGGGGGTGGGGGGGGGGGGGGGTGGGGGGGGGGGGGGGTGGGGGGGGGGGGGGGTGGGGGGGGGGGGGGGTGGGGGGGGGGGGGGGTGGGGGGGGGGGGGGGTGGGGGGGGGGGGGGGTGGGGGGGGGGGGGGGTGGGGGGGGGGGGGGGTGGGGGGGGGGGGGGGTGGGGGGGGGGGGGGGTGGGGGGGGGGGGGGGTGGGGGGGGGGGGGGGTGGGGGGGGGGGGGGGTGGGGGGGGGGGGGGGTGGGGGGGGGGGGGGGTGGGGGGGGGGGGGGGTGGGGGGGGGGGGGGGTGGGGGGGGGGGGGGGTGGGGGGGGGGGGGGGTGGGGGGGGGGGGGGGTGGGGGGGGGGGGGGGTGGGGGGGGGGGGGGGTGGGGGGGGGGGGGGGTGGGGGGGGGGGGGGGTGGGGGGGGGGGGGGGTGGGGGGGGGGGGGGGTGGGGGGGGGGGGGGGTGGGGGGGGGGGGGGGTGGGGGGGGGGGGGGGTGGGGGGGGGGGGGGGTGGGGGGGGGGGGGGGTGGGGGGGGGGGGGGGTGGGGGGGGGGGGGGGTGGGGGGGGGGGGGGGTGGGGGGGGGGGGGGGTGGGGGGGGGGGGGGGTGGGGGGGGGGGGGGGTGGGGGGGGGGGGGGGTGGGGGGGGGGGGGGGTGGGGGGGGGGGGGGGTGGGGGGGGGGGGGGGTGGGGGGGGGGGGGGGTGGGGGGGGGGGGGGGTGGGGGGGGGGGGGGGTGGGGGGGGGGGGGGGTGGGGGGGGGGGGGGGTGGGGGGGGGGGGGGGTGGGGGGGGGGGGGGGTGGGGGGGGGGGGGGGTGGGGGGGGGGGGGGGTGGGGGGGGGGGGGGGTGGGGGGGGGGGGGGGTGGGGGGGGGGGGGGGTGGGGGGGGGGGGGGGTGGGGGGGGGGGGGGGTGGGGGGGGGGGGGGGTGGGGGGGGGGGGGGGTGGGGGGGGGGGGGGGTGGGGGGGGGGGGGGGTGGGGGGGGGGGGGGGTGGGGGGGGGGGGGGGTGGGGGGGGGGGGGGGTGGGGGGGGGGGGGGGTGGGGGGGGGGGGGGGTGGGGGGGGGGGGGGGTGGGGGGGGGGGGGGGTGGGGGGGGGGGGGGGTGGGGGGGGGGGGGGGTGGGGGGGGGGGGGGGTGGGGGGGGGGGGGGGTGGGGGGGGGGGGGGGTGGGGGGGGGGGGGGGTGGGGGGGGGGGGGGGTGGGGGGGGGGGGGGGTGGGGGGGGGGGGGGGTGGGGGGGGGGGGGGGTGGGGGGGGGGGGGGGTGGGGGGGGGGGGGGGTGGGGGGGGGGGGGGGTGGGGGGGGGGGGGGGTGGGGGGGGGGGGGGGTGGGGGGGGGGGGGGGTGGGGGGGGGGGGGGGTGGGGGGGGGGGGGGGTGGGGGGGGGGGGGGGTGGGGGGGGGGGGGGGTGGGGGGGGGGGGGGGTGGGGGGGGGGGGGGGTGGGGGGGGGGGGGGGTGGGGGGGGGGGGGGGTGGGGGGGGGGGGGGGTGGGGGGGGGGGGGGGTGGGGGGGGGGGGGGGTGGGGGGGGGGGGGGGTGGGGGGGGGGGGGGGTGGGGGGGGGGGGGGGTGGGGGGGGGGGGGGGTGGGGGGGGGGGGGGGTGGGGGGGGGGGGGGGTGGGGGGGGGGGGGGGTGGGGGGGGGGGGGGGTGGGGGGGGGGGGGGGTGGGGGGGGGGGGGGGTGGGGGGGGGGGGGGGTGGGGGGGGGGGGGGGTGGGGGGGGGGGGGGGTGGGGGGGGGGGGGGGTGGGGGGGGGGGGGGGTGGGGGGGGGGGGGGGTGGGGGGGGGGGGGGGTGGGGGGGGGGGGGGGTGGGGGGGGGGGGGGGTGGGGGGGGGGGGGGGTGGGGGGGGGGGGGGGTGGGGGGGGGGGGGGGTGGGGGGGGGGGGGGGTGGGGGGGGGGGGGGGTGGGGGGGGGGGGGGGTGGGGGGGGGGGGGGGTGGGGGGGGGGGGGGGTGGGGGGGGGGGGGGGTGGGGGGGGGGGGGGGTGGGGGGGGGGGGGGGTGGGGGGGGGGGGGGGTGGGGGGGGGGGGGGGTGGGGGGGGGGGGGGGTGGGGGGGGGGGGGGGTGGGGGGGGGGGGGGGTGGGGGGGGGGGGGGGTGGGGGGGGGGGGGGGTGGGGGGGGGGGGGGGTGGGGGGGGGGGGGGGTGGGGGGGGGGGGGGGTGGGGGGGGGGGGGGGTGGGGGGGGGGGGGGGTGGGGGGGGGGGGGGGTGGGGGGGGGGGGGGGTGGGGGGGGGGGGGGGTGGGGGGGGGGGGGGGTGGGGGGGGGGGGGGGTGGGGGGGGGGGGGGGTGGGGGGGGGGGGGGGTGGGGGGGGGGGGGGGTGGGGGGGGGGGGGGGTGGGGGGGGGGGGGGGTGGGGGGGGGGGGGGGTGGGGGGGGGGGGGGGTGGGGGGGGGGGGGGGTGGGGGGGGGGGGGGGTGGGGGGGGGGGGGGGTGGGGGGGGGGGGGGGTGGGGGGGGGGGGGGGTGGGGGGGGGGGGGGGTGGGGGGGGGGGGGGGTGGGGGGGGGGGGGGGTGGGGGGGGGGGGGGGTGGGGGGGGGGGGGGGTGGGGGGGGGGGGGGGTGGGGGGGGGGGGGGGTGGGGGGGGGGGGGGGTGGGGGGGGGGGGGGGTGGGGGGGGGGGGGGGTGGGGGGGGGGGGGGGTGGGGGGGGGGGGGGGTGGGGGGGGGGGGGGGTGGGGGGGGGGGGGGGTGGGGGGGGGGGGGGGTGGGGGGGGGGGGGGGTGGGGGGGGGGGGGGGTGGGGGGGGGGGGGGGTGGGGGGGGGGGGGGGTGGGGGGGGGGGGGGGTGGGGGGGGGGGGGGGTGGGGGGGGGGGGGGGTGGGGGGGGGGGGGGGTGGGGGGGGGGGGGGGTGGGGGGGGGGGGGGGTGGGGGGGGGGGGGGGTGGGGGGGGGGGGGGGTGGGGGGGGGGGGGGGTGGGGGGGGGGGGGGGTGGGGGGGGGGGGGGGTGGGGGGGGGGGGGGGTGGGGGGGGGGGGGGGTGGGGGGGGGGGGGGGTGGGGGGGGGGGGGGGTGGGGGGGGGGGGGGGTGGGGGGGGGGGGGGGTGGGGGGGGGGGGGGGTGGGGGGGGGGGGGGGTGGGGGGGGGGGGGGGTGGGGGGGGGGGGGGGTGGGGGGGGGGGGGGGTGGGGGGGGGGGGGGGTGGGGGGGGGGGGGGGTGGGGGGGGGGGGGGGTGGGGGGGGGGGGGGGTGGGGGGGGGGGGGGGTGGGGGGGGGGGGGGGTGGGGGGGGGGGGGGGTGGGGGGGGGGGGGGGTGGGGGGGGGGGGGGGTGGGGGGGGGGGGGGGTGGGGGGGGGGGGGGGTGGGGGGGGGGGGGGGTGGGGGGGGGGGGGGGTGGGGGGGGGGGGGGGTGGGGGGGGGGGGGGGTGGGGGGGGGGGGGGGTGGGGGGGGGGGGGGGTGGGGGGGGGGGGGGGTGGGGGGGGGGGGGGGTGGGGGGGGGGGGGGGTGGGGGGGGGGGGGGGTGGGGGGGGGGGGGGGTGGGGGGGGGGGGGGGTGGGGGGGGGGGGGGGTGGGGGGGGGGGGGGGTGGGGGGGGGGGGGGGTGGGGGGGGGGGGGGGTGGGGGGGGGGGGGGGTGGGGGGGGGGGGGGGTGGGGGGGGGGGGGGGTGGGGGGGGGGGGGGGTGGGGGGGGGGGGGGGTGGGGGGGGGGGGGGGTGGGGGGGGGGGGGGGTGGGGGGGGGGGGGGGTGGGGGGGGGGGGGGGTGGGGGGGGGGGGGGGTGGGGGGGGGGGGGGGTGGGGGGGGGGGGGGGTGGGGGGGGGGGGGGGTGGGGGGGGGGGGGGGTGGGGGGGGGGGGGGGTGGGGGGGGGGGGGGGTGGGGGGGGGGGGGGGTGGGGGGGGGGGGGGGTGGGGGGGGGGGGGGGTGGGGGGGGGGGGGGGTGGGGGGGGGGGGGGGTGGGGGGGGGGGGGGGTGGGGGGGGGGGGGGGTGGGGGGGGGGGGGGGTGGGGGGGGGGGGGGGTGGGGGGGGGGGGGGGTGGGGGGGGGGGGGGGTGGGGGGGGGGGGGGGTGGGGGGGGGGGGGGGTGGGGGGGGGGGGGGGTGGGGGGGGGGGGGGGTGGGGGGGGGGGGGGGTGGGGGGGGGGGGGGGTGGGGGGGGGGGGGGGTGGGGGGGGGGGGGGGTGGGGGGGGGGGGGGGTGGGGGGGGGGGGGGGTGGGGGGGGGGGGGGGTGGGGGGGGGGGGGGGTGGGGGGGGGGGGGGGTGGGGGGGGGGGGGGGTGGGGGGGGGGGGGGGTGGGGGGGGGGGGGGGTGGGGGGGGGGGGGGGTGGGGGGGGGGGGGGGTGGGGGGGGGGGGGGGTGGGGGGGGGGGGGGGTGGGGGGGGGGGGGGGTGGGGGGGGGGGGGGGTGGGGGGGGGGGGGGGTGGGGGGGGGGGGGGGTGGGGGGGGGGGGGGGTGGGGGGGGGGGGGGGTGGGGGGGGGGGGGGGTGGGGGGGGGGGGGGGTGGGGGGGGGGGGGGGTGGGGGGGGGGGGGGGTGGGGGGGGGGGGGGGTGGGGGGGGGGGGGGGTGGGGGGGGGGGGGGGTGGGGGGGGGGGGGGGTGGGGGGGGGGGGGGGTGGGGGGGGGGGGGGGTGGGGGGGGGGGGGGGTGGGGGGGGGGGGGGGTGGGGGGGGGGGGGGGTGGGGGGGGGGGGGGGTGGGGGGGGGGGGGGGTGGGGGGGGGGGGGGGTGGGGGGGGGGGGGGGTGGGGGGGGGGGGGGGTGGGGGGGGGGGGGGGTGGGGGGGGGGGGGGGTGGGGGGGGGGGGGGGTGGGGGGGGGGGGGGGTGGGGGGGGGGGGGGGTGGGGGGGGGGGGGGGTGGGGGGGGGGGGGGGTGGGGGGGGGGGGGGGTGGGGGGGGGGGGGGGTGGGGGGGGGGGGGGGTGGGGGGGGGGGGGGGTGGGGGGGGGGGGGGGTGGGGGGGGGGGGGGGTGGGGGGGGGGGGGGGTGGGGGGGGGGGGGGGTGGGGGGGGGGGGGGGTGGGGGGGGGGGGGGGTGGGGGGGGGGGGGGGTGGGGGGGGGGGGGGGTGGGGGGGGGGGGGGGTGGGGGGGGGGGGGGGTGGGGGGGGGGGGGGGTGGGGGGGGGGGGGGGTGGGGGGGGGGGGGGGTGGGGGGGGGGGGGGGTGGGGGGGGGGGGGGGTGGGGGGGGGGGGGGGTGGGGGGGGGGGGGGGTGGGGGGGGGGGGGGGTGGGGGGGGGGGGGGGTGGGGGGGGGGGGGGGTGGGGGGGGGGGGGGGTGGGGGGGGGGGGGGGTGGGGGGGGGGGGGGGTGGGGGGGGGGGGGGGTGGGGGGGGGGGGGGGTGGGGGGGGGGGGGGGTGGGGGGGGGGGGGGGTGGGGGGGGGGGGGGGTGGGGGGGGGGGGGGGTGGGGGGGGGGGGGGGTGGGGGGGGGGGGGGGTGGGGGGGGGGGGGGGTGGGGGGGGGGGGGGGTGGGGGGGGGGGGGGGTGGGGGGGGGGGGGGGTGGGGGGGGGGGGGGGTGGGGGGGGGGGGGGGTGGGGGGGGGGGGGGGTGGGGGGGGGGGGGGGTGGGGGGGGGGGGGGGTGGGGGGGGGGGGGGGTGGGGGGGGGGGGGGGTGGGGGGGGGGGGGGGTGGGGGGGGGGGGGGGTGGGGGGGGGGGGGGGTGGGGGGGGGGGGGGGTGGGGGGGGGGGGGGGTGGGGGGGGGGGGGGGTGGGGGGGGGGGGGGGTGGGGGGGGGGGGGGGTGGGGGGGGGGGGGGGTGGGGGGGGGGGGGGGTGGGGGGGGGGGGGGGTGGGGGGGGGGGGGGGTGGGGGGGGGGGGGGGTGGGGGGGGGGGGGGGTGGGGGGGGGGGGGGGTGGGGGGGGGGGGGGGTGGGGGGGGGGGGGGGTGGGGGGGGGGGGGGGTGGGGGGGGGGGGGGGTGGGGGGGGGGGGGGGTGGGGGGGGGGGGGGGTGGGGGGGGGGGGGGGTGGGGGGGGGGGGGGGTGGGGGGGGGGGGGGGTGGGGGGGGGGGGGGGTGGGGGGGGGGGGGGGTGGGGGGGGGGGGGGGTGGGGGGGGGGGGGGGTGGGGGGGGGGGGGGGTGGGGGGGGGGGGGGGTGGGGGGGGGGGGGGGTGGGGGGGGGGGGGGGTGGGGGGGGGGGGGGGTGGGGGGGGGGGGGGGTGGGGGGGGGGGGGGGTGGGGGGGGGGGGGGGTGGGGGGGGGGGGGGGTGGGGGGGGGGGGGGGTGGGGGGGGGGGGGGGTGGGGGGGGGGGGGGGTGGGGGGGGGGGGGGGTGGGGGGGGGGGGGGGTGGGGGGGGGGGGGGGTGGGGGGGGGGGGGGGTGGGGGGGGGGGGGGGTGGGGGGGGGGGGGGGTGGGGGGGGGGGGGGGTGGGGGGGGGGGGGGGTGGGGGGGGGGGGGGGTGGGGGGGGGGGGGGGTGGGGGGGGGGGGGGGTGGGGGGGGGGGGGGGTGGGGGGGGGGGGGGGTGGGGGGGGGGGGGGGTGGGGGGGGGGGGGGGTGGGGGGGGGGGGGGGTGGGGGGGGGGGGGGGTGGGGGGGGGGGGGGGTGGGGGGGGGGGGGGGTGGGGGGGGGGGGGGGTGGGGGGGGGGGGGGGTGGGGGGGGGGGGGGGTGGGGGGGGGGGGGGGTGGGGGGGGGGGGGGGTGGGGGGGGGGGGGGGTGGGGGGGGGGGGGGGTGGGGGGGGGGGGGGGTGGGGGGGGGGGGGGGTGGGGGGGGGGGGGGGTGGGGGGGGGGGGGGGTGGGGGGGGGGGGGGGTGGGGGGGGGGGGGGGTGGGGGGGGGGGGGGGTGGGGGGGGGGGGGGGTGGGGGGGGGGGGGGGTGGGGGGGGGGGGGGGTGGGGGGGGGGGGGGGTGGGGGGGGGGGGGGGTGGGGGGGGGGGGGGGTGGGGGGGGGGGGGGGTGGGGGGGGGGGGGGGTGGGGGGGGGGGGGGGTGGGGGGGGGGGGGGGTGGGGGGGGGGGGGGGTGGGGGGGGGGGGGGGTGGGGGGGGGGGGGGGTGGGGGGGGGGGGGGGTGGGGGGGGGGGGGGGTGGGGGGGGGGGGGGGTGGGGGGGGGGGGGGGTGGGGGGGGGGGGGGGTGGGGGGGGGGGGGGGTGGGGGGGGGGGGGGGTGGGGGGGGGGGGGGGTGGGGGGGGGGGGGGGTGGGGGGGGGGGGGGGTGGGGGGGGGGGGGGGTGGGGGGGGGGGGGGGTGGGGGGGGGGGGGGGTGGGGGGGGGGGGGGGTGGGGGGGGGGGGGGGTGGGGGGGGGGGGGGGTGGGGGGGGGGGGGGGTGGGGGGGGGGGGGGGTGGGGGGGGGGGGGGGTGGGGGGGGGGGGGGGTGGGGGGGGGGGGGGGTGGGGGGGGGGGGGGGTGGGGGGGGGGGGGGGTGGGGGGGGGGGGGGGTGGGGGGGGGGGGGGGTGGGGGGGGGGGGGGGTGGGGGGGGGGGGGGGTGGGGGGGGGGGGGGGTGGGGGGGGGGGGGGGTGGGGGGGGGGGGGGGTGGGGGGGGGGGGGGGTGGGGGGGGGGGGGGGTGGGGGGGGGGGGGGGTGGGGGGGGGGGGGGGTGGGGGGGGGGGGGGGTGGGGGGGGGGGGGGGTGGGGGGGGGGGGGGGTGGGGGGGGGGGGGGGTGGGGGGGGGGGGGGGTGGGGGGGGGGGGGGGTGGGGGGGGGGGGGGGTGGGGGGGGGGGGGGGTGGGGGGGGGGGGGGGTGGGGGGGGGGGGGGGTGGGGGGGGGGGGGGGTGGGGGGGGGGGGGGGTGGGGGGGGGGGGGGGTGGGGGGGGGGGGGGGTGGGGGGGGGGGGGGGTGGGGGGGGGGGGGGGTGGGGGGGGGGGGGGGTGGGGGGGGGGGGGGGTGGGGGGGGGGGGGGGTGGGGGGGGGGGGGGGTGGGGGGGGGGGGGGGTGGGGGGGGGGGGGGGTGGGGGGGGGGGGGGGTGGGGGGGGGGGGGGGTGGGGGGGGGGGGGGGTGGGGGGGGGGGGGGGTGGGGGGGGGGGGGGGTGGGGGGGGGGGGGGGTGGGGGGGGGGGGGGGTGGGGGGGGGGGGGGGTGGGGGGGGGGGGGGGTGGGGGGGGGGGGGGGTGGGGGGGGGGGGGGGTGGGGGGGGGGGGGGGTGGGGGGGGGGGGGGGTGGGGGGGGGGGGGGGTGGGGGGGGGGGGGGGTGGGGGGGGGGGGGGGTGGGGGGGGGGGGGGGTGGGGGGGGGGGGGGGTGGGGGGGGGGGGGGGTGGGGGGGGGGGGGGGTGGGGGGGGGGGGGGGTGGGGGGGGGGGGGGGTGGGGGGGGGGGGGGGTGGGGGGGGGGGGGGGTGGGGGGGGGGGGGGGTGGGGGGGGGGGGGGGTGGGGGGGGGGGGGGGTGGGGGGGGGGGGGGGTGGGGGGGGGGGGGGGTGGGGGGGGGGGGGGGTGGGGGGGGGGGGGGGTGGGGGGGGGGGGGGGTGGGGGGGGGGGGGGGTGGGGGGGGGGGGGGGTGGGGGGGGGGGGGGGTGGGGGGGGGGGGGGGTGGGGGGGGGGGGGGGTGGGGGGGGGGGGGGGTGGGGGGGGGGGGGGGTGGGGGGGGGGGGGGGTGGGGGGGGGGGGGGGTGGGGGGGGGGGGGGGTGGGGGGGGGGGGGGGTGGGGGGGGGGGGGGGTGGGGGGGGGGGGGGGTGGGGGGGGGGGGGGGTGGGGGGGGGGGGGGGTGGGGGGGGGGGGGGGTGGGGGGGGGGGGGGGTGGGGGGGGGGGGGGGTGGGGGGGGGGGGGGGTGGGGGGGGGGGGGGGTGGGGGGGGGGGGGGGTGGGGGGGGGGGGGGGTGGGGGGGGGGGGGGGTGGGGGGGGGGGGGGGTGGGGGGGGGGGGGGGTGGGGGGGGGGGGGGGTGGGGGGGGGGGGGGGTGGGGGGGGGGGGGGGTGGGGGGGGGGGGGGGTGGGGGGGGGGGGGGGTGGGGGGGGGGGGGGGTGGGGGGGGGGGGGGGTGGGGGGGGGGGGGGGTGGGGGGGGGGGGGGGTGGGGGGGGGGGGGGGTGGGGGGGGGGGGGGGTGGGGGGGGGGGGGGGTGGGGGGGGGGGGGGGTGGGGGGGGGGGGGGGTGGGGGGGGGGGGGGGTGGGGGGGGGGGGGGGTGGGGGGGGGGGGGGGTGGGGGGGGGGGGGGGTGGGGGGGGGGGGGGGTGGGGGGGGGGGGGGGTGGGGGGGGGGGGGGGTGGGGGGGGGGGGGGGTGGGGGGGGGGGGGGGTGGGGGGGGGGGGGGGTGGGGGGGGGGGGGGGTGGGGGGGGGGGGGGGTGGGGGGGGGGGGGGGTGGGGGGGGGGGGGGGTGGGGGGGGGGGGGGGTGGGGGGGGGGGGGGGTGGGGGGGGGGGGGGGTGGGGGGGGGGGGGGGTGGGGGGGGGGGGGGGTGGGGGGGGGGGGGGGTGGGGGGGGGGGGGGGTGGGGGGGGGGGGGGGTGGGGGGGGGGGGGGGTGGGGGGGGGGGGGGGTGGGGGGGGGGGGGGGTGGGGGGGGGGGGGGGTGGGGGGGGGGGGGGGTGGGGGGGGGGGGGGGTGGGGGGGGGGGGGGGTGGGGGGGGGGGGGGGTGGGGGGGGGGGGGGGTGGGGGGGGGGGGGGGTGGGGGGGGGGGGGGGTGGGGGGGGGGGGGGGTGGGGGGGGGGGGGGGTGGGGGGGGGGGGGGGTGGGGGGGGGGGGGGGTGGGGGGGGGGGGGGGTGGGGGGGGGGGGGGGTGGGGGGGGGGGGGGGTGGGGGGGGGGGGGGGTGGGGGGGGGGGGGGGTGGGGGGGGGGGGGGGTGGGGGGGGGGGGGGGTGGGGGGGGGGGGGGGTGGGGGGGGGGGGGGGTGGGGGGGGGGGGGGGTGGGGGGGGGGGGGGGTGGGGGGGGGGGGGGGTGGGGGGGGGGGGGGGTGGGGGGGGGGGGGGGTGGGGGGGGGGGGGGGTGGGGGGGGGGGGGGGTGGGGGGGGGGGGGGGTGGGGGGGGGGGGGGGTGGGGGGGGGGGGGGGTGGGGGGGGGGGGGGGTGGGGGGGGGGGGGGGTGGGGGGGGGGGGGGGTGGGGGGGGGGGGGGGTGGGGGGGGGGGGGGGTGGGGGGGGGGGGGGGTGGGGGGGGGGGGGGGTGGGGGGGGGGGGGGGTGGGGGGGGGGGGGGGTGGGGGGGGGGGGGGGTGGGGGGGGGGGGGGGTGGGGGGGGGGGGGGGTGGGGGGGGGGGGGGGTGGGGGGGGGGGGGGGTGGGGGGGGGGGGGGGTGGGGGGGGGGGGGGGTGGGGGGGGGGGGGGGTGGGGGGGGGGGGGGGTGGGGGGGGGGGGGGGTGGGGGGGGGGGGGGGTGGGGGGGGGGGGGGGTGGGGGGGGGGGGGGGTGGGGGGGGGGGGGGGTGGGGGGGGGGGGGGGTGGGGGGGGGGGGGGGTGGGGGGGGGGGGGGGTGGGGGGGGGGGGGGGTGGGGGGGGGGGGGGGTGGGGGGGGGGGGGGGTGGGGGGGGGGGGGGGTGGGGGGGGGGGGGGGTGGGGGGGGGGGGGGGTGGGGGGGGGGGGGGGTGGGGGGGGGGGGGGGTGGGGGGGGGGGGGGGTGGGGGGGGGGGGGGGTGGGGGGGGGGGGGGGTGGGGGGGGGGGGGGGTGGGGGGGGGGGGGGGTGGGGGGGGGGGGGGGTGGGGGGGGGGGGGGGTGGGGGGGGGGGGGGGTGGGGGGGGGGGGGGGTGGGGGGGGGGGGGGGTGGGGGGGGGGGGGGGTGGGGGGGGGGGGGGGTGGGGGGGGGGGGGGGTGGGGGGGGGGGGGGGTGGGGGGGGGGGGGGGTGGGGGGGG
Source organism: Sphaerodactylus townsendi (assembly GCF_021028975.2). Lineage (NCBI taxonomy): Eukaryota > Metazoa > Chordata > Lepidosauria > Squamata > Sphaerodactylidae > Sphaerodactylus > Sphaerodactylus townsendi. The sequence goes on from NC_059441.1 coordinate 12,535,648, forward strand.
GGGGGGGTGGGGGGGGGGGGGGGTGGGGGGGGGGGGGGGTGGGGGGGGGGGGGGGTGGGGGGGGGGGGGGGTGGGGGGGGGGGGGGGTGGGGGGGGGGGGGGGTGGGGGGGGGGGGGGGTGGGGGGGGGGGGGGGTGGGGGGGGGGGGGGGTGGGGGGGGGGGGGGGTGGGGGGGGGGGGGGGTGGGGGGGGGGGGGGGTGGGGGGGGGGGGGGGTGGGGGGGGGGGGGGGTGGGGGGGGGGGGGGGTGGGGGGGGGGGGGGGTGGGGGGGGGGGGGGGTGGGGGGGGGGGGGGGTGGGGGGGGGGGGGGGTGGGGGGGGGGGGGGGTGGGGGGGGGGGGGGGTGGGGGGGGGGGGGGGTGGGGGGGGGGGGGGGTGGGGGGGGGGGGGGGTGGGGGGGGGGGGGGGTGGGGGGGGGGGGGGGTGGGGGGGGGGGGGGGTGGGGGGGGGGGGGGGTGGGGGGGGGGGGGGGTGGGGGGGGGGGGGGGTGGGGGGGGGGGGGGGTGGGGGGGGGGGGGGGTGGGGGGGGGGGGGGGTGGGGGGGGGGGGGGGTGGGGGGGGGGGGGGGTGGGGGGGGGGGGGGGTGGGGGGGGGGGGGGGTGGGGGGGGGGGGGGGTGGGGGGGGGGGGGGGTGGGGGGGGGGGGGGGTGGGGGGGGGGGGGGGTGGGGGGGGGGGGGGGTGGGGGGGGGGGGGGGTGGGGGGGGGGGGGGGTGGGGGGGGGGGGGGGTGGGGGGGGGGGGGGGTGGGGGGGGGGGGGGGTGGGGGGGGGGGGGGGTGGGGGGGGGGGGGGGTGGGGGGGGGGGGGGGTGGGGGGGGGGGGGGGTGGGGGGGGGGGGGGGTGGGGGGGGGGGGGGGTGGGGGGGGGGGGGGGTGGGGGGGGGGGGGGGTGGGGGGGGGGGGGGGTGGGGGGGGGGGGGGGTGGGGGGGGGGGGGGGTGGGGGGGGGGGGGGGTGGGGGGGGGGGGGGGTGGGGGGGGGGGGGGGTGGGGGGGGGGGGGGGTGGGGGGGGGGGGGGGTGGGGGGGGGGGGGGGTGGGGGGGGGGGGGGGTGGGGGGGGGGGGGGGTGGGGGGGGGGGGGGGTGGGGGGGGGGGGGGGTGGGGGGGGGGGGGGGTGGGGGGGGGGGGGGGTGGGGGGGGGGGGGGGTGGGGGGGGGGGGGGGTGGGGGGGGGGGGGGGTGGGGGGGGGGGGGGGTGGGGGGGGGGGGGGGTGGGGGGGGGGGGGGGTGGGGGGGGGGGGGGGTGGGGGGGGGGGGGGGTGGGGGGGGGGGGGGGTGGGGGGGGGGGGGGGTGGGGGGGGGGGGGGGTGGGGGGGGGGGGGGGTGGGGGGGGGGGGGGGTGGGGGGGGGGGGGGGTGGGGGGGGGGGGGGGTGGGGGGGGGGGGGGGTGGGGGGGGGGGGGGGTGGGGGGGGGGGGGGGTGGGGGGGGGGGGGGGTGGGGGGGGGGGGGGGTGGGGGGGGGGGGGGGTGGGGGGGGGGGGGGGTGGGGGGGGGGGGGGGTGGGGGGGGGGGGGGGTGGGGGGGGGGGGGGGTGGGGGGGGGGGGGGGTGGGGGGGGGGGGGGGTGGGGGGGGGGGGGGGTGGGGGGGGGGGGGGGTGGGGGGGGGGGGGGGTGGGGGGGGGGGGGGGTGGGGGGGGGGGGGGGTGGGGGGGGGGGGGGGTGGGGGGGGGGGGGGGTGGGGGGGGGGGGGGGTGGGGGGGGGGGGGGGTGGGGGGGGGGGGGGGTGGGGGGGGGGGGGGGTGGGGGGGGGGGGGGGTGGGGGGGGGGGGGGGTGGGGGGGGGGGGGGGTGGGGGGGGGGGGGGGTGGGGGGGGGGGGGGGTGGGGGGGGGGGGGGGTGGGGGGGGGGGGGGGTGGGGGGGGGGGGGGGTGGGGGGGGGGGGGGGTGGGGGGGGGGGGGGGTGGGGGGGGGGGGGGGTGGGGGGGGGGGGGGGTGGGGGGGGGGGGGGGTGGGGGGGGGGGGGGGTGGGGGGGGGGGGGGGTGGGGGGGGGGGGGGGTGGGGGGGGGGGGGGGTGGGGGGGGGGGGGGGTGGGGGGGGGGGGGGGTGGGGGGGGGGGGGGGTGGGGGGGGGGGGGGGTGGGGGGGGGGGGGGGTGGGGGGGGGGGGGGGTGGGGGGGGGGGGGGGTGGGGGGGGGGGGGGGTGGGGGGGGGGGGGGGTGGGGGGGGGGGGGGGTGGGGGGGGGGGGGGGTGGGGGGGGGGGGGGGTGGGGGGGGGGGGGGGTGGGGGGGGGGGGGGGTGGGGGGGGGGGGGGGTGGGGGGGGGGGGGGGTGGGGGGGGGGGGGGGTGGGGGGGGGGGGGGGTGGGGGGGGGGGGGGGTGGGGGGGGGGGGGGGTGGGGGGGGGGGGGGGTGGGGGGGGGGGGGGGTGGGGGGGGGGGGGGGTGGGGGGGGGGGGGGGTGGGGGGGGGGGGGGGTGGGGGGGGGGGGGGGTGGGGGGGGGGGGGGGTGGGGGGGGGGGGGGGTGGGGGGGGGGGGGGGTGGGGGGGGGGGGGGGTGGGGGGGGGGGGGGGTGGGGGGGGGGGGGGGTGGGGGGGGGGGGGGGTGGGGGGGGGGGGGGGTGGGGGGGGGGGGGGGTGGGGGGGGGGGGGGGTGGGGGGGGGGGGGGGTGGGGGGGGGGGGGGGTGGGGGGGGGGGGGGGTGGGGGGGGGGGGGGGTGGGGGGGGGGGGGGGTGGGGGGGGGGGGGGGTGGGGGGGGGGGGGGGTGGGGGGGGGGGGGGGTGGGGGGGGGGGGGGGTGGGGGGGGGGGGGGGTGGGGGGGGGGGGGGGTGGGGGGGGGGGGGGGTGGGGGGGGGGGGGGGTGGGGGGGGGGGGGGGTGGGGGGGGGGGGGGGTGGGGGGGGGGGGGGGTGGGGGGGGGGGGGGGTGGGGGGGGGGGGGGGTGGGGGGGGGGGGGGGTGGGGGGGGGGGGGGGTGGGGGGGGGGGGGGGTGGGGGGGGGGGGGGGTGGGGGGGGGGGGGGGTGGGGGGGGGGGGGGGTGGGGGGGGGGGGGGGTGGGGGGGGGGGGGGGTGGGGGGGGGGGGGGGTGGGGGGGGGGGGGGGTGGGGGGGGGGGGGGGTGGGGGGGGGGGGGGGTGGGGGGGGGGGGGGGTGGGGGGGGGGGGGGGTGGGGGGGGGGGGGGGTGGGGGGGGGGGGGGGTGGGGGGGGGGGGGGGTGGGGGGGGGGGGGGGTGGGGGGGGGGGGGGGTGGGGGGGGGGGGGGGTGGGGGGGGGGGGGGGTGGGGGGGGGGGGGGGTGGGGGGGGGGGGGGGTGGGGGGGGGGGGGGGTGGGGGGGGGGGGGGGTGGGGGGGGGGGGGGGTGGGGGGGGGGGGGGGTGGGGGGGGGGGGGGGTGGGGGGGGGGGGGGGTGGGGGGGGGGGGGGGTGGGGGGGGGGGGGGGTGGGGGGGGGGGGGGGTGGGGGGGGGGGGGGGTGGGGGGGGGGGGGGGTGGGGGGGGGGGGGGGTGGGGGGGGGGGGGGGTGGGGGGGGGGGGGGGTGGGGGGGGGGGGGGGTGGGGGGGGGGGGGGGTGGGGGGGGGGGGGGGTGGGGGGGGGGGGGGGTGGGGGGGGGGGGGGGTGGGGGGGGGGGGGGGTGGGGGGGGGGGGGGGTGGGGGGGGGGGGGGGTGGGGGGGGGGGGGGGTGGGGGGGGGGGGGGGTGGGGGGGGGGGGGGGTGGGGGGGGGGGGGGGTGGGGGGGGGGGGGGGTGGGGGGGGGGGGGGGTGGGGGGGGGGGGGGGTGGGGGGGGGGGGGGGTGGGGGGGGGGGGGGGTGGGGGGGGGGGGGGGTGGGGGGGGGGGGGGGTGGGGGGGGGGGGGGGTGGGGGGGGGGGGGGGTGGGGGGGGGGGGGGGTGGGGGGGGGGGGGGGTGGGGGGGGGGGGGGGTGGGGGGGGGGGGGGGTGGGGGGGGGGGGGGGTGGGGGGGGGGGGGGGTGGGGGGGGGGGGGGGTGGGGGGGGGGGGGGGTGGGGGGGGGGGGGGGTGGGGGGGGGGGGGGGTGGGGGGGGGGGGGGGTGGGGGGGGGGGGGGGTGGGGGGGGGGGGGGGTGGGGGGGGGGGGGGGTGGGGGGGGGGGGGGGTGGGGGGGGGGGGGGGTGGGGGGGGGGGGGGGTGGGGGGGGGGGGGGGTGGGGGGGGGGGGGGGTGGGGGGGGGGGGGGGTGGGGGGGGGGGGGGGTGGGGGGGGGGGGGGGTGGGGGGGGGGGGGGGTGGGGGGGGGGGGGGGTGGGGGGGGGGGGGGGTGGGGGGGGGGGGGGGTGGGGGGGGGGGGGGGTGGGGGGGGGGGGGGGTGGGGGGGGGGGGGGGTGGGGGGGGGGGGGGGTGGGGGGGGGGGGGGGTGGGGGGGGGGGGGGGTGGGGGGGGGGGGGGGTGGGGGGGGGGGGGGGTGGGGGGGGGGGGGGGTGGGGGGGGGGGGGGGTGGGGGGGGGGGGGGGTGGGGGGGGGGGGGGGTGGGGGGGGGGGGGGGTGGGGGGGGGGGGGGGTGGGGGGGGGGGGGGGTGGGGGGGGGGGGGGGTGGGGGGGGGGGGGGGTGGGGGGGGGGGGGGGTGGGGGGGGGGGGGGGTGGGGGGGGGGGGGGGTGGGGGGGGGGGGGGGTGGGGGGGGGGGGGGGTGGGGGGGGGGGGGGGTGGGGGGGGGGGGGGGTGGGGGGGGGGGGGGGTGGGGGGGGGGGGGGGTGGGGGGGGGGGGGGGTGGGGGGGGGGGGGGGTGGGGGGGGGGGGGGGTGGGGGGGGGGGGGGGTGGGGGGGGGGGGGGGTGGGGGGGGGGGGGGGTGGGGGGGGGGGGGGGTGGGGGGGGGGGGGGGTGGGGGGGGGGGGGGGTGGGGGGGGGGGGGGGTGGGGGGGGGGGGGGGTGGGGGGGGGGGGGGGTGGGGGGGGGGGGGGGTGGGGGGGGGGGGGGGTGGGGGGGGGGGGGGGTGGGGGGGGGGGGGGGTGGGGGGGGGGGGGGGTGGGGGGGGGGGGGGGTGGGGGGGGGGGGGGGTGGGGGGGGGGGGGGGTGGGGGGGGGGGGGGGTGGGGGGGGGGGGGGGTGGGGGGGGGGGGGGGTGGGGGGGGGGGGGGGTGGGGGGGGGGGGGGGTGGGGGGGGGGGGGGGTGGGGGGGGGGGGGGGTGGGGGGGGGGGGGGGTGGGGGGGGGGGGGGGTGGGGGGGGGGGGGGGTGGGGGGGGGGGGGGGTGGGGGGGGGGGGGGGTGGGGGGGGGGGGGGGTGGGGGGGGGGGGGGGTGGGGGGGGGGGGGGGTGGGGGGGGGGGGGGGTGGGGGGGGGGGGGGGTGGGGGGGGGGGGGGGTGGGGGGGGGGGGGGGTGGGGGGGGGGGGGGGTGGGGGGGGGGGGGGGTGGGGGGGGGGGGGGGTGGGGGGGGGGGGGGGTGGGGGGGGGGGGGGGTGGGGGGGGGGGGGGGTGGGGGGGGGGGGGGGTGGGGGGGGGGGGGGGTGGGGGGGGGGGGGGGTGGGGGGGGGGGGGGGTGGGGGGGGGGGGGGGTGGGGGGGGGGGGGGGTGGGGGGGGGGGGGGGTGGGGGGGGGGGGGGGTGGGGGGGGGGGGGGGTGGGGGGGGGGGGGGGTGGGGGGGGGGGGGGGTGGGGGGGGGGGGGGGTGGGGGGGGGGGGGGGTGGGGGGGGGGGGGGGTGGGGGGGGGGGGGGGTGGGGGGGGGGGGGGGTGGGGGGGGGGGGGGGTGGGGGGGGGGGGGGGTGGGGGGGGGGGGGGGTGGGGGGGGGGGGGGGTGGGGGGGGGGGGGGGTGGGGGGGGGGGGGGGTGGGGGGGGGGGGGGGTGGGGGGGGGGGGGGGTGGGGGGGGGGGGGGGTGGGGGGGGGGGGGGGTGGGGGGGGGGGGGGGTGGGGGGGGGGGGGGGTGGGGGGGGGGGGGGGTGGGGGGGGGGGGGGGTGGGGGGGGGGGGGGGTGGGGGGGGGGGGGGGTGGGGGGGGGGGGGGGTGGGGGGGGGGGGGGGTGGGGGGGGGGGGGGGTGGGGGGGGGGGGGGGTGGGGGGGGGGGGGGGTGGGGGGGGGGGGGGGTGGGGGGGGGGGGGGGTGGGGGGGGGGGGGGGTGGGGGGGGGGGGGGGTGGGGGGGGGGGGGGGTGGGGGGGGGGGGGGGTGGGGGGGGGGGGGGGTGGGGGGGGGGGGGGGTGGGGGGGGGGGGGGGTGGGGGGGGGGGGGGGTGGGGGGGGGGGGGGGTGGGGGGGGGGGGGGGTGGGGGGGGGGGGGGGTGGGGGGGGGGGGGGGTGGGGGGGGGGGGGGGTGGGGGGGGGGGGGGGTGGGGGGGGGGGGGGGTGGGGGGGGGGGGGGGTGGGGGGGGGGGGGGGTGGGGGGGGGGGGGGGTGGGGGGGGGGGGGGGTGGGGGGGGGGGGGGGTGGGGGGGGGGGGGGGTGGGGGGGGGGGGGGGTGGGGGGGGGGGGGGGTGGGGGGGGGGGGGGGTGGGGGGGGGGGGGGGTGGGGGGGGGGGGGGGTGGGGGGGGGGGGGGGTGGGGGGGGGGGGGGGTGGGGGGGGGGGGGGGTGGGGGGGGGGGGGGGTGGGGGGGGGGGGGGGTGGGGGGGGGGGGGGGTGGGGGGGGGGGGGGGTGGGGGGGGGGGGGGGTGGGGGGGGGGGGGGGTGGGGGGGGGGGGGGGTGGGGGGGGGGGGGGGTGGGGGGGGGGGGGGGTGGGGGGGGGGGGGGGTGGGGGGGGGGGGGGGTGGGGGGGGGGGGGGGTGGGGGGGGGGGGGGGTGGGGGGGGGGGGGGGTGGGGGGGGGGGGGGGTGGGGGGGGGGGGGGGTGGGGGGGGGGGGGGGTGGGGGGGGGGGGGGGTGGGGGGGGGGGGGGGTGGGGGGGGGGGGGGGTGGGGGGGGGGGGGGGTGGGGGGGGGGGGGGGTGGGGGGGGGGGGGGGTGGGGGGGGGGGGGGGTGGGGGGGGGGGGGGGTGGGGGGGGGGGGGGGTGGGGGGGGGGGGGGGTGGGGGGGGGGGGGGGTGGGGGGGGGGGGGGGTGGGGGGGGGGGGGGGTGGGGGGGGGGGGGGGTGGGGGGGGGGGGGGGTGGGGGGGGGGGGGGGTGGGGGGGGGGGGGGGTGGGGGGGGGGGGGGGTGGGGGGGGGGGGGGGTGGGGGGGGGGGGGGGTGGGGGGGGGGGGGGGTGGGGGGGGGGGGGGGTGGGGGGGGGGGGGGGTGGGGGGGGGGGGGGGTGGGGGGGGGGGGGGGTGGGGGGGGGGGGGGGTGGGGGGGGGGGGGGGTGGGGGGGGGGGGGGGTGGGGGGGGGGGGGGGTGGGGGGGGGGGGGGGTGGGGGGGGGGGGGGGTGGGGGGGGGGGGGGGTGGGGGGGGGGGGGGGTGGGGGGGGGGGGGGGTGGGGGGGGGGGGGGGTGGGGGGGGGGGGGGGTGGGGGGGGGGGGGGGTGGGGGGGGGGGGGGGTGGGGGGGGGGGGGGGTGGGGGGGGGGGGGGGTGGGGGGGGGGGGGGGTGGGGGGGGGGGGGGGTGGGGGGGGGGGGGGGTGGGGGGGGGGGGGGGTGGGGGGGGGGGGGGGTGGGGGGGGGGGGGGGTGGGGGGGGGGGGGGGTGGGGGGGGGGGGGGGTGGGGGGGGGGGGGGGTGGGGGGGGGGGGGGGTGGGGGGGGGGGGGGGTGGGGGGGGGGGGGGGTGGGGGGGGGGGGGGGTGGGGGGGGGGGGGGGTGGGGGGGGGGGGGGGTGGGGGGGGGGGGGGGTGGGGGGGGGGGGGGGTGGGGGGGGGGGGGGGTGGGGGGGGGGGGGGGTGGGGGGGGGGGGGGGTGGGGGGGGGGGGGGGTGGGGGGGGGGGGGGGTGGGGGGGGGGGGGGGTGGGGGGGGGGGGGGGTGGGGGGGGGGGGGGGTGGGGGGGGGGGGGGGTGGGGGGGGGGGGGGGTGGGGGGGGGGGGGGGTGGGGGGGGGGGGGGGTGGGGGGGGGGGGGGGTGGGGGGGGGGGGGGGTGGGGGGGGGGGGGGGTGGGGGGGGGGGGGGGTGGGGGGGGGGGGGGGTGGGGGGGGGGGGGGGTGGGGGGGGGGGGGGGTGGGGGGGGGGGGGGGTGGGGGGGGGGGGGGGTGGGGGGGGGGGGGGGTGGGGGGGGGGGGGGGTGGGGGGGGGGGGGGGTGGGGGGGGGGGGGGGTGGGGGGGGGGGGGGGTGGGGGGGGGGGGGGGTGGGGGGGGGGGGGGGTGGGGGGGGGGGGGGGTGGGGGGGGGGGGGGGTGGGGGGGGGGGGGGGTGGGGGGGGGGGGGGGTGGGGGGGGGGGGGGGTGGGGGGGGGGGGGGGTGGGGGGGGGGGGGGGTGGGGGGGGGGGGGGGTGGGGGGGGGGGGGGGTGGGGGGGGGGGGGGGTGGGGGGGGGGGGGGGTGGGGGGGGGGGGGGGTGGGGGGGGGGGGGGGTGGGGGGGGGGGGGGGTGGGGGGGGGGGGGGGTGGGGGGGGGGGGGGGTGGGGGGGGGGGGGGGTGGGGGGGGGGGGGGGTGGGGGGGGGGGGGGGTGGGGGGGGGGGGGGGTGGGGGGGGGGGGGGGTGGGGGGGGGGGGGGGTGGGGGGGGGGGGGGGTGGGGGGGGGGGGGGGTGGGGGGGGGGGGGGGTGGGGGGGGGGGGGGGTGGGGGGGGGGGGGGGTGGGGGGGGGGGGGGGTGGGGGGGGGGGGGGGTGGGGGGGGGGGGGGGTGGGGGGGGGGGGGGGTGGGGGGGGGGGGGGGTGGGGGGGGGGGGGGGTGGGGGGGGGGGGGGGTGGGGGGGGGGGGGGGTGGGGGGGGGGGGGGGTGGGGGGGGGGGGGGGTGGGGGGGGGGGGGGGTGGGGGGGGGGGGGGGTGGGGGGGGGGGGGGGTGGGGGGGGGGGGGGGTGGGGGGGGGGGGGGGTGGGGGGGGGGGGGGGTGGGGGGGGGGGGGGGTGGGGGGGGGGGGGGGTGGGGGGGGGGGGGGGTGGGGGGGGGGGGGGGTGGGGGGGGGGGGGGGTGGGGGGGGGGGGGGGTGGGGGGGGGGGGGGGTGGGGGGGGGGGGGGGTGGGGGGGGGGGGGGGTGGGGGGGGGGGGGGGTGGGGGGGGGGGGGGGTGGGGGGGGGGGGGGGTGGGGGGGGGGGGGGGTGGGGGGGGGGGGGGGTGGGGGGGGGGGGGGGTGGGGGGGGGGGGGGGTGGGGGGGGGGGGGGGTGGGGGGGGGGGGGGGTGGGGGGGGGGGGGGGTGGGGGGGGGGGGGGGTGGGGGGGGGGGGGGGTGGGGGGGGGGGGGGGTGGGGGGGGGGGGGGGTGGGGGGGGGGGGGGGTGGGGGGGGGGGGGGGTGGGGGGGGGGGGGGGTGGGGGGGGGGGGGGGTGGGGGGGGGGGGGGGTGGGGGGGGGGGGGGGTGGGGGGGGGGGGGGGTGGGGGGGGGGGGGGGTGGGGGGGGGGGGGGGTGGGGGGGGGGGGGGGTGGGGGGGGGGGGGGGTGGGGGGGGGGGGGGGTGGGGGGGGGGGGGGGTGGGGGGGGGGGGGGGTGGGGGGGGGGGGGGGTGGGGGGGGGGGGGGGTGGGGGGGGGGGGGGGTGGGGGGGGGGGGGGGTGGGGGGGGGGGGGGGTGGGGGGGGGGGGGGGTGGGGGGGGGGGGGGGTGGGGGGGGGGGGGGGTGGGGGGGGGGGGGGGTGGGGGGGGGGGGGGGTGGGGGGGGGGGGGGGTGGGGGGGGGGGGGGGTGGGGGGGGGGGGGGGTGGGGGGGGGGGGGGGTGGGGGGGGGGGGGGGTGGGGGGGGGGGGGGGTGGGGGGGGGGGGGGGTGGGGGGGGGGGGGGGTGGGGGGGGGGGGGGGTGGGGGGGGGGGGGGGTGGGGGGGGGGGGGGGTGGGGGGGGGGGGGGGTGGGGGGGGGGGGGGGTGGGGGGGGGGGGGGGTGGGGGGGGGGGGGGGTGGGGGGGGGGGGGGGTGGGGGGGGGGGGGGGTGGGGGGGGGGGGGGGTGGGGGGGGGGGGGGGTGGGGGGGGGGGGGGGTGGGGGGGGGGGGGGGTGGGGGGGGGGGGGGGTGGGGGGGGGGGGGGGTGGGGGGGGGGGGGGGTGGGGGGGGGGGGGGGTGGGGGGGGGGGGGGGTGGGGGGGGGGGGGGGTGGGGGGGGGGGGGGGTGGGGGGGGGGGGGGGTGGGGGGGGGGGGGGGTGGGGGGGGGGGGGGGTGGGGGGGGGGGGGGGTGGGGGGGGGGGGGGGTGGGGGGGGGGGGGGGTGGGGGGGGGGGGGGGTGGGGGGGGGGGGGGGTGGGGGGGGGGGGGGGTGGGGGGGGGGGGGGGTGGGGGGGGGGGGGGGTGGGGGGGGGGGGGGGTGGGGGGGGGGGGGGGTGGGGGGGGGGGGGGGTGGGGGGGGGGGGGGGTGGGGGGGGGGGGGGGTGGGGGGGGGGGGGGGTGGGGGGGGGGGGGGGTGGGGGGGGGGGGGGGTGGGGGGGGGGGGGGGTGGGGGGGGGGGGGGGTGGGGGGGGGGGGGGGTGGGGGGGGGGGGGGGTGGGGGGGGGGGGGGGTGGGGGGGGGGGGGGGTGGGGGGGGGGGGGGGTGGGGGGGGGGGGGGGTGGGGGGGGGGGGGGGTGGGGGGGGGGGGGGGTGGGGGGGGGGGGGGGTGGGGGGGGGGGGGGGTGGGGGGGGGGGGGGGTGGGGGGGGGGGGGGGTGGGGGGGGGGGGGGGTGGGGGGGGGGGGGGGTGGGGGGGGGGGGGGGTGGGGGGGGGGGGGGGTGGGGGGGGGGGGGGGTGGGGGGGGGGGGGGGTGGGGGGGGGGGGGGGTGGGGGGGGGGGGGGGTGGGGGGGGGGGGGGGTGGGGGGGGGGGGGGGTGGGGGGGGGGGGGGGTGGGGGGGGGGGGGGGTGGGGGGGGGGGGGGGTGGGGGGGGGGGGGGGTGGGGGGGGGGGGGGGTGGGGGGGGGGGGGGGTGGGGGGGGGGGGGGGTGGGGGGGGGGGGGGGTGGGGGGGGGGGGGGGTGGGGGGGGGGGGGGGTGGGGGGGGGGGGGGGTGGGGGGGGGGGGGGGTGGGGGGGGGGGGGGGTGGGGGGGGGGGGGGGTGGGGGGGGGGGGGGGTGGGGGGGGGGGGGGGTGGGGGGGGGGGGGGGTGGGGGGGGGGGGGGGTGGGGGGGGGGGGGGGTGGGGGGGGGGGGGGGTGGGGGGGGGGGGGGGTGGGGGGGGGGGGGGGTGGGGGGGGGGGGGGGTGGGGGGGGGGGGGGGTGGGGGGGGGGGGGGGTGGGGGGGGGGGGGGGTGGGGGGGGGGGGGGGTGGGGGGGGGGGGGGGTGGGGGGGGGGGGGGGTGGGGGGGGGGGGGGGTGGGGGGGGGGGGGGGTGGGGGGGGGGGGGGGTGGGGGGGGGGGGGGGTGGGGGGGGGGGGGGGTGGGGGGGGGGGGGGGTGGGGGGGGGGGGGGGTGGGGGGGGGGGGGGGTGGGGGGGGGGGGGGGTGGGGGGGGGGGGGGGTGGGGGGGGGGGGGGGTGGGGGGGGGGGGGGGTGGGGGGGGGGGGGGGTGGGGGGGGGGGGGGGTGGGGGGGGGGGGGGGTGGGGGGGGGGGGGGGTGGGGGGGGGGGGGGGTGGGGGGGGGGGGGGGTGGGGGGGGGGGGGGGTGGGGGGGGGGGGGGGTGGGGGGGGGGGGGGGTGGGGGGGGGGGGGGGTGGGGGGGGGGGGGGGTGGGGGGGGGGGGGGGTGGGGGGGGGGGGGGGTGGGGGGGGGGGGGGGTGGGGGGGGGGGGGGGTGGGGGGGGGGGGGGGTGGGGGGGGGGGGGGGTGGGGGGGGGGGGGGGTGGGGGGGGGGGGGGGTGGGGGGGGGGGGGGGTGGGGGGGGGGGGGGGTGGGGGGGGGGGGGGGTGGGGGGGGGGGGGGGTGGGGGGGGGGGGGGGTGGGGGGGGGGGGGGGTGGGGGGGGGGGGGGGTGGGGGGGGGGGGGGGTGGGGGGGGGGGGGGGTGGGGGGGGGGGGGGGTGGGGGGGGGGGGGGGTGGGGGGGGGGGGGGGTGGGGGGGGGGGGGGGTGGGGGGGGGGGGGGGTGGGGGGGGGGGGGGGTGGGGGGGGGGGGGGGTGGGGGGGGGGGGGGGTGGGGGGGGGGGGGGGTGGGGGGGGGGGGGGGTGGGGGGGGGGGGGGGTGGGGGGGGGGGGGGGTGGGGGGGGGGGGGGGTGGGGGGGGGGGGGGGTGGGGGGGGGGGGGGGTGGGGGGGGGGGGGGGTGGGGGGGGGGGGGGGTGGGGGGGGGGGGGGGTGGGGGGGGGGGGGGGTGGGGGGGGGGGGGGGTGGGGGGGGGGGGGGGTGGGGGGGGGGGGGGGTGGGGGGGGGGGGGGGTGGGGGGGGGGGGGGGTGGGGGGGGGGGGGGGTGGGGGGGGGGGGGGGTGGGGGGGGGGGGGGGTGGGGGGGGGGGGGGGTGGGGGGGGGGGGGGGTGGGGGGGGGGGGGGGTGGGGGGGGGGGGGGGTGGGGGGGGGGGGGGGTGGGGGGGGGGGGGGGTGGGGGGGGGGGGGGGTGGGGGGGGGGGGGGGTGGGGGGGGGGGGGGGTGGGGGGGGGGGGGGGTGGGGGGGGGGGGGGGTGGGGGGGGGGGGGGGTGGGGGGGGGGGGGGGTGGGGGGGGGGGGGGGTGGGGGGGGGGGGGGGTGGGGGGGGGGGGGGGTGGGGGGGGGGGGGGGTGGGGGGGGGGGGGGGTGGGGGGGGGGGGGGGTGGGGGGGGGGGGGGGTGGGGGGGGGGGGGGGTGGGGGGGGGGGGGGGTGGGGGGGGGGGGGGGTGGGGGGGGGGGGGGGTGGGGGGGGGGGGGGGTGGGGGGGGGGGGGGGTGGGGGGGGGGGGGGGTGGGGGGGGGGGGGGGTGGGGGGGGGGGGGGGTGGGGGGGGGGGGGGGTGGGGGGGGGGGGGGGTGGGGGGGGGGGGGGGTGGGGGGGGGGGGGGGTGGGGGGGGGGGGGGGTGGGGGGGGGGGGGGGTGGGGGGGGGGGGGGGTGGGGGGGGGGGGGGGTGGGGGGGGGGGGGGGTGGGGGGGGGGGGGGGTGGGGGGGGGGGGGGGTGGGGGGGGGGGGGGGTGGGGGGGGGGGGGGGTGGGGGGGGGGGGGGGTGGGGGGGGGGGGGGGTGGGGGGGGGGGGGGGTGGGGGGGGGGGGGGGTGGGGGGGGGGGGGGGTGGGGGGGGGGGGGGGTGGGGGGGGGGGGGGGTGGGGGGGGGGGGGGGTGGGGGGGGGGGGGGGTGGGGGGGGGGGGGGGTGGGGGGGGGGGGGGGTGGGGGGGGGGGGGGGTGGGGGGGGGGGGGGGTGGGGGGGGGGGGGGGTGGGGGGGGGGGGGGGTGGGGGGGGGGGGGGGTGGGGGGGGGGGGGGGTGGGGGGGGGGGGGGGTGGGGGGGGGGGGGGGTGGGGGGGGGGGGGGGTGGGGGGGGGGGGGGGTGGGGGGGGGGGGGGGTGGGGGGGGGGGGGGGTGGGGGGGGGGGGGGGTGGGGGGGGGGGGGGGTGGGGGGGGGGGGGGGTGGGGGGGGGGGGGGGTGGGGGGGGGGGGGGGTGGGGGGGGGGGGGGGTGGGGGGGGGGGGGGGTGGGGGGGGGGGGGGGTGGGGGGGGGGGGGGGTGGGGGGGGGGGGGGGTGGGGGGGGGGGGGGGTGGGGGGGGGGGGGGGTGGGGGGGGGGGGGGGTGGGGGGGGGGGGGGGTGGGGGGGGGGGGGGGTGGGGGGGGGGGGGGGTGGGGGGGGGGGGGGGTGGGGGGGGGGGGGGGTGGGGGGGGGGGGGGGTGGGGGGGGGGGGGGGTGGGGGGGGGGGGGGGTGGGGGGGGGGGGGGGTGGGGGGGGGGGGGGGTGGGGGGGGGGGGGGGTGGGGGGGGGGGGGGGTGGGGGGGGGGGGGGGTGGGGGGGGGGGGGGGTGGGGGGGGGGGGGGGTGGGGGGGGGGGGGGGTGGGGGGGGGGGGGGGTGGGGGGGGGGGGGGGTGGGGGGGGGGGGGGGTGGGGGGGGGGGGGGGTGGGGGGGGGGGGGGGTGGGGGGGGGGGGGGGTGGGGGGGGGGGGGGGTGGGGGGGGGGGGGGGTGGGGGGGGGGGGGGGTGGGGGGGGGGGGGGGTGGGGGGGGGGGGGGGTGGGGGGGGGGGGGGGTGGGGGGGGGGGGGGGTGGGGGGGGGGGGGGGTGGGGGGGGGGGGGGGTGGGGGGGGGGGGGGGTGGGGGGGGGGGGGGGTGGGGGGGGGGGGGGGTGGGGGGGGGGGGGGGTGGGGGGGGGGGGGGGTGGGGGGGGGGGGGGGTGGGGGGGGGGGGGGGTGGGGGGGGGGGGGGGTGGGGGGGGGGGGGGGTGGGGGGGGGGGGGGGTGGGGGGGGGGGGGGGTGGGGGGGGGGGGGGGTGGGGGGGGGGGGGGGTGGGGGGGGGGGGGGGTGGGGGGGGGGGGGGGTGGGGGGGGGGGGGGGTGGGGGGGGGGGGGGGTGGGGGGGGGGGGGGGTGGGGGGGGGGGGGGGTGGGGGGGGGGGGGGGTGGGGGGGGGGGGGGGTGGGGGGGGGGGGGGGTGGGGGGGGGGGGGGGTGGGGGGGGGGGGGGGTGGGGGGGGGGGGGGGTGGGGGGGGGGGGGGGTGGGGGGGGGGGGGGGTGGGGGGGGGGGGGGGTGGGGGGGGGGGGGGGTGGGGGGGGGGGGGGGTGGGGGGGGGGGGGGGTGGGGGGGGGGGGGGGTGGGGGGGGGGGGGGGTGGGGGGGGGGGGGGGTGGGGGGGGGGGGGGGTGGGGGGGGGGGGGGGTGGGGGGGGGGGGGGGTGGGGGGGGGGGGGGGTGGGGGGGGGGGGGGGTGGGGGGGGGGGGGGGTGGGGGGGGGGGGGGGTGGGGGGGGGGGGGGGTGGGGGGGGGGGGGGGTGGGGGGGGGGGGGGGTGGGGGGGGGGGGGGGTGGGGGGGGGGGGGGGTGGGGGGGGGGGGGGGTGGGGGGGGGGGGGGGTGGGGGGGGGGGGGGGTGGGGGGGGGGGGGGGTGGGGGGGGGGGGGGGTGGGGGGGGGGGGGGGTGGGGGGGGGGGGGGGTGGGGGGGGGGGGGGGTGGGGGGGGGGGGGGGTGGGGGGGGGGGGGGGTGGGGGGGGGGGGGGGTGGGGGGGGGGGGGGGTGGGGGGGGGGGGGGGTGGGGGGGGGGGGGGGTGGGGGGGGGGGGGGGTGGGGGGGGGGGGGGGTGGGGGGGGGGGGGGGTGGGGGGGGGGGGGGGTGGGGGGGGGGGGGGGTGGGGGGGGGGGGGGGTGGGGGGGGGGGGGGGTGGGGGGGGGGGGGGGTGGGGGGGGGGGGGGGTGGGGGGGGGGGGGGGTGGGGGGGGGGGGGGGTGGGGGGGGGGGGGGGTGGGGGGGGGGGGGGGTGGGGGGGGGGGGGGGTGGGGGGGGGGGGGGGTGGGGGGGGGGGGGGGTGGGGGGGGGGGGGGGTGGGGGGGGGGGGGGGTGGGGGGGGGGGGGGGTGGGGGGGGGGGGGGGTGGGGGGGGGGGGGGGTGGGGGGGGGGGGGGGTGGGGGGGGGGGGGGGTGGGGGGGGGGGGGGGTGGGGGGGGGGGGGGGTGGGGGGGGGGGGGGGTGGGGGGGGGGGGGGGTGGGGGGGGGGGGGGGTGGGGGGGGGGGGGGGTGGGGGGGGGGGGGGGTGGGGGGGGGGGGGGGTGGGGGGGGGGGGGGGTGGGGGGGGGGGGGGGTGGGGGGGGGGGGGGGTGGGGGGGGGGGGGGGTGGGGGGGGGGGGGGGTGGGGGGGGGGGGGGGTGGGGGGGGGGGGGGGTGGGGGGGGGGGGGGGTGGGGGGGGGGGGGGGTGGGGGGGGGGGGGGGTGGGGGGGGGGGGGGGTGGGGGGGGGGGGGGGTGGGGGGGGGGGGGGGTGGGGGGGGGGGGGGGTGGGGGGGGGGGGGGGTGGGGGGGGGGGGGGGTGGGGGGGGGGGGGGGTGGGGGGGGGGGGGGGTGGGGGGGGGGGGGGGTGGGGGGGGGGGGGGGTGGGGGGGGGGGGGGGTGGGGGGGGGGGGGGGTGGGGGGGGGGGGGGGTGGGGGGGGGGGGGGGTGGGGGGGGGGGGGGGTGGGGGGGGGGGGGGGTGGGGGGGGGGGGGGGTGGGGGGGGGGGGGGGTGGGGGGGGGGGGGGGTGGGGGGGGGGGGGGGTGGGGGGGGGGGGGGGTGGGGGGGGGGGGGGGTGGGGGGGGGGGGGGGTGGGGGGGGGGGGGGGTGGGGGGGGGGGGGGGTGGGGGGGGGGGGGGGTGGGGGGGGGGGGGGGTGGGGGGGGGGGGGGGTGGGGGGGGGGGGGGGTGGGGGGGGGGGGGGGTGGGGGGGGGGGGGGGTGGGGGGGGGGGGGGGTGGGGGGGGGGGGGGGTGGGGGGGGGGGGGGGTGGGGGGGGGGGGGGGTGGGGGGGGGGGGGGGTGGGGGGGGGGGGGGGTGGGGGGGGGGGGGGGTGGGGGGGGGGGGGGGTGGGGGGGGGGGGGGGTGGGGGGGGGGGGGGGTGGGGGGGGGGGGGGGTGGGGGGGGGGGGGGGTGGGGGGGGGGGGGGGTGGGGGGGGGGGGGGGTGGGGGGGGGGGGGGGTGGGGGGGGGGGGGGGTGGGGGGGGGGGGGGGTGGGGGGGGGGGGGGGTGGGGGGGGGGGGGGGTGGGGGGGGGGGGGGGTGGGGGGGGGGGGGGGTGGGGGGGGGGGGGGGTGGGGGGGGGGGGGGGTGGGGGGGGGGGGGGGTGGGGGGGGGGGGGGGTGGGGGGGGGGGGGGGTGGGGGGGGGGGGGGGTGGGGGGGGGGGGGGGTGGGGGGGGGGGGGGGTGGGGGGGGGGGGGGGTGGGGGGGGGGGGGGGTGGGGGGGGGGGGGGGTGGGGGGGGGGGGGGGTGGGGGGGGGGGGGGGTGGGGGGGGGGGGGGGTGGGGGGGGGGGGGGGTGGGGGGGGGGGGGGGTGGGGGGGGGGGGGGGTGGGGGGGGGGGGGGGTGGGGGGGGGGGGGGGTGGGGGGGGGGGGGGGTGGGGGGGGGGGGGGGTGGGGGGGGGGGGGGGTGGGGGGGGGGGGGGGTGGGGGGGGGGGGGGGTGGGGGGGGGGGGGGGTGGGGGGGGGGGGGGGTGGGGGGGGGGGGGGGTGGGGGGGGGGGGGGGTGGGGGGGGGGGGGGGTGGGGGGGGGGGGGGGTGGGGGGGGGGGGGGGTGGGGGGGGGGGGGGGTGGGGGGGGGGGGGGGTGGGGGGGGGGGGGGGTGGGGGGGGGGGGGGGTGGGGGGGGGGGGGGGTGGGGGGGGGGGGGGGTGGGGGGGGGGGGGGGTGGGGGGGGGGGGGGGTGGGGGGGGGGGGGGGTGGGGGGGGGGGGGGGTGGGGGGGGGGGGGGGTGGGGGGGGGGGGGGGTGGGGGGGGGGGGGGGTGGGGGGGGGGGGGGGTGGGGGGGGGGGGGGGTGGGGGGGGGGGGGGGTGGGGGGGGGGGGGGGTGGGGGGGGGGGGGGGTGGGGGGGGGGGGGGGTGGGGGGGGGGGGGGGTGGGGGGGGGGGGGGGTGGGGGGGGGGGGGGGTGGGGGGGGGGGGGGGTGGGGGGGGGGGGGGGTGGGGGGGGGGGGGGGTGGGGGGGGGGGGGGGTGGGGGGGGGGGGGGGGGGGGGGGGGGGGGGGGGGGGGGGGGGGGGGGGGGGGGGGGGGGGGGGGGGGGGGGGGGGGAGCAGAGTGGGGGGGGGAGGGGGGGGGGAGGGAGGTGGGGGGGGGGGGGGGGTGGAGGGGGGGGGGGGTGGGGGGAGGGGGGGGTGGGGGGGGGGGGGGGTGAGAGGGGGGGGGGGGGGGGGGGGGGGGGGGGCGGGGGGGGGGGGGGGGGGGTGGAGGGAAAAAGGGGGGGGGGGGGGGGGGGGGGGGGTGGATATATATTCTTATATATATATATATTCTTATATATATATATTCTAATATATATATATATATTCTAATATATATATATTCTAATATTCTAATATTCTAATATTCTAATATATATTCTAATGAATAAACGTCATTGTATGAAACAAAACACCTCTTGTTCTATTGCTTTCTTGCCTTGAAGATACATAGCATTTTAAACCGTAAAATATATATATTCTAATGAATGAATGTTATTATTTGTATGATACAAAACACCTCTTGTTCTGCCAGCTTCTTGCCTTGAAGACACATAGAATTTAGCTTGCATGACTCAAAGACGCAAAAGAATGGTTACTGCGAGTTGCTGATAACTTTATTTGCGCTACAAGAAAGTTTCCTCCTGCATTTTTTCATCGCAAAGTCGTAGCCTCCAAATCAGTCTGATGTAACAAATCTGCTTCTGTGCTTGGTGGAGATATGGAGAAAGAAAGTCTATGGGGCCCCCTAGAGGTCATGATCATGGGCTTGTTTTGCTTACTGGTGAGTGCAGGGCTGGGGCAGCCCCAAAGGGCATTCAAGGCAAGAGGTAAACAGAGGTGGCTTGCCGTAACTTGCCTCTGCGGGGCAAACCTGGATTTCCTCGGTGGCCTCCCACCTAGGCACAGATAGGCAAAGCTAGGAGAAATGGAGCCGGTGCAAAATCTGAGTTTTGCTGCCCCCCCCCCCCCATGTTTGTTTGTGTTTTTTGCATTTTTAGTGTTTTTTCAGTTTTCGACCTGCAGGGGGTGCAGTTTTTAGGCTAGCAGCATTAAATTTCAGGGTATCGTTAGGAGACTCTCCTGATGATACCAGCCAGGTTTGGTGAAATTTGGTTCAGGGGGTCCAAAGGTATGGACTCTCAAGGTGTAGCCCCGATCTCCTATTAGCTCCCAATTGGAAACAATGGGGGATGGAATTGCAGGGGAGTCCATAACTGTGGGCCCCCTGAACCAAACCTCACTTAACTTGGGTGGTATCATCAGGAGAGTCCCTCAAAGACTCCCTGAAATTTTGTTGCTGCTAGCCCCGTGGTGGCGAACCTTTGGCACTCCAGATGTTATGGACTACAATGCCCATCAGCCCCTGTGGCCATGCCATGCTGGCAGGGGCTGATGGGAATTGTAGTCCATAACATCTGGAGCCAAAGGTTTGCCACCACTGTGCTAGCCTAAAACTGCACCCCCCTGCAAGCCAAAAACTGAAAAACACCAAAAATACAAAAAACAAACCTGAAATTTTTGCTCCCTCCCAGGCGCACGCCCGGTGCAATGTGCACCCCACGGTCCCCTTGTAGCTATGCCTCTGCCTAGGCACTAACCCAGGCCAACCCTGCTTCACTTTCAAGATCCAATAGTTGCTTGCCTCTGTGTAGCAACCTTGGGCTTCCTTGGTGGTCTTCCATTTAAGTGTTAACCTGGTAAGCTTCTGAGCTCTGATGAATGGACCCTTCAGGTCAAGGCCGACAAATGTTGTCAAATGAACCTCCGTTCATCAGAAGCGAGCGGACTTTTTTCTTCCTGTCCTTATCTTCTGTTTGCACTCCACAGCGATACCGCAAAGGCAGGAAACCCCAAACAAACCCCGCCCTCCTTAAAGGGAGGGCAGGACCCACTTTAGGGGATGGGTCCGAAAGAGAACCTTAAACGGTTAATTCCCTTTCCTGCAGTGCCTTTCCGCCCCGTGTCCTAGCCGGACCTTCAAACACCCACAAGAAGGCTCTGACCTCTTGAACGCTCGACTGGTATTTTCAGCGGCCACTCCAAGACAAACACAGCAGAGGGAATCCACGATCTCTTCGTAAGTACAGTTACTTTCATGTTACTCCCTGACAATACGCTTTGGGACAAGGTGTGCCTATTTCAGTACGACGGAATGCAAACGTGGGCTCCCGTTGGTTTCTCAGACTCAGGAAAGAGGGATTTGGGGTGTTTTTTTTTAAGAATTGGGGGAGACCCAGGATGGGAAGTAGCCAAGCCGGTTGGGTTTGTTTTGAGGAACGGCAGCTACCTCCCAAAAAGCCTTCCACAATTTATGCAGGAAGTCCAGGCTGAAGTTCAAATGGGTGGCACGCTTGTGGTTAGGCATATTCAGCAGAGAGTAGCCCATAACTTTCTCCTTTTTTTGGCGACGCCATCGCCAAGGGGGCTGCTGACGGTCTAGCCACAGTTGCAGTGGTGGGATTCAGCCGGTTCGCGCCACTTCGGCAGAACCGGTTGTTAAAACGGTGCTTGTAAACAACCAGTTGTTAACATTATTTGAATCCCACCAGCTGGACCGGTTGTTAAATTGTTTGAATCCCACCACTAAGCCTTCAGACTAGTTAAGAATAGGCTCTTGGATCTTGATTTTCATAATTTGACTCGTGCTGCCAAGACAACCTGTTCTCCGACTACATTATTAATCCCATGCGAGCGTGGAATTATGGCAGCATATCTTCGTCTGCTGAGTAATCCCACCCAGAGGAGAGCCTTGGCTACTGCAAGATGTAATGTGCTGCCATCAGCTCTGCTGGAGGGAAGATTTAAGAATATGGAACGCTCTAAAAGAGTTTGTTCATGTGATATGACTACGGTTGAAACACTTGACCATTCTTTGTTTCTATGCCCTAAATACAATAAGATACGCATGAAATACATGAATTCCATTTTTCTTGGTACGAAAATGTTCTCCAATTGGCATGAGTGTTATAAGATACCCAATCTCCTGAACAGCTCTGATGTGCTCTTTTGTGAAACTGTTGCAAATTTTATACTGGAAATTAGTAATTTTAGCAATCTTAACTGTATTTCTTAACCTTGTTTTGTTTTAAAATTTTGTCCTGTTTTATATGCCAATAAAGGCTTGTGTGTTGAATCCCACCACTGTATGGCTGGTCCTTTTCTTGTGCGTAACAGCCAAACCTCCGGAGCGCGCCTCTGAATCTCGCTCGCTTACGGAGCACGAGGATGATTTTTGATGACTCTGTCTCACTTCATCTGTGCTCTAATCCAAGAGCGGCAGAAATAAATTAGCTGAGAACGGGCAGCGGGATGGTGATGGTGGGGAGAAACACACTCCAAATATTCTGGGCCAAGGCCCCTGGTTGCCAATACGCTCTGTGCTGTTGAACGGAGAGCTCTTTGTTTATCTGGAGCAGATAGAAGGAGGTTGACGCGAGTGGATGCTTTTGAAGAAGAAGAAGAAGAGTTTGGATTTATATCCCCCCTTTCTCTCCTGCAGGAGACTCAAAGGGGCTGACAATCTCCTTGCCCTTCCCCCCTCACAACAAACACCCTGTGAGGTGGGTGGGGCTGAGAGAGCTCCGAAAAGCTGTGACTAGCCCAAGGTCACCCAGCTGGCATGTGTGGGAGCGCACAGGCTAATCTGAATTCCCCAGATAAGCCTCCACAGCTCAGGCAGCAGAGCTGGGAATCAAACCCGGTTCCTCCAGATTAGATACACGAGCTCTTAACCTCCAAACCACTGCTGCTCACATTTGCCCACATTCTCTGCCAGATCCTGGCTGGCTGTTCGTTTCTTCTAGATGGGTCCCTGGGCATCTTTATTTATTGCCCCCAAGCCACAGTTGACCTACGGCAACGCCACAGGGTTTTCAAGGCTGAGAGACGTTGGCCTCTTCTGCACATGCCGAATAATGCACTTTCAATCCACTTTCACAATTGTTTGCAAAGTGGGTTTTGCTCTTCCGCACGGTAAAATCCAGCTGCAAAGTGCATTGAAAGTGCATTATTCTGCATGTTTTAATAGTTTTTAATGTTTTAATAGTTTTTAATGGATTTTAGTTATTATACTGATTGTTGCGTGGTCACTATTGTGAACCCTATTTAACTGTGTATATATTAATGTTGTGCACTGCCCAGAGCCCCTAGGGGATGGGGCGGTTTATAAATCGAATAGATAGATAGATAGATAGATAGATAGATAGATAGATAGATAGATAGATAGATAGATAGATAGATAGATAGATAGATAGATAGATAGATAGATAGATAGATAGATAGATAGATAGATAGATAGATAGATAGATAGATAGATAGATAGATAGATAGATAGATGTGTGGAAGGTGCCATTCAGAGGTGGTTTGCCACTGTCTGGAATTCCTTGGAGGTCTCCCATCCAAATACTGGCTGAATTGATTACCGTGTTCTTTCCTTCCTTACATGACCTCGCCTAAAGTTCACTGCAGTGCTTTGGTCCCAAAGTAGTAGTTTTTTGCGGAGTGATCCATCTACTCCTTGTCCTGAAAGGAAACCCCACAGATATCCCATTTTTCCAAAGACTTCTCCCTGCAAACATCCGGGAGAAAAGCGCCTCGAAATCAGGTTCACCAATATGGCTTGAGGCTGGACCAAGATCAGCCAGCAATTTCCCATGGCAGAGTGGGAATTTGAACCTAGGTTTCCCAGGCCTTAGTTGAACACCTTAACTACTATTGTGTGTAAAATGACATCAGCATTTCTTGGTGGTCACCCGTCGAAACACTAACCACAGTCGACCCTGCTAACCTTCCAAGATCCAATGAGATCAGGTTAGAGCAGGGGTCCCCAAACTTTTTAAACAGGGGGCCAGTTTACTATCCCTCAGACTGTTGGAGGGCCGGACTAAAAAAACTATGAACAAATTCCTATGCACAAATGATTGTAAAATGTTTGATTTCACCTTTCAGCCTTTCTGTCACGGTCTGTTTTTAGAACAGTGACCAAAGTATGTCAAGTACAGGGTGGGCTCCAAATATTGTTGGGGAGGCTGTGAAATACCTTCCCCTGTAAAAAAAAAAAAGCAGAACTTTCCCAATGAAGCATTCCATCTAACCCAGGATCAGGTATCTTCCCGGGTTCTTTCCTCCCTAGCAGCCAGCGAGCGATTCGCCAGCCTGGCTGATGCCAATGGGAGTGAGGCGGAACAGAAAGCCTGAGAGCAACACATGCAAGGTGCTGAGAGGGAAGGGCATGAGCAGGAGTTGCCACATGTAAGGTTTCCCAACTCTGGGTCAGAAAAAATTCATGGAAATTTGGGGTGCAATCTGAGAGAAGACAGGGTTTGGGGTGGGGAGCCCACCGTCCAAAGTAGTCATTTTCTCTAGGGAATTGATCTCTCAAGTCACCCTGGAAGTCCGCTGTAATTCTGGGACATCTCCAGGCCTCCCCTAGAGGTTGGCTACTCTTACATAGAGGTTGTACCCACAAATATGTCTCCTGCCCAAGCGATCAAAGCACATGTTTAGAAAGCAGCAACTCCAGCTCACAGAAAAAAGAGCCAGACCTGTGGGCATTGCCTTGCTTGTTAGCATAGGCTGGTTGGGGAGAAAGTTGAGTCTAGGAGCCTAAGGGAGCCCGATCCTGGCAGACCCCGAAGGTTGCTTGAGGTATTTCCAGGTCTCTGTTTTCCGTCCAGCAGACCCAACAGTCAAAGCCATGCCGAGACAGCTCACGCCTACCAGCCGGGTCCACTTGAAGGGGTGGAGGGTGGAGGGATACGCCCTGCTTGCTTTCCGCTGGCCTTGTTGGCAGGAGGCACTGAGGAGAGGTGTGTGTGGCCCCATTCACCCAGGTTGTGGGGGGCCTGAAGCTGCAGACTGCGGCTGCAAACACAACAGCCATTCAGTGGAAACCCTCTCATGTGAGCCCTGCAGAAGCAGATGGTGAGACCCTGCCAGTTCTCGGGAAGCGCTGCAGGGCTGGGGAATCCAGGTGGATTCAGTGCCCTGTTCACTCAAGCAGTCGTGGGTGACCTGTGTGTTTTGGGGAGCACAACATCTGTTGCCCCAGCCTTGAGATAGAAAGCCTGCCCCGACTGGGGCTCAACAGTCACCTGTCCTCTCAAAAGCACGTTTGTTCTCATTCCCCCACCCCGAGCCTCAGGGCCGTCCTGGGCATCCAGGGACAGGAAATCCACACCCGCTTTGCTTCCCTCCCCGCCGACTGAAGAGGAGTCGCCCCCTTTGCTCCCCCGATCCTTCATGCTGGTGGTGGGGTGGGCGAGCCCCTTGCGCCAGAGGGGCCGATTCCTCCTCTCCCTCGAGCCCCCACTGCACGTGAATGGAGCCATCGCTGCCACGCTTGGCGGGCCAGATAAATGCCTTCAGGGGGCCACATTTGGCCCCCGGGCCGTAGTTTGGGGACCCCTGGGTTAGAGCTAGCCTATACAGGTCAGGGTTTTATAAATATCAACCATTTATATAAAAAAGAAGGAAGGGATTCTCTGAACATAATTCTTATATCAACTCCAGCAAGCTGTAGGCGAGAACATAAAACAGGAATACGTATTGGGGTGCTGTGTGGTTTCCGGGCTGTATGGCCGTGTTCTAGCAGCATTCTCTCCTGACGTTTCGCCTGCATCTGTGGCTGGCATCTTCAGAGGATCTGATGGTAGGAAAGCAAGTGGAGCATATGTACCTGTTGGAGTGTCCAGGGTGGGGGAAAGAACCATTGTCTGTTAACAAGTAAAGGGTGCAATTAGCAAGCTAGATTTACATGTGTTGAGTGGGATCCGCCCGTTAGCATGTGAGTCACAATGAAGATAGCAAGGTCACTAGGTGAGGGCATCTGAATAGAAGTAGCCTGTCCTTTGTTCCCTTTGGTTGTTTACTGCCTATAGTCATCCTGTGTTTGAGTGGAGCTGATTTCCTACCGTCAGATCCTCTGAAGATGCCAGCCACAGATGCAGGCGAAACGTCAGGAGGGAATGCTGCTAGAACACGGCCATACAGCCCGGAAACCACACAGCACCCCAGTGATTCCGGCCGTGAAAGCCTTCGACAACACAGGAATACATATTGATTATAACCCCCAAAGGATTACAGAAACCCACAGAATGAGCCATCTTTAGTCAAGAAGGCTGTATGGATTGGTTCAAACTTTGCAAGCAAGGATGGGTGAAAGCCCTTCCGACCCTTTTGTTTATTTTATTAGACTCTTATCCCACCCTTTCCCAATCGGCTCACCTCATTGAAACAATCCAATGCAGATATTAAAACATCTATGTCAAATAAAGGCTAAAGAAAGAAAGATATTAAAACAATATAGCGTATCCCCTGGGGCACCAATGTTATCTCATTTACCACCCAGCCCCCTTCCGCACGTGCGGAATAATGCACTTTCAATCCACTTTCACTGCACTTGGCCGCTGTGCGGAATAGCAAAACCCACCTGCAAACAATTGTGAAAGTGGATTGAAAGTGCATTATTCTGCACGTGCGGAAGGACCCCCCGGTTATGTCGCTTGAACGGCAAATGCAGCTCTTTGGAGGGAGAACGAAGAAGGGAAGCTAGTCACAAGAGGAGGCTGCCGGCCAATTTTTAGATGTCAGACCGAGAAATAGCTTCAAAGGGTCAACGAATGAAACGCAGCATTGTCGAGCCCTGTAGACCCGGCTCCGTTGAAGCAGACAGATCTTGGCACCACGGTGGTTACCTTGGATTCTGGCAGAAGAATTCCATTAGTCACCGGATGTATCCGCCCTCCGTCTATCTAATGCGGCATGCGTTCAAGGCCCATTGTGGCTCCCACCAAGCACCGCGTGGCTCTTTAATTTACCAGACGAGTAGATTTCCGAACGATTTCCGACGCCCCCCTTCACACCTGGAAGAGGAACGGGGGTCACGGTTAGGATAGCAAGAATCCTCGCCCTACTTTTTTTTCTTAACAAATAGAGCTTCTCGAGGTTAAAGAACCCCAGTGGGCGGATTTTGTTTCATCCCCAATGAATTCAGGACTGGGATTTCGAACTCTAGTTCTGGCTCAACTAGAGTTTCACCCTGGAGGGAAATGGGGGGGAAACGTGAGCAGAGGAAATCGCTTTTCATGGGAATGTGTTTTCAAAGTTCCTGATGGCTTGTTGGCTTAGACTGGCACCCAAATGCTGCCCTTGGGGTCAGTTACGCAACACAAATATTTGCATTTCCGTTTTTATTTTCCAAAGGAAAAAGAGAGAGGGAGAGACTTAATACTTTACCCAGTGGAACTCACGGTCCACAATATATTATACATTCTCTGTAATAAGGGAGAAAAGGTGGACTTAAAAGTACATTTAAAAATAATTCAATCGCAGATTCGCAGCTTTCCCGTTCCAGAGTCCTGATTTCCTCCCCATAAACACCCTCGCTTTTGACTGTCAACAGGAGAAGAGTTTGGATTTATACCCCACCTTCTCTTCTGTAAGGAGACTCCAGGTGGCTTGCAAGCTCCTTTCCCTCCCTCTCCCCACAACTGACACCTGGTGAGGCAGGTGCGGCTGAGAGAGTTCCGAGAGAACTGTGACTAGCCCAAGGACACCCAGCAGGAATGTAGGAGTGCGGAAATGCATCTGGTCCACCAGATAAGCCTCCGCCACTCAGGTGGAGGAATGGGGAATCGAACCAAGTTCTTCATAAGCATAAGCATAAGCATTTATTGTCATTATGCACGCACAACGAAAATTTACAGCAGCATTCCTCGATGCACACAATTCCAGACTCATACCCCATCCTCACTTTCCCCTTCCTCCACCCATCACTACACAGCCCCAAACACATCAACACGAAGCCCCGGAGTTCAGCATCGCCACAGCTCTAGAGCAGAAGCTGTCTCTAAGCCTCTTTGTCCCAGTTTTGATAGACCTGTATCATCTGCCAGATGGTAACAGTTCGAAAAGAGAGTGTGCTGGATGAGACGGGTCTCTCGGAATATTTTGGGCTTTCTTTAGGCTTCGGGAATTGTAGAGTTCTTCCAAGGAGGGGAGAGGGCAGCCCATAATCCTCTGTGCAGTAGTGATCACCCTTTGGAGCGCCTTCCTATCGGCCACTGTGCAACTGGAGAACCATACACAGATGCAGTAGGTGAAGACACTCTCTATAGCACAGCGGTAAAAGGACACCAGGAGTTTTCCATCCAGTTGTTGCTTCCTTAACAGTCTAAGATAGTACAGTCTTTGCTGGGCCTTCTTAACCACCGCGGAAGTCTGTACGCCCCAGGTCAAGCCCTCTTTAATCATAACGCCCAGAAATTTAAAACTAGCCACCCGCTCTACTTGATCTCCATTTATAGTCAAGGGCTGAATTTCTGAGCTATTCCTTCTATAGTCCACTATAAGCTCCTTTGTCCAGGTTAGAATCCACCTGCTCTTAACCACTACACCACGCGGGATCTCAGAGAGGCCTACTTCTACCCCAACCAACGACAGTACCCTGCCTTTGAGTCCACTCCTCCTAGATCGCCTTGACATCTTTACCCCTTTCCCCTGAAGCAGTTCAGGGCAGCATACACAGCCCTCCCTTCTTCACTTTATCCTCACAACAACCTAGCAAGGTAGGTCTGACCAAGAAAGCAAGGAGTCCATAGTCACCCAGAGCTTCATGACTGATGGGACTCGAACTTGGGTAGCCCTGGTCAATAGTAGTGCCCACTTCCTGAAAAACCTGGCAAGGGTCAGAGAAAGTGCCAACAGGCCTGAGGGCATCCACGGGCGCCACACTGAGGTACCTAAGCTGTAGAAAAAGTAGAATTTCCTGACCCATCATCCCCCAAATCTTCCAGGAAGCAATTAGCAATTGTTGTCTGGAGACAGAATTGATTCTACATGTCTGCGGAATGATATAAAAAGAGGCACAGACAGGGGATCCAAAACCTACAGGTTAATCCAGCAAGGGATCTAAGGGAACCAAACCGAAAACTCTCCGGCCGAGGGTTTGGAGGTAGCGGTTTCTTCAAAGCCCCTCCGCTGCGCTCGAAAAACTACCTAGATCAAATCCGCCCGGCGTTCCTCCGGTCACCTTTGGGAGAATGAATTCAAACACTTGGTGTTCCGAGTTATTTATACTTTTGCCTTCAAGTCAGGTTAAAGAGAAACCGAGAATTTTAACAACAGACAGAAATTAGCTAAGGGCATCAGTGCTCATTAACCCAGCTATATCAAATCCCAGAAACCTGTAACATTTCCAGATTTTAACCTCTCTAAATAAGTCAGCTGTATAGATCAAAATGGGACGCGCGGAGGGAGAGAACTCGTATTGCGTTACCGAACGAGGGTGTAATTTTAAGAAGCTGCTGTTTAACATTGGCTGACTGGATTTAGTGGGAAAATGCTACTGGCATAACTACGGAGTTTCATCTTAACATTTAAGAAGTAGGCTATTGCTAAGGGTCAAAACTAGGCAGGAAATCAGTGATTGGTTGTGCGAAATGGGGCGCATGTGAAATGTTAAAATCTCCAATGGATTCGGACCTTCCCTCTGTGATTTGCTCCACATCATAAACAGAGGCGGATTCCACATAGGCCAAAAACAGTGGTGCGAAAACGGTGTAAAAACAGTGTAAACAGGAGCAGCAGTGGCATAGGAGGTTAAGAGCTCGTGTATCTAATCTGGAGGAACCGGGTTTGATTCCCAGCTCTGCCGCCTGAGCTGTGGAGGCTTATCTGGGGAATTCAGATTAGCCTGTACACTCCCACCCACGCTAGCTGGGTGACCTTAGGCTAGTCACAGCTTCTCGGAGCTCTCTCAGCCCCACCTACCTCACAGGGTGTTTGTTGTGAGGGGGGGAGGGAAAGGAGATTGTAAGCCCCTTTGAGTCTCCTACAGGAGAGAAAGGGGGGATATAAATCCAAACTCTTCTTCTTCTTCTTCTAAACCCTTTTACACTGTTTTGAACCATTCTATACCGGTTTCACACCGCTGTTTTTGGCCCATGCGGACTCTGCCAGAGCTTGGGGAAGGAAAGGGTAGGATTATCACATTGCACGAGGCTTATTTTTTTGAGTTACGACCCGACTCCAGCATTTCTCAGCTGCGTCTGGGAAGTGCAATCCAACCAGCAGTGGACGAAACACCCAAACGCGGACGCCTCTGCATTAAAAGCCACACTGCTGGCGACGCAACTTTGCTAGTTCTGAGAAAAAGCTCACTTTCATCCATCATTAACGCTGGCGGGCCCCCTTCTGGGAAGGCCGCGTCCCGTGCGAATGAATTTGTAGCTTAAAATGTACGTTATCAAAGGCCAACTGCGTAACGGCACCGGGTTAAGACGAAGCGTGGCGATCTTATCTCAGACACAACTCGCGGCACTGTTTGGCGTCGGATGACAAATAGTCTTGCTTTTTAAGACTCTACATTTGCAACCGGCGATGGCTCCTCCGCGCTCTCCACACGGGAGGCCGTTTGCTAAGCTAGACCGTCACCCAGCTGTGCCATTTCATCTCTCGCCTTATGCTTCAGAAGGTCTTAACAGTTTACCACACATGGCTGAACCCAAAGATACAATTCCACCCTTGACTTCTGAGGTTGACGTTTACTTGGGACTGCAAGACGGGTTTAGTTATCGCTGCTGTGCAGAACGGAGGCCGGGGAGAATCTACACGTTGGTGGTGGCTCTACACATTGAAGAAGAAGAGGAAGAAGAGTTTGGATTTATATCCCCCCTTTCTCTCCTGCAGGAGACTCAAAGGGGCTTACAATCTCCTTGCCCCTCCCCCCTCACAACAAACACCCTGTGCGGTGGGTGGGGCTGAGAGAGCTCCGAGAAGCTGTGACTAGCCCAAGGTCACCCAGCTGGCGTGTGTGGGAGTGTACAGGCTAATCTGAATTCCCCAGATAAGCCTCCACAGCTCAGGCGGCAATGCTGGGAATCAAACCAGGTTCCTCCAGATTAGATACGCGAGCTCTTAGCCTCCTACGCCACTGCTGCTCCTTTACCACATTGGTGGTAAAGCCCACGGTAGACCATCTTCTTGAAATACAGAAGGTCCCAGCATCTCTAGCTGAAAAGGTGAGGTCGTCGTGATTTGAAATACCTCTGTCCAAGACCTCGGGAGATCTGCTGTGAGTCTGAGGGGTCTGCGACCTGTGGCTCTCCAGATGTTCACGGACTACAATTCCCATCAGCCCTGCCACTTGGCCATGCTGGCAGGGGGCTAATGGGAAATGTAGTCCATGGACAACTGGAGAGCCGCAGGTTGCAGACCCCTGGCTAGACTATGCTAACCTTAAGGGAGCAAGGTTCTGAATCAATTAAGGCAGATCCACCTGCTCATATGGTGGAAAGTGACATGAGCTCACAGTTGAATTATGATCACCCCATAAGAACATAAGAACTAGCCTGCTGGATCACACCAGAGTCCATCTAGTCCAGCACTCTGCTACTCGCAGTGGCCCACCAGGTGCCTTTGGGAGCTCACTATGGGCTTTGGAAGCCCATAGGATCTTCAAGGCAAAAAAAATGACCAGAGGTGGTTTGCCATTACTTGCCTCTGCATAGCAAACCTTGGTGGTCTCCCAGCCAAATACTAACCAAGACCACCCCTGCTTATGAGCTCTGATGATGTCAGACTAGCCTGAGCCAACCAGGAGAGCCACGCATTACTTACCAACCTAAAAAGGGTATGGCAGAGTCCATGTACCACAAGTTAACATTTTCTTGCATAGCAAGTGACGCTTTATAGAAAGTTACATCTCAAAAAGGATATCGAAGAGATAGAAAAAGTGCAGAGAAGGGCAATGAGGATGACTGAGGGACTGGAGCACCTTCCTTATGAGGAGAGGCCGAAGCGTTTGGGACTCTTTAGTTTGAAGAGGAGACGTCTGAGGGGGGGATATGATTGAAGTCTATAAAATTATGCATGGGGTAGAAAATGTCGACAGAGACATTTTTCTCTCTTTCTCACAATACTAGAACCAGGGGGCATTCATTGCCAGAAAGGAAATCGCTGGGGGGAAGGGAATTGGGACTAATAAAAGGAGAGCATTTTCTTCAATGCTAACGTAGGGATTGGGTGTTATTTAAGGAATATGCTGCCACAGGAGGTGAGTGAGTGGCCACTAACCTGGATAGCTTTTTTTAGAAAGGGCTTGGATAGATTTATATGGAGGAGAAGTCGATCTGTGGCTACCAATGCTTGGATTCCTCATGATCTGAGGTTGCAAATGCCTTAGCAGACCAGGGTGCTCAGGAGCAGCAGCAGCAGGAAGGAATACATTGCTTTCACATCCTGCCTGGGGAAGCTCCCAAAGGCACCTGGTGAGGAGGAGCCACCGCAGAAGCAGAGTGCTGGACTAGATGGACTCTGGTCTGATCCAGAAGGCTCTTTCTTACGTTCTTATGAAACTGAGCATTATTTTACCTGCCATTATGGCGACTCTGTAAGGTAGAAAATGTTGACAGAGAGACATTTTTCTCTCTTTCTCACAATACTAAAACCAGGGGGCATCCATTGAAAATGCTGGGGGGGAAGAATTAGGACTAATAAAAGGAAACATTTCTTCCTAATGGCATGATTGGAAAGATGATGTGCCTGGAATATGCTGCCACAGGAGGTGGTGATGGCCACTAACCTGGATAGCTTTAAAGTGGGCTTGGATAGATTTATGGAGGAGAAGTCGATTTATGGCTACCAATCTTGATCCTCCTTGATCTGAGGTTGCAAATTATTATTATTATTATTATTATTTATTTAATTTGTATACCGCCCGATCCCCCGGCGGGCTCCGACAGTGGAAACAAGCATTCACTAAAAAGAAACATCAACATGGGCCAGTCGTACAACAATATAAACACATAGGCTCCATCCCATAAAATATAAAACACATAGGCTCCATCCCATAAAATAGCTTAAAACTCATAAAACAGCAAAAAACCCTAATACATAATAAAAGGCGTCCGACCCCAATTTAAAACCTACCCCCATAGGGGGGGATGGCAGGACCCCTCAATATGAGGGGACCCTGATGTAACTGCCCTAGGGGCAGACCAGGTGCTCGGGAGCAGCAGCAACAGAAGGCCATTGCTTTCACATCCTGAGCTCCCAAAGGCACCTGGTGGGCCACTGCGAGTAGCAGAGTGCTGGGCTAGATGGACTCTGGTCTGATCCAGCAGGCTCGTTCTTATGTTCTTACATGTTTCTAGCAAGTTTTATTTCTCTTTTCCATCTGAACAAAAGGAGCTAGCAGATGTCAGGCGGCTCATCGTTTGCTGAAAAATGGCTTTCGCCACCACGGATTTGCTCGAGTAGCATTGCTGCTTTCTCCAACTCATCTCAGGAGAGAAACAAGCAACCTGTTCCAATCAGAAAGCCATTGATTTCCAGCATTCAAGGCTTGAACTTATAATGGGAATGGTTGCCGAGCTAGTTGGGGGACACCCGTCAAGTTTTACATAATAACAAGTTACGAAAGGTTGCGAAAACCCGATCGCGTGCCTCTGCCTAAATTAGCAAAGAATCTAAATAAGGGAGTTAACGGTTAGTCTGCATCAGTTATTTGGGTGACGTATAAAAGAGAAGCGAAGAAGCCGAGGGAAAAGAAGAGGTTTATGGAAGCACAGCGAAAAGCAGGGTCTGTTCTTACGACGACTGAGCTGCTATCCTCTTGAGACAGACCGTCAAAATATGAAGAGATAAGTGTTTGAGGGGATCACTCACTCATTGTTTGGGACACACAAGATTGCATTTTAGGAGGAAAGCTGTCCCAAGTGAATTTACTAAAAAGAAAAATGGCAGGTTAACTTCGTCCCTCTCCAACTAGATCGGTCTAGAAGACCACAGAGCGGCGACTCGGGAACATGCACCTCGTACCGAAACACTTTAAGCTTCAAGACTGCGGTTCGCTCATCCCTTCTGGTGGCTTTTGAAACGCACCTGCCCAGAGACACCAAATGGATGTACAGGTGAGGAGGAGAAGAAGAGTTTGGATTTATACCCCACCTGTCTCTCCTGTAAGCAGACGTACAAAGTCCAGGTGAGGAGGAGGAGAAGAAGAGTTTGGACTTATACCCCCACCTTTCTCTCCTGTAAGCAGACTCAAGGTGGCTTACAAGCTCCTTTCCCTTCCTCTCCCCACAACAGACACCTCGTGAGATAGGCGGGGCTGAGAGAGTTCTGAGAAAACTGTGACATCCATTAAGAGAGTAACAAGATTTGGAATGACAAGGATAATGGCAACAATCACCGGAGCACGGGCACAAATCGAAAAGCTTTGAGTTACTGTGACCAAGCTTCCTTGCTTGCTGAACTTTTTGCTTGCTGAATTTTTCTCCGCATTGCAACAAGGCTCCTTTAAATGGACTCCAGCAGGAGCTCACGTAAGATTTCAGCCACGTATCCAGAATAACAACATACTCTTGAAGAATAAGAACTTTGTAAATGTCAGGTTAATATCCTATGACCTACATGGTTTTGGATACAAAATGCCATATGGAAGAGCAGGACTAATACGTTGGGACTGTTTGGAGTGTGCACTAAACTGGAGAGTGAACTGTTTCAGCATCGCCATGGAGAAAATCCTCGCGCCTCCTTCCTGCTGAAGTCCACTTGGAATAGAAATACAAATAAGCATTGTTGCACTTGTATTTTATGTATGATTAGAAATATAAGAGGGTAATACATTGAATGCCACTTTAGCAGCATACGTGTGTCTTGTATAATTTTTCCGGTCCGTTTTTTGACAAAACTGTGACTAGCCCAAGGTCACCCAGCAGGAATGTAGGAGTGTGGAAACACATCTGGTTCACCAGATAATCCTCTGCCACTCAGGTGGAGGAGTGGGGAATCAAACCCAGTTCTCCAGAGTAGAATCCATCTGCTCTTAACCACCACACGACGCTGACTCTCAGCCCTGGGACAGAAGTATCAGGAGAAGGTATCAGATATGGAAACTGCCAAGAAGCCTCTTGGGGGAGGGGGAATACAGATGTAGGAGCAAAGAAGCAAAGAAGATTTCCAAACACATTATACTAGAAATCGGTTATTGCCTGATAGCCATGATAGCTGAAAGAGAGCCTCTACTCTTAGAGGCAGTATACCTCAGATAATGAAATGCATGGACAACCAACCGCTGCTTTCATCCCATTCCACCTGTTAGCCGGCAGAAGCGCTGCCTAAGACAGACTCCTCGATCCAATGGTTCCCTACCTGATTCTCTCCATTACAAGAGCCGGATTGCTGAACTCAGCCTACACGCTTTACGTTCAGCTCTCAGCTGCATCCCGGAATAATCTGATTAACTGCTCCCATTTTGAGCCTATTATTAGTACACTTTGATCTCCTATCTGCAGCAACTGGACCAAAGAGTCATATCCTATGAGACTTATTACCTTGGAGATCGGAACCGCAGTCACAGCTAGTAGGGAATGTTCGCTCAGGAAGACCGGACGCTCGCGCAACGCTCTCACAAGCCAACACAAAATTCCCCGTCTCCAACCCTTGGGGAGAAATGCCAGGTTTTGCTTCGTGCAAACATAAACGAGGCCAGGAAGAAATTTAACAAGTGTTCACACAGGAGCTTCTATGGGCTTCCTCTACGCTGGCGTATGAAGAAGCGCCCCTCCCACCCACCCACCCACACACACACACACACACAGAGAGAGAGACAGAGAGAGAGAGAGAGAGACTATCTGAGGAGATAAGGAAGTCATTTGGGTCGCTGAGGGATAATCCTGGAAAATTCGAAAAGACTTGGAAGAGATACATGGACTATAACATAGGTGTCATGATGCTGGCAGGGGATGATGGGAACTGTAGTCCATAACATCTGGAGGGGCGTGAGTTTGACACCTGTGGACTATAAGAATAATGTGCAAATTTACTTTGCTCAGTTACAAATTCAGAAAGAACGATTTTTAATAAAGGGAAAAGCTATGTTAAGTAGAATTCTCCCAGGATAAAAGTTTTGTTATATAGTTATACATAGTTCTCAAGCAATATTCGGCCCAGACGAGAGTTATGCTGGGGTTGAGCATTCGAAGAAAAGACCCAGCACGGGTGGGTTATCCTGCAATCTGTATTCTTTACGAACGATGCACTTGAGATGAAATGGCAAACGATGCTTTGGAACTACACGGGGAAGCCTTTGGTTCACGGACTCCCTCCCGCAGGGACTACCACAGCATGCGAACTTGGCAAGCAATGGTCCGGACAAATATGCGCAGGTCACTAGGGGTGCGGCATGGATGGCAGAAAGCAAGCAGCCCGTGGCTGATCATCTCGCCGGCTCTTACGGCAGCAAAAGAACAAGGCATTTCAAGTCCAGATGTGCCATGCG
Source organism: Sphaerodactylus townsendi (assembly GCF_021028975.2). NCBI lineage: Eukaryota > Metazoa > Chordata > Lepidosauria > Squamata > Sphaerodactylidae > Sphaerodactylus > Sphaerodactylus townsendi. Next base: position 12,570,226 of record NC_059441.1, read on the forward strand.
GAACGTTTTGAATGCACCCTTTAACAGAGAGGCAGCAGCGACTGGCTAGACGGAGCCCCATCGGTCAAACCGACAGTCACGCTGCTACGAAGAGCTCAGAACGGCTGTTCTGTGTCAACTGACAGCAAGGTGGCTTTAGACCCAGGGAAAGCAGACGCTGCTATATAATTGAAGGTCTGAAGGCATCATCAGCCCCTGTCAAATGTTGTCAGTGCAATATTTTTTAATTTTTATTTATTTAATTTGATATACCGCCCTATCCCCAAAGAGCTCTGGGCGGCGTACAACACAAACCATCATACATAAATCATCAAAAAAACCCAGGCATAGCAAGAGGAGCGAATAAATAACTGACCAATAAATAAATACCTAAAGTTAATAACTCAAGCTCCATGGACTGTAAAATGCTAATTTCCATTAAAACAGCGATTACTACACTAAATGGGTGTGCCACGAAAAACCCTTACTTAAAACCCTCGTAAGGAGGAGGAGGAGGAAGAAGAAGAAGAGGAGGAGGAGTTTGGATTTATATCCCCCCTTTCTCTCCTGAAGGAGACTCAAAGGGGCTGACAATCTCCTTTCCCTCCCCCCCCCCAACAAACACCCTGTGAGGTGGGTGGGACTGAGAGAGCTCCGAGAAGCTGTGACTAGCCCAAGGTCACCCAGTTGGCGTGTGTGGGAGTGTATAGGCTAATCTGAATTCCGCAGATAAGCCTCCACAGCTCAGGCGGCAGAGCTGGGAATCAAACCTGGTTCCTCCAGATTAGATACACGAGCTCTTAAGAAGAAGAAGAAGAAGAAGAGTTTGGATTTATATCCCCCCTTTCTCTCCTGCTGGAGACTCAAAGGGGCTTACAATCTCCTTGCCCTTCCCCCCTCACAACAAACACCCTGTGAGGTAGGTGGGGCTGAGAGAGCTCCGAGAAGCTGTGACTAGCCCAAGGTCACCCAGCTGGCGTCTGTGGGAGTGTACAGGCTAATCTGAATTCCGCAGATAAGCCTCCACAGCTCAGGCGGCAGAGCTGGGAATCAAACCCGGTTCCTCCAGATTAGATACACGAGCTCTTAACCTCTTAAGGAGGGGGTGGCCCCAATGATGTTAAGGTAATATTCTTACTTATGCTGAGCAAAAACAAATAACAAAATGTTTGAACGCCATGTCGGAACCTGCGGAGTTTAAGGCCACACATGCAGAATAACGCACTTTCAATCCACAATTTCACAGTTGTTTGAAAGTGGATTTTGCTCTTCCGCACAGTAAAATCCAGTTGCAAAGTGCATTGGAAGTGGATTGAAAGTGCATTGTTCTGCCTGTGTGGAAGGGGCCTGAGAGCTACGTGGATAATCGTTTCCATACGCAGACAGCTACAAGCAGCGAATCAGGCAGGAGCTAAGTCAGTTTTGCCCAGCAGAAAAGACCGCAGCTTATCAGTGGCGGAGCTACAAGGGGACAGGGGTGTGTGAAAAAGGAAAGGAACTAAGGTAAGTGTGGGAAGGGGGGCGCCGCAGGGGGAGCCGTGGGGGGCAGAAAATATAGAATGCGCACCGGGCGCAGTTTGGCCCAGCTACGCCTCTGCAGCTTATGCCAACGTGTTTTTTTTGCCGTCAAGTCACGGCTGAATTATGGCGACCACCAAAGGGCTTTCAAGGCAAGAGATGTTTATAGGTGGTTGCCTCCGTGTCACATGCCTGGTATTCCTCACAGAGCTCCCATCCAAATACTGGTCAGGATCGGGGCCGAGAAAGTGTGACTGAAGAAGAGTTTGGATTTATATCCCCCCTTTCTCTCTTGTAGGAGACTCAAAGGGGCTTACAATCTCTTTGCCCTTCCCCCCTCACAACAAACACCCTGTGAGGTAGGTGGGGCTGAGAGAGCTCCGAAGAACTGTGACTAGCCCAAGGTCACCCAGCTGGCGTGTGTGGGAGTGTACGGGCTAATCTGAATTCCCCAGATAAGCCTCCACAGCTCAGGCGGCAGAGCGGGGAATCAAACCCGGTTCCTCCAGATTAGATACATGAGCTCTTAACCTCCTACGCCACTGCTGCTCCTGACCCAAAATCACGCTTTCATTGTGTGAATGGGGATTTGAACCAGTGGTGGGATTCAGCCGGTTCGCACCACTTCCGCAGAACCGGTTGTTGAAACGGTGCTTGTAAACAGCCAACTGTTAAATTATTTGAATCCCGCCACCGGAACCGGTTGTTAAATTGTTTGAATCCCACCACTGATTTGAATGTGGGTTTCCAGTTTGATATTTTAAGCATTACGCCACGTGGGCTCTCTCTCACTTTATACCGAGACAAAGAAATTAACATCTTGCAAACGTTTTCGAAGTGTTTTCAAACCCTCCCTGCCGCCCCGTTCGTCCGCGCTCACCCCCTTAGAACGATCCCAGGTCGTCCTTTTGAGGCTGTTTCCATTTTTTAAAATTATTGGTAGATTCGATGGGACGAGGCTTCAAAAACCCAGTTTATAATTTTTAAGGGGTTGTGCCTTCATAATGACATAGACTGGCCCCCTGCCTTAAAACAAAAAAAATATGCACAGAAATACAACGCAAGATGGCCGGCGCGAGCAAGAAAATGGCACCGACCAAAAAAGTCCAGGAACTGCCGAGAGAAGTGGGAAGCATTTTAAATTTTTAGAAATACTTTTGCACAACAATTTCTAAAAGTTCCACCAAAGAAACACTTCTGGAGAATCAGTTTTCAAAAAGATCGCTTGGAAACAGCATCCCAATAAGCTGTTTTGTGTCAAGAAATAAAACGTTTTGGGGTAAAAAAAAAACACCATGTGGAACCCCTCTTAGGAAACAGTTGATTCCCTGCCTCGAAACGTTTTATTTGGTTGGTGCGGAAAGGGCCATTGCGTGTCTGCGGGGGGTAACGGGACGGGATACGACACAAGACCATGCTAAATTTCGTGCTTCTTTAATAATCTGAACTCTGTTTATTGGGTTCAAATATTTCTACGCCGCTTTCCCGCAAGACCGGTTTCCATACCAACACTAAAAGCATCACTAACCACTCGAAAGCCAAGGTCTCCCGTTTTAGGCAAAAGCAGAGTGGAAACTCAGTTCAACTAACTGCAAAGAACACACACGGCTATTAAGCAATTCGCTGGTGAGCATCAGTTCCTTCAAATACACACACACCCCTGCCTGGAACGATATAAAATATGCACAGCACGTTTCCCAAACGTTAAGCAACAATAATTAAAACTTGTCTGAAGTCGTTAGGAAAAAAAACCACGCTTCCCCTTACGCAAGCAAATCAGACTGGGATCTCGGAGGCACGGAGTTGGATCCTGGGCACGGATTTCTGCAGGTGAAAGAATTTCTGCCTGTAGAGCGCTACTCCGTCAACTCCCCTCCTCTGTGGCAGGCCGAAATGTGCCTCCAAATCATGTTTACACTGGTAGCTGGTAAGAAGACACTTGTGTGCTTATTGGGGGACATCTGGTGAGAGGCGGTCTCTCTGGTATGACAGTCTTAGACCCCTCCCGTGCATGCAAAATAATGCATTTCAATCCACTTTCAATGCACTTTGCAGCTGGATTTAACTGTGCGGAATAGAACAATCCACTTGCAATCAAATTTGAAAGCAAATCAGACTGGGATCTCGGAAGCACGGGGTTGGATCCTGGGCACGGATTTCTGCAGGTGAAAGAATTTCTGCCTGTAGAGCGCTACTCCGTCAACTCCCCTCCTCTGTGGCAGGCCGAAATGTGCCTCCAAACCATGTTTCTGGCACAAGTTTCCTAATTATTCACAGGCTACACTGGTCGCTGGTAAGAAGACACTTGTGTGCTTATTGGGGGACATCTGGTGAGAGGCGGTCTCTCTGGGATGACAGTCTTATACCCCTTCCGCACATGCAAAATAATGCATTTCAATCCACTTTCAATGCACTTTGCAGCTGGATTTAACTGTGCAGAATAGAACAATCCGCTTGCAATCAATTTTGAAAGTGGATTGATTGAATTCAGGCATTCTGTCTGAATCAGATGAAAGTGCATTCCTGAATCCTGTTTTTATGTCTGTGCCGAGCGCTTTAATATGTGAATTTAGTGACTCTGAGGCTCATTCCGCACATGCAGAATAATGCACTTTCAAACTGCTTTCAGTGCTCTTTGAAGCTGTGCGGAATAGCAAAATCCACTTGCAAACAGTTGTGAAAGTGGTTTCAAAATGCATTATTTTGCGTGTGCAGAAGGGGCCTCAGACTGTTCAGGGCTCCAAAGGTTAACTCCGAAACCTTGAACCTGATCTGGTGCTCCACTTTCAGCCAACAGAGCTGGCAAAACACTGGCTGGATACGTGCACACGAAGGAGTCAAGCAGATGCAGTTTAACCAACCGGAGTTTCCAGAGCGGTCTCAGGGGTAGCTCCTACCTAGAGCAAGTTACAGTAGTCCAGCCTGAAGGTGACCATTGCTTGCGAATCCTTGATGTTGAAGCAACATGCGACGATAGGTCGCACAGAAATCAAAAGCACTCTGCACACACTCAGGCCCCTTCCGCACACACCAAACAATGCATTTTGAAACCACTTTCACAACTGTTTGCAAGTGGATTTTGCTATTCCACACAGCTTCAAAGAGCACTGAAAGCAGTTTGAAAGTGCATTATTCTGCATGTGCGAAATGAGCCTCAGAGTCACTAAATTCACATATTAAAGCGCTCGGCACAGACATAAAAACAGGATTCAGGAATGCACTTTCATCTGATTCAGACAGAATGCCCCGCTTTGGAAGGGACGCCCTGTTTTGGAAGGGACACCCGCTCGGCAACCTCTCCATAATCTCCTCAGTCCAGAGGAGCCCGTCAGAAGGTCTTAAGTGAACTATGACATTCCCCAGATCTTTCTTTAATTTCCCCCACCGTGCTTCCCAATGAGAATACAACAAGGCCACAGATTATAGCTCTAAGCGTTGCTTGCCCTTTCGAGAAGTCTAAAATAAAGAACCTTTAACTCACACGCACACACCAACGGCACATCTGTATTCCACCCGCCGTTCGTCCCCTTCACACAAAAAATATCTGAGCAAAAGGATCGGCGAGGGTTCGTTCCGGTTCCCCCGCGAGAAACGAGCGTCCGAGAACCCCTTTTCAAAAGTGGCGCCCGATTTGCTCATCGGCAAGTTCTCTCAAAACTCTTTGCACATTTCTACCGACAGAAATTAAAACCACACATTCTGCATTCGTTGATCACGACGTGTTAATTCGTCAAGAGAGTGAGGGTTGTTTGATAACGGAGAAGTGATGAGGGTTTATATCCTTGCATTTTCGCGATAATTATTTTTCCATTACTGCGAACGATAGCACGTCTCACAAGCCAGCCCCCTGGAAACTTACTGGGAATGAAAGGGAACCCGAGTCACCGAGCCTCAAAGCGGTTCAGTGCCAATACTGGCAGCTGAACTTTTGATGCAACTTCTTAGGAATGTGACGCATTATTTCCCACTCTGTAAAAAGATGATGACTAAAAGTTGGATGCCGGCTGGAAGTTTCACTGCAAATGCTTTTAAAATTACAGTTTTAAGATGCAAAATATGAGAAACATCGCTCAAGTCTGAAGCACCGGCCTCAAGCTGTTTGTGCCGGTACATTTGCTTAAAAACTGTTGGCGGTGGTAGAAAGCTCAGTCAAGTCGCAGACAACTGATAAAGATCCTGTAGGGTTTTCAAGGCAAGAGGCAAACGGAGGTGGTTTGTCACTGCCAACTTCTTTGCAGCAACCTTGGTAGTCTTCCATCCAAATATAAATCAGGGCCAACACTGCGTAGCTTACAAGATACGATAAGGCCCCTTCCGCACATGCAGGATAATGCACTTTCAATCCACTTTCAATGCACTTTGCAGCTGGATTAATCTGATGCAAAGTACGCATTTTATATGACAGAATTAATTATTGTTTATGAATGTATTATTGTATTACTCTGGTTAAGTACTAATACAACAGAAATTTAAGATCACATTGTGTTCTTCCTTGTCAATTTGGCAAGTATTTGGGGGGGGGGGATTGGCTCCCTTTTTCCTTGTGCTCCAGGTGGTTTGTCACTACCAACTTCTTTGCAGCAACCTTGGTAGTCTCCCATCCAAATATAAATCAGGGCCAACACTGCGTAGCTTACAAGATACGATAAGGCCCCTTCCGCACATGCAAGATAATGCACTTTCAATCCACTTCCAATGCACTTTGCAGCTGGATTTTATAGTGCAGAATAGCAAAATCCACTTGCAAACAATGGTGAAAGTGGATTGAAAGTGCATTATTCTGCACGTGCGGAAGGGGCCTCAGATAGGCAGGGATGTGCAACCTGCGGCTCTCCAGATGTTCCTGGACTGCAATTCCCATCAGCCCCAATTGGCCATGCTGGCAGGGGCTGATGGGAATTGTAGTCCATGAACAAGTGGAGAGCTGCAGGTTGCAGACCCCTGTCTGAGCCATCAGGTTAGGGCCGCTTATAAATGTCAGCAGCTGGAGTTTCCTAAAAGGTTCCAGGCACAGATTTTTGCAGAGCGAGCAAGCGAGGATTTAGAAAAGGCGAAGGACTGTAAACATCTACAGCTTGTACATGTTGTGGTCCATTAGTTCCTACATACATACATACATACATACATACATACATACATACATACATACATACCATGTTTCCCCGAAAATAAGACAGTGTCTTATATTAATTTTTGCTCCCAAAGATGTGCTATGTCTTATTTTCAGGGGATGTCTTATTTTTCTGTGTTCTGTTCGTCAGGCATGCTTCCAAACAAAAAACTTTGCTACGTCTTACTTTTGGGGGATGCCTTATATTCAGGGAAACAGGGTACATACATACATACATACATACATACATACATACATACATACATACATACATACATACAGGGAATGAATGAACGAATGAACGAACGAACGAATGAAAGGCCATCCTGCAATGATAACAGTTTCATCTGATCAAAGGAGTATGATTATCAGTATAGGATGGGAAGATGGACTAGTTCTTACTCTGAGACCGTGGCCTTGATTGGGCAGGCAATGAGTAGGCCTTACGCATCCCCATCAAAAGTTAATCAAACAGCAAATATTGACAATGCGCTTTGTTTCTTGCAATATTCTGATGGTCCCAGTTAATTGACAAAAACTAATAGGGGGGGGAATAATCCTTTGCAGTTTCATAGATGTTGTTTCTAATAACCAATGAGTCACATCTTTCCCTTGCTTCCAGTTCCACCGAGCCAATGAGTTCGCTCTGTCCCTATTGCTTAGCCAATGCATTTTAAAGAAGGAATTCACAATCCTTCTCCTCCACTCCCCCCGCACACAATTCATCTGTATCCTGGCTAGGTATCATTTCGAAGGAGGCTCTCCCTCTCTGTTTAGAAGAGAATAAGAAGAGTTTGGATTTATATTCCCCCTTTCTCTCCTGTAAGGAGACTCAAAGGGGCGTACAATCTCCTTCCCTCCTTACAACAAACACCCTGTGAGGTGGGTGGGGCTGAGAGAGCTCCGAAGAACTGTGACTAGCCCAAGGTCACCCAGCTGGCATGTGTCGGAGTGCACAAGCTAATCTGGTTCACCAGATAAGCCCCCACAGCTCAAGTGGCAGAGTGGGGAAATCAAACCCGGTTCTCCAGATTAGAGTGCACCTGCTCTTAACCACTACACCGTGTTGGTTTAGCAGACAGATTTTTGGGAAATGAATTATTCCTCTGACGGGATCCACTGCAAACACTCTCTTCCAGTTGCTGGGACTAACGGCCGCCATATTGACGGAAGAGGATTTTTTCCACCCCAAGGGCTTTAAAATAAATCTGGAGGGAGAGACAGAAAAAAAAAGATAGTTTTCCCCTTTACACCTCAACCGTTTTCTGGAAATAGAACATAGTTACCACTTCTGATAATAACGCACCAGGAAGCACAGACTTCAAATTACAGTCATGGCGCTGTATTAGTTCTGCAGTATTAACAAGAAAAAATGATTTCTCCCCCCCCCCCCGAAGATATAAGGATCGTTCTGAGAGCCAGTCTGCCATTCCACCAAGTACCGAGGAAGAGCCAAAAAAGTCATTCCTGCTAGCATCGTTTACCCTACATTCCAACACATTTTGGAACAGTTTTTGCATTAAGGTAAACAGATATAGCCTCCACAGGGTGATTGGCTTGGAGTAAATTACTCTTGAGCGTGGCCAGAGTGACCAGCTGCACCATTCAACTAATTTTCCCGTCCAGACTTGGCACAGGGGAAGCTAGTTTTTGCAACGTAATAAGACTGCTCAGACTTCAATCCGTGATTATATCACCATTTAGAACAGTGGTTCTCAACCTGTGGGTCGCGACCCCTTTGGGGGTCGAACGACCCTTTCAAAGGGGTCACCTAAGACTCTCTGCATCAGTGTTCTCCATCTGTAAAATGGATAAATGTTAGGAAGAAGAAGAGTTTGGATTTATATCTCCCCTTTCTCTCCTGCAGGAGACTCAAAGGGGCTGACAATCTCCTTGCCCTTCCCCCCTCACAACAAACACCCTGTGAGGTAGGTGGGGCTGAGAGAGCTCCGAGAAGCTGTGACTAGCCCAAGGTCACCCATCTGGCGTGTGTGGGAGTGTACAGGCTAATCTGAATTCCCCAGATAAGCCTCCACAGCTCAGGCGGCAGAGCTGGGAATCAAACCCGGTTCCTCCAGATTAGATACATGAGCTCTTAACCTCCTACGCCACAACATGAGGAACTGTATCAAAGGGTCGAGGCATTAGGAAGGTTGAGAACCACTGATTTAGAACATAGGTGTCAAACTCGCTGCCCTCCAGATGTTATGGACTACAGCATGATGCTGGCAGGGGATGATGGGAACTGTAGTCCATAACATCTGGATGGCCGTGAGTTTGATACCTGTGATTGAGAAGAAGAGTTTGGATTGATACCCTGCTTTCCACTCTTGCAAGGAGTCTCAAGGTGGCTTACAAATTCCTTTTCCCTTCCTCTCCCCACCACAGACAGTTTGCGAGGCAGGTGGGGCTGAGAGAGTTCTGAGAGAACTGGTGACTGGCCAGAGGTGACCCAGCAGGAACGTAGGAGTGGGGAAGCAAATCTGGCTCGCCAAATGAGAGCCCGCCGCTCAACGTGGAGGAGCGGGGAATCGAACCCAGTTCTCCAGATTAGAGTCCACCTGCTCTTTTAGTTTCCACCAGCTCTGTCCTGCCTCCATGCCAGAGGACTTGGGGACAGGATTCAAGTTGGCTGGAGGAGGTCATATCACTGCTTGGGTGACCATCCTAAGACAAGTAGTGTAGCCAGAAAGAGACGCACAATTGCATACAACGGTCACATTTGTAGCAATTCACATCGCTCTTCCCTTGTAGAACCCATGTCTGTATTATATACGGGTACGAGTTCCATCGACCCAAAACAGGCCACGTTCTGTCGGCCTGGCACATAGTCACTTAGCAACCGGCACAAACCTGTCGCGACCTTACTTTAGTCGTGTTTGACATTTGGTACCAGCAGGCTGCAAAGAGCAAGCCCAGAAGGAGAGCGGGGTTACGCCAGAAGGGTCCGTCAGCCTTGGTGTTAGGACTGTTTTACATAGAACCATAGAGTTGGAAGAGACCCCCAGGGGCCATCAAGTCCAACCCCCTGCAATGCAGGAACACACAATCAAAGCACTCCTGACAGATGGCCATCCAGCCTCTCTTTAAAAACCTCCAAGGAAGGAGTCTCCACCACACTCCGAGGTAGTGCATCCCACTGTCGAACAGCCCTGACGGTCAGGAAGTTCTTCCTAATGTTTAGGTGGAATCTCTTCTCCTTCACCTTGAACCCATGACTCCTGGTCCTCGTCTCTGGAGCAGCAGAAAACAAGCTCGCTCCCTCACCAACATGACATTCCTTCAAATATCTAAACAGGGCCATCATGTCACCTCTTAACCTTCTCTTCACCAAACTAAACATCCCCAGCTCCCTAAGTCTCTCTTCGTGGATTCCAGACCTTTGACCATTTTGGTTGCCCTCCTCTGGACCCGTTCCAGCTTGTCAATATCCTTCCAGAACTGCGGTGCCCAGAACACAACCTTCCACATCTTACAGACTGAGTGGGCACGCACAAAGTACTTCGTAATTTCTTAACATGCAAAGTAGCCCTAACACACCTGTGGACTGGATTTCTTGCCTGTGATAAAGGATCCCAAGGTCAGGCTATCGATTTAGGAGAATGGTCTGGAACTGATGCGTTCTGAAACCACTTTCACACCTATAATTATGAAAACAAACCCCTTTGGCAGTTCGTAGGTCAGGAACATTTGGTTATGGAAATTCCTGCTTCCGTTTAGATGCCGCCCAGGGTTTGGCTTTAAACAAATATATCTGCTCTGTGGAAGATTGCATGCCTTGCAAACAGTTTCCCAAGCCTGTACAACCACCTTGGTACAGGTGAACTTCCAACCAGAAACCTGGACCTTCAGGTGAGTCACAGGGCAATATAAAACTTAATTTCTTTGCTGCCGGTTGGAAGGACTTGCTTCTAGTGTGAATGCACAGGGAGCCCTGATTCCTGGCTCTCTTTGCAGCCATGCTGAAAGGAGAGAAAGAAAGAGGTTAGTGGTCGAAGAAATTCCTCCACAGCTCCGACCCTAGGCCTGATCCTCACTATGTCCCCTTCCGCACATGCAGAATAATGCCCTTTCCATCCACTTTCAATGTCCTTTGCAGTTGGATTTTACTGTGAAGGAAAGCAAAATCCACTTGCAAACAATTTTGAAAGTGGATTGAATGTGCATTATTCTGCATGTGCGGAAGAGACCGATGGTATACTTCCTGGTGCTGGCCATGGTGCTGAAATTAGTGAAACAGTGATTCTGGCTCCCCATTTTCCTTTCTAAGGCCTTGGATGTCCCATGCTAGCAGACCAATTGGTCCCACACTACGTGGGCTCCAAATCTAGAGGAGGAGGAGGAGGAGAAGAAGGAGAGGGAGGAGGAGAAGAAGGAGAAGGAGGAGGAGAAGAAGAAGAAGAGGAGGAGGAGAAGGAGGAGAAGAAGGAGACGGAGGAGGAGAAGAAGGAGGAGGAGGAGAAGGAGACGGAGGAGGAGGAGGAGGAGGAGGAGGAGGAGGGGTTTGGATTTATATCCCCCCCTTTCTCTCTTGTAGGAGACTTAAAGGGGCTTACAAGAAGAAGGAGGAGGAGGAGGAGGAAGAGAAGAAGAAGAAAAAGTAGTAGTAGTAGTAGTAGTAGTAGTAGTAGTAGTAGTAGTAGTAGTAGTAGTAGTAGTAGTAGTAGTAGTAGTAGTAGTAGTTTGGATTTATTGCTTGCTTTTTCTCAACCGTTAAGGAGTCCCAAAGCAGCTTACGATCACCTTCCCTTCTCCTCCCCAGAACAGATACCTTGTGAGGCAGGTGGGGCTGAGAGAATTCGGAGAGAACCGGGACCAGCCCAAGATCACCCAGCAGGCTTCATGCGGAGGAGCAGGGAAACAAACCAGGTTCCCCAGCTTAGACTCAACATAAAGAAGTGGAGGACCTGACCCGGTTCTCCAGATTAGAGTCTGTCCCTCTTAACCACTACAGAAGACCACTTCCTTGGAAGTATCCTTTGAGAAGAGTTAGCCCCCATAAAACAATTATGTACGTTCTTTTCCGTTACAACCCTGCACATAGTCATCTGGAAGGAAACTCGAGTGAAATCAATCAGACTGACTTCCGAGTGAACATCGAAGGGACCGGGTTCTCCCATCGAAACCCCCACTGGTTTTAATGGACTTCGTTCCAAGTGGAAAAGCATCGCACGAGGCATTTTTGTGCGAAAACCCGACCATCTGATATAATACCTTGTGGCTGAGTGCTGTGTATGTTTCTGGACTCAGGTCAACCAGGCTGTTAAACCACGTATCTTCAGAATGAATGACTTCAGGTGAAGTCAGACTTTTCAGTTATTAAAAAAAAATCTAATCAATGCAATGTGAGAAGAGGCAAATACCTCGCGGGACTGTGTTTAGCAATCGCATGGGAAGACACTATTTGGCAGAACTCGATTGCATTAAAAAAAAACCCAGATGGAAAGAACCTACTACCACAAGGAATCATAGAATCATAGAGTTGGAAGAGACTCCATCAAGTCCAACCCTGTGTCATGGAGGAATACCCAATCAAAGCACTCCTGACAGATGGCCATCCAGCCTCTCTTTAAAAACCTCCAAGGAAGGAAACTCCACCACTCTCCAAGGTAGTGCATTCCACTGTCGGACAGCCCTGACAGTCAGGAAGTTTTTCCTGATGTTTAGATGGAATCTCTTTTCCTCCACCTTGTACCCGTTAGTCCTCCTGGTCCTAGTCTCTGGAGCAGCAGAAAGCAAGCTTGCTCCCTCCCCAACACGACATCCCTTCGACAATCTAAACCCCACCATCAAGAAGGCACACAATCGGTTAATCTGCAATTATGCTCTGAGTAGCACTGTGTCGAAGGCAGGTGAAAGCAATTTTCAAAGTGACTTGCATAATAAAATAAGTGAGACAAGCTGCTGACAAGATTGATCTATAATTACTCTTCCAAGTCATCTAAAGTAGTTTTCTGCCGCCGGGCACTTTATTAGAGCAAAACCACCGGTCAGGTTCATTGCTCTGGACACCTCGTGACACCCAGGTACGCACGGGTAATTTTCCCGAACCGATTTGCACGTACAAAGAAGAGCAGTTTGGGTGACTGCAAATTGCAAGTTAGGCGCACAGGCCAAAGCGGCGTTCACATGAAAGGAACCCCACAAGGGGAAATCTGGATTACAGCATAAAGCAGAGTTTCACCCTCTGAAGTTCATTTAAGCTAACAGTTAGAAGAGAGTAGCTATGCCTACAGAGTAACTGTAACATGAAGAAGAAGAAGAAGAAGAAGAGGAGGAAGAAAAGGAAGACGAGGAAGAAGAGGAAGAGGAGGAAGAAGAAGAAGAAGAATTTGGATTTATATCTCCCTTTTCTCTCCTGTAAGGAGAAACAAAGGGGCTTACAAAATCCAAACATCCCATTATTTCCCCATATGTATAATATTACCCTTTCGCACCCCAAATCTGTCTCTTGAACTCACCAAAGGAGCATCTATGATTGACAGGTCAGTCAAGAGGGCCTCTCACCTTTTCCAGTTTTACCTGCTCATATGGCTTTTCCCACACAACACAAATAAAACATTTGGGAAACGTTTGAAAAATAATTGTTTTCTTGGGTTTTGCCTGCATGAAGAAGAAGAAGAGGAGGAGGAGTTTGGATTTATATCCCCCCTTTCTCTCCTGTAAGGAGACTCAAAGGGGGTTACAAGCTCCTTTCCCTCCCCCCCCCCGCAACAAACTCCCTGTGAGGTGGGTGGGGCTGAGAGAGCTCCGAAGAACTGTGACTAGCCCAAGGTCACCCAGCTGGCATGTGCTGGAGTGCACAAGCTAGTTTGGTTCCCCAGATAAGCCCCTACAGCTCAAGTGGCAGAGCAGGGAATCAAACCCGGTTCTCCAGATTGGAGCGCACCTGCTCTTAACCACTACACCACGCTGGCTCTAGAAGAGAGTCACTACTACGCTTACTCACAGAAGACTGCCAATTTCATCCTTGCCCACAAGCAAATTACTAAGCCAATCTGTAGTAGGTAAGCCGGAGAAATGAGGGGTTCTGAATTATTTCCCACCCGATAAGGAGGAAGTCGGTCTTTGTAAATCCGGCCTTCGAAAACCGGTGAAGATTCACATCAATAGGGGCCAAAAATATGGTTTCCCGGTCGACATCATTTTAGACATTTGTAGCACTGAACATGAAGACTTAATTTAAAAGCCAACCCAGGAATAAAACAGAAAGACTCAGATGGGTGAAACAGAATTGAGCTCCCACTGAAAGGAAATGTGAGCCATATACAACTATGAAACATAAAGCCAACGGGGCAGAAACTGCCTTAGTCACATAGTTTATAAAAAGAGTAGTTTCACTACGAAACTGTCCCCCTGCAAATCCAGAAATTAACGACACTTCACCTCCTGAAGTTATGGAAAAAGGCAATGCATGGTTTTGAGACGCTGAAATTATCACGCCTCTTCTGAGCACCCTTCCAAACATCCCATTATTTCCCCATACGTATAATATTACCCTTCCACACCCCATTAACAAGAAGAGAATATGGCCAAGGCCTGTGAGACTTCCCAAAACTTTCCAGCACCGACTTTTAAAAACATAACCCAGGTCTCCTGAAGTGCTAAAAGGCATTCCTTGCCAAACAGCCGAGCTTGGGCGTGCAACCCACGCTGAATTATTTCTTTAAAAGACGGAGAAACGTAACATTTATTTATTTCTCCGAAATATGGGATATTTCAAGGAAGATCAACACCGATTCACTCCACGTTTGACCCAACCCGCCACACATATCTTTTCGCGGTGACAAAGCAAAGAGGGGTTTTTGCACGGAAGTAACAGGCGAAGCAAATTTATATATATATCTGGGGGTTTTTTTGGAAACATCAGGGGTTGCAGAGGCAAGCTACGGAAACCTCAGCACACAGCGGAGGGAGGTCTACCCAGGAGACTTCGCCATGGGTAACCCTCTCTTATGAGGGGGAGCAGAGGCCGTAACATACGGGCTCCCCTTATTCCCCGGTGTGGCAAATTTTGCAATCTGATAGGAGCAAATAAGGTGGAGGAACCCTCCCCTAGGCCGGGGGGAGGGGGGGAGGAGAGCCGTCAAATGCTCTTTTTTTGGAGTTGAAAACGAGAGGGACGCTACCACCCCCCTCCCTGGGCTGATCATGACTACCGTAGGGAAGGGAGGGAGACTGGCAGTGCCCTCTGTCCAAAAAAAAAAGATGGCAAAGAGGCGGCAGATTCGTTGCCCTGGTCTTCTTCCCTTCTGCAGTTTTACTTGGGCAGGGGCTTCGCATCCCCCCGCCCCCGCCCCCGCCACCATCCCGTACCTCTAAAGGAGAGTGGCAATAGGGAATCACCTGCTTGTGACCCCCATGCACGCCGGTCTATGAGAAAAGGACCCCCCCCCCGCCCCTTCCTTTTTTGGCAAATGGAGGCTCAGGGAGGTATTCCCAACAGCGGCACCACTTATAATGGGGAGGCTACCTTTAGGGAGGGGGCAAGAGGCATCCCTAGCTCTTCAGCACTGGACAGCTCCTCTTTCGTCGGCCGCTGACCCTTGGCAGGAGGGTGCCCGGTGTGGACCGGGTGAAACCCTGTTCGTGACTAGAGGGGGGATTCTCTTTGCTCAGTCTCCCCCTCCTCCCGGGGAAGGGGGGAAGGGAGAAGAGACAAGATAGGGGGCGTCGAGATGCTCTAGACGGGGCTCGTCTATAAAAAAATCTCTCCCCTCCATCCCTCTCTTTTGGGGGCTTCCCAGCGCAACAGGGGAACCCCCCCCCCCAAAGCAGCGCCTCCCATTGCAGGTGAACACGTGTGCCTTGCGGAGGCCGGGGTGGAGGGGGCTGGAAAAATATAGGGTGGGGGTGGGGTGAGGGAGGAAAGGAGGAGAAATAAAGGGGGGGCAGACAAATAAGGGGGAGCTCGTACCTGCTGGCCGGCAATCCTGACTGCAAAGAGCAGCTGCAAGCTCATAAGGATCAAGGCGGGGGGGGGGGGGGGAGGAGGAGGTTGGTGAGTGCGCGCATGCGCGTGCGTGCTCCAGGCTCCTCTCTCTCTTCTCTCTCCCTGCCCCTGTAGCTCTGGGTCCGGGGGTTCCAAGGCGAGCCCCGCCGCGCGCATGCGCGCCCCCTCCCATCCAGCGGCTTAATTCCCTCTCCCTCCCAACCGCGCGCGCGCGCCCCCGCCTGCTCACGTGCCCGCGCGGCATCCTTGGGATGCGGGGAGGATGCCGAGGCGGAGAAGAGCAGCCCTGGGGCGGCTGGGAAAGAGCTCTCGGGGTCAGGGTGGGGGGCTGGGGGGTCCCAGCTAAGGGAGGTTGTGCTGCAGGGGGCTATTTATGGGGGTAACAGTTGGGCAATGGAGCCGGCAGGGAGGATGTGGATTCTTTGGGAAATGTAGTGCTGGGGAGGTTTAGGGACCGCTAGCAAGACAGAAAAGCACAGATAAGCAATTGGCCACGCTGGCAGGGGCTGATGGGAATTGTAGTCCATGAACATTTGGAGCGCCGCAGGTTGGCCACCCCTCATCTAGAGCAGGGGTCTGCAACCTGCGGCTCTCCAGATGTTCATGGACTACAAATGGCCAATTGGCCCTGCTGGCAGGGGCTGATGGGAATTGTAGTCCATGAACAATTGGAGCGCCGTAGTTTGGCCACCCCTGGTCTAGAGCAGGGGTCTGCAACCTGCGGCTCTCCAGATGTTCATGGACTACAAATGGCCAATTGGCCCTGCTGGCAGGAGATGGGAATTGTAATCCACGAACATCTGGAGCGCCGTAGGTTGGCCACCCCTGGTCTAGAGGATGGGAGACCACCAAGGAAGTCCAGAAGGGGAAACCACCAAGGAAGTCCATGGTTGCTACGCAGAGCCAATGGCCAAATACTTGTCCACCCCTGACTTGAATGCCCCAGCCTAGCCAGATCCCGGGAATTAAAAGGGTTAGCTGTGGTTGGTGTTTGGATGGGAGACCACCTGGGAAGCCCAGGGTTGCTACGCAGAGGCAGCCGATGGCAAACCACCTCTGCTCATCTCTTGCCTTGAAAGCCCTCCAGGGGTCACCACAAGTTGGTGTGGCCTTGACGCGGCTAAATTATTGCCCTGAGGTGGGTTGCCCAGGCTGGTTTGATCTTGTCAGATCTTGGAAGCTAAGCAGGCTTGGACCCGGTGGATATTTAGATGAGAAGTCACCAAGGAAGTCGAGGGCCGATACCCAAAGTCTGGCAATGGCAAAACACCTCTGTTTGTCCACCCTGAGCGAGATGCCGCCATTTTCGGCAGCTTCAGTAATCCTTCAGGCTGTCCACCATTTGCTGAAGGTTCCCAGATAAGTTTTCTCCTCTGGCCTCGCAACTGCCCGCCATTTCCATCATTCCTGTGCACGAATACATCCTAGTTTTATTGTCTAGTTGTGTTGTCATCTAGTTGTATTGTCGAAGGCTTTCACGGCCAGGTTCAACTGGTTCTGGTGGGTTTTCCGGGCTGTGTGGCCGTGGTCTGGTGGATCTTGTTCCTAACGTTTTGCCTGCATCAGTGGCCGGCATCTTCAGAGTGTGACATCTTCAGACTTCCCTCTGTGAGACACCTCTGAAGATGCCAGCCACAGATGCAGGCGAAACGTTAGGAACAAGATCCACCAGACCACGGCCACACGGCCCGGAAAAACCCACCAGAACTAACATCTAGTTTTGCCTGCCAATTACACGAAAGTCCCGTTTCACCTTCTTTGTTTTGTTTTGTATGAGCTATCTTAAATGCCACATAGACACAACACAAGAATCGCCAACGTAAGTACATTTCAAGTCTCCGCAGTTTCGTAGATACAACGTCATCTTTATTAAAACAAAAACCACCACCAAGAACTGTTTTCAAATTAAATGCTTTAAATGACAGCCAGGTGGTGTAGTGGTTAAGAGCAGGTGCACAGGTTTGATTTCCCCACTCTGCCACTTGAGCTGTGGAGGCTTATCTGATGAACTAGATTAGCTTGTGCACTCCCAACACATGCAAGCTGGGTGACCTTGGGCTAGTCACAGTTCTTCGGAGCTCTCTCAGCCCCACCCACCTCACAGGATGTTTGTGGTGAGGGGGGAAGGAAAAGGAGATTGTAAGCCACCTTGAGTCTCCTTAAAGGAGAGAAAGGGGGGATATAAGAACATAAGAACATAAGAACTAGCCTGCTGGATCAGACCAGAGTCCATCTAGTCCAGCTCTCTGCTACTCGCAGTGGCCCACCTGGTGCCTTTGGGAGCTCACATGCAGGATGTGAAAGCAATGGCCTTCTGCGGCTGCTGCTCCCGAGCATCTGGTCTGCGAAGGCCTTTGCAATCTCAGATCAAGGAGGGTCAAGATTGGTAGCCATAGATCGACTTCTCCTCCATAAATCTGTCCAAGTCCCTTTTAAAGCTATCCAGGTTAGTGGCCATCACCACCTCCTGTGGCAGCATATTCCAAACACCAATCACCCGTTGCGTGAAGAAGTGTTTCCTTTTATTAGTCCTAATTCTTCCCCCCCAGCATTTTCAATGAATGCCCCCTGGTTCTAGTATTGTGAGAAAGAGAGAAAAATTTCTCTCTGTCAACATTTTCTACCCCATGCATAATTTTATAGACTTCGATCATATCCCCCCTCAGCCGTCTCCTCTCCAAACTAAAGAGTCCCAAACGCTGCAGCCTCTCCTCATAGGGAAGGTGCTCCAGTCCCTCAATCATCCTCGTTGCCCTTCTCTGCACTTTTTCTATCTCTTCGATATCCTTTTTGAGATGTGGCGACCAGAACTGAACACAGGACTCCAAGTGCGGCCGCACCACTGCTTTATATAAGGGCATGACAATCTTTGCAGTTTTATTATCAACTCCTTTCCTAATGATCCCCAGCATAGAAATCCAAACTACTACTCCTCTTCCTCTTCTTCCTCCTCTTCTTTGTGCAGACAAAACCCGAGAAAACAATTATTTTTCAAACGTTTCCCAAATGTTTCATTTGTGTTGTGAAGGAAAAGCCATATGAGTAGATAAAACTGGAAAAGGTGAGGAGAGGCCCTTTTGACTGACCTGTCAATCATTGATGCTCTTTTGGTGAGTACAAGAGCCAGATCCCTTTTGGTAATAGACCCGCTTATGCACTGATCTCCCCAGAGATGTCTGTCGGGCTCCCCACTTTCGATCTTTAACAGGCAGCCGAAGACAGTTTTGTTTAGGACAGCATTTTGCTAAACTGACCTGAGTAACCTGCTGGCCTGATTTTGGCCCCTTCCGCACATGCAGAATAATGCACGTTCACTCCACTTCCTCAATTGTTTGCAAGGAGGCAGTGGCGTAGGAGGTTAAGAGCTCGTGTATCTAATCTGGAGGAACCGGGGTTGATTCCCAGCTCTGCCGCCTGAGCTGTGGAGGCTTATCTGGGGAATTCAGATTAGCCTGTACACTCCCACACACGCCAGCTGGGTGACCTTGGGCTAGTCACAGCTTCTCGGAGCTCTCTCAGCCCCACCTCCCTCACAGGGTGTTTGTTGTGAGGGGGGAAGGGCAAGGAGATTGTAAGCCCCTTTGAATCTCCTGCAAGAGAAAAAGGGGGGATATAAATCCAAACTACTACTACTACTACTACTACTACTACTACTACTACTACTACTACACCTCCTCCTCCTCTTCTTCTTCCTCTTCTTCCTCTTCTTCCTCTTCTTCCTCCTCCTCCTCTTCTTCTTCTTCTAGAGGATTTTGCTATTCCACAATCAAATCCAGCTGCAAAGTGCGTTGAAAGTGGATTGAAAGTCTTGCCCTTAATATTTATTCCTTAACAACATGTGTAGGTTACTTTTCCAGAGACTCCTGGAGCACAACAAACGAGACCGTCCCATAAAAATGCAAGGAGTATCACCATTAAAACAAGCCGGCGGTGTTACAACGGCGGAAAATAACATTCGGCGCCCAAAAATGATATCCATAAAACAGCCCTTGGGCTAGAAGCAGACCATTAAAAACAGCGTTAAAGGATGTTTATGGCAGTGGGAGAAAGGAAGGACGTTCCAAGCAGGCATTAATAAAAGTTAAGGACACGGAAAAGGAGGATGAACCGTTTGGTTTTCCTGAAAGCGGCAACAACGGAAGAACATTCGTAGAACGTTCTGATTTTTATATTCAGTTATTCTCCTGTTACTGTATTCCTAAGTGTTAGACAATGGGAAACGTTGGTTTTGGCCAGTGGTAACTGGGAGCCACGTAACATCTGTTAAAATGAGACAGGGGGCATCTTAAAAAGCCAGCAAAATTTTATTCGGCTGCTTGCCATCGTGAAACAGAGCCTAGTTTTTGGGTTGCAGTTTGTGCTGAGCTGATAGCGGTTAAGAAACGCTCAAAAAGAGAACCATGCCAAGAGCGCATGCATTTTGAGGCTTTCAAAATAATAAAGTCCAGGTGGCCAACTCAGTACAGTACACCTTATTCTCTTCTCCACCTGTTTAGTTTCACAACAACCCTGCAAAGTAGGCTTGACTGCAAACATCACATTTGTAAGAACAGCCGCTTGGTAATTTTTGCAAGCTGATCACATTCCACTTATTTCCCCCTGATTGATTGATTGATTGATTAAATTTTTATACCACTCACCCCCAAAGGGCTCTGAGCGGTGTACAACACAAAGAACATAACATAACTTAACAAAAGAGCACTCTCATAACTTAAGTATAAGTTGAATAATGTAATAATTTTTTGCTTTCTTAAATATTGTAATTTTTATATCTTTATTTTCCTCCCTTTTCTAATCTTTCTTTTTTTTTAACTTTCCAACTATTTACTAGTACGATATGGAAATGATTTTGCTTATGTGGATGTTTGAACACTGTCTTTTTGTTTTAATCAATAAAGATACTGTATTAAAAAAACTTAAGTATAAACACAATATAAATATAGGCTCTAAACATTTAAATAATTAAGGCCATTTAAAACACAGCGTACAAAATATAGCATCCAGACGATCTATGTCAGTGGTGACGAACCTTTGGCACTCCAGATGTTATGGACTACAATTCCCATGTTATGGACTACAATTGGCCATGCTGGCAGAGGCTGATGGGAATTGTAGTCCATAACATCTGGAGTGCCAAAGGTTCGCCACCACGGATCCATGTTGTCTATTTGTTACTTTCCTATGAACGTTTTATGTGGATATCTGAGAAAGACCACTTCATGGGAGTAACAGGGAGTAACACATTCAACCACTGGGCTGCCCAACTTCCTTGCAGTGTAGTCCAGAAAGTGGAAAGTGGAAACCCAGACATTTTCCAGTTGTCAAGACCCAACTCTAAAGATTCTGTGCCCCATTATGTCCTTCGGCGATTTCTTGGGAGGTCGCCCCGTCTCCCCAACCTGTACTCTGTGCGGCATTTCGTTTTAGCATTTCTCTTGACCAAAGTACAGGCAAGTTTTATACATATATATTGTTATGCTAGAGCATAACTTGCCCTTTGATTCTGCTCAATTTCATGCTTCCTGGCAGACAAGATGATGCAGGAATCCATTTCCCCTCTTATCTGGCTCCTAGCTGGGATCAAATCTACATGTTAAATTAACACCGCAATCCTATTCACACTTACTTGGGGGGGGGGGGGGGAAGTTCCATTATACTAAGAGAGACAGTTCTGCGGCGTGCCCAGGATACGTCTTCCTTCTCTCTTAATAGAAACACTTTTTTAATAGACCCCAAATTACGTGGTTTGTGACGTCGTTCGTTCCTAAATCTCCGGAGCCCTTTCATTTAAAAAAAGAAAAAGTCGTGCTGTACTTTTTCAAGGGGATAAAAAAAAATGTACACCTGCTACTTTATCAGAGTAGAGACTGAATAACGAATAAGACCAACAAATAAACTATCCACCATGGGAGAAGAGCTGGTTTCTATACCCTACTTTTCTCCACCTTTAAAGAGTCGCAAAGTGGCTTACAACTGGTTTCCCTTCTTTGCCCAGCAACAGACACCTGTTGAGGCAGGTGGGGCTGAGAGAGTTCAATTTCAATTTCAATAAGCCTTTATTGGCATACAGAACATACAATATAAATACAATTAAAATTACTAGATAAAACTTCACACTGGATCATAAGTTCAGCTCGCAAACCTCAGCCAGAAACTTTGCCACTGCGAGACAACAGTCAAGGTCATTGCAGTTTAAGAGCATATTTACTTTATCAAGCTCTGTCAGGGTTTTCATAGAGTCAATGATTTGTAATAAGCTGGATCTTGGATTCTGGTAAAGTGGGCAGTGGAGGAGGATGTGCGCAATGGAATCCAACTGCCCTGGGCTGCAGGGGCAAAGCCTCTTATCGTTTGGTAGACCCTTGAGTCTTCCTCTATGGAGCGGGGATGGCATAATGTTAAATCTAGCCAGCATGTAGGCTCTCCTATATATAGGGTTGGTAAGCGCTGCAATATAGTAGGCTGGGTTTCCCTGCACAAATGGAATGGCCACGTTCATTGGCGAGCAGGATTTGTTGGCCAAGCTCTGCAGTTGTTGATAATCCCTTGCTAGTAGCCGCTCTTTGATGAGGGCAAATGTCTCAGTAAGGGTTAGCATGTTCAGAAGGAAGTCCACTATCATAGCCCAATTCCCCAATCTTTGTTATAACTGATGTGCACCATTTAGAGTGATGGAGTTCTCTCAAGGTGAGTTGCGTCAGTGAGTTGTCGGAGCTTTGATAATGAATGCATGACCAAAATTTTATGATGTTTAACCAGATAGTGGCCTCTATAGAGTATTGGCCAGATTCTAGGCATAGAACTGCATATGGGACGCAGTTTGGCACGCCAAATAATTTATGCAGAAATTTAGAGTGGAATGATCTGATGGTACTGTTGCTGAGTGTTAACCAAATAAAGCAGTTGTGCGGCTGAGAGAGTTCTGAGAGAACTGTGACTGGCCCAAAGTCACCCAGCAGGCTTCATGCGGAGGAGCGGGGAAACAAACCCAGTTCACCAGATAAGAATCACATCCTGCAATGTGAGCTCCCAAAGGCACCTGGTGGGCCACTGCGAGTAACAGAGTGCTAAACTAGATGGACTCTGGTCTGATCCAGCAGGCTCGTTCTTATGTTCTTATGCTCATGTGGAGGAGTGGGGAATCGAACCCAGTTCTCCAGATTAGAGTCCTCCGCTCTTAAGCAGCACACCCCGCCGGCTCTCCGCTGGTATCTGAGCCCTCCCCTGGTCTAACGGCAACTCATTCCTCAAATAGCATTCCTCTTATGCACTTCAGAAGATTAAGGCATTAGGTATTGATGGTATCTGAAAAAAAATGACTACAGGCAGAGACGAATGTATTAGGCAATGCACAAGTTATTCAGCAAGAGTTATGAAGGAGAGCGCAAGGAGAAGAGCAGCCGTATTAGCAATATCGAATTTCGAGCGAGCGCTGCAATTGCAGAAGAATCAGTCTGCCGAGTATTCCAGGAAAACTATTCAGAAAAGTACTTTCTTCGTTCCCGACCGTTAACGTAGGTCAACATGACTGTACGGAGCTGCGCTCTTGCCCGACTTGAAGCAAGGCCGCGCCAGCCGTTCTCAATGGAGTGAAATGCATAACAAGTTTTGAAGAGCTTTCTGCTCCATCCAGACTGTTTCTCCGTCTTTTCAGTAATGAAACCTTTAAACCCAATTTCAATTTTTTTTAAAAAATGCTAGCAAAATTTCTTTTTTTTAATTTAAGGCGTTCCAGACCTCTTGAAGGGCGCTGTGTGTGTTAAGTGCTGTCAAGTGGATTCTGACTCACCACAACCCTACATCCTTCGAATGTCCTGTCCTTAACAAAGAAGAAGAAGATTTTGGATTTATATCCCCCCCCCCTTTCTCTCCTGCAGGAGACTCAAAGGGGCTTACAATCTCCTTTCCCTTCCCCCCTCACAACAAACACCCTGTGAGGCAGGTGGGGCTGAGAGAGCTCCGAGAAGCTGTGACTAGCCCAAGGTCACCCAGCTGGCGTGTGTGGGAGTGTACAGGCTAATCTGAATTCCCCAGATAAGCCTCCACAACTCAGGCGGCAGAGCTGGGAATCAAACCCGGTTCCTCCAGATTAGATACACGAGCTCTTAACTTCCTACGCCACTGCTGTTCCTACAACCACACTCAGATCTTGCAAGCTGTGGGCTGGTACTGCCTTTATAAAATCAATCCATCCCATTTTGAGTCTTCCTCTTTTCATTTTCCCTCGCATTATTGTCTTTTCCGGTGAGCCTTGTCTTCACATAATGCGACCAAGGTACAATGTTCTTTGGAAATATCTGAAGGGATGCCAGGTCGAAGAGCGGGCAAGCTTGTTTTCTGCTGCCACAGAGACTAGGAGACAGCGTGGTGTGGTGGTTAAGAACAGGTGCGCTCTAATCTGGAGAACTGGGTTTGATTCCCCGCTCTGCCATTTGAGCTGCGGAGGCTTATCTGGTGAACCAGAGTAGCTTGAGCACGCCAACATATTTATTTATTGGGCTTATAGATCGCCCTCCCCCGAGGGACTCAGGGCGGTGAACAATCATGGTATAAATACAACTTTAAAACACCATAATATAAAATATGACTTTAAAACACCATATAAACTAATATCACTTAATTAAAACGAGGAACTATATAACATTAGATGGCGTCACCCTCCCCACCCTTGTGCCAGCTGGGTGTCCTTAGGCTAGTTACAGTTTTTGGGAGCTCTCTCAGCCCCACCCACCTCACAGGGTATTTGTTGTGGGGTGGGGGGAGGGAAATAAGATTGTAAGCTCCTTTGAGTCTCCTTGGGGGGTGGGGGGTATAAATCCAAATTATTATTATTATTATTATTATTATTATTATTATTATTATTATTATTATTATTATTATTATTATTATTATTATTATTATTATTATCATTATCATTATCATTATCATCCTCCTTCTTCTCCTTCTCCTCCTCCTCCTTCTCCTCCTCCACCTCCTCCTCCTCCTCCTCCTCCTCCTCCTCCTCCTTCTTCTTCTTTTTCTTCTCCTCCTTCTCCTCCTTCTCCTTCTCCTTCTCCTCCTCCTCCTCCTCCTCCTCCTTCTCCTTCTTCTTGGACATGGAGTAATGGGTTCAAGGGCAGGAAAGGAGATTCCACCTAAACATTAGGAAGAACTTTCTATCAGGACTGTTCAACTGTGGAATTCACTGCCTTGGAGTGTGGTGAAGTCTCCTCCTTTGGAGGTTTTTAAAGAGAGGCTGGATGGCCATCTGACAGGAGTGCTTTGATTGTGTGTTCCTGCATGGCAGGGGGTTGGACTTGATGGCCCTTGTGGTCTCTTCCACTTCTATGATTCTATGATACTTTGGTCGACCTCTGATTTCTTGGTTGCAGTCTCCCCCTTGGGTGATACTGGAGTCCAGGAACAGAAAATCTTGAAGCATTTCAGTTTCCTCATTGCTGACCTTAACGTTGAGTAGTTGAACGATACACGCTTGAAGGGTGCACACTTCTTAATAAAGACGGGTTCCCTGTAGATATGAGGAATGGGGACAGGGGAATGCATCAAGAAAATAACCGACACAGGAAAGATACTGGTTATAACCGAGGTTTACTATGGCCCCTTCCGCACGTGCAGAATAATGCACTTTCAATCCACTTTCAGTGCACTTTGCAGCTGGATTTTACTGTGCGGAATAGCAACAACCACTTGAAGAAGAAGAAGAGAAGAGTTTGGATTTATATCCCCCCTTTCTCTCCTGCAGGAGACTCTAAGGGGCTTACAACCTCCTTGCCCTTCCCCCCTCACAACAAACACCCTGTGAGGTAGGGGGGCTGAGAGAGCTCCAAGAAGCTGTGACTAGCCCAAGGTCACCCAGCTGGCATGTGTGGGAGTGCCCAGGCTAATCTGAATTCCCCAGATCAGCCTCCACAGCTCAGGCGGCAGAGCTGGGAATCAAACCCGGTTCCTCCAGATTAGATACACGAGCTCTTAACCTCCGACACCACTGCTGCTCCTTGCAAACAATTGTGAAAGTGGTTCGAACGTGCATTATTCGTCATGTGTGGGAGGGGCCTATATATGTAAAATGATATTATTATTATTATTATTAGTAGTAGTAGTAGTAGTAGTAGTAGTAGTATCAGTATTATTAGTATTAATATTAGTATTGATATTAGTATTAATATTAATATTAGTATTAATATTAGTATTAATATTAATATTAATATCAATATTAATATTAATAATAATATTAATAATAATAATATTAGTATTATTAGTATTATTGATATTTGTTATATTTATAAACCGCCCTCCCCCGGAGGGCTCAGGGCGGTGAACAACAGAACACCGCCCAGAGCCCCTCGGGGATAGGGCGGCATAAAAATCAAATAAATAAATAAATAAATAAATAAATAAATAAATAAATAAATAAATAAATAAATAAAGATAGATAGATAGATAGATAGATAGATAGATAGATAGATAGATAGATAGATAGATAGATAGATAGATAGATAGATAGATAGATAGAGCACAAAATAAAATCAATAATATCAAAAGGAAACTAATTAAAATAGAATCATTAGAGTAAATTGGCTCTATAGGGTTAAAGACCAAACCCCATTAAAAAAATGCAGCTGGCCCACAATATCGGATATATACAGATGGAAGGCCCTACTAACAAATCCCCCCTAAGAAAAAAGGGGAGGTTGTGGTAGGATCCTGCCAGATGTTATAAAAGTGGGGGGGGGGGGGCATCAGCGGCCGGTCTCCCCAAAGGCCCAATGGAACAGCTCAGTCTTGCAGGCCCTGCAGGCCCAATATTCTGGTCAAACCACTTCTGGCTTCTTCCCTTCAGTAGCGTAACTGGGACATTATCAATTTTGAAAAATACAGTCTGGCCTGCCATTGCTGGTCAATTTCGTTGTCCATATTTCCACTATGAAGTAGCCTTTTTTCACCCATCACTATATTGCATTCTTAGACACCCACGCAGCCACTCCTTAAGGTGTCCTTTAGACCGAGAAAGCCATCTGTTAACCTCCGGGACCACATACCTGTAAAATGACCAAAAACACATTCATATTTCCTTAGATCATTCTCGGGTACTTGCTTGTTCGTTCTTCGCTTTGACCAGATAATTCCAGCGTGAACGTCGGTCTGTGGCACGTTGCCCTGTGTGGCCAGAATTTCCGAGTCTCCTCAACGAATTCTTTTTTGTTTTTAAGTTGCCTTCTTTCTGATCCCGAGATACGGCATCCGGCTGTATCGCTTTAATACTCAAGAAAAGCTATTTTTGCAGGAAGTGCTTGCCGGAGGAGCGGGGAATCGAACCTTCTTCTCCAGATTAGAGGGCGCCATTCTTAACCACAACATCACGCTGGCTCCATGTAATCCAAAATCCACGTAGGCCCCTTTGTGGCTTTGCCTTCCAGCAGTCTGTGTTAATCAGCTGAGCTGTACCTGTGAACACCTTGAAGGTGAGAATTCTTTCTATTTCGAGGTCAAAGTGAAGAAATGAGGGTATAATGCCATCGAAACAGCCCCCCAGAGTTCTTCAGGAGAAATGATCTCCGTAGTCATAATTCTGGAAGATCTCTAGGCTTCTTCTGGAAGAAGAAGAAGAAGAAGAAGAAGAAGAAGAAGAAGAAGAAGAAGAAGAAGAAGAAGAAGAAGAGGAGGAGTAGTTTGGATTTATATCCCCCCTTTCTCTCCTGCAGGAGACTCAAAGGGGCTGACAATCTCCTTGCCCTTCCCCCCTCACAACAAACACCCTGTGAGGTAGGTGGGGCTGAGAGAGCTCCGAGAAGCTGTGACTAGCCCAAGGTCACCCAGCTGGCGTGTGTGGGAGTGCACAGGCTAATCCGAATTCCCCAGATAAGCCTCCACAGCTCAGGTGGCAGAGCTGGGAATCAAACCAGGGTTCCACTCAGATTAGGTACCATGAGCTCTTAACCTCCTACTTAATCTCATAACTCACTCCCATCTTTCCCTGCTTACCCCATTTAGAAAAGAAACTTCACTTGTACTGCAGTTTATCCACTCCTGGCTGTAGAAAGGCTAATATCAGAGAGAAGCAGCAGGCAGGGCCAAAATTGTGCATTTACAAAGCTGGCCGGGGACAGGGGTGGAGCGGAAGATTGCCACAGCCGGAGCATCCTCCCTGGAAACGCTTTTAACAATGCCTCCGACCTCACGCTACATGCTTTTCTTATATGACAGGTTCCCAGCAAAGTGAAAACATTTTGCAAACAAAGTGAGTCACCGTGCCATTCCGGAGATAGGAAGATTATTCCCTACCATCCTGTCGTAAAATGTTTCACGGAGACACTGACGAAGTTACCGCTCAGGGGTATTCGGGTGACGTTCGCATTTCCACCAAATCCAGTACAGTGTGTCTGTCTGTTAATGTAAAAAACCGGGCCCTCTGGTTTGTATGAGTAGTTGCCATGGCTGCATATCCAAAATGTACGTGGCTTGAAAGACAGGTGAGGGATCAGTTCTTCATCGCAAAACTGCCAGTTGAATCTAGAATTCTGGGAACTACACAAACTTGATCCAAAATTATGTGTGTGTGTGTGTCTGTGGGAGTGTGTCTGTGTGTGTGTGAGAGAGAGAGAGAGAGAGAGAGAGAGAGAGACTAAAAATAAATCCTCACGACGAAAAATCTCTCACTGCCATCGTCGGATAATAATAAATAACAAAAATAATTCAAATACTATGCTGATAACATTAAAACATTACAACTGTGTTCAGCCCAGCTTTGGTTTCTTTGACAGCTTTGCGGTTGCTATCATCTTTATTTTGTGTTATTTGCCCTGTTGTCATATTTACAACACTTCCTGGGTCTAAATACAAAAGTCAGGATATGAAACATACGAAATGCATACGAACTTTAAGGCTTCAAACGTGTGATTTATTTTTTAAAGCGAAAGGACTGGTTTAGTTAACTTCACCGGTTTGTCTAAAAGCCGCATCTCTGAGCAGTCGTTTCTTAGTGGGGTGCTGTGTGGTTTCCGGGCTGTGTGGCCGTGTTCTAGCAGCATTCTCTCCTGACGTTTCGCCTGCATCTGTGGCTGGCATCTTCCAAGGATCTGATGCAGGCGAAACGTCCGGAGAGAATGCTGCTAGAACGGGCCACATTCTGTCTCCACAAACCACACAGCACCCCAGTGATTCCGGCTGTGAAAGCCTTCGACAATACAGTCGTTTCTTAATTTATTTGTTTTGTTTTTCCTTTAGCTGAAACTTGGCTCTGATGGGAGACGTCGTCCTTAACATGAGGTCTGAAGCCAGGCCACCCAGAGGAAAAATATTCACGTACGTTACCGTTTCATCATTGCATGTTTGCAGTGTTTGTGGAATCCTGACGCTATTCCCTCTGCTAGCTGCTGAACGTGTTTCCTTCTACGCACCCACATTCAAAAGTTTCAAAAGGGTTAAATTAGAGAGGAATTGTACAAAAGGATTATCTGCTGAGGACTGGGTGGGAGTTGAGAAGGGTCAACTTGCATCCCCTGTCTTCAGGGTAAACGGCACTCAGAATCCAATGACCTCACAATCCTGCCTTCTAGAAGTGGATTTTCTATAACCTTTGCCCTGGACAAATCCAACATCTGAACAAAGGCTCTGGATTGAAAGTGCATTATTCTGCGTAATGCAGAATAATGCATATCTTTGAATCCAATCTCAGAATTGCTTGTGTGGAGGATTCTATGGGCCACCTCATATCAGTTCCAGGCATTTGCAAAGTCAACACAAGCCGTAAACACTTGGCCTTGCAAACCCTAACCCAGAGGTCCGGTAACTCACCTTCAGAAGTGTTCTGCAATCCTGTGTCAGCTCTCCAGAAGGTGTTCATGGACTACAAATCCCATCAGCCCCTGCCAACATGGTGGCAGGGGCTGATGAGAATATGTAGTCCTGACTCTAACATCTGAGAAACCACGTTGCAGACCCTGAACCACCTAGAGTGGATGACCCTACTGGGATCCTGCTTGTAACTATGACTGTCCTGGAAACCCAGCTTTCCCTCTGGCAACTAAGCGTTTTTTTAAGCATGGCATAAGCATTTATTGTCATTGTGTACGACGCCTGTAGAAATTTACAGCAGCATTCCTCGATGCATCACAGTTTCAGACTCATACCCCATCCTCCCTTTTCCCCTTCCTCCACCTTACATCCCTACACAGCCCCAAACACCATCAACACGCAGAAGCCCATTAGGTTTAGCACTAGCCACAGCTCTAGAGTAGAAGCTGTCTCAAGCCTCCTTTGTCCCTAGTTTTTGATAGGGCTCCTGTATCGTCTGAAGCCGGATGGGTAAGCAGTTGCCAAAAAGAGAGTGTGCTGGATGAGACGGGCCTCTCAGGAATGTTACCTTTGGACTTTCTTTGGAAGCGGGAATTATAGAGTTCTTCCAAGGAGGGAGGAGGGCCGCTCTATAATCCTCTGTGCATTAGTGATCACCTCCTTTGGAGGCGCTCTTCCTATCTGCCACTTATTTTGGCTTTGGAGAACCATACACTCTGGATGCAGTAGGTTAAGACACTCTCTCTCTATAGCACAGCGGTAAAAGACACCAGGAGTTTTCCATTCAGTTGTTGTTTCCTTTAAAAGTCTCAGATAGTACAGTCTTTGCTGGGCCTTCGCCAACCACTCA
Source organism: Sphaerodactylus townsendi (assembly GCF_021028975.2). Classification (NCBI taxonomy): domain Eukaryota; kingdom Metazoa; phylum Chordata; class Lepidosauria; order Squamata; family Sphaerodactylidae; genus Sphaerodactylus; species Sphaerodactylus townsendi. The sequence continues at coordinate 12,600,430 of NC_059441.1, forward strand.
CGACGGATCTATGCTTCCTAGGTCCAGTCCTTTCTTTAATCCTTGTACGCCTAGAAATTTAAAACCTAGCCACCAGCTTCTGCTTTGATCTCATTTTATAGTCCAAGGGCTGGAATTTCTAGGCTTCATTTCTTCTATAGTCCACTCCTAAGCTCCTCTTGTCTTGTTAATTAGTAAGAACCAGGTTATTTTCCCTGCACCATGAGAGTGATCGGTCCACCTAAGCTCCGATAGGCAGACTCGCCCTCCAGAGATGAGCCCCACCAACCGTTGTGTCATGTGGGAATTTGATAATGGTGTTATTATGATAGACAGGAGTACAATCATACTTCGGCATAGTCGTTTCCCTACAGCCCATGTTGCGAACTCAGTTCCCAGAGGATTGGGAAATGCTGGGAATTAGTGGAGCTCATGAAGTGCAATGGTGGAGTTTCCTCAAGGAAACTCTTCTCTGTCATCTAGAGACCAGGTGTGATCCCAGAAGATCTCAGCCACCCCCTGAGGATGTCAGGTGACTGGGTCAAACCCACGACCGTACAAGTCACATTTAGGCGATAGGTTGTCCTCAGGGCGATTGCATCAGTCTAATCAAATCACTTACGGGAACGGATTTGAAACACAGGTGTATGTTTGCAGACAGGCTGGCAACCGAGCCGGTTGGAAATGTAGGTTGCCGTTCTGGCGAGAGAACTTACGGTTATCTCTTTTAGAAGAGTGAGAGGCAGGCGGGGCGGGCAAAGCTCCTCGCCAAGTCCTGCGATGTGTTATAGGATTCCGCTTGTAACCGGCGAGTTAGACTACTCCTGTTTGGGTAGCTGTTTTGGAGCTGTCTCCGCGGTGCAGTGAAATGTCACGGCGAGGTGCATTGTGCTCAAAGCCCTGCTAATGTGACATGAGTGGCATTCAGTGAGAAGGGAAGGGGCGGGTCCCTGGCCCATTCTTGGCCTCGGCGTACACCTTTTGTCTCAACCTCACCCCGGCTGCTCCATGCAGTCTTATAAATCCTCCGCTGCAAACATCTGGTACATAATATCCGACGTCGGCTGCTGAACACACACAGCCCTCTCTTCAGGGCATGGTGTGTGTGCCGGTGTGTTTAGCTTTGTGCAAGTAGTTTGGCATTTCGGCACTCAGGTAAGGCACTCTCAGTGTGCTTTCTTGAAAATTTATGCCGTTTCCTTTTTTTTTCTCTCTAGCTTTATTTCCTTGTGTATGTTTAAAGCCAAAGGCAGGAAGGCACACAAAGGGGCGGAAAGCGGAAGGAAAGTGGCGGAAGTCCACCATTAATCCTCGTAATGAAGGGGTTGTAATTTCCACATTTGTTTCTGTTGCAGAGGCGGAATGGCAGCGTGTAAAGAAGGGGACGCCTTCCTAAAACTCCTGTGTTGACTGGTAAGTATGAACCTTTTCACGCTTTTTGGAAACAAGATGCTACAGAGAAGGAAACACCAGCCTTTGCCTCTCTGGCATTGAATGGGGACACTGTATGTGTTTCTGACCTTAGTTACGCATCCAGCCGCCAGGTGCAACCAGGGAATTTTCCTAGAATTTCCAGCTGCTCCATCTTGGATTGGAGGTCGAGATTCGGGGAGAGAAAGTGGTAGTTTAGGGACAGTGAGACTCTAATGGAGAACATAAGAACTAGCCGCCTGCTGGATCAGACCAGAAGTCCATCTAGTCCAGCTCTCTGCTACTCTCAGTGGCCCACCGGAGTGCCTTTAGCAGGGAGCTCATATGCAGGATGTGCCAAGCAATGGCCTTCTTGCTGCTGCTGCTCCGCTGAGCACCTGGTCTGCTCAGGCATTTTGCAATCTAGAGATCAAAGGGAGGATCAAGATTTGGTAGCAATAGATTGACTTCTACTCCATCCATGAAATCCTGTCCAATGCCCTTTTAAAGCTATCCCAGGCTAGTGGCCATTAACACCTCCTGTGGCAGCCCAGATTCAAACCCACCTCAATCACACGCGTTGCGTGAAGAAGTGTTTCCTTTTACTAGTCCTAATTCTTCCCCCCAGCATTTTCAATGGATGCCCCCTGGTTCTAGTATTGTGAGAAAGAGAGAAAAATTTCTCTCTGTCGACATTTTCTACCCCATGCATAATGCATAATGCTTATAGACTTCAATCCCTATCCCCCCTCAGGCGTCTCCTCTCCAAACTAAAGATGCTGCAGCCTCTCCTCATAAGGAAGGTGCTCCAGTCCCTCAATCATCCTCGTTGCCCTTCTCTGCACTTTTTCTATCTCTTCGATATCCTTTTTGAGATGTGGCGACCAGAACTGAACACAGGACTCCAAGTGCGGTCGCACCACGGCTTTATATAAGGGCATGACAATCCTTGCAGTTTTATTATCAACATCACCACGTCTCGCTTCTGCGTTCTTTCCTTCCCACACATCACCCTCTTCAGGCCTCCAGGAATTTTCCATCCCAGAGTGGGCAACCCTAGATCTGATTCTGGCAGGACCAGCATGGTGGTCCACCCAAAAGGACCCCAACACCCCCAATCCCCCATGCTATTTAGTACCTGTTCCTTAATGTCTCCACAATTCCAGTTCAATAGTACTTCATCAGCTATAGGAGCTTAAAGAAAAGGCCCCTTCTGCACATGCAAAATAATGCCCTTTGCATTTGCTTTCAATGTGTTTTGCAGCTGGATTTTACCCACTTGCAAACAATGGTGGAAGTGGATTGGAAGTGTGTTATTCTGCATGTGCGGAAGGGGCCAAAGACCTGCAGAACGAGACCAGTGGTCCATCTAGTCCAGCATCTTGTCTCACAAACCGGCTGGTCGGTTCCCTTGGAGGTCCAACAACTGGGCATAGAGACCAACCCTGATTTTCCCTCCTGACACTGGAATTATGGAGGTTTACTCAATGCCATCTGCTTGAGTAAGTTGCACTGAACTAATTTCCTAAAGGATCTCCTTTGCAGCTCTGGAGTCCTGTGTTCAGTTCTGGTTGCCACATCTCAAAAAGGATATCGAAGAGATAGAAAAAGTGCAGAGAAGGGCAACGAGGATGATTGAGGGACTGGAGCACCTTCCTTATGAGGAAAGGCTCCAGCGTTTGGGACTCTAGTTTGGAGAGGAGACATCTGAGGGGGGATAGGATTGAAGTCTATAAAATTATGCATGGGGTAGAAAATGTTGATAGAGAGAAATTTTTCTCTGTTTCTCACAATGCTAGAACCAGGGGGCATCCATTGAAAATGCTGGGGGGAAGAATTAGGACTAATAAAAGGAAACACTTCTTCACGCAACGTGTGATTGGTGTTTGGAATATGCTGCCACAGGAGGGAGTGATGGCCACTCACCTGGATAGCTTTAAAAGGGGCTTGGACAGATTGATGGAGGAGAAGTTGATCTATGGCTACCAATCTTGATCCGTCCTCATGATCTCTGATTGCAAATGCTGCCATGAACTCAGGGTGTCTCAGGAGCAGCAGCAGCAAGAGATAGGCCCTTGCTTTCACATCCACATGTGAGGCTCCCAAAGGCACCTGGTGGGGCACTGCGAGTAGCAGAGAGCTGGACTAGGTGGACTCTGGTCTGATCCAGCTGGCTTGTTCTTATGTTCTTCTTATGTTCTTTTTTTTTGTTCAGATGCGCAGCCGAGTATAACCCAAATAGTTTCATTGGACAGAAAAGCGTTAATGATTAAAATAAAGCGTGTTTTTGTCTTCAGAACCAAGGAGCCCTGCGTCGACCGAATAACAAGTTGGTGTCAGAATAATATGCGAACAGGTAATTGGGAGTTTTTGTTTATCCCAGTCGTTTTTGCACAACTGTGTGGAGTTGTGCACATTAAGGAGGGGGGAGCTCGGGGGTGGGATACAAGGCCATAAAGTCCGCCGTCCAAAGGGGCCATTTTCTCCAGAGGACTGGATCTCTCTTGCCGAAGATCAGTAGCAACAGCAGGAAAACTCCAAACACCGGCTGCAAGTTGGCAACCGCATTACAAAAGCATCATCATAAAAACACGGGGGAAATGCACCTTCTTTAAAAACACAAACACACAAAAGCGTTGCACGGCTGAGCCTGCCTTCCCAGGGGCTGCATTGGTTTGTGGAAGTACAGAGCAAAGCCCCGTACCAAGAGCACAGTGACCAAGCCTATACCCACAAACCTGCACAAAAAAAGTCATTACAGCATGCAGCCTTTCTAGCTAGGATCAGAGGGTGGGAGTCCAGCAGGTTCTCACCAGTTCCCGAGAGTGGGTTACTAATTATTTGTGTGTGCTGAGAGGGGGTTACTAATTGGGTCTGCTTTTCCGTTAGAAATTCCATTAGGTCCAAAAATCATAAAGTCTTGTTGTTTCCTATGTGGCTGGTTAGCGAAGGTAGAAAACGGGATAATTCTCCCTGTTGGGCTGTTTTAAAAACATGTTTTAGAAATATGGTAAAGTTCCTTGTTTAAGGAAAGTATCCTTCTTTTGATTTCTAGAAACAAAATTAAGTATTTGAAAGTATTAAGTATTTGACAGGCAGTCCATTAGAGGAGAAGTAGTTGTTTCTGTTGGCAGCAGATGAAAGGACTTGCTCTAATGAGTTTAAATTATGGACAGAAAGATACCAGCTGGAAATTAGGAACTTTTTTTTTACAGTAAGAGTTTTTTACAGTAACAGAGAAATTATGAATGCCCCGCCCTCGGAATGCCCGGCCACGCCCCCATCGTGCCCCGCCCCGCCCCATTGGCGCTACACCACTGTTTGAATCCCCCCACCATGGGAACCTGTTACTAAAATTTTTGGATCCCACCACTGACTAGGATCCCAGGATTTCTGGCTCACAAAACACACCTTTGTGAGTCGTTCGTCCGGGTTCCCTGATCGCGGCCGTCTAAGCGTCTAAACGCAACCTTGTGCTCTAATTTCATCAGCAGCTTAACGTCATCGAGGCCCTTGCCCAACTGTCGCCTTTGATAAGGTGCAAACTCTCGCAGCCGACTTTGCAGAAATCAAAACAAAAGAGAGAGAGATTCAGGGTGAATGAGTTGATTCTCTCAACAAAGAAACCAAACTGGGCAAACAAGCAGATCTGGTTTTGATTCTCTAATAACAGCTTTGTAGCCTCTTAGCATAACTTGCTCCTGGTTTGGGCTGTACGGTTTGGGCTGTACAGTATTTCTGTGACGGGCTGCAGCATAGATAGATTAGCAGTGGCGTAGGAGGTTAAGAGCTCGTGTATCCAATCTGGAGGAACCGGGTTTGATTCCCAGCTCTGCCGCCTGAGCTGTGGAGACTTATCTGGGGAATTCAGATTAGCCTGTACACTCCCACACACGCCAGCTGGGTGACCTTGGGCTAGTCACAGCTTCTCGGAGCTCTCTCAGCCCCACCTACCTCACAGGGTGTTTGTTGTGAGGGGGGAAGGGCAAGGAGATTGTCAGCCCCTTTGAGTCTCCTGCAGGAGAGAAAGGGGGATATAAATCCAAACTCCTCCTCCTCCTCCTCCTCCTCTTCTTCTTCTTCTTCCTCTTCTTCCTCTTCTTCTTCTTCTTCCTCTTCTTCTTCAGCTTGGGAGATCAGGGAGCTCACAGCCCAATTTAATGCTGGCATCCAAGATATTTTTTCCCCAGTGTTTGGGGAGAGGGAACGGAGAATTTGCCATCACGTAAATCGTTTGAAAAGTGAGATATACCCCCCTCTGCCCTCACAGTGCCGTCTTTCCATTTAAAAATAAGTTGCCACCCCATTTTCAGGTGCCGGCAGAAATAACAAGGACGATGGCACCTCATGTGTCAGATTGCACATCGCTTTCAAACGTGTGATGCCGGGAGCCGATTCTGTCTCTAAAGGAAATGTTCGGTCCTCAGGTGCAAAGTCGTAAAAAAAAACCAACCCCTCTCTCTTCCTTCTTGGCAGCCTTTGTCTAAAATAATTATGCGCCGAGATCGGGAGCGTGCAGAAGCACGCCGCTAATTTGCCTGACCTCTTGCATTCAAAAGTTTCAGAATATCTATTTATATGAGTTTCACAAGTTCGGGGACGTTCCGTGGGGAAACTGTCCTGTGGGGGAAACAGAGATTTTTTTAAAAAATTGGTTTGAGGGTATTCACTCTTGACCCAGGCTAACCTGATTTCAATCTCAGGAGATAAATAGGATCAGTCGTGGGGTGCTGTGTGGTTTCCGGGCTGTGTGGCCGTGTTCTAGCAGCATTCTCTCCTGACGTTTCGCCTGCATCTGTGGCTGGCATCTTTGGAGGATCCTCTGACGATGCCAGCCACAGATGCAGAACCTCTGAAGATGCCAGCCACAGATGCAGGTGAAACGTCAGGAGAGAATGCTGCTAGAACACGGCCATACAGGCTGGAAACCACACAGCACCCCAGTGATTCCGGCCGTGAAAGCCTTCAACAATATAGGATCAGTTGTGGTTAGTACTGGGAGGGTTGCTATGCAGAGGTGATGGCAAACCACCTCTGCTAGTGTCGTGACTCGAAAACCCTAGTGCAGTGGTGGCGAACCTATGGCACGGGTGCCAGAGGTGGCACTCAGAGCCCACTCTGTGGGCACGTGTGCAGAGTTTGTCATGTGATAATAGTGTAATTATTTCAGGGAGATTATTAGCATTAAACCTAAGACCTAGTTTTGGGGAAGCAGTGCAGGTAACCCTGTTAAGCGCTCTTAAACCCTACTGATTTTCATGGGAAGAACTAAAGCATGATCCTTTACCTGGGAGTAAGCTCAGTTGCTGGCAATGGGGCTTGCTTCTGAGTAAACCCTCCTAGGGTCGTGATTCACCTGTTCGAAGCGTTGCACAGTTGCTTCAAAGCAAAGCCACAGTTGCTTCAAAGCAAAGCCACCAAGCTTACTCCTGAGTAACGCACGCCTTAGAGCCAACTGTTTTTCTAAACAAAAACCTCAGTATTCAGGTTAAATTGCTGTGTTGGCACTTTGCAATAAATAAGTGGGTTTTGGGTTGCAATTTGGGCACTCGGTCTCGAAAAGGTTCGCCATCACTGCCCTAGTGGGTTGCCGTAAGTCAGCTGTGACTTTCAATCTCACCATTGTTTAAAAGCGGATTTTGCTACTCCACACAGTAAAATCCAGCTGCAAAGTGGATTGAAAGTGGATTGAAAGGGCGTTATTCTGCACGTGCGGAAGGGGCCGCAGTATCAAGGGAGTCAAGGTGTTGAAAATGCATCGTGAGGTTCTTTTTGCACCATCTAATTTGACTACCGCCAAGTCGGTCGCAATACATTTCTCCTTGCGTTTCCTTTTCGATTTCAGATCATGAAGAACTCTGTGGCAGCAGTCATGGAACCTTCTGTATGAACGGTGGGATTTGTTATATGATTCCTACTATTTCCAAGCCTTTTTGCAGGTAAACTCAAAATTCAACAACGTTCCACACTGCGGGTATTTACTCTGCAAACACTTTGGGCGTTTACTTTGTAGCCAACCTACTGGGCTGAAACCTTTTTTTAAAAAGGAAACAAGCGATTTTGTTTGCTTGCACAAGCGACCATTTCTTCCGTGGGATGTATTTGACTTGGCTAGAAGCAGCGGTGAATTCAGCCAGCCGGATTACTTTGGGCAATGGTTGTCAGAGCTGGGTTTGCAAAAGACACAGATCGTGGTAGAAATATACGGGACAGAGGCCTCTTCTGCACACGCAAAATAATGCGTTTTCAAACCACTTTCACAACGGTTTGCAAGTGGATTTTGCCATTCCGCACAGCTTCAAAGAGCACTGAAAGCAGTTTGAAAGTGCATTATTCTGCATGCGCGGAAGGAGCCAGAAATAGAGAGCATGACACGGACGGAGCGCAGGGAAGGGAGCAACTATTTGAGCCACTTTGGGGTCCGATGCGAATTCATGGCTTGGCCTACTTCACAGGGTGGTTGTTCGGAGCAAACAGAGGGGTGAACAATGTGTTAAAACACTGAGTCTCAACTGGGGAGAAAAATGGGAGATAAATAGATGCAAAATAAATGCGATGCAATAAATGCGTTGCTCCCCCCTTGCCCTCCCGAAGTTCCACACAACCACTCTCTCACACCACTGTGTGCCAGATTTAGCTTTTCTGCTGATGTGGCGTTGTGCTCCATTTTCATGGGGGGTGTGTGTGATTTAATAGCCATTCTGTCTCACCCTATGGAAATAACTCACAAATAAGGCCTGTCTCCATAGATTGGAATAGTTCGCTCTGCTCGTCAGCCAAGGAGGCTAATTATAAACGAGATCCGATCGGTTGTGTTTACGCTCGACTACTATCCCGGTAATCAGCGGCGGGGGGAAATAATAAGAGAAAGTGAACCGCGGCTGCAGAGAATGACATAAGGGCTGAATTATCTCATGCCTGCTTTAGGCTGATGTCAGCACGGGAAGGATCCGACTCACAGGGTGTTTGGCGTGGGGAGTGGGAGGGAAAAAAGATTGTAAGCCCCTTTGAGTGTCCTTGCAGGAGAGAAAGGGGGGATATAAATCCAAACTCTTCTCCTGGGTGTCTATCTCCCCCCCCACTTCCTGCACCAGGTGGGCAGGTACTAAGAAGAAGAAGAAGAAGAAGAAGAAGAAGAAGAAGAAGAAGAAGAGGAGGAGGAGGAGGAGGAGGAGGAGTTTGGATTTATATCCCCCCTTTCTCTCCTGCAGGAGACTCAAAGGGGCTGACAATCTCCTTGCCCTTCCCCCCTCACAACAAACACCCTGTGAGGTAGGTGGGGCTGAGAGAGCTCCGAGAAGCTGTGACTAGCCCAAGGTCACCCAGCTGGATTGTGTGGGAGTGCACAGGCTAATCTGAATTCCCCAGAGAAGCCTCCACAGCTCAGGCGGCAGAGCTGGGAATCAAACCCGGTTCCTCCAGATTAGATACATGAGCTCTTAACCTCCTACGCCACTGCTGCTAAGTTGATGGCCACATACAGCCCCCTCTCAAACAACTTATGAAAGGGTGACCAAAGTGGTAAAAGGTCTGGAATCCATGCTCTAGTCCACAGGTGTCAAACTCGCGGCCCTCCAGATGTTATGGACTACAGTTCCCATGATGCTGGCAGGGGATGATGGGAACTGTAGTCCATAACATCTGGAGGGCTGCGAGTTTGACACCTATGCACGACTAGTCCCAGAAAAAGCTGGGTATGCTTAGTCTGGTGAAGAGAAGGAGAACCCAGGAAAAAGTCCCAGAAAAGTCTGAATGGGAGACGAACAGGCGAAACCCGGTCAGTGCTAGACTGATGGCGGTTGAAGGGAAAACCTGGATGAAAAAGATGTCACGGCGAGATAAGCAAAATGCTAAATCGGGTCATTTCCAGAGACGCATGATGCAACCGGACCTCCCGTCACTCTCTGAACTGTGGATTTGTGTGCACAGCAGAACTACCCCAGCGCTCTGAATAAACAAACGTGCCCTTTCATAAAAGCACAGGAAGGAAACGATAATTCGTGTTTGCTTTTGGCTGTTCCATAGAGGCTGCTGCTCAGCCGGGGAGGAGGGACCAAGCAAACGGTGATAGGATAGTCCCCCTTCCTCTGCATAGCAGCAGCATTTAAAAACCCATTGGGGCTACCACCCATTGGAGCCACGAACACCCTACAAATGGTAACACCCCACATCTTGGCTCACCAAGCCTCTTGGAATTTAACAGAAGTTGCGTTGGCTACATGGTCCAGCCCCCCCTAAGTCTAGCCAAAACCCATGCGCAAAATCGGTTGTTACCAACTTAATTCCCACCGATGTCAAGAGTCTACCTGCGGCACACCTTTTCACAACCAGTTCCCGTCTCTTGTTCTTTATGCACCTGCAGAGGATTTGGCCCCTGTCTGCACGTGCAGAATAATGCACTTTCAATCCACTTTCACAATTGCTTGCAAGTGGATTCTGCTATTCCGCATAGCTCTGACGTCAGAGGTGGGATCCAGCAGGTTCTCACCACTTCCCGAGAGTGGGTTACTAATTATTTGTGTGTGCCGAGAGGGGGTTACTAATTGGGCCTGCTTTTCCATTAGAAATTCCACTAGGTCCAAAAATCATCAAGTCCCGTTGTTTCCTATGTGGCTGGTTAGCGAAGGTAGAAAACGGGATAATTCTCCCTGTTGGGCTGTTTTAAAAACATGTTTTAGAAATATGGTAAAGTTCCTTGTTTAAGGAAAGTATCCTTCTTTTGATTTCTAGAAACAAAATTAAGTATTTGAAAGTATTAAGTATTTGACAGGCAGTCCATTAGAGGAGAAGTAGTTGTTTCTGTTGGCAGTAGACTAAAGGACTTGCTATAATGAGTTTAAATTATGGACAGAAAGACACCAGCTGGAAACTAGGAACTTTTTTTTTACAGTAAGAGTTTTTTTACAGTAACAGAGAAATTATGAATGCCCCGCCCCCGGAATGCCCGGCCACGCCCCCGTCGTGCCCCGCCCAGCCCCATTGGTGCTACGCCACTATTTGAATCCCACCACCATGGGAACCTGTTACTAAAATTTTTGGATCCCACCACTGTCCAAAGGGCATTGAAAGTGGATTGAAAGTGCATTATTCTGCAGGTGCGGAAGGGGGCAAATATTGCCTTTGGGAGATAGCAAAGCCTAAACAGGCTTATCATCTTTTGCCACTAAAAAGTCTGCAGCCCGCTTCGCTTTTGATGGCTCAGACCGGAGTTGGCATCGGGTCTGATTACCCCATTAAGCGCCGCCCCCCCCCCCATTAAGAAACATTGGCCTTATTTCCTTCACAGCTTGCAGAAGACAGCTTTCAAAATCTATACAAACACCCTAGATCAGCTATTTGGCCTGCGCAGAGGTTACAAGAAAGCTGATATTTTTGCCCGCTAAGGACTCGGTATTAACACACAAGTCACGTTAACCGAGAAAAACCCCTGATTTCTCTGATTAGAACAGAGGTCTAAAAATAATACGATATATTCTGATTAACACTGCTAATCAGAAAGCAAGCCGTGGGGGGGGGGGGGGGAGCAAACACGTGCGGAGCTTATTAAAAAGGGGACCGGCTTGCAGAACCCGCTACGCAACTGGAAACAAGGAAAGGAAAGTTATCTCCTGCTGCAGACAGATAGATTTCTCACACGGCACTTAAAGCAATGCACATATACGGGGTTTTTTAAGTTGTGGCCAATGTGCCTGCATTTAGGGGTCTGGATCCATAGGCAATTTGACTACAAAACAGGGGTTTCCCCCCCCTGTTCCCGTTGAACCACAAACTGCCCCCCAAAAGTCTGGTTTTGGGGGATAAAGGACTCCCAGCACCCCCCCTCCCCTTGGATTTGCATACAGGAGGAAACAGAAGTGATAAGTATGGGAGAAAAACCTGCAAAAACAATCTTTCTGGGTGCTGTGTGGTTTCCGGGCTGTATGGCCGTGTTCTAGCAGCATTCTCTCCTGACGTTTCGCCTGCATCTGTGGCTGGCATCTTCAGAGATCCTCTGAAGATCCTCTGAAGATCCTCAGAAGATGCCAGCCACAGATGCAGGAGAAACGTCAGGAGAGAATGCTGCTAGAACCCGGTCACACAGCCCGGAAACCACACAGCACCCCAGTGATTCCGGCCGTGAAAGCCTTCGACAATACAATCCTCTTTCTATTCTCAGAAATCGTCCCTTGGACCCAAGTCTTTAAACAGGACAACTTAAATCTTCCAAGCCCCCTTTTCCTTCATGGAGCAACAATCATTTTTTTATGTCTTTATTCCCATTTTAACCCCATCTTTCTTAGCGGCGTTAGTTTAATTCCTACTTAGTGGAGACCGAAGCAGGATTCCCCACCCCGCACCCAACACCATCTGTTGCTCGTTGACCTTTGTTCACTTGAAGGAGAACACGCCATCTTAAATGTGTGTGGTCTTTCTTCTCACGCCAGAGCCAGCGTGGTGCGGTGGTTAAGAGCAGGTGGATTCCAATCTGGAGAACCGGGTTCGATTCCCCACTCCTCCACCTGAGAGGCGGAGCCTTATCTGGTGGACCAGATGTGTTTCCCTCACTCCTACATTCCTGCTGGGTGACCTTGGGCTAGTCCAGGGGTCTGCAACCTGCGGCTCTCCAGCTGTTCATGGACTACAATTCCCATCAGCCCCTACCAGCATGGCGAGGGGTGATGGGATTTGTAGTCCATGAACATCTGGAGAACCGCAGGTTGCTGACCCCTGGGCTAGTCCCAGTTCTCTCTAAACTCTCTCAGCCCCACCTGCCCCACAAGGTGTCTGTTGTGGGGAGAGGAAGGGAAAAGAACTTGTAGGCCGCCGTGACTGTCAAAGGAGAGAAAGGTGGGATATGAATCCAAAATCATCATCATCATCAAAATCATCATCTTCTACTTCTTCACATGTATGCAAGATAAGGAAAATAAAATCAGAAATGGAACGCCGTCTGCATCGGCCCGACCCTTCCATACTGTCAACCTCTTGGGGCCAGCTATGCTGTTGTGTGTTCGATACAACGCCGCTTTAACAAATGCAACTAGCAACACAAAACACCCACGTCATATGAACCTTTTCCCCCGCTACAGGTGCATTGAGAATTATACAGGTGCTCGCTGCGAAGAAATTCTGCTCCCCAGCATCAAGAGCCATACGAGAGGCGAAGCGTTTGTCGCTTTCTTGGCGTCGGTGGTGGTTCTGAGTGTCTTGGTAGCTGCGGCCATCTTTCTTCTGTGCAGGTAAGTTTTACTGTAAAACAGCTAACCAGTAAGCATCTTGTTGGTGTCTTTAACTGTTCTGCCGTGGAAGGTCTAAACCAGGGATCCCCACCCTTTTTAAGCCTTTGAAACTGTGGCCAAAATGGCCGCCTCAGCAGGCGGAGCCAGCACAAAATGGCTGCCACTGGTTATTTTTAGTCACACCGCAACTGGTTGGCAGCTGCTATCAAAGCATTAATTTAAAAATCTGCACTGCCAATCAAATCTCCAGTGGCCAATCACAAGCTTTGCTGGGCAAAGACCTTACCTGGCCCTGCCCAATTCCTAAAAACTCTTGTCAGGAAAGGTGTCAACGGGCGCCATATTGGAGAGCCATGTGGAACTTGGGCAAGCGTATGGCACTGAAGCAAAGTGTCATCTTTGTGCAATATTCTTTCCTAGGTCGATACTCTTTAACAAGCTTTTCTACACTTCTTCTTAGTAAAGCAAGCCTTTATTGGCCTAAAGAGCAATAACATAAATACAGCAATAGTAAAAACTGATTAAAAAAAATAGATACACAAAACAGGATATAAAATGTTGAGTAAAAGGAAATCTACTGCCATTTAAATGCCAGTAGATTTCCTTTTACTCAACATTTTATTTCCTGCTTTGTGTATCGACGTTTTAAACCAGTTTTTACTATTGCTGTATTACACTACTTATTAGCAGTAGCAGTAGCGTGTCTTAGGTGGGAACATAGCTGCTTCCAGTTCATGGTGAACCTATGAATTAAGGTCCTCCAAAACATCCTATTGTTAAAAGCCTTGCTTGGGTCTTGCCAACCAAGGGCTGTAGATATGCAGAAGCACTTTGCGTTATGCATTACCTGACGTTGGGAAGAAAGTCATGGGAATCCTAGGTCATTGGTGACAAACCTATGGCACAGGTGCCAGAGATGGCACTCAGAGCCTTCTCTGTGGGCACACGCAGAGTCGCCCCCCCCCCCCATCTAGGCTGGCCTGGGCCGCTGGGCTCGATTATTAGCATTACACCTACGACCTAGTTTTGGGGAAGCAGTGTAGGTAACCCTGTTAAGTGGTGTTAAACCCCACTGATTTTCATGCAAAGAACTAAAGCGCGATCCTTTACCTGGAAGTAAGCTTGGTTGCTGGCAATGGGGCTTGCTTCTGAGTAAACCCTCCTAGAGTCGTGATTCACCCGTTGGAAGAGTTGCGCGGTTGCTTCAAAGTAAAGCTACCGACTACCACCAAGCTTACTCCCGAGTAATGTGCGCCTCAGCCAACCGTTTTTTCTAAACTAAAACCTCAGTATTCAGGTTAAATTGCCGTGTTGGCACTTTGCGATAAATAAGTGGGTTTTGGGTTGTAATTTGGGCACTCGGTCTCGAAAAGGTTCGCCATCACTGTCCTAGGTCCTCGCCCTCCGTGGACTTAAGGATATAACTCTATTTTGGATCGCACTGTTAGTTAAGGCAGCAAAGTCCTAACAGTATTAAAGAACGAAGACACTGCTGCCTTTTTGAACATGCTAAAATATAACTGCGACGTAATGGTTCAAGTGGAATAAAACAGCTCTATGGAGTATAGATTTAATGTGATTTCTGAACCGTCCCCTCCTTGAGGTCACAGCGTAAACAAATATAAAAGCAGGGTTTTTTTTTAACAAACTATTGCAGCCATAAAAACACTGTTGTAAAGCCAAGCCATCCTTACCTTGAGACGGATTTTTCTGAAATGCTTCCCATTTCCAATCCTTGTTGCTTAGAGAGCTACTGCGTAAAAACGATAACAGCTAAGAAGGGCTCTTTGGAGGGGGGGGGGATTGATTGATTTATTCCTTTGTATTGTCCAGAAGTCACAAACACACACAAACAAAGCTGGTCTGGCGTGTGATAAGGCAGCAGGGCTTGCTATACCAACAAGTTACTCTATCATTTCAATTCCCCCGCTGGTAAACACACAGTTTACGGAGTTTATGGAGGCATTGTAAATTGTGGGACCGCTCTGCAAGGCTGTACTTTTTTTAAAAAAACTAAACCCGGGTTGCACTGTTGACTTGGAGATGCAAACTTAAATCGTATTTTCGATGCTTTGGCTCAGCACATACGTGGCATTTCCCAGCAGCACACGAGCCTGCTTCGTGACAGGGGAGTAAACAATGACTGCATGTGTAGCGCCAGGCCGTGCTGAACGGCCTTGCTGGCGCGTGATATTTCAGCAGACTGTTCTATGTCCATTTCAGTCTCTTGTAGTTCAGGGCCCCACTCCGCGCACATTTCGGAGAAGTGTCTTTGATTCAACCTAAGAGCACTTCCGCACGTGCAGAACGATGCGCCCCCAATCCACTTTCACAATGATTTATTTATTTATTATATTGTAGTTATTTATTATATTTATTATATTCATTTATTATTTATTTATTTATTAATTTTATTAAACTTATAGGCCGCCTATCCCCAGAAGGCTCATTATATTGGATTTCGTAGACCTCCTCATCCCCCAAGGGCTCTAGGCCAGTGGTGGCGAACCTTTGGCACTCCAGATGTTATGGACTACAATTCCCATCAGCCCCTGCCAGCATGGGCTGATGGAATTGTAGTCCATAACATCTGGCAGTGCTGATCTTCGCAGAACCACGGCTCTCAGGCTTGGTCTAAGCTACAGTAAGGACCAATAAATTACTTTTTTAAACATCTAAAAACACTTAACACTCAATATGCAGCAATAACAACAAACTAAACCCGAGTGGGTTTTGCTTTTCATTGTGTAAAATCCAGCTGCAGGGGTGCATTGAGAAGTAGGAGGAAATGCATTATTCGCGACGCGCGGAGAGTGTCCCTAAGAATACGAAAAGTAACCAAGGAACCTTGAAAACCAAGACAAGAGGCTATGTGGGGTAACAGGAGTTTCCAATTGGGGTGTAACGGTGCAAGCATCGGGTCCTTCCTGACCCATGGGGTGAAGTCGCATCACAACGTTTATTAGGAGGACTATGTTTATGGGGTGGTTTGCCACTGTCTTCCCCAGTGGTTTACCCCCAGCAAGTAGTTACCTGAAACCGACTTCTGCTGGGATCGAACTCCGGTCGTGAGCAGAACTTGCAGGACCTAATGGGCAACGGTAGCTTCCCCCCTCATGCGCCCGCAGGGTGATCTGGGATTTCCAGTCCTCATGCATCGGAAGATCGGACTGGGGGCTCACCCCTCCTACCTCAGAAGGTTGTTGTGACAATAAAATGAGGAGAGCCTAGCATGTTGCCTTGAGGTCTTTTGGAAAAAAAGGAGGATGGAAAAAAAACTATGGCTCATTCCGCACATGCAGAATAATGCCCTTTCAAACTGCTTTCAGTGCTCTTTGAAGCTGTGCGGAATAGCAAAATCCACTTGCAAACTGTTGTGAAAATGGTTTGAAAACGCATTCTTTTGCATGTGCGGAAGGGGCCTATGAGAACGCTCGCGGCCCTCCAGATGTTATGGACTACATCATGCTGGCAGGGGATGATGGGATCTGTAGTCCATAACATCTGGAGGGCCACAAGTTTGACACCTGTGGTTTACATGGTAGCAGCAAACTTACACATTCTCCTTTTGTTTCTTGTTGTCGTCTTCTTGCTAGGAAGGGCCTACATTCTCGGACCCAATCTCCACTAGCGGCCAGCGGCGTGAACCTGATTGGAAACAAAATGACAGCAGCTGCTGTAACAGTAGAAGTATGATGGCTAAGAGGGCTGGGAGGTTGGCGTGATACCGGCAGCCAAAAGAAAGCACGTACAATTTTGGGATGCATCAATGGAAGAGCCGTGAAGCGCCTACAACGTAGGGGAAGTAATTGTTCAATTCCACTCTGCATTGGTCAGACCTCAGCTAGGAATACTGTGTTTCAGTTCTTGGCAACCGCAATTTAAGGAGGGATATTGACAAAGCTGGAACAGGTCCAGAGGAGGGCTACCCAAAATGGTAGAAAGGTCTATAATCCATGCCCCAATGTAAGAGAGACTTAGGAGAGCTGAGGGATGCTTTAATCTGGAGGAAAGCCGAAGGCTGTGTGGGGGACATGATAGCTGTGTTTAAATATTTGAAGGGATGCCATGTCGACGAGGGAGCAAGCTTGTTTTCTGCTGCCTCAGAGACTAGGACCAGGAGTCATGGATTCAAGGTGCAGGAAAAGAGATTCCATCTAAACATTAGGAAGTAATTGCTTTGACTGGTAGGGTGTTCGACTACAGGATTCACCGCCTCGAGAGTGGTGGAGTCTCCTCTTTGGAGGGTTTTAAATAGAGGCTGGATGAACATATGTCGGGAGTGCTTTGATTGTGTGCTCCTGCATGGTAGAGGGTCGGACTGGATGGCCCTGGTGGTCTCTTCCAATTCTATGGGCGATTCCACACATGAGTAAAATAGGTTCGACCCAGTTCCCTGAGAAGGGTACTAACCTAGGTCGAAACCATTGTTGTTCCCCACTGCAACCAGTTTGATCCCAGCTTTCGGAGGGCGGAATTATCCCTGTGCCTCTTCGGGCCACCTCGCTCCGGGATTGGTTAATGTCTTCACGCCATGTTCGGCCCATCCTCATTAATCGCTATAAAAAAAACTGCTACAGGAAATGGAGGGACGGCGGTGTGGCGCTTTTTTGATTGGCTAGCTGTACCGCGATGCCCCAAACACTCAGCTGCGATTGGCTGAATGGGGACTCCCTGGCACCAGAGATTCCGCGACTTTTACTGGAGATCGAGCTGAGTTCGAAGCGTATTCCTAGAAAAGTGAGTCGCTCCTAACTGGAGTCGAAATTTGATTCGCCACACGGGGTGAAGCTGGTACAAAATCACGCCGATCCCAGTGGTTGTCGCTGGAGCGCTTTAGGTCAACACAGCAGCTTCTAACTTAGGTCAATAACCCAAGTGCGGAATCGACCTATGATTCCATTGGGGAGTTTCTGACTGAAAAGGATAGCATCTTGCCCACTTATTTTCAGAGATAACCGAATAAAGGAATCAAAGCGGGAAACGATGGAAATGCAGCAACCGACAAGAGGCTAGAAAAGCTAAAACCACATCAGAGAATATGGTAAGAAGACTGAACGCAGAAAACGTTTTAAGGCGAGGAAGGGACAGCTCCGGACCTGCCCTGGGCTGCTTCTTATGTTACTGTTTTCCTTTTATATAATTTTGCAGGAAACCGTCCCCCTGTTCCTTGAGTCTGCAAAAGAAGACGGCGTCGCTCATTTCTCCCAGGACCAAGCCCACAAACATCAATGTACATGGGTTATGTTCTCACAGCTGCCCTATCTAGAATGCCAGAGGTACATGAAGAGGCTTAGACAGCGGTCACAAACAATTCCGGCCGTTAGAATAAGCGAAACGCTGTTCAGTCATGCAGAGAAGCTGTCCAATAATATGGAAACGTCACTGTGTTTTACCTGCTTGTTTTTGACCGGGGCCAAGTTGAGCGTGTCGTTTTTCCCAGACAGGGGCATTAAAGAGAAGCTTTGACTGTGTTGAAAGGAACGTTATGTGGGGGGCAGGCTCACGAAACAAATTAAAATGGATCTTACGTGAGTTTCCACAAGCTAGACGCGGTCAAAGACTCTCAGAGTCAACCATAGGTGTGGGCGAAATGTCAGGAGCAGAAACAGCCAGACCCCAGCCACGTACCCCAGAAAAGCCACAACGCTCGTTCTCAGAGCCTCCGTAACGCACACAGACTTGACTATTTGCCCTCATTTGTTTGAACTAATCAGAGACCTGTCACGATCTGAGAACTTCCAAGAAATTCAGCGGTCAAACCAACAGCAATCCAGAAAGCTCTTCCATTTTGTGAATAAAGTTTTTCCCTTCCCCTCTTCGAAGACTTTTCCAGTCTCTCTCAAAAAGGTTAAAAACATGGGTTTCCACGCTAAGCGCCAGTTGTAAGGTTATTCGGACTAGGTGCATCGAATAATTAAAATCACACACCGCTTTGTGATTTTAAAACAAAAATTGGGCTTTAGAAGTTCTGGTTTTCTTGCTACCATGCAGGTGTAGTGGTTATGAGAGACAGTGGACTCCTAATTCTGGGAGAACCAGGTTTGATTCCTCGCTTTCCCTCCACCTGAGCGGTGTGCTCTTATCTGCTGAGTGAACTGATTGGTTCTCCCGGCTCCTAGAGCGTGATAAAGTTCGCTGGGTGACTTTGGCCCAGTCATTGCTCTCTCTCAGAACTCCTCTACGGTCTCCACCCACCCTGGCACAAGGAGAGGGAAGGGAAAGGAGAGGAAGGGGAAGTGCTGTTTGAAAGCTGCCTTGAGTCTCCTTATAGAGTAAGGTGGGGTATAAATCCAAGTTCCTCTTCTTCTCTGCCATTGGGGCCCAAAGAAAACTTACCTAGCTACTCAAACAAGGGGCAAACTCTAGCAATACTGCACTCTCCATCTTCAGCAATGTCCCCAACACACACACGCACACCCAACATACACTATTTCTTTCATTTAAAGGGTGTGCACACTTCCACAAAAGTACTTCACTCAAGCTGATGTGGCAATACAAGAGAAAAGGAACTAGCAAACAAAATTCTAAACCCAGAAGCGTCTAGAAGTCTACCCCCCGGGCACGGTAGCCACCGAAGCTCAGGTTTCCCTTAATGCACTCAAAAGGCATGTCGCAGTGTGTTATCAGACTCCTTGGAATACTCGTTTAGCTTTGTCCCGCACCGTTCGGGTCAGATTTCCCCCTACACGGTGCACGCTGGGAATCTCCCCTCTGCAATGACGCCAGAACACAAACACACGACCCCAGGGCGGCACACACCGCCAAACGTCACGTGGCAAGGAGAGACAGAAAAGCACGGCCTTCTTGATACGGCAGTTTCGCAATTTTTACTGAGGAGAAAAACTGTGTTTTGGTCATACAGAGATACAGTGTTAACAAGGCTGAGAATCTCTTGTGCGGAGGTTTTTATCAGTCGGTTCCATTCTTCTTCCTGCAGACACAAATGGTTCTGGGTTTTTTGCTGATGTTTGTCCCAGTGAATACACCCTCGCTGTTGCTGGCACTAGATAGGACCATCGTGGTGAACCTATGGCGCTCCAGATGTTCATGCACTACAATTCCCATCAGCCCCTGCCAGCATGGCCAATTGACCATGCTGCCAGGGGCTGATGGGAATTGTAGTCCATGAACAACTGGAGTGCTATAGGTTCGCCACCATTGAGATAGGATGAAGCCTGCTTCCAAGTAAGGGCGCTTTGGACTACAAGATTCAGAACAGAACCCTAAAGCAGTGGTGGCGAACCTTTGGCACTCCAGATGTTATGGACTACACTTCCCATCAGCCCCTGCCAGCATGGCCAATTGGCCATGCTGGCAGGGGCTGATGAGAAGTGTAGTCCATAACATTTGGAATGCCAAAGGTTCGCCACCATGGCCCTAAAGCATTCTAATCATTATAGCAGAGAAGGAGGGTCAGCTGCTGTGATTTATAATAAAGTACAATTTAGCCAAGGGATTTTCAAAATGTTTTCCCAACATTCCGCTCGGTTGCCTTTATTCTTTCCTAAGTACAGTGTAAAATCCTAGAACACAAAAGCCTACTGCGTTTCAATTTGGCCACCCTGGGGATTGAGCCACTTGACCCCCAAACGAGTGATTTCATAGGAGGGTCTGTTTCAGACATGGAGAGCCACATCACGAAAGAAGAGACGCCCGGCGGTTAAAAAGACGCTGCAACACCTAACTGGATCGGCGAGGGGAAGCCATTCCACAGCTCGCGCGCGGGAATGTCGATATTTCAGTCCCACGCGCACACAGATCCTGGCAATCCTGAACATAATACTGAGTGTCGTAAGGTCCGACCGCGGGGACGAAACCCAAATTTTAACTACAGAACGGAGAGTTGCAGTTTTAAAGCTGTACACGCGCCAAAAGAAAAGGTGCCCTTTCCCCTCTTCTCAGCTAATTTTTATGCCAGCTAAAAATCATAAAATCAATCGGACGATCATCACCTTTCATCGCAGGGAGGAAACTGGGTTTGCTAGCCCGGGGTTGGTTTGCTTTTTAAGCTCTTCTGGAAAGGGAAGCAGCCCCGGGCCTACTGACCACGAGTGGTTTCAGCCCAGTTTGCTTTGGCTCAACCCAGGTGGATCAGGGTCATCACGGTGGTGTAGCCGTGCAGCAAGTCGTCTTTGACGTTATTGCATTCCCGGAGGATGAAATTCCCGGTCACGATCCGGTCGCACCCGATCTCCCCGTGCCCGAAAAAGCCGAAGAGGGGGACGCGGGGGAAGAACTTCCGGAAAGCATCTGCCTCGAGGTTCTGCTTGGTCTTGTAATGCTGGTATCCCCGGCCGACGCAGGCGAACATGAAGCCGATGGTGTTGTGTTCGGGGATGCTCGCCGCCTTCAGGCGCTGCATGGCGGCTTCCGCCGTCCTCTCGTCCGCCACGTCTTGGTCCATCAGCACGGCGGCGCTCTGGATCTGGGGCCCGCTGAACGCCAAGCCGACGACGCCGCAGGATTCGGCAGCCTGGTTGTTACTGGGGGAAGAGAGGGGGGGAAGAGACGTCCCGTGTTGGAAAGGTTTTCCCCGCCCCCAGGATACAAGAGCATCATCAAAACTATGTACGTTTCAAGACAGGAAAAGGAATAACGATATCCATTACCCAAAGACATACCCTGTTTCCCTGGAAATAAGACCTATCCCAAAAATAAGCCCCAGCATATTTGGAGGATTTTTGGAGGAAGAAGAAGAAGAGTTTGGATTTATACCCCCCCCCCCTTTCTCTCCTGCAGGAGACTTACAATCTCCTTGCCCTTCCCCCCTCACAACAAACACCCTGTGAGGTGGGTGGGGCTGAGAGAGCTCTGAAAAGCTGTGACTAGCCCAAGGTCACCCAGCTGGCATGTGTGGGAGTGCACAGGCTAATCTGAATTCCCCAGAGAAGCCTCCACAGCTCAGGTGGCAGAGCGGGGAATCAAACCCGGTTCCTCCAGATCAGAATGCACCTGCCCTTAGCCACTGCTCTTAGCCACTACGCCACTGCTGCTCTAAGTCCTACTCCAAAAATAAGCCCTAGTTACAGATTCCCCTGCGCAGCTGATCTGGTCACGGAGGGGGGGGGGGGGCGCAAAATCATGGAAAAAAAATAAGACATCCCCTGAAAATAAGCCCTAATGCATCTTTTGGAGCAAAAATTAATATAAGTCCCTGTCTTATTTTCGGGAAAACACTACGCATGTGGGGCTTTTATTACAGAACCTTCACAGTTATTTATTCATTGATTTATTATGCCATGTGCCCAGAGGTGGGATCCAGCAGGTTCTCACAGGTTCCCGAGAGTAGGTTACTAATTATTTGTGGGTGCCGAGAGGGGGTTACTAATTGGTAATTTTGCCACGTGATTTTGCCTTAGTTACGCCCCTCCTCTCAGCAGTAGCGCAAAGGACCTGAAGCAGTCTAGCAGGAGGTGCACCGTCGTGCATGGCAGCCTGCGCCTGCGTGCATTTGTTTCCCGCCCAAGGACCGGCGCAGCTGCTGCGTCCTTGCCACAGCCCCGCCCAGGAATGCCCCACCCCCGGAATGCCCGCCCACACCCCCGTCGTGCCCCGCCCAGCCCCATTGGCGCTATGCCCCAGTTTGAATCCCACCACCATGGGAACCTGTTACTAAAATTTTTGAATCCCACCACTGCATGTGCCTAATAAAGGGCCAGAGAGCCAGCACAGGGCAGTGGTTAAGAGAGATGAACTCTAATCTGGAGAACCAGGCTTGACTGCCCTCTCCTCCACATGAAGCCTGCTGGGTGACCTTGGGCCAGTCACAGTTCTCTCAGAACTCTCTCAGTCCCACCTGCCTCACAAGGTGCTTGCTGTGGGGAGGGGAAGGTGGTTGCAAGCAGCTCTGAGACTCCGTAAAGGTTGAGAAAAGTGGGGTATCAATCCAAACTCTTCCTCCAACTTTTTCTTAGGTGAGGGTTGTTCACCTCCACATGGGACCAGTACATTCTGGAATTATAACTGATCTCCAGACAATAGGGCCGTGGTGGCGAACCTTTGGCACTCCAGATGTTATGGACTACAATTTCCATCAGCCCCTGCCAGCATGGCCAATTGGTCATGCTGGCAGGGGTTGATGGGAATTGTAGTCTATAACATCTGGAGTGCCAAAGGTTCGCCACCACTGCAATAGGGATTAATCCCCCTAGAAATAACAGAAGCTTCAGAAGAGGGATTGTGGGGAATCATATCCCTGCTAAACTTCCTTTCCTCCTCAAATTCTCTCCCCCACCCCCCAAATCTCCAACCTCCCCCCCCCCCACAATTCTCTTATGTACGATAAGCGGCTTTAGTTCCCGCTAAGTCTCAAGACACCGGGAGAGATCACAAAAGCCAGGAACTTGGAAGATTTTCAAAACTAAACGCCAGGGATTTTCAGAAACAGAGGCAAGCCAAGCGGTGCCGCACGACACAGCCAACTCTTTGCCCTTGGGCCTGCGCAACGAAAAGGTTCTCGGTGAATTTCCAGGCCCGAGGGCAAGGAGGTCGCACGCCCCTTTCGAAAGACACCCACCTCTCAGAAGTCAGGGACGTGAAGCTGTCCACGTGCCCCCCGGCCAGGATGATGCTTTTCTCGTTCAAGCGGTTGACTATCTGGTGCAGGAACCGGGTGGATCCCGACTTCCAGGTGTTGTATCCGAACAGAAGAACCACTCTGAGATCGGGGTTATTCTTCAGGCCTGATTACAAAAGGGAGGGAGGGGGGGAAAGAGTTAACTTGAGTAATGTTGCTTTTTAGCAGAAATAAGAACAGTGTGAGAGAAATGCCAGATTGGGGCTGGATGGACCATATCAGCCTGTATTTTCCAGGTATGGGTCAATCTTGATCCTCCTTGATCTGAGATTGCAAATGCAAATGGGAGCAGCAGTGGCGTAGGAGGTTAAGAGCTCGTGTATCTAATCTGGAGGAACCGGGTTTGATTCCCAGCTCTGCCACCTGTGCTGTGGAGGCTTATCTGGGGAATTCAGATTAGCCTGTGCACTCCCACACACGCCAGCTGGGTGACCTTGGGCTAGTCACAGCTTTTCGGAGCTCTCTCAGCCCCACCTACCTCACAGGGTGTTTGTTGTGAGGGGGGAAGGGCAAGGAGATTGTCAGCCCCTTTGAGTCTCCTGCAGGAGAGAAAGGGGGGATATAAATCCAAACTCTTCTTCTTCTTCTTAGCAGACCAGGTGCTCGGGAGCAGCAGCAGCAGCAGCAGGCCATTGCTTTCACCTCCTGCCTGTGAGCTCCCAAAGGCACCTGGTGGGCCACTGCGAGTAGCAGAGTGCTGGACTGGATGGACTCTGGTCTGATCCAGCAGGCTCTTTCTTACGTTCTTATCCTCTCCTCAACCCCCAGGCATAAAAGAATACACACACGAAGGCAAACAGACTCTTTAAAGACTTGACTCTGTTACGGTGACTCTCGATAGCTGTCTGACCACCTTGGGAGCCCAGAGTAGAGTAGCAATCAAGAGCATGTCCACTCTAATCTGGAGAATCAGGTTTGATTCCCCACTTCTCCGCATGAGCGGCGGGCTCCTATCTGGTGAACTGGATTTGTTTCCCGGCTCCTGCACATGAAGCCTGCTGGGCGACCTTGGGCTAGTGACAGTTCTTCGGAGCTCTCTCAGTCCCACCTGCCCCGCAAGGTGTCTGTTGTGGGGAGAGGACAGGACTTTGTAAGCGGCCTTGAGTCTCCTTACATTTCAGAAACCTTTGTGAGATGAATGGGGAGGGGGGGGGGAGGAAGGAAGCCTGACAAGAAACTGCAGAGATTGGAGATTGGTTACAAAACATTTCTCCGGGAGTAATCAGACTCCTGTGCAGGATGCGGGGAAGGACACCCAAGCTGTGCAAAACAGCTCCGAAGGAGCTCCGAAGAGGCATTTCACCCGCCTTCCCCCCTGCTCAAGGTTGGACGCCTTGTATCCAAAGGACCTCTACCAAAGTCTTGGTGATCTCACTTGAGGAGGGTGGGAAATCAATGAAGGAGCCGGCAGCTGCTTCCGCTGTTGGGAACGGCTCTTTGGGAAAGGCCGTGACCTGAATTGACCTCTGGGGAAAAGGAGAGCCGCAGGCAAGGGAAAATACTTTTAGCGGCTTCTGGAATCTGTTGGCATCTGCGTCTTCTTCTTTCCCTTAAGGGAAAGGGGAAGCCAGGTCTTTTGGTCTTAGCTCTGAGCGCTCACTAAGCCAGTGGTGGGATCCAAAAATTTTAGTAACAGGTTCCCATGGTGGTGGGATTCAAACAGTGGCGTAGTGCCAATGGGGCTGGGCGTGGCATTCCAGAGGCGTGTACCAGCCTTTGAGGGCAATTTCGAGGGTGAGGGCGATTTCCGGGGAGGGGCTAACGTGGCAATTGGACAGTAGCCGCAGCGCATGGGAAGTCCTTAGGCGGAGAAACGAATGCAGATACTGCATGGCGCAGGCTACGCCACCTGCAATGATTACACCCTCCTGCTAGAACTGCTTCAAGTTCTGCTTGCGCTTCTGCTGAGAGGAAGGAGAAGTAACCAGGAGGCAAGAAATCCATTAGCAAAATCACTGAAATTGCGTAACCCCCTCACCAAAAGAGCACACCAAAAGAATAGAGGGTGGTAACCCTCACTCTCAGGAACTTGTGAGAACCTGCTGGATCCCACCTCTGCTTTAAGCAAAGAATAGTAGTAGTAGTAGTAGTAGTAGTAGTCTGGATTTATATCCCCCCTTTCTCTCATGTAAGGAGACTCAAGGTGGCTTACAAGCTCCTTTCCCTTCCTCTCCCCACAACAGGCACCTTCTGCTGGTGGGAGGCTGGAGGTAAAGACTGAGAGCGTTCTAACCAGAAAGGGGAACTGTGAGGCCCCTAGCCCCAGGAGTCACCCCAGCGAGGCATGTAGCGTGGCAGAGTCTGCTGGGAGAACCACGTCTGGTTCACTAGATAGAAGCCTCTCCTGCCACTCCAAGGTGCAAAGTGGGAATCCAACTTCGGTCCCTCCAGGAGTTAGAATCCACCTGCTCTTAACCACTAGACCACGCTGGCTTTGGATATCGTGGGGCAACACACAAACACACAAGGGTTTGATGCCATGCATCGGAGAGGCTGAGAGCGGCATATGCTTTTACACCTGCTGGGTAGAGGCATGCTTTTACACAGAAACAAAATCCTGTAGCCCACTATTGTCACGGCAGCCTCTGGCTTGCCACGTTTGTCCAGGCTCTGCAGACCCCCAGCCTAAGCCACAACAGGTGCCACAGCCATACACACAAGTGCTTAGAAGTAAATATTTTCCGTCTCTTGCCATACACACACACCCAAGGACAGAAAGATATGGCACGATAGGAGAAGCCTTCCACCAGATCACACCTCAGGGCCCTTTAGGGAATCAAAACCCATTATTGCAAAAAAGGTTCTAGACTCCACCAGAAGCCAAGGAAACAGCTGGATTCCCATACAGAACTTAAAACTTTTTGCAAAATTAGCAGAAGTTCAACAAACCACGCCAGCTATCAAACATTTACTCCCTGGCGTTTGAGCTTCACTTGCCTGCTTCAGCAAATTGGTTTTCATCAATGACCTTGGACTTTGCGTCTCTAAAAAAGTGGAAAGTCTGAATCTTCACCCCGTCGATCTTGGGGAACAGCAGCGCAAAGCCGGCTTCACCGTCTTCGATCTCCAAGGGGCGGCCGCTGCGAGATCCTGTCGGGTTGACTAAAAAATGAAAATGTAAAAACTGGTGAACTTAGCTCTGTTGTTTCTAGCACGTCCCTCCCCACGTTGATATGCAACGAAAAGTAGTGTCGTATGGTCCATAATTACTTCAAAACTAGCCTCTTCTGTAGTAAAGGAGCAGCAGTGGCGTAGGAGGTAAAGAGCTTGTGTATCTAATCTGGAGGAACCGGGTTTGATTCCCCGCTCTGCCGCCTGAGCTGTGGAGGCTTATCTGGGGAATTCAGATTAGCCTGTACACTCCCACACACGCCAGCTAGGTGACCTTGGGCTAGTCACAGCTTCTCGGAGCTCTCTCAGCCCCACCTACCTCACAGGGTGTTTGTTGTGAGGGGGGAAGGGCAAGGAGATTGTAAGCCCCTTTGAGTCTCCTACAGGGGAGAAAGGGGGGATATAAATCCAAACTCTTCTTCTTCTTCTTCTAAATGAAATCTATTTTTTAAAATCCCCATTTTAGCCGGCAGGATGTGACAAGCAGCAACCATGCTTCATGGCTGACCATTATTTTTTAGATGATTTTTTAAAATATATATATATTTAAAAATGTAAACCTTTATTTGAAGTTACACAACAGAACGAGAAATGAAGAAAAAGAGAAAGAAAACAAGAAAACAAATACAATAATATTAATACAACTGGGAAGAGATGTTCAGAAAAAATTAACAGATTTGTTCATCTGTAGCAAATGTTACATTTTACTCTTCCACCTTTCCCTATTATATTAATACACTTCCTCTTCAGTCATTAAACTTATACTAACATCTTAACCATCTACAAAAGATTACATTAACCTTTCATAACCTATTGCGAAGTAAATATCAGTCTATCAACTATCCCATTAAAGCCCTCAAATTTATCCATCTTAATGCCAACAAAATTCCATTTTAACAATCTATAAATCAAATACAAGACTAATACTTAATTAACTTAATTAATTTATGTATGCTTTATCAATATTCAACTGGTTCAATGTTTGTGTCACAATCCTTAGATATGCATTTAGGTCATAGCGGCCAGTTTTGATTATAAGTCTCTGCGGGTAAAGATTTGATTTGATGGGAGAGCCTATCTATGACTGTTGCCAGTTTTTTTCAGATGATTTTTATTTTACCAACAAAAAAATTGCAAACCGGAGGCTGCAATCATAATGGGAGTGGTCATAAGTCATTTTATTTACAGTCAGCGACCAGTAGTACAAGATCAGGGTACATCAGTTTCAAGGTACCGTTACCATAGTATATATATAGACAAAAGAGTACTAGAAGCACTATTCAAATGTTGCATAATCTATAATCTATAATAAGAGTACTAAAAGCACTATACGAAATATTACATAGTCTATGGCAGGGGTAGGGAACCTGCGGCTCTCCAGATGTTCAGGAACTACAATTCCCATCAGCCCCTACCAGCATGGCCAATTGGCCATGCTGACAGAGGCTGATGGGAATTGTAGTTCCTGAAGTCTATGGTATTTACAAAAAGGAATATTTGCGACACTATTATAATTATTATTGTACTTATACACAGTCGGTGACTGTTTACTAAAAGGTCAACTCGCGAAAAAGCAAGTAGTAGGTAAAATACATTTGATTATGACAAAAGATTAAAAAGTTAATATAACTACACTTGTAAAGTGCCTGTGCAGTCTTGCTAAAACCTATAGTGACATTACTAGAAAACTCCGGCCTCCGACCATATCTTCTAAGGATCACAATTTATTCAGTCTTTCCCTCCCTAAACTATTCAGCCGGCAGATGTCTCTTATTGTGTTTGCAGATTAAAGAACAAAAACGGGCCGTTGCCCGTGTAATTTTCCGGTCCCTACCTGACAATATGTAGGCCAGTACATCTTTGTAGTTTAGGCCTATTAGTCCTGTCATAGCTGGGCTGAGGATTTCCTTTTGGGGCTTTTCAAAAGTGGGACATTTAAATAACATGTGTTCTAATGTATCTATTTCGCCTAGAGGGCAGGGGCAGAGCCTCTTTTCATAAGGGAGTGTACCCCACGCTGCTGAGCTATAAGTGTGGTGGACAACTGGAGCGTGAATCACGGCGGACAAGCCCCCAGAGTAGAAGTGCTGGTTTATTATCGGCGTTCCAAAGCACAGAGGTTAGGTGGCCCTGCATGCTCGTATTGGAGTTCCACTTTAACGCGAACGGTCCTTTAACAAGCAAGAAATCCACACAGAAGTCACGTCCATTCTGTCTTTCTTTCCAAGAGGAGAAGGAACGCTCGAAAAGGCAGCGGGTATCAGGGCACTTTCTTACCTACAATCCCAGGCGTCACCAAACCAAGGACGTGGCACCGTTTCGGCAGCAACCGTTCCAAAGCGATGGCTGTTTCTTTGCTGTTCCTTCTTCTCGCTGCAAGTGAAAAGCAAGGTCATT
Organism: Sphaerodactylus townsendi; assembly: GCF_021028975.2. NCBI lineage: Eukaryota > Metazoa > Chordata > Lepidosauria > Squamata > Sphaerodactylidae > Sphaerodactylus > Sphaerodactylus townsendi. The sequence goes on from NC_059441.1 coordinate 12,629,125, forward strand.
TGTCCGTGCTTACGTGACGGGGGGGGGACTCGTGCGGCGGCGCAGGTGAAAAGGTGCTCACCTTTTTTCTGCCTGTGTTCTTCGTGGCCGCTGAAAGTCTCGGCGTCTGCTATGTAAAGCACCGTCTGGGGCAGCACTTGGACCTTCTGTAAAATTAAAAAGGACCATAAACCAAGGAGAGGGGATAAGCACATAGACATGGTGCGGTTCATTTTTTCAGGAAAAAAACACACACTGGATGCAAAAGGTACGTCATGTTTTCAATCCCCCAAGGATACGTTTTGGGACCAGTGCTCTTTAACCTATTCATAAATGACCTGGAAGTAGGGGTGGGTAGCGTGGTGGCCAAGTTTGCAGATGATACCAAATTATGTAGGGTGGTGAGAACCGCAAAGGATTGCGAAGAGCTCCAAGCGGACCTTGATAAATTAGGTGAGTGGGCTAAGAAATGGCAAATGCAGTTCAGTGTAGCTAAATGCAAAGTGATGCACATAGGGGCAAAAAATACAAACTTCACATACACGCTACAGGGGTCAGTGCTATCAGTTACAGACCAGGAAAGGGATTTGGGCGTCTTAGTTGATAGTTCCATGGGAATGTCAACTCAACGCATGGCAGCTGTGAAAAAGGCAAACTTTATGCTGGGGATGATTAGGAAAGGAATTGATAATAAAACTGCAAAGATTGTCATGCCATTATATATAGCCGTGGTGCGACCGCACTTGGAGTACTGTGTTCAGTTCTGGTCGCCACATCTCAAAAAGGATATCGAAGAGATAGAAAAAGTGCAGAGAAGGGCAACGAGGATGATTGAGGGACTGGAGCACCTTCCCTATGAGGAGAGGCTGCAGCGTTTGGGACTCTTTAGTTTGGAGAGGAGACGTCTGAGGGGGGATATGATTGAAGTCTATAAAATTATGCATGGGGTAGAAAATGTTGACAGAGAGAAATGTTTCTCTCTTTCTCACAATGCTAGAACCAGGGGGCATCCATTGAAAATGCTGGGGGGAAGAATAAGGCTAATAAAAGGAAACACTTCTTCACGCAACGTGTGATTGGTGTTTGGAATATGCTGCCACAGGAGGTGGGGATGGCCACTAACCTGGATAGCTTTAAAAGGGGCTTGGACAGATTTATGGAGGAGAAGTCGATCTGTGGCTACCAATCTTGATCCTCTTTGATCTGAGGTTGCAAATGCCTTAGCAGACCAGGTGATCAGGAGCAACAACCGCAGAAGGCCATTGCTTTCACATCCTGCATGTGAGCTCCCAAAGGCACCTGGTGGGCCACTGCGAGTAGCAGAGAGCTGGACTAGATGGACTCTGGTCTGATCCAGCTGGCTTGTTCTTATGTTCTTAATCCTGCTCAGGGGTACTTACACAACCACTGATGCAGAAGATACTTGGTCTAGCCCACAAGGGGTCAGTCTCACCCTCCAGGAAAACCCCCGCATGGGGGAGGAAGATAGGTAAGTCTGTTATTAAATTTCGACACCTCCCTCTTTTCTGAGGCAACGTCCTAAGGTTCAAGACCTCTCTGCTAAATGGTCTATCGCTGTGCATAGTTATCTAAAGAGGAGGGTCGCTCTTTTCCTATTATACCCTGCATTCGTCGGAACAGCAGTGGGTTAGCTTCTGCGGTGCTCAGAGAAAGGTCTTTTCCAATTGCCCTGCTGGGTTCACGCAAGCCCCTTTTCAAAGCCTTTCTGAACTCGGGATCACAGTCCAAGCAATTCCCTTATCAAGCGGACGCCAGTCTCCCGTTTCAATGGAAAAATACAATCGATATCAATTTCTCTTGGGCAAAATGAGCGTTCGCAGTCTGTGGAGTCGCACTGTTGAGTCATCAAAGCTCAATAAAGAATAAGAATAAGAAGAGGAGTTTGGATTTATATCCCCCCTTTTTCTCCTGCAGGAGACTCAAAGGGGCTTACAATCTCCTTGCCCTTCCCCCCTCACAACAAACACCCTGTGAGCTAGGTGGGGCTGAGAGAGCTCCGAGAAGCTGTGACTAGCCCAAGGTCACCCAGCTGGCCTGTGTGGGAGTGTACAAGCTAATCTGAATTCTCCAGATAAGCCTCCACAACTCAAGCGGCAGAGCTGGGAATCAAACTCGGTTCCTCCAGATTAGATACACGAGCTCTTAACCTCCTACGCCACAGCTGCTCCTGGAGCCAGCCCTGTGCTTGCATTTCGCATCCCTTGAAAGAGAAAGGCTGAAGTCCAGCATCAACAATATGCCATGTGACCGTGCCTAGACAAGGCTGCCAGGTTAGACGGACAGATCGAAACCCCGAAGAAACACCGCCGATTAACTGGGCAGTGCATTTCAATGTCAATCTTCACTTTCAACTATAAACATTCATCAGAAATTTGGAGATTTCAGAAGAGGCATTCCCCCTCTTCTCTAACACCGGAGGGAATGCCTCTTCTACACACACAAAACCTGGCCTTCTAGAATCGGAAGAGCCCTTTTCATGAAAATAATGGATTTGCGGGGAAATTTATGCAGCTGACAAAAGAAGGCGTGTGAAACAATTGCAAGTGAGTCACCTATTTAAAAAACAGAACAAAAATCTGGGCCACTACCAAGGCTATCGAAAGCAAGCATGCTCCAATGCTACCCATTCACTTACTTCAAGCTCCTCTTCTAACACCTGGACTAGAGCGTGGTTATTGGACGACCCCGACTCAACAGCAGAGACCCAGGTAAAGTTCTGCTGAGTCCTCAGCAATCGACGGGAACATTCTCTCCACAACCGGCACACGCTGAAACACAAAGGACGTAGTATTCTGTGAACGGGGTCTGCCCAGAAATAGCAACGGTTAGAGTTCACGCAGCCCTTGGGTGCTCAAAGCACACCACATATGTATTGTCGAAGGCTTTCACGGCCGGATTCAACTGGTTCTGGTGGGTTTTCCGGGCCGTGTGACCATGGTCTGGTGGATCTTGTTCCTAACATTTCACCTGCATCTGTGGCTGGCATTTTCAGAGGTGCATCACAGAGGGAAGTCTGTTACACACTGTGTCACCTCTGTGATACACCTCTGAAGATGCCAGCCACAGATGCAGGTGAAACGCTAGGAACAAGATCCACCAGACCACAGCCACACAGCCCAGAAAACCCACCAGAACACATCACATATGTTATCTTGCGTTCCCGGCAATAATCCTGTAGGTCTGATTATTTATGCTTAGAAACAGAAGTTACCTAATGCCCTTCACTATGAAAGCATCAAGTGGAGATTGAAACTGACAATTTCCATCACTGGGGTGTTGTGTGGTTTCCGGGCTGTATGGCCATGTTCTAGCGCCATTCTCTCCTGCTGTTTCGCCTGCATCTGTGGCTGGCATCTTCAGAGGGTCTGATAGTAAGAAAGCAAGTGGAGTATATGTACCTGTTGGAGTGTCCAGGGTGGGGGAAAGAACCATTGTCTGTTAACAAGTAAAGGGTGCAATTAGCAAGCTAGATTTACATGTGTTGAGTGGGATCCACCCATTAGATTGTGAGTAACAATGGAGATAGCAAGGTCAATTGCACCCTTTACTTGTTAACAGACAATGGCATAGGAGGTTAAGAGCTCATGTATCTAATCTGGAGGAACCGGGTTTGATTCCCCGCTCTGCCGCCTGAGCTGTGGAGGCTTATCTGGGGAATTCAGATTAGCCTGTGCACTCCCACACACACCAGCTGGGTGACCTTGGGCGTTCAGCAGAGGCCAATTTGCTGGTAGTCCCTGGCCCCTCAATGATGCGGCTGGCCTCCACGCGGGCCAGAGCCTTTACAGCCCTGGCCCCTGCCTGGCGGAACACTCTTCCTCCAGCTGTCCGGGCCCTGCGGGATCTTGGTGAGTTCCACAGGGCCTGTAAGACGGAGCTGTTCCGCCGTGCTTTTGGAGTGTCCAGTTGCCGACAGGTGCCCCCTGCTTCCTTCTCCTTCTCTTCTTCTTTATTTTTTGGGTCTCCTACCATCTATGGGACCCGTTTTCTTCCCCCCTTTTGGGAGGTTTTTAATGAGGGTTATTGCGGACATTGTTTTATTGATCGCTGCGTTTTAAACTTTTTAATGTATTTAAGGGTTACTGTACATACGATTTATGTTGTTCACCGCCCAGAGCCCTTCGGGGGTAGGGCGGTATAAAAAAACCAATAATAAATAATAAATAAATAAATAGTCACAGCTTCTCGGAGCTCTCTCAGCCCCACCTACCTCACAGGGTGTTTGTTGTGAGGGGTGAAGGGCAAGGAGATTGTAAGCCCCTTTGAGTCTCCTACAGGAGAGAAAGGGGGGATATAAATCCAAACTCCTCCTCCTCCTCCTCCTCCTCCTCTTCTTCTTCTTCCCCCGCCCTGGATACTCCAACAGGTATATATACTCCACTTGCTTTCCTACCGTCAGATCCTCTGAAGATGCCAGCCACAGATGCAGGCAAAACGTCAGGAGAGAATGCTGCTAGAACACGGCCATACAGCCCGGAAACCACACAACACCCCTGTGATTCCAGCCGTGAAAGCCTTCAACAATACACATTTTCATCACTGCTTGTCCTTTTCACCACCAGATGTCACCAGCCACTGGCCTTCCCTGTTTCTCTTCCTTATTTCAAACCACCCCAGTCACATGCCTTACAGTAGACATGGACAGTGGTGTGTTTGTTTTTTTGCTCTAAAATGAGCTTCCCGGTTCCCAGCGCCAGAGTCTCCTCTGCGCAGGAGGATAACGAACTTCATTTCCCGCCACACCTAATCATTTACTTATTTCTAGACAACTGTTACTGGGCTACTTTTCCTCAGCTCTTCTGATCAGAAATGGCACCTCTTTGTTGCTTTCAGCTTGGCAGGGGTTAACTCAGTGATATCTATTATTCCAGCCTGCCTTGGTCACCAGCCACAGAATACACCCAACCAGATTTGAGGGCCACACCGTAGGGACAGACTAACACACACCGTACAGAAGACAGAGCGTACATCTCCAGACAAAGGCCTGTAAGTACTGGGAAAGACCTTTTTTTTTGGCCCAAGATACCAGATTGCTACTGGCCTACCTCACTGAGTTGTTTTGAAGGTACAATGAAGGAGAGAACTGGCTGACCTGAGGCCAATCACGCTCCATTAACCCGGTCTACCTTGCAGGGGCTGTGGCAAGCATGAAATGCCAAGACTCTATGACACCAGGTTCAAACCGCTTTTCACTCCAGGTGATTGCAAGCCTGATGCTTACCTAGCCTACCTGCGAGCAGCGAAAGGAGACACCATACCAGGATGAGAGATATTAGGAGGCATTCACACATGCAGAATAATACACTTTCAATGCACTTTGGCTGTCTGGGTTTTCCAGGCTGGGTGGCCCTGGTCTGGTAGTATTTGCTCCTAACCTTTTGCCCATGTCTATGGCTGGAACCTTCAGGAGTCGATCACAGCATGATGTTTCTCTCTGTGGCACTCTCCAAAACATGCTCTGAAGATGCCTGCCATAGATATCAGGAGAAAATGACCAGACCACAGCCATGCAGCCCGAAAAACCTGCAACAGCCAGTTCATCCGTAGTCTCCTACAATACACTACGATGAGGGTTTCCGAGTGGATTGTGTCCCTTCCGCACTTGCACAATAATGCACTTTCAATCCACTTTCACGACTGTTTGCAAGTGGGTTTTGCTATTCCACACAGTGAAATCCAGATGCGAAGTGCATTGAGAACGCATTATTCTGCACGTGCGGAAGGGGCCGTAGTCAAATCCAGCTGCAGCGTGCATTGAGAGCGCATTATTCTGCACGTGCGGAAGGGGCCGTAGGAAAATCCAGCTGCAGCGTGCATTGAGAGCGCATTATTCTGCACGTGCGGAAGGGGCCGTAGGAAAATCCAGCTGCAGCGTGCATTGAGAGCATATTATTCTGCAATGTGCAGAAGGGGCCGTAGGAAAATCCAGCTGCAACGTGCATTGAGAGCGCATTATTCTGCACGTGCGGAAGGGGCCGTAGGAAAATCCAGCTGCAGCGTGCATTGAGAGCATATTATTCTGCAATGTGCAGAAGGGGCCGTAGGAAAATCCAGCTGCAACGTGCATTGAGAGCGCATTATTCTGCACGTGCGGAAGGGGCCGTAGGAAAATCCAGCTGCAGCGTGCATTGAGAGCGCATTATCCTGCAATGTGCAGAAGGGGCCGTAGGAAAATCCAGCTGCAACGCGCATTGAATGCGCATCATTCAGCACGTGTGAAAGCACCCGTGGTCCGCGTCCAGGGGAACTGCTCTTTCCTCCCTGTCGCCTGGAGATGAGCCGTCGTTTTGGGCGAGCTCCCGCCCCCGCCTGGAGGCTGGCACCCCCACCCTCCTGGCCGCCCAGCCCTTCCAGCGCAAACCCCGGTCCTCCCCGTCGGCGCCCCCGGCCCTCACCAGGCCGCCCGCAGGAGCGCCTTGGTGGGCAGGAAGGCCAGGACGCGCTCCACCACCTCGGCCAGGTTGCTCAGCACGGAGCAGGGCTGCGGGTCGGGCTCCATCGCCGCCGCGGGTCCGTCCAGGCCTCCCCCGTCGCCCGGCAACCGGCCCAGGCCCGAAGTCGGCGGCGCGCCCCGAGCGCGTCATCAACGGCGCGCCACGGAGCGCGGCTCACGGCCTAGAGCGGGAGGCGGGACTTCCGGGGTCTCTGGGCTGATTTAAAAGCAGAGTGATAATAAAAATAATCAAAGGTGTTAAAAAGCAGAATGATTAATTATAGCAATAATCAAGTGGATTTCAAAGCATGATGAGAACAACAAATGATGATTGAACAGCATTATGATAATACTAATAATGAAGTGGTTTAAAAGCATAAGGACAATATTCAAGTGATTCAAAAGCATAAGGATAATAATAATAATAATCGTGGTTTAAAAGCATAATAACAATAATCGTGGTTTAAAAGCATAATAATAACAATAATTGCGTGATTATTATCAATTATCAATTATTGATCAGGCTATCAATAATTGATAATACTATCAATACTAATACTATCAATACTAACAATAATCAAGGAATTTAAAAGCATAATAGCAATAACAATAAACAAGGGACTTAAATGCATGATAGAGATAACACATGAAGTGATTCAAAACCATGATAATAAAGTGATTCAAAAGCATAAGGATAATGATAACAATAATCGTGGTTTAAAAGCATAACAATAATGACGTGATTTAAAAGCATAATGATAACACTAACAATAATCAAGGAATTTAAAAGCACGATAGCAATAGCAATAATCAAGGGACTTAAACACATGACAGAGATAACAATAATGAAGTGATTTAAAAGCATAAGGATAATGATAACAACAGTCAAGTGATTTAAAAGCATAACGATAACAATAATGAAGTGACTTAAAAGCATGATGATAATAACAATAATCTACTCCCCCACCCCATAAAATAATTTGTTTCTCACAATTTTCCCTTCATTTTCTCTTTCGCTTTCATCCACAATGCATGCACAGCAATGGAGTGGCTGGGAGGTTACCACTGTTCAGTTGCTGTTTGTGAAAAGAACAACTTTTCTAAACACTATAAAGGATAAGGAAAATGAGCACCCACCTTGCGGGGGATAAAGTGTAAACCGGGGAAGACAATGGCAGAACACAGCATTAACAAAGTCTGCCTAATCAGCATCTAGATGTGGCGTCACCCCATGTGTCCGTAAGGCCCAAGTGCTTGCACCTATGAAGAATCACATCCCCAGATAAATTCCCATGTGACACTGAACTTTCCAGCATCGGGGTTGTCAGGTACCCAGCACCCCAAAAGCCACCCAGTGGAACCAGCAATTATCACACTTGCAGAAAAGTACACCGTGCTCAGATTTTTGTTACAAAAAATTGCAAAACTCAAAAGCAATATCTTTGTGTGCAACATCCCAATCCAATAACGAAAATAGGTGGGACCCAAAAACTGAATTGAATTGTGGACCTGGGGGTGACGTGAGCACTCCATTTCTGTTTTAAGCCTGTCATGTCTTCCGGTGTAACAGACGCACTGTGTCACAGACTTCCCTCTGTGATACACCTCTGAAGATGCCAGCCACAGATGCAGGCGAAATGTTAGGAACAAGATCCACCAGACCACGGCCACACAGCCCGGAAAACCCACCAGAACCAGTTGAATCTGGACGTGAAAGCCTTCGACAATACATAGCTGTTGCGATTCAGTATTGTGGAATCCAGGTTGTTTTGACCCAGGGAAGGTTGCAAATTATTTCTCCACCTTTGCAATCCCCAGTGCCAAGAAAACACTACACTCCCAAGTGGTTGAAAACCAATCTACGCAGAGACAATGAAACCCGAGACAGAATTCTTAAAAGAGTTCTTTATTCATAAACTTGATGCAAGTTTACAGATTACTGTACACCGCCAAATAATTCTGCAATGAAAAATGGAACTAAAAAAAGCATAGCCAAGTGTGTACCTGTTGTTCTGCTAGTCCATTAGAATATTAAAGGATTGAATAATGGTGTTTTTTTTTAAAGATGCAGCCTCAGGATTTAACAGGAGCTGTAAAAAGAAGGGATTACAGAATTCGACCTTTGACATAACAGGATTTTATACGACTGAACATGTACAACCAAATAAAGGGGAGAGGCTGGGAAGATGTCTGTAAGCATTCCAAGAAACAGTCTTTCACCGGGCCAAATCCTTGAAAATTGTTCTCCGAAGTGAGAAGAGGCCCAGCATGTATGAACAAATGCCCGGAGCCCCCTGGGTACTGAGGTAAAGCTTGCTCTTGATAGCTTTCAAGTGGGTGAAGAGAGAAGAGACAATTCTGGACTTTTAAAAAAAAGTGCTTATACCTTTCATTCAACTCCTGTGAACAGAAGAATTACCAAACCCCCCTCCCCCAACCCTGATTTTATTATTTTTAAAGATAAGGCAAGGAGATACATAAGTAGTTACCAGCTTTAGTTCATTTCTTAAAAAGGAAAAGCGATTCCCGTTAGTTTTTCAACAAAAACCATCATCAAGACTATGGCAACCTTTTTGTAACAAAAATTCCGAATCAATGGGTTGGCAGGACTCGCTACGGTCACTTCTTCTTCCCAACAAAAAGGAACGTTTTCTTGATTTGTGCCGGTCACTTCAGGAGTTCATTAAGACTATGAAGGATTGCAACGACCCGTTAACGAAACTGAACGCTTCAAGGAAAGGCGCCCGGTATCTTTTAAAATAATTTCAAGCTTTATGTCTACGCCTTCCTTGCCATAACAGGAGCCAAACAGCGGAACAGTCCAGCGAAACGTTGACGTCCCAGTGGAATCGACTAGTTGCAAAGTTCTGTTGGCACAGCCTGGCTTTGTTTAAGCAGTAAAGACACCTGATGGGCAATTCTTCCAAGAAACAGTTCATATCTCCACACAGCCATGGGGGGAAAAGTTTAATGCTTTCACATACAGCTTTCCTATATATCAGTGAATTTGGCAATGCTACAAACGGCTTCCATTTTAGGCCAGACGGAAGGGGAAAAAAAATACGCAAATATAGACTAATTTTTTAAGGAGACCTGGGGGAAAGAAAAAGCTTTGTAACATCTTACTAAACCTGCGCTGTTAAACTCAGTTGGCTGGAAATAAAATATATGGCATTTCTCTGCTGTCCAGACAAAAAAAAAAGATAAGTGCGCACAAAGGTACGGGGGCGGAAAGTCTCCTACTAATTGACATTTCAGTTAGCCGAAAGCCTTGTCCGAAGAACGTGACGCTTTTAAACGAGGAGGAAAGACCGGCCCTTGGTAGGCGTAATCCGTCGGGGCAACACAGCAAACTGTTCGGTCCAAGATACTCAGCAACAGGAGCAGCATTGTACGGCTGTAACTTATACGGTGTGCAACAGTCAACAGATTACCCAACTATTATCTAGTAGCTAGAATGTTCAGCATGGCTGTTACGAGGGCATTCGTAGCTTGAATCTGTGCTGGAAGGGAAACCTTTTTCGTCGACAGTGGTCAAAAGGGTACGCAAGTCCATGAGATTAACCGTCTTCTTTTGGAGGTGTGAACCAGCCTGAAGGAAATACAAAGGATTAGCTATTTGTGAGAGTTTGGCGGCAAAGACCAAGGCCCGTTCTTGTCTGACAAACAGATGCACCATACAATGAAATACCATCATAGGACCAATATTTTAAGGGTCTACAGACGTTAGGGGAACCAACGGATCTTGAAGCGTGTGACTGCGAGTCCAGAGTTGAATAAAGCAGCTACACCAATCTGATCCGTGCCCCAGTTTGGTGCCAGCTCCTCAAACGGCTGGAAAATCTGGACAAAACACTGGACCAATGAATGGCTTAATTTGACTCCACAATGCAGGCTTAAAAATCCAGTTCCACAGCTGCAAAAAAATTATGCAATTTCTAGCAGGCTTTTACACAAAGCCCTTTTAAAGCCAGCCAATTACACAACATATCATTTTGCCGTTATTTAAATCCAACTTTTCATCTTCATATCACTGAAACATCTAAGACAGGTTGTTTTGAGACACTTGAAGGTAAAATAACCTATACAACGAAGATATTCATTATTGGAAAACCTCTTTATTCCAACCCCCCAACTCTCCAACATACCAGAATCAAAACCGCTTCCCTGTGCTCAACAAAAATCACACCCTTTTCTTATGCCTGCTTGTTAGTCATGGTGTTAGCTCAGTGGTTCTCAACCTTCCTAATGCCGCGACCCTTTAATACAGTTCCTCATGTTGTGGCGACCCCCAACCCTAACATTTATCCATTGTACAGATGGAGAACACTGATGCAGAGAGTCTTAGGCGACCCCTGTGAAAGGGTCGTTCGACCCCCAAAGGGGTCGCGACCCACAGGTTGAGAACCGCTGTGTTAGCTGATTAATCTATGGGTTAAGATTCTGCAGGGTCCAATATATATAAAGAGTTTGTAGTAATGGATGTCTCATGCAGCTGTTGGGAGACCCGGGTTGTGGAGGAAATTTTGGAGATGTGTGAACAACTACATATATACGCCGGTCCAGCTCAGACAGCATACAAAACCACGGTTTAATAAAAAGTGCAGGTACCGCAACTGTCTAAACACAAGCCGCTCCACTAACTGCTCTGCTAACTTTGGATCGTTATGGTTGCCCTCTGAAACTCTCCCGGTAGTTAGGGTCTGTCAAACTTTAATCGATCTCTGGCTACCAGTCTTGATCCTCCTTGATCTGAGATTGCAAATGCCTTAACAGACCAGGTGCTCGGGAGCAACAGCCGCAGAAGGCCACTGCTTTCACATCCTGCTTGTGAGCTCCCAATGCCACCTGGTGGGCCACTGCGAGTAGCAGAGAGCTGGACTAGATGGACTCTGGTCTGATCCAGCTGGCTTGTTCTTATGTTCTTCTTATGTTCTTAAACTAGGATCCAAAATCACGGATTGGTTCACTAACCACGGTTGGTCGTAACCGTTTCATGTGCTGTATGAAAGCAATACACAGTTGCCAGCAACAATCAAGGCAAACGGGGATTTGAACACTCCCCTGAAAAAACTGGATCCTGGTTTCTCGCAAGCTAGTCGCAGTTGACAACAAACAGGAGTTTTGCGTTATGTCTGAACTGATCCACTGAGAATGGAGTGACTTTACTGAGAAACACTGTTTTCTGAAGGAGTCTCTCTCTCTCTCTCTCTTTCTGACATTGATACTTACAAAATTATGTGTTTTACCACACCATACATACATACCATACATACCATTTTTCTCATGCAACTGTACTAGAGATTTATAGGACTGCTGTGCTCTTGCTAGGTTATATTGGTTCTGGAAGAAAGAGAAAAAGAAAGAAAAGGTAGGTAGGCTGTTCCACTCCAGCTCACATCCGGGCTTCAGCATTCTGTACCAACTGTTGCCTCTGGACAGTCTTCAAGGGCAGCCCCATGTACAGCACACTGCAGTTACAAAAGACGTTGCAAAAGCCCCCCAGTGTGCAGCGTACAGAGACCGACCCGATCAAGATCACCAGGCCTTAGGGGTACCTTATTTGCTCCAAACTGAACTCTGGCTTTGCCTTTGACCAACGTAGCGTTGATTTGCATGATGACCGATTCTGTCGAATAGGCACTGCTCCAGCCCTAGGTGGGAAACGGGAGAAGAGAAGCTACTGCGTTCCCCCGAAAATAAGACAGTGTCTTATATTAATTTTTGCTCCCAAAGATGCGCTATGTCTTATTTTCAGAGGATGTCTTATCTTTCCGCTCCAAAACTGCATGCTCTGGTGTTCTGTTCGACGGGCATGCTTCCAAACAAAACCTTTGCTACATCTTACTTTCAGGGGATGCTTTAAATTTAGCACTTCAGCAAAACCTCTACTACATCTTATTCTCAGGGAATGTCTTATTTTAGGGGAAACAGGGTATGTTCCAGCATGGGGTGACCTCGTAAATGGGCCAAACATGGCACCTCCACAATGCATTTACTCTTGGCTAAATCACAGGCCCTTGGATGAGTATCCTCACTCCCTTGATACTGACAAGCTGGAACAGGTCCAGAGGAGGGCAACCAAAATGGTAAAAGGTCTGGAATCTATGCCCTATGAAAGTGATGGCGAACCTATGTCACGGGTGCTAGTGGTGGCGCTCAGAGCCCTTTCTGTGGGCACACGTGCACAGAGTTCATCATGGAGGGGGGCGGAAAATCACCCCCCCACACACGCATCTAGGCACGATCCTTTACCTGGGAGTAAGCTCGGTTGCTGGCAATGGGGCTTGCTTCTGAGTAAACCCTCCTAGGGTTGTGATTCACCCATTTGAAGCGTTGCACGGTTGCTTCACCAAGCTTACTCCCGAGTAACGTGTGCCTCGAAGCCAACCATTTTTTCTAAACTAAAACCTCAGTATTCAGGTTAAATTGCCGTGTTGGCACTTTGCGATATATAAGTGGGTTTTGGGTTGCAATTTGGGCACTCGGTCTCAAAAAGGTTCGCCATCACTGCCCTATGAGGAAAGACTTAGGGAGCTGGGGATGTTTAATTTGGTAAAGAGAAGGTTAAGAGGTGACATGATAGCCATGTTTAGATATTTGAAGGGATGTCATATTGATGAGGGAGCAAGCTTGTTTTCTGCTGCTCCAGAGACTAGGCCCAGGAGTCATGGGTTCAAGGTGAAGGAAAAGGGATTCCATCTCAACATCAGGAGAAACTTCCTGACAGTAAGGGTTGTTCGACAGTGGAATGCACTACTTCAGAGGGTGGTGGAGTCTCCTTCTTTGGAGGTTTTTAAAGAGAGGCTGGATGGCCATCTGTCAGGAGTGCTTTGATTGTGTGTTCCTGCATTACAGGGGGTCTTGGACTTGATGGCCCCTGGGGGTCTCTTCCAACTCTATGATTCTATGAAATCACATGCACTTGGATAAATATTCTCACTTCCTTCCAGCCTTCTGAACAAATTCAGCTTTGTCACAGCAGAAGAGATGCTTGCTTGCTCCCCATCCCCCCCCCCTCCTGCCAGAAGCACAGTGTTGATCTTGGGAGTCACCCACCCTCGAAATCCCTTTCAGGAAGGTCAGAAGTACCATTTAAACTGGCAGCACCTAAATTATTTGTCACTGTTTGACACATAAGAGAGAGAGACTTTAAGTCCTGGGCCTGACTCACATGAATGAATGACCTTGGGCAAGATTCTGTCCTTGCGTTTACCTGTTTAGTAAGAAGTTCCATGCACAGAGCTCCTCCGCCAAGAACATACCTGCAAGAGAGAAAATGTGTGCTGAGAATATGGCAAGACATTTCTGCTTGCCATACAAAACATAACTTTATCACATTTTAAGAAGAAGAGTTTGGATTTATAACCCCCCCCCCTTTCTCTCCTGTAAGGAGACCCAAAGAGGCTTACAATCTCCTTTCCCTCCCCACTCCACAACAAACACTCTGTGAGAGAGCTCCGAAGAACTGTGACTAGCCCAAGGTCACCCAACTGACATAGACCCGTGAGAGCTCCGAAGAACTGTGACTAGCCCAAGGTCACCCAGCTGACAAGGTCACCCAGCTGTCCCTCTTTCTAAGAAGAGTTTTAATAGCTGGATGCCATCTACTTTAAATCTGAATTAGTTTTGATAATTGAATGCTGCATTTTAAGTCTTAATTTAACTTTGTATTTTGTTTTTATGGTTTGTTGATGTTGATGTTGTACACCGCCCAGAGCCCTTCGGGGGAGGATGGTATAAAAATGAATGAATGAATGAATGAATGAATGAATGAATGAATGAATGAATGAATGAATGAATGAATGAATTAATTAATTAATTAATTAATTAATTAATTAATAATTTATATATATATATATATATATATATATATATATATATATATATATATATATATATATATATATATATATATATATATATATATATATATATATATATATATATATATATATATATATAAGACATATATATATATATATAAGACATATGTATATATATATAAAATAAATAATAGATATATATATCAAACCCAGTTCTTCAGATTAGAGTGCACCTGCTCTTAACCACTGCGCCACGCTGGTTCTTACTTACCCGCCAGTAAGCACCGGTGAAACCACTCTCACAAACGGGGGGTCAAAGGGAAAATTATCCTACAAATGAGAAACAGATCCAAGATTTAGGAACTGGGCCCACTCATCCTTTCAGATATTCATTCCAGAAATAGGACCCCATAAGACCCTTCCCCCAAGTGAATCTTCAAAACAACTTCCCATGTGAAATGGTACAAGCCCTTGATTTAAACGGTCAGCAAGTTCTTCTGCCCAGCCGGTTGACCGGTTCCCCCTTACCTTAAAAGAGAAGTTGAGCGAAATATGTTCTATGCCTTCTTTTTCTTTTAAGACTTGAAGGTCGCTATGTAATGGGCTATCGGGATCAACCCTAGCAAAGAGGAAAACACAAGGGGACAGAGTCAGCCAGTTAGACGATCCCGAGAGGCCGCCATCTCTTCCAGCTATGTGGGCGATTCCATATCGGCCACAACGAGAAAGAGAAGGATCGGAACACAAGTCTAGCTACAAAGAGAACAATCTATCTAACCCAAATCTACATAACTGGAACCCCCCACAAAAACCCATGTAATTTTTCTGAAATTAAAAAAAAAAACATATTGAACAGTGAGACAGATATAATGACAATCCCCAGCAACAGAAATATGTGACAAAATACAATTTAATAAAGTGAATATTGGTATTAAATCCCCAGCTGATCAAATAAATAAGTATATAGAAACATTTTTTAAAAGTTAATGAAATGCAGTCAGAAATCCAACAGGCGTTTAGTTTTTCATATCCAGCTCCGCTCATAAAGTGATCTGTTTAGTCTAGAAACGATTACATGTATGTTTATTTACGATTCCATATTGAAGAAGAAGAGGAAGAGGAGGAGTTTGGATTTATATCCCCCCTTTCTCTCCTGTAGGAGACTCAAAGGGGCTGACAATCTCCTTGCCCTTCCCCCCTCACAACAAACACCCTGTAGGTAGGTGGGGCTGAGAACACTCAGAAGAACTGTGACTAGCCCAAGGTCACCCAGCTGGCGTGTGTGGGAGCGCATAGGCTAATCTGAATTCCCCAGATAAGCCTCCACAGCTCAAGCGGCAGAGCTGGGAATCAAACCCGGTTCCTCCAGATTAGAATGCACCTGCTCTTAACCGCTACGCCACTGCTGCTCCTGTCAAGTTATTTTCTTTGGTATTGCTTCCACGAGAAGGACCCTGATGAACTGCTTGAATGTAACTAAGGCCCCTTCCGCACATGCAGAATAATGCACTTTCAATCCACTTTCAATGCACTTTGCAGCTGTGCGGAATAGCAAAATCCAATCGCAAACCATTGTGAAAGTGGATTAAAAGTGCATTACTCTGCAAGTGCGGAAGGGGCCTCAGTGCTCTCCATTTTCCAGGGCTGAAAATATTGTCTGTCCTCAACACCCACATCACCATGCTTAGAAGCATGATTATGGGATGTTATGCACACACAGAGGCACCGACAGGCAGAGCAGCGTCTGGTCATGAGATGATTCCAAATGGCTCCTAG
Organism: Sphaerodactylus townsendi; assembly: GCF_021028975.2. NCBI lineage: Eukaryota > Metazoa > Chordata > Lepidosauria > Squamata > Sphaerodactylidae > Sphaerodactylus > Sphaerodactylus townsendi. The sequence goes on from NC_059441.1 coordinate 12,645,160, forward strand.
AGTGACTTGATCCCTGGAATTTTTAGGCACCATGGAAGCTCACCAGGTGAGCTTGCACCAGTGAGGCTAAAATGAAGGAGAGGAGAAATTTCCCATTGGGAAAAATAGCACCGTGCAAATGAAGTAAATAACACAAAATCTGGGAGAACTCTCACAAAGAATTCTGGGACTCTGATACCGATTGGCTGCGTGTTGGCATTGTGCTTAACGCTAACCTTGGTTTATCACCCCGGTTAAGATCTAAACTCAGAGAAAATACGACTCAGCTTGATGAGTTAACAGCCTTGCTAAGCAGGAGTTACCACTGAGACCAATTAATCGCTTTGTAAACAGAGGGGGAGAAACTCCCGTTTGCTCAGAGTGGATCAACACTTAACCCTGGTTAACGCTAACCATGGTTTCCAAATCCACTTCAAACCAAGGTTTTAAGGTTCTTGAGAATGGCCAATCTTTAGCCATGGTTTAGGTGCTTTTAGCCATGGTTTAGGGTGCTTAAACATCACACCTTTCCAGTCAATTGAAAAAGTTCAATGGAAGATAGCAGCTGTAAAACACAAAGTGCCCACACCAGAAATATACAGAATTCTGATCTGAAATGTTCAAAGTGCATCATATTTATAAGATCCCACTTTGTGGAATGGCCCACCTCGGCTGGTCACAGCCTTTTACCGGTCCGAAATACTGGTGTCAAAAATTTGGCTGTTCCAAGAGGTTACAAACACAACATTGCAAAGACTTGTGTACTTTAGTCTTTGCGTTGTTTGTGCTGAACCACGTACTGAGCAAATTGCATTGCTTACTTACATGCCATTGTTTCTAAATTTGGAAATCTGCTCCCGGATTTGGTGAGAAAGGTCAACTACAGAGTAAATAAACAAATGCATAAAACAGCCCAACCTATAAACACAGCCATAGATTGAGGACTGGGTTTCTGTGGTGGGGAACTTACTTTAGAAGTTTTACATGCCATTCATACAGGCTGTCGTTTACAAGCTCCACTGAATAAATTCCTGCAGAGACAGAGGAACACGGATTAGGGAGTCACTTTGTGAGGCTGCTCATCAGAAATGCTTCACTCCCGCGAAGGGAAGGAAAGCCCTGTTTAAAAGCAGCAAATCGCCATCCGATCTAGAAGAAGAGTTTGGATTTATACCCTGCCTTTCTCTCCGGTGTGGAGACTCAAAGGGGCTGACAAACTCCTTTCCCTTCCTCTCCCCACTTTGTGAGGAAGGTGGTTCTGAGAGAGTTCTGAACAAATTGTGACTAGCCCAAGGTTACCCAGCAGGCTTTGTTTGTAGGTGCAGAGAAACAAATCCAGTTCATCAGATAAGTGTCTGCCACTCATGTGAAGGAGTGGGGAATCAAACCCAGATTAGAACCCACTTGCTCCTAACCACTACATCACACTGCTGTGTGTCTCCATTCTGTGAAACTCCTCTTCAGTGGTGGGATCCAAAAATTTTAGTAACAGGTTCCCATGGTGGTGGGATTCAAACTGTGGCGTAGCACCAATGGGGCTGGGCATGACGGGGGCGTGGCCGGGCATTCCGGGGGCGGCGCATTCCTGGGCGGGGCTGTGGCAAGGATGCAGCTGCTGCGCCGGTCCTTGGGCGGGAAATGAATGCACGCAGGCACAGGCTGCCACGCATGCCGACACACCTCCTGCTAGACTGCTTCAAGTTCTGCGCGCTACTGCTGAGAGGAGGGGCGTAACTAAGGCAAAAAATCACATGGCAAAATCACCAATTAGTAACCCCCTCTCGGCACACACAAATAATTAGTAACCTACTCTCGGGAACCTGTGAGAACCTGCTGGATCCCACCTCTGCTCCTCTCTATGAAAAAAGCCTCCCATATCAGCGTTTGGGCGACTCAGGAGTCTAAAAGGTGGAGACGCCATATGTCAACACACAGCTGATGAAATCTCTGCAGCCACAATTTCCTCAATACACATCGGCTGACACGGGCCTTTTAGCAAGACAATGGGGAACACCCTTCTCCGTAGGATTACTCTTCGGCATGAAGAGTTTACGCCTATTGCTAACACCCTAGCACCGACTAAGAGCAAGCTAAAGGATGCACAGTGGCATTTAGGCTACCCTGCCTGAGTGGAAGAGAAGAAGAAGAAGAGTTTGGATTTATATTCTCCCACAACAAACACCCTGTGAGGTGGGCGGGGCTGGGAGAGCTCCAAAGAACTGTGACTAGCCCAAGCTGTCACCCAGCTGACGTGTGTTAAGAGTGCACAAGCTAATCTGGTTCCCTGGATAAGCCTCCGCAGCTCAAGTGGCAGAGTGGGGAATCAAACCCGGTTTTCCAGTGCACCTGCTCTTAACCACTACGCCAATCTGGCTCTCTAAATTCAGGGAAAAGATGCACCGGAGTGGAAGGGAAAGGAGTTTGTGGGCTACCTTGAGTCTCCTTACGAGAGAAAAAGGTGGGATATAAATCCAAACTCTTCTCTCTTCTTCTACAAGCAGATATCCTAGGCCAGGGGTCTTCAAACTATGGCCCTCCAGATGTTCATAGACTACAATTCCCATGAGCCCTACCACTTGGCCATGCTGGCAGGGGCTGATGAGAATTGTAGTCCATGAACATCTGGAGGGCCATAGTTTGAAGACCCCTGTCCTAGGCACATGCACGCAAAAGAATACTCGATCTGTCTCACATTCAGACTGCGCACCTGTCTTGTAGCTCTGCGACCTATAAATGTCCCGGAGTTCTTTCATAAGTCGATCCGACGCCTGCACTGACCCAGAGACGGCACCCTGCAAAAGAACAGAGGAAAAAAGGTCAATTTCTGAACAAAACAAAACAAGTCACCGGAAGTCGTAAAACGATCATCTCCTGTAACTGGTGTCCCAGTTGAAATTATAAAACGATTCAATGAAAAATATGGAAACAACACTAGAAGAAAGAAGGGGCGTGCCGGACTACACAAAAAGGTTTTTCTCTCCCGCCCCTTTTCATCTGGCCACAAGGAATCCCAGCTGCACAGCGACACGATCCAAAACAAAAACGCCGAGTTGTGCACATAAGATTTCTGACTCGCCCGAGGCCCACTTACGTTTAGGTGGTCTTGCCTCTGATTCTTCCGGATTTTTTCCAGGATGGCGAGGTTTTCTTTTTCGATGCCGTCGTCCTCGGACTTCTTGCCGTCGACGGGCTCCTCTTCCTTCATGTCGTAATGATCCAGGTCGATGTCCTAGAAGGCAAAGCGACACTCGACAGAAGCTCAAAAAAAGCTCTGAAGAAAGCCACAGGCAAGCGTACTCGGAAACTCACGCTCCAGAGGTTTGATTGATCCTGATTTGCTTGCATGATTAATATAAGCCAGGCTTATTTATGCAAGAGATTTCTATGGCTCATTATGCACGGAGCGCTTTCTACGGCGCTCCTGGCCCCGTGGTTGCTTTTCGGCGGGGCCTCCTTACGTTTGTCTAAATTCTAAATGCGAGGAGCCCCACGGTCTGCCGTGCAACCACGATCATGCTCGCGGCTGCCTGCCCCCCAGAACTTGCAAACCCATGGCTGAGAGCCAGCGTGGTGTAGTGGTTAAGAGCAGGTGCACTCTAATCTGGAGAACCGGGTTTGATCGCCTGCTCTGACACTTGAGCTGTGGAGGCTTATCTGGGGAACTGGATTAGCTTGTGCACTCCACCATATGTCAGCTGGGTGACCTTGGGCTAGTCACAGTTCTTCGGAGCTCTCTCGGCCCCACCCACCTCACGGGATGTTTGTTGTGAGGGGGGAAGGAAAAGGAGATTGTAAACCACCTTGAGTCTCCTTACAGGAGAGAAAGGGAGGATATAAATCCAAACTACTACTCCTCTTCCTCCTCCTCTTCTTTATGCAGACAAAACCCGAGAAAACAATTATTTTTCAAACGTTTCCCAAATGTTTTATTTGTGTTGTGTAGGAAATGCCATATGAGCAGATAAAACTGGAAAAGATGAGGAGAGGCCCTCTTGACTGACCTGTCAATCATCCATGCTCTTTTGGTGAGTACAAGAGCCATATCCCTTTTAGTAATAGACCCAATTATGCACTGATCTCCCCAGAGATGTCTGTCTGGCTCCCCACTTTCAAGCTTTAACAGGCAGCCGAATACCGTCAGCTGGGTGACCTTGGGCTAGTCACAGTCCTTTGGAGCTCTCTCAGCCCCACCCACTTCACAGGGTGTTTGTTGTGAGAGGGGAAGGGAAAGGAGTTTGTAAGCCCCTTTGAGTCTCCTTACAGAGAGAAAGAGGGGATATAAATCCAACTCTTCTTCTTCTAGGGGCTGGGGAGATGTAGCAAAACACCAAAAGGAAGGGGCTAAAGAGAAAGCAGATCCCATCCCTTTTTCAGAGAGAGGCTTAGGAGAATTAGAAACACAGATGACAGCAACCGAATCAGTTGGGAGACCCCGATCCCTCCGCCTGGAGCTGTTTTTTCCCCATACACGTACTTCGCCCATATCTTCCTCCTCCTCTTCCTCCGACGTGACCTCTTCAGTCGTTCCGTTCTGGAAAACGACAAAAGAAACGGCTCGTTATAGAGGCCTTTTTTACTTGCTTCCAACAAAGGCAGGAATCCGGCTACTGAACGAAAGTCACTGTGGAAGCTTATCTGGGGAACCAGATCAGCTTGTGCACTCCAACACACGTCAGCTGGGTGACCTTGGGCTAGTCACAGTTCTTTGGAACTCTCTCAGCCCCACCCACTTCACAGGGTGTTTGTTGTGAGGGGGAAGGGAAAGGAGATCGTAAGCCCTTTTGAGTCTCCTTACAGGAGAGAAAGGGGAGATGTAAATCCAAACTTTTTCTTCTTCTTCTCTTCTTAATCACCGGTCTCATGGCCAGCCTTTCTATGTGTCCCATCTGCAGACAGCGTGGCTGGATTTCTGCCACCTTGGGACAGATCCTGCGCAGCTGGCTGCTGAGCGCAGTGGTGGCCCTTCCTCCGCGCCTGCCCTGGCACTCACCTGGCCCGCCGGCAGAGGCTGGTCTAGCATTTCGACATCGGGATGCTGGGGAAGGTTGTACAGCCGGCAGAGGTCGCAGATCAAGCGTTTCAGTTGTTGGAGAAGCTACGGAACAAGGTTAAAAAGGGGTTAGCGGTGTGCGCGCGGCTGCTGCTTTTTAAGAAGAAGAAGAGGATAAGAGTTTGGATTTATATCCCCCCTTTCTCTCCTGTAAGGAGACTCAAAGGGGCTTACAAGCTCCTTTTTCTCCCCCCCCTCACAACAAACACCCTGTGAGGTAGGTAGGGCTGAGAGAGCTCCGAAGAACTGTGACTAGCCCAAGCTATCACCCAGCAGGCATGTGTTGGAGTGCACAAGCTAATCTGGTTCACCAGATAAGCCTCCACAGCTCAAGTGGCAGAGTGGGGAATCATACCTGGTTCCCCAGATTAGAGTGCACCTGCTCTTAACCGCTACGCCACTGCTGCTCCAGTGGGGATACACACTGCTGGTTTACGAATGAAGTCAACAGTGGGGTACGAATGAAGTCAACAAATAAAGATGAGTAAATAAAAATATCAACAGACACAGAGGTAAAGGCAGGCAGTGGTCTTCAAACCAGTAGTTGAGAACCTTAAAAGGGGAACATCAGACACATCTGAATACTCTTGGGTTGGGGGGAGAAATCGAGCTTTAAATAAATACATGGTTAGGTGCTCACAAGTGATCGGGAAAGAACGGAGAAGGCCCCTTCTGACCCCTTCAAAAAAAACCACCCACCCACCCAAAAGCTGTTTCTTCAATTCATATCCCTTGGTTTACTGCTATTGCCAGGTTTGTGGAGGTTTATTCATTTTTATTTTATTAAATTTCTACCCTGCCCAGTTCCCAGCCGAAGTCGGGTTTGGGTGGCTTACAAAGATTTAAAATACAACACTATCACAACAAAACATTACCATGGGTTAATACTCTGTTAAAACCTGGGCTAAAAACCCACTGATGGCTATTAATAATCAACATTATCAGACAACCACCTAGAATGTATAGATCTCTCTCCCTTCCTCCGGATGCATTTAGAGAAAGGGAGGAGTCACTTTTAAAAACATACAAACAATATTTGCTTGAGGCCTTCACAGCCAGAATCAGCTGGCTGTTGTGATGTATTGTGGAAGGCTTTCACGGCCGGATTCAACTGGTTGTGGTGGTTTTTCCAGGCTGTGTGGCCGTGGTCTGGTGGATCTTGTTCCTAATGTTTCGCCTGCATCTGTGGCTGGCATCTTCAGAGGTGTATCACAGAGAAAACCCTGGGACACGGATAATATACCCCACTAAACATTCCATTCTCACTAGACACAGTGTGAAACAGGCTTCTCTCTGTGATACACCTCTGAAGATGCCAGCCACAGGTGCAGGCGAAACGTTAGGAAAAAGATCTACCAGACCACGGCCACACTGCCCGGAAAACCTACAACAGCCAATATTTGCTGGAACCTGCTTGAAAAATAATCAGAAGAACAAAACAGCGGCACGATTTTGAAGTGATGGATAACAAAGGTGACGCCAACGGATCTCTTACCAGAGTGTTGCTCTTAATGTCCTCCAAGCGCTCTAACAACGAGGTCAAGTTTGGGTCATCTGATTCCACAAACCATATTGGCGAGGACGAGGGATACGACTCCTTTTTAAAAAGAGAGGAATTAAAGATTAAAGCATGAATGCGAATTTTCAGAACAGCTCTGGCGGCCATTCACAGATTCCCTCGAACGTCGCTTTCCTCTGTTGCAGTTAATGGTGCCCAACAAAATTCTAACCTCTGCTGCACCCCACACAACTCCAGGCCAAGCGGGGTCTCCAAGACCCCGAAGAAGGGTCTTCTTTCGCAAAAGCGAGGCTGCAGCTATTCCGACAGCTTGTTCCCCGTACAACTGGAATGTTAGTGAACGTTCCGTGCCACCGCGCCGGCAGCAGAGGCTCCGTTGTCACATTCACAACAGAGACTGCTGTTGGAACAGCGGGAGAACTGGTGTGTTTTCAGAAAACCATACGAGGGGCAGTCTCTTCCCACCTTCCTTGGTTCATGAATTCAGGAATTTGCAGAGAAAACACTGCAAAGAGCATAGTTTGTGCGACGACAAAGGTTCAATTCCCCTCCGCGTTTTTATTTTAAACCAACAATTCCCCCTCAATGCATTTTCCTGCCACGCCGAAGCAACCCGGTACCTCGGCTTCCCGGCTAGAGTTTGCTCTTTTCCCTACCACATGCGTGGAACAGACTTCCAGTGAACGCCTGCCAAGCCTCTTTGCCGCCTCGCTCCTGTTTTAGCAAACAGCAGATGGAAGCAGCAGATGACATAACGTTCCCCGCTAAAATAAAGGGCTCCCTTCACATAGAAAGCTAGCTTTTCAGGCCAGGACAAAGCCCTCCTCCCCACCAGCTGGCTTTCCGCGTAAAGGCGTTGGGGGCATTTTGCGACTTGAACAGAACATAAATATCTGTGCAAACCCCCTGCAAAGCGGCACAGTTCGAAAGGTGGTTTGCACCAATGCGTACGTATGCTGCCAACTCTTTCCTTCCGTGTTTAATTCTCGGCCGTCTCAGCTGAGCAGAAATCAACAAACGCAGGCGTCTCAGATGGGGAGATAATCTCAGCGCAACATGGCTGTGGGAATCCCCAGCAATGCAGATTTTTAAAAATCTGTTCTCGCTTTCCTTTACTAGAATGCCACTGTCTAAGTTTCGGGATAGGGCAGTAAAAGAGATCAGAACCGTAAATATCTGCATGACAATTACATTCCAGTTTGAAAACCTTCTTGAGAAACCCGATGAATTGCCTCCAGCACTTTATTCTCTATGTGCAACGGTCACGTGGGGTCAATCTGGATCAACCCGTCCCCCTGCCCTCAAAAAACCCCATATAGACTCATGCGAAAGCTCAGAGGTCCGAATTATGCCCCGCGGCATAAAACGATCTTCGCTGTTCCTGACAAGCCCTTTTAAATTGTACAGGGTGACATCTGTTTGTTGCATAAGCACAGGCACAGTTCTGCATGGCGGGGACAGGCAAATCCCCCTCTTGAGCGAGAAAGGGCAACGGGACACACGGTTTGCAGTGAACAGCACAGGAACCCAGCGGTGCGACGTGGCTTAGCGGAAGAGCGTCTGCTTGGCCTGTAGAAGCTCACGCCAGCATCTCCGGCGAAAAGGATTAGGTGGCAGAGTGGCTGCGATTCGAGCAGGCAATATTGGACCCTCCCCTGTATTTTTCTCTCCCACTTGGTACACTACCTGTATTGCTTAATAAACCCGGTTCAAAGGAGAGCCATAATGCTTGCCAGGTTTAATGTTATGCCTTCTGCCTTGTTACATGGCAGATTTAATAAGCAAGAAAAGGCTAAAAGATTGTGCCCATGTAATGTTGGCTCAGTTGAATCTCTGGCCCACCAATTACTACACTGTCTCAGATTCAAGGAAATCAGATCCAAGCATGTGAATCTTACTCCTTTACATTTACCAGATCTCCCCGATTTAATTAGATTACACTACTTGTTGGACAATCCTGATCCTTCTCTCTGTATGATAGTGGCAGACTTTCTCCTGGAAATTACTAAACACTAGTAGATTTCCTTCGACCTAACATTTATTTCCTGTATTGTATATGCTTTTTAATCCGTTTTTTATTATTGTTGTACTGTTGTCTATGCCAATAAAGGCTTGCTATGCTATGCAATATTGGACCCGACGGACCAACGGTCTGCCTTAATAGAAGGCAGATTCATGGGTGTTCATGTGAATGCCCCATTGATCTACTCCAGGTGTAACAACAAGGGTACATCTGAACATTCCCACAAGCACTGAGTTGTAAGGAGCAGAAGTGGCGTAGCGGTTAAGAGCAGGTGCACTCTAATCGGGAGGACCAGGTTTGATTTCCCCGCTCTGCCACTTGAGCTGTGGAGGCTTATCTGGGAAACCAGATTAGCTTGGGCACTCCCACGCACGCCAGCTGGGTGACCTTAGGCTAGTCACAGTTCTTCAGAGCTCTCTCGGTCCCACCCACCTCACAGGGTGTTTGTTGTGGGGGTGGGGAAGGGCAAGGAGATTGTAAGCCCTTTTGAGTCTTCGTACAGGAGAGAAAGTGGTGACATAAATCCAAACTCTTCTTCTCTTCTAAGGCCAGAAGGGGGAGATAACACAGGCCCACTATTCAAAATACCTCTTCAGGAAGCTCAGAATAGACTGAACAGGTAAGTGCAAAAGTACAGGGAAAGCAATGGCAAACTACCCCACAAAAGCGGCTTGCCTATAAAATCACTGCTCGCGGTGGTACCCAGTGTCGGATACGACTGAAGGGGAAACTTTACCTTTTATCTTTACAAAAGCCCAGGATGGTTTTTGTTGTTCTGCCATTAAGTCACAATAGACTTATAGCAACCCCGTAGGGTTTTCAAGGTAGTTTGCCAGCAAAGGTAGTTTGCCAGCACAGCATCCCTGTTAAAAAGTAAGTCAAGAGTTTTTGAAATTAAAATCAACTCATTAGAGAAAAGTTCCTGTCGAATGTATAAATTGTCGTGTGTTGTTAATTCTTTATTCTTATTTGGAGGCTTTTCTAAATTTGGAATTAAAGCATCCTGTTTTCCTAAACCAGTTGGAGATGGGCTTGTTGCAAAAAAAATTTCTGCAGGGCTAGGAAACATATCCTCCAGCTCCAGGTTAGCTTCTAATGGAGCAAATCTATTTGATCCCTGTTCATCTCTTGCTTTGAGGTGGAACTTCACTGGGGTGCCATAAGCCAGATGCAATTTGACAACCCACTTCACTTTGAGCCAGTATGGTGCAGTGGTTTAGAGCAGGTGAGTTCTAATCTGGAGAACCGGGTTCTCCTGGGTGGCAGAGGCTTATCTGGTGAACCAGATATGTTTCCGCACTCCTACATGCCTTGGGCCAGTCACAGTTCTCTCAGAACTCTCTCAGCCCCACCTAGAAGAAGAAGAAGAAGAGTTTGGATTTATATCCCCCCTTTCTCTCCTGCAGGAGACTCAAAGGGGCTGACAATCTCCTTGCCCTTCCCCCCTCACAACAAACACCCTGTGAGGTAGGTGGGGCTGAGAGAGCTCCGAGAAGCTGTGACTAGCCCAAGGTCACCCAGCTGGCGTGTGTGGGAGTGCACAGGCTAATCTGAATTCCGCAGATAAGCCTCCACAGCTCAGGCGGCAGAGCTGGGAATCTCAAGGTGTCTGTTGTGGGGAGAGGAAGGGAAAGGAGCTTGAGTCTCCTTACAGGACAAAAAGGGGGGTATAAATCCAAACTCTTCTTCTTCTAAAAGAGGTCCAGGCCAAATGGGGAAAACGTCCTTCCGCTTGGCCCTACAGGAAAAGCGGTTGCTGTAGAGCAGCCAAGTCAATAAACATGGTGCGGACTCTTTATCACTCCAAGGATAGCCCTGTCAAATAAGCTGCTCGACTTAAGTTCGCTACAGACCAAAGTCTGCCCCCCCAGCCAGTTTTGAAATAAGGGCCAGAGGGGGTCAGCGTCATTCGGAGCCAGGGGGAGCGCCCCCATCGCCACGCAAGGCGCCGTTTGCCCAAGACATCGCAAGGGGGTCAATATTTAGTCTGCAAAAACGGCGCGTAACACGGCTGGGTCCCTACGTCAGCCCGGAGCCAAGCTTTTGTTCTGCCTAACTGGAACGGCTGTTTCCAGCTCCGCCACACGCTGCATTAGAGTCGCTCCGAGCCAAGCGTCTGCTCCGCAGGACGGTGACGCAGGACGGCCCCAGGCAAAACAGCTAACTCAAAGCACTCAGGTGCAAGCGGCCACAGTTCCCATCCCAGGCAAGTTTAGTTAGTGGGCCTGATTTAAACATAGTGGCCCAGGTAGACCGTCGGGTGGTCTTTGTATATTTGCTTCTACATCCCTAGCGGTTAAACTCCTGCCAGCCCCTTCACAACTAATCCAACAAATACTGATTGATTGGGATAAATTCCCCCTGATAATTATTCATACCTATATTCGTCCAAATACAAATAACAGCCTCTGTAACGACCCATGGTCGCAACTATCCTCCTTTGTAGAGGTATTGGAATCCAACTACCCCTCATCAGAAGTTGTTAGAGTGGGAGACTTAAATGTGAGAGTGGGTAACAATCTAAATTCTCTCTTAAAAAATGTGGACCATGATGATGACGATTATGTATATTCCCTTTTTATTGCCATCAGTACGTTATTCAGAAGATTCTCAGATTAATTCTACTGCTAAGAATTTGATCGAATTTGCCATTAAGCACAATATGTTATGGCTTAACGGCCTAAAATGTTATGACTCCTCCAGTAATTTCATGTTTGTTAGTAAGTTGGGAAATAGCGTTATTGATTACTGTCTGATGTCACCAAAACTTGGTGTCCCGTCGAAACTAAGCCACAACTTGCACAAAGTGTAGATAATGGCAACAGGCTACGGCAAACCACCCCATAAGCACAACCTGCCTAGCTAATGCTATGATGCGACTATCCCCCGTGGGTCAGCAATGACCCCGTGGGACTACCTTTTCCTTCAAACCCTTCTACTTATACAAAACGGATCCTTCTAATAAGAAAATATTAGCAACAACTTAAAAATAGAAATGTTAATTTAGAAATATATATATGAGTGACAACTAAGAAAACTTGTCTGAATATTGTTAGCTTTCTACATGTAACATCAATGCTTATGATGTTGTACTTATTTCAGTGTCTTAAATAAAACTTATTTCAGCGTCAAAAAAACACACCCCTTTGCGGAAGAGTAGATCGAGAAATAACTGTCCGCTCCGAGTACAAAAGAGAACCTGATTATTTCGGCAGGTAATCTCAAGGGTTAAACACACCTTTCCTTTACATTGCTTAGTTGCGTGGTTGTGCGGACAATCACCAACTATCTTTAAGAGTGCAATGTCCACATTAGCCCAAATAAACTCAAAAATACGCACGTTGCACTCTGGCTGTGTCTAATCTTATATATTAATCTTATATATAATTGAACAATGGGAGTAATAAAAATAAAAGATGCAGGAAAGACAGATGAAATGGACTGGTGCAAGAAAGATAGAGAAATAGGCATGATTGTGATTTCAGTATATATGTATCTGTGTAATTTTAATTTCAGATATACCCACTAGAAGCCTCAAAGAACGGATGGAAGTTGTTTGAACATACTGGCATACTGAGGAAGACGCACGAAAAACGTTCTATACGCGCGAGACGTTTCTATGTAGAACCTACAGAATTGATACATGGACTATATGGAACTGAAGTTTTGTTTCTGAATAGAGAATTGAATGGACTAAGTGATTATTTATGTTTAGTTATAAGAGTTGGAAGACTTAATGCTGTATTTTTAAGAACCTTGTCAGAGAAATAAGGAAATGTAAATACAAATAGAAGTGTTGAGTTGTTCAATTATATATAAGATTAATATATAAGATTAGACACAGCCAGAGTGCAACGTGTGTATTTTTGAGTTTATTTGTGCGGACAGACAGCAACACGGCACATCGTGAACACAGACGGAACAAGTTCCCATGGTTTGCCGAGCTGGAGTTAATTGAAAAGACAAAAGCGGCCGCCACAAAAAACTACCCGCAACCAAGATGTGGTCCCGGGGCAATGACTGTTATGAATCCCCAAGGGATGCTGAGATCCAGGTTTCACCCCCAAACTAATTTGCAAGGTTCCAACAGGTGTCAAACTTTACGCAACGGAGGGGCGGCAGCTAGGTGGAAAAGCTTCTGGCTGACACGGAGAAGGTCTCAGGTTCAAATCCTGGCATTAACTGGTCAAAGCTAGATGGGGGGAAAAATTACGGCATCCACCTTATCCCGAAACAGACTACTAGGTTGCTCCTTGGAAGAAGTCGATTCTCTAGAACAGTGGTGGCGAACCTATGGCACTCCAGATGTTCATGGACTACAATTCCCATGGCCAATTGGCCATGCTGGCAGGGACTGATGGGAATTGTAGTCCATGAACATCTGGAGTGCCATAGATTCACCACCACTGCTCTAGAACATAAGTTGCTTAAGTGCCCTCTATCTGACAAGCTTAGAGAAGAAACCCTGGGGCCTATTTTGACTGAATGGGCGGGAAAAGACAATAAATGGAAACTGAATTATATGCTGTTGGGTAAGGACCAAAAGACCTTCCAGTGATGTAGCCCGGGTTTGTGTTTTAGTAAACAAATACAGGAGGTGGACAGGAAACCCTTAATCCCAGTAGAGGAACGTTAAGATAGGAGCAGCTTAATCCCAGTAGAGGAACGTTAAGGAGCAGCAGTGGCGTAGGAGGTTAAGAGCTCGTGTATCTAATCTGGAGGAACCGGGTTTGATTCTCCGCTCTGCCGACTCTGCCGACTGAGGATCTGGGGAATCTGGGGAATTCAGATTAGCCTGTACACTCCCACACATGCCAGCTGGGTGACCTTGGGCTAGTCACAGCTTCTCGGAGCTCTCTCAGCCTCACCTACCTCACAGGGTGTTTGTTGGGAGGGGGGAAGGGCAAGGAGATTGTAAGCCCCTTTGAGTCTCCTACAGGAGAGAAAGGGGGGATATAAATCCAAACTCTTCTTCTTCTTTATATTATAACTTTCTAATCTCTTCGTTTATAGGTAATTTGGAATTTGGCTTTTTATGAATTGTTGTTTTACCGGTTGTTGACCGTAAATAAATAAACCGAACTGAACCGCTACTAGGTTTTTAAGACGAGTTAGGCATTGATTCCCACCACATATGAATCCCATGCTCTAAACCCAGCAAGCAGTTTTCCAAACCTCTCCTTACGGCGGAGTTTAAAAATCAGCAAACCATACTTGCAGGAGAGTTTTACAAAGAGGTCGTGACAGATAAGGTTCAGTACCTCCCCGTGAAGAACCAGCATCCCCGGATGTTACGGGGTCCCCATTTCGAGGGACAATTCTCAGGTCTCGAGATCCGGCTTTTCCTGAGCAGGTAACTCCCGCCCTAGTGGAAAAGCAAACGGCAGTTTCTCGGACTTCCCTGCATCATTCCTTCACAGGACTTACCTTTTTGTGGGCGGAGACAAATTACCTAACTGGGAAAGGGCACCGCGTTCACCTGGCAACCATCTCATGCTTCGCTTCTCCCTAGCTCTAAGACACAAAATCACAACCTACAGTTCCTTTGCAAGATATCCCTTTGGCGTGGCAACTTCCACATTATTCTCTCAAGTTGGCGAGAAAGAAGAAGAAGAGTTTGGATTTATATCCCCCCTTTCTCTCCTGCAGGAGACTCAAAGGGGCTGACAATCTCCTTGCCCTTCCCCCCTCACCACAAACACCCTGTGAGGTAGGGGGGCTGAGAGAGCTCCGAGAAGCTGTGACTAGCCCAAGGTCACCCAGCTGGCGTGTGTGGGAGTGCCCAGGCTAATCTGAATTCCCCAGATAAGCCTCCACAGCTCAGGCGGCAGAGCGGGGAATCAAACCCGGTTCCTCCAGATTAGATACATGAGCTCTTAACCTCCTACGCCCCTGCTGGAAGGGTTGTGGGTTGTGGGTTTGTGGCTTTTCGTTGCGTCTGCGAGCCTTAACAGGGCCTAAAAGCAGACAAACGGAGCAGTGTAAAGAAAGGGGAAAACACATTTCCTTTGGAAATGCCCTTCCAAAAGTCCAGGGGACAAATTTTCAAGAGCGCGAGTACGGCTACTGCGTAGTGGAAAGGAGGACGGGGTTAGAGAGAAAAGTCCTTCTAAGGGGAACTCCGTTAAAAGAACCGGGTCCTTTACGACATTTTCAGGTCACTTCCTGTGCTATGAAGTTGCGGAATTTACACAGTAAGCAAACCCAAGTAAATCGAAACACACAGACTGGCAGAAGAAATAATACGTAAGAACACTAAACATGCAAAACATAAAACGCTACAGATAAACACAAAACGTAATTTAAAAAATCACAGCCCCCATACTAAGTTCCTTGGTAAGCTATCCGTTTGGGGCGGAACCTTTTTACATTCTTCTGTCAAAGTTGGGGTTCAGCCACAACCCCCTTCCAAATACCCAAGAAAGCCCAAATTACGTTGGCAGACAAATGAATGTGGAAATCCAAGCAGAAGAGAAGATATCGCGGTCTTTCCATCACTGCCAGTCCGTGTACCCCCAGAACCAACAGCTGGCCGCATCGCGACCCGCAAGCGACCTCTTCCGGCAACTGCACCCCAAATAAACCTAAAACCAGAAAGATAACCCAATTCTCTCTAACCTGCAATCACCAGTGGCCTCTTCTGGAAACACCAACCCCTGAAGAGGAGGTCTCTTCCAATCCTATCCCCACGAAAGGGGCTTCCAATACCTGGGCGACCACATATTGTCATCCCCCAAAGCGCCAAGGTGAGCAAGGTCACCTACCCCAAAGTCGTCCTGTCTGGGTGACCAGTCCTCAACTGCCAAACCCTCGCCCCGTTCTCACCTCGACCCCAAAAATGGCAACCCTCAAAACTCTTACCAGTCACCCCAACCCAAATGCAGTCATCCCACAAGATTTCAGCCAACCCATGTCTAGACAAAGCAAAGCTCACTATTCCCAGGTGGTCATCCCTCGCCTTACCTGTCCAGGTGACCTAGTCTTCAGTCTAAGCCCTCAACCCCCATGTCTAAGACCCCAACCCCTTTCCTCAACCCAACTGTTCTCTAATTGAGTCAGCAATAAGGTTACCCCAGGGTTAACCTCCAATAAAACAAGGGCTCTTACTCCGTAGTAGAAGACAGGACCTCCACAAATGGAGTCTTCTACTTCTCTTCTCTTGAGCAGGGGTCTTCAAACTATGGCCCTCCAGATGTTCATAGACTACAATTCCCATGAGTCCTACCACTTGGCCATGCTGGCAGGGGCTGATGGGAATTGTAGTCCATGAACATCTGGAGGGCCATAGTTTGAAGACCCCTGCTCTTGAGTGTCTCATGACTCTGAGATTACACCAGCCAACCTTGACTGGCTCCAAAACCCCAAACCTTCTCTGGGGGTATAGCACCTCCCCACATGATAACAAACCCCCTCACTCCATGGAAGCTACCTTCGGGGTAGGTTTTTGGTGGCAGGAGAGAACCCAGGCATGGAGGAGACCACCCAGGAATGGATCCCCCCACCCCACCCTTAGTGAACATCCCTGGACCCTAACACCAGCCAAACTGCAACCCAAAACCTACCCCGAAGGTAGCCACCCTCCATTGTCACAAGCCCC
Organism: Sphaerodactylus townsendi; assembly: GCF_021028975.2. Lineage (NCBI taxonomy): Eukaryota > Metazoa > Chordata > Lepidosauria > Squamata > Sphaerodactylidae > Sphaerodactylus > Sphaerodactylus townsendi. The sequence goes on from NC_059441.1 coordinate 12,661,328, forward strand.
CACACTATGGTAACAGAAAAGGGGGACACCTGGGAACAGACACCCCCCACACACACACACACACTTCTGCAGAGCACCCCTCCACCCCAGGATAAGACTGGCCAACCCTAACTGGGTCTGCAACCCTAAATCAACCCCCAGAGTAGGTACCCTCCATTATAATAACCCCCTTGCTCCATAGCCAAAGGAGAGGGCACTCGGGAATCGATCCCACCACACCCCTGCTAAGCATCCTTTGACTTCCGGATGAAACCAGCCAACTATGACCATATCTGCAACCCCCAACCAACCCCTGGGGATATTTATCCTCCATTATAACATTCGCCTGACTCCATAGCAAAGGAGGGGGGCACCCAAGAATGGACCCAATCCCAGGGGCATCAGCCAACCCTAGCTGGATCTGCAGTCCCAAACCAACAAGGGGGGGTAGCCACCCAGCATTACAACAACCATAGCCAAGAAGGGACAGGGGTCACCCAGGAAGGAGGAGCAACACCCAACCCTATCCTCAAATAAACAAGGGAGGTAGCCACAACAATCCTCTCATCACATAGCAGGGGGGGGGAGCATCCAGCAATGTACCCCACCCCAGAGGAACATCAACCAACCCTAGCCCCAAACCAACAAGAGGGGAAGCCCTCCAACATTACAACAACCCCCTCACCCCATAGCCAAGGAGGGAGGAGGGGCACCCAGGAAGTGACCCCACCCCAGAGGAGCATCAACCAACCCCAGCTGGGTCTGCAGCCCCAAATCCACCCCTGGGGTCGCCAGCCCTCATTACACCATAGCCAAGGAGGGAGGAGGGGGCACCCAGGAAGAGACCCCACCCCAGAAGAGCATTAACGAACCCTAGCTGGGACTGCAGCCCCAAATAACCCCTGGGGTAGCCACCCCCCATTACCCCATAGCCCAGGAGGGAGGAGAGGGCACCCAGGAAGAGACTCCTCCCCAGAGGAGCATTAACCAACCCCAGCTGGGTCTGCAGCCCCAAAATAACCCCCGGGGTAGCCACCTGCCATTGCAAGCACCCCTCACCCCACAGCCAAGGGAGGAGGGGGCACCCAGGAAGGGAACCCACCCCAAAGGAGCCCCAGCCAACCCCAGCCGGGTCTGCAGCCCCAAAATAACCCCTGGGGTCGCCACCCCCCATTACCCCATAGCCCAGGAGGGAGGAGGGGGCACCCAGGAAGGGACCCCACCCCAGAGGAGCCCCAGCCAACCCCAGCCGGGTCTATAGCCCCAAACCCACCCCTGGGGTCACCACCCGCCATTGCCCCATAGCCCAGGAGGGAGGAGGGACCCCCCAAGAAGGGACCCCAGCCCAGAAGAGAATTAACGAACCCCAGCTGGGTCTGCAGCCCCAAAATAACCACCCGCCATTGCAACCACCCCTCACCCCATAGCCAAGGAGGGAGGAGGGGGCGCCCAGGAAGGGACCAGACCCCAGAAGAGCATTAACGAACCCTAGCTGGGTCTGCAGCCCCAAATAACCCCTGGGGTCGCCACCCCCCATTACCCCATAGCCCAGGAGGGGGCACCCCGGAAGGGACCCCATCCCAGAGGAGCATTAACCAACCCCAGCAGGGTCCAAAGCCCCAAAATAACCCCTGGGGTCGCCACCTGCCATTGCAAGCACCCCTCACCCCACAGCCAAGGGAGGAGGGGGCACCCAGGAAGGGAACCCACCCCAAAGGAGCCCCAGCCAACCCCAGCCGGGTCTGCAGCCCCAAAATAACCCCTGGGGTCGCCACCCCCCATTACCCCATAGCCCAGGAGGGAGGAGGGGGCACCCAGGAAGGGACCCCACCCCAGAGGAGCCCCAGCCAACCCCAGCCGGGTCTATAGCCCCAAACCCACCCCTGGGGTCACCCCCCGCCATTGCCCCATAGCCCAGGAGGGAGGAGGGACCCCCCCAAGAAGGGACCCCAGCCCAGAAGAGCATTAACGAACCCTAGCTGGGACTGCAGCCCCAAATCCACCCCTGGGGTAGCCAGCCCCCATTACCCCATAGCCCAGGAGGGGGCACCCCGGAAGGGACCCCACCCCAGAGGAGCCCCAGCCAACCCCAGCCGGGCCTGCAGCCCCCAACCCACCCCCGGGGTCGCCCCCCGCCATCGCCCCCCAGCCCACCCACCGTGATGTTGCAGTGGATGGCGAGCGGGGGCGCGGGGGGCGGCGCCGGGGGGCGGCCGCCGGGCTGGGGGACGAAGTGGCAGAGGAGCTCGTCCAGCCCCCAGGAGACGACGCGGAAGCGCTCGTGGTCGCGGCCGAAGATGGACTCCAGCAGCCGCAGCTCGGCCCTCAGCCCCGGCCCCGGCCCCGGCCCCGCCGCCGCCGCCGCCGCCATGCCCGCCGCCTCATCGCCCCGCCCGCCCGCCCGGCCGGCCTGCACAGCCTCGGCCTCGCCTGGGCCGCCCCGCCGCGGGAGGAGGAGCGCGGGCGGGCGGGCGGCAGCGCCCAGAGGGCCGCTAGGCCAGCCCCTTCCTCCGCGGCTGCCGCCACCCCCGCCGGGTCAGGCCGTGCACGGGTGTAACGTGTGAACACGCGGGTCGAGCCGGGGAGGGAGCGTCTCCCGGGGTCACCCGACTCCCGAGTATTCCCACTGGGGGGCGGCGAGGCTTGCTTGCTTCCACTGCTTCGAGAGTTGGTTCATTCAGCTCGTGGCCCTCCAGATGTTGTGGACTACAGTTCCCATCATCCCCTGCCAGCAGGGGATGATGGGAGCTGTAGTCCATCACATCTAGAGGGGCGTGAGTTTGACACCTGTGGCTTACAGGCTGCCTTTCTTAAACTCAGGGGCCTCCAGATGTGATGGACTACAGTTCCCATCATCCCCTGCCAGCATCATGCTGGCAGGGGATGATGGGAGCTGTAGTCCATCACATCTGGAGGGGTGCAAGTTGGACACCTGTGCTTAGGGGCTCAGGGCAACTGACGACATCGATCAATGAGCACTAAAATCAATATGTGGATCAGGGCGCCATTGATCTCCACCAGGTCTGGCAGGGGGTGATGGGAGCTGTAGTCCATCACATCTGGAGGGGCGCGAGTTGGACACCTGTGCTTAGGGGCTCAGGGCGGCTGACGACATCGATCAATGAGCAATAAGATCAATATGTGGATCAGGGCACCATTGATCTCCACCAGGTCTGGCAGGGGGTGATGGGAGCTGTAGTCCATCACATCCGGAGGGGCGCGAGTTGGACACCTGTGCTTAGGGGCTCAGGGCGGCTGACGACATCGATCAATGAGCAATAAGATCAATACGTGGATCAGGGCACCATTGATCTCCACCAGGTCTGGCAGGGGGTGATGGGAGCTGTAGTCCATCACATCTGGAGGGGCGCGAGTTGGACACCTGTGCTTAGGGGCTCAGGGCAGCTGACGACATCGATCAATGAGCAATAAGATCAATATGTGGATCAAGGTGCCATTGATCTCCGCCAGGTCTGGAGCTAGTCGGGGAAAGAGTTGAGATTGGACAGCGGCTACCAGGCTGAGCAGGGAAAGACCACCGCCACGGATAGCCCCCAAACAGCTCTATCAGTAGAATCCACATTTTATTATTGTTATTATTATTTCCAGTGTTCCTTGGAAATCTCAGAGTGGTTTTATATGCCCCTTACCCCTACCTTGAATCATAAAGTCGGAAGAGACCCCCAAGGGCCATCAAGTCCAACCCCCTGCCATGCAGGAACATACAATCAAAGCACTCCTGACAGATGGCCATCCAGCCTCTCTTTAAAAACCTCCAAAGAAGGAGACTCCACCACGCTCCGAGGCAGTGCATTCCACTGTCGAACAGTCAGGAAGTTTTTTCCTGATGTTTAGGTGTAATCCCTTTTCTTGTACCTTGTACCCATGACTCCTGGTCCTAGTCTCCAGAGCCGCAGAAATCAAGCTTGCTCCCTCCCCAACATGGCATCCCTTCAAATATCTAAACACGGCTATCGTGTCACCTCTCAACCTTCTCTTCACCAAACTAAACATCCCCAGCTCCCTAAGTCTCTCCTCGTAAGGCATGGATTCCAGACCTTTGCCCATTTTGGTCGCCCTCCTCTGGACCCGTTCCAGCTTGTCAATATCCTCCTTGAATTTCAGTGCCCAGAACTGTACACAATATTTCAGGCGAGGTCTAGCCAATGCAGAATAGAGAGGTGCAATTACATCCCTTGATCTCTAGACACTATATTTCTATTGACACAGCTCAGAATCGCATTGGCTTTCTTGGCCGCCGCATCACACTGCTGACTCATGTTCAGTTTGTGGTCTGCTAAGACTCCCAGATCCCATCCTTTCTGACTATCTCAGCTTTAAACAGATCAGCAAATATACACAGTCAAACCAATACTAAAAAATCTGAGGCCAGCCCAGCCTAGGAAACATGGACTGTATATACTCTTTCAATTTATTGGAACGCAATATGAATGTTACAGGTTTCTTGCCTTATGTACAATGTTTACGACATCTTATACAATGCTTTTGAGAATTTGTTACTAAGTACAGTCCCATTACATTTCTTAGGTTGCCTAAGTGCCCTCATTGTATGTTTTGTTATTACCTTTATATCCAGTTGAATATTACTTATAACATAATCACAATATATCTTTATGAATAATCTTTATGAACAGTGTATGAATTATCTATTGACTTTATACTCAAACTAATTGCATATACCAATTAGTTCATTGCCTTGTGTCACTATATATACTATCTCAGCTTTAATACAAAAACCTCCTGTTGACCCTCAGGCCGTTTTCCAGCCCCTAATTTAATGCCTGTCCCTATATTTACTGAAGAGAAGCCACTCTAAGAGAGGTTGAAACAGCGATCAATGCCTACTTTGTCTCTCCCGACCCGCAAATTTGGCTTAAAGTTGCAAAAGTTGCCCGGCTGGCTATGCCATCTCCCTTTTCTACACCAGGGCAAGATAGCTTTGTTTATTTCATTTATTTTTGCATTTTGCAGAATTAATGGTAAGCAGGAAGCCAATTTGATCCTAGGAGGATGTCAAACCAACAGGAGAGGGCAGTAGAACCACAAGAACGCAGGCCTCAAAGACGGCTGTTGCAAAGATCCCTTCTTTCACCACTGGTCTGTAGCTCAATAGTGCACATTCTCAGCAGAGGTTCTCTCCACGTTCTCTGGTGTGGAAAGGTCTTCTTTCCTAACACCGCCTACCTGAGATCCTTGATGCAGAAGATGATCAAGACCGTTGGAAGCAAAGCATGCGCTCCACCAGGGAGCATCTGAGTCATACATCTACATAAACACACCGCACATGGCACTGCGCAATAATTTCCTCTGCCGTGTTACCCTGTGAAATTGCAGTGACAAACGCCGCCCCCCTCAAACTTTCATAGGCATGGATGGACACAAGCTGTCTTATACTCCATCAAACCGGGTATCTAGGGAATGGAAACATAGGTGGATTCTAATCTGGAGAACCGGGTTTGATTCCCCACTCCTCCACCTGAGTGGCGGGGGCTTATCTGGTGAACCAGATGTGTTTCCGCACTCCTACATTCCTGCTGGGGGACCTTGGGCCAGCCACAGTTCTCTCCGAACTCTCTCAGCCCCACCTACCTCACAAAATGTCTGCTGTGGGGAGAGGAAGGGAAAGGAGCTTGTAAGCAGTTCAGGACCAGGGACAGCTCCAGGGCAGAAGACATTGCTCCAACAAGGGAGTGGCCTCTGTTGAACATCTAACAGAGTGCTCCACTCACATCGACTTGAATGCATTTAAGAAGGTGTCGCTCCCTTTAGGATTTTAGCGTAAATAATCAGGCTGCCCATGTGAAAGTCAGCCAGAGTCGAAAGGGACTGCTTAAAGGGAGCAGCAGTGGCGTAGGAGGTTAAGAGCTCGTGTATCTAATCTGGAGGAACCGGGTTTGATTCCCAGCTCTGCCGCCTGAGCTGTGGAGGCTTATCTGGGGAATTCAGATTAGCCTGTGCACTCCCACACACGCCAGCTGGGTGACCTTGGGCTAGTCACAGCTTCTCGGAGCTCTCTCAGCCCCACCCACTTCACAGGGTGTTTGTTGTGAGGGGGGAAGGGCAAGGAGATTGTAAGCCCCTTTGAGTCTCCTGCAGGAGAGAAAGGGGGATATAAATCCAAACTCCTCCTCCTCCTCCTCCTCCTCCTCCCCCTCCTCTTCTTCTTCTTCTTCTTCTTCTTCTTCTTCTTCTTCTTCTTCTTCTTCTTCTTCTTCTTCTTCTTCTTCTTCTTCTTCTTCTTCTTCTTCTTCTTCTTCTTCTTCTTCTTCTTCTTCTTCTTGACTCAGAGCCAGCTCTGTGGCATTCCCAGGTGAACTCCCAAAAGATGCTGATGCCTCCTCGTATGACTGGCCCGCAGCATCTACTTCCTCGGAGTGGACTTGGGCTCTGAGGCACGATTCCTCCGACCCACTTTTCGTCTGGGCCTCCTCCGCCTCGCCATCTGGAGCATGAGACAATCCAGGCAGATTGGATGAGGCAGCAAGCAATTTTTTTTTAAACAGACAGGGATGCATCTTCCAGGCACGCACAATATCAGACCTGAGAAAATATCCGGGAAATGCTGACATCAGCACCTCTCAGAACGAGCCGAAGTTACGGTCAAGGTTACAAGCCGCAGAGAACGGGAGGTGCAAGGATTCCAAAAGAGAGGCCGGCTTTGTCACCTAATCCTTTCCTTTTGGTGAAGAAAACGAAGGCCGAAGAAAATAGGAGACGAGGAACACTGTAGGTGGTGCCCCGGAATGGTCTCTAGAAATATATTTTTCAATAATAATAAGCCTTTATTTGGCATAACAATAATCATAACACGATAAAAAAACCTGAGATAAAAGGTAGACAAATACAAAGGTTTAAGATAGAATATAAATTATTGATTGCGCATCATCTCCAGTAAAAATCGTGCTACCAATTCACAAGTTTCATTGTCAGAATTGTCCAGAAGGAAAGGGAATCTACCTGATTCTCCCATTTCACTAGGTATCCTAGAAAGAATATTGGAATATTTTGATCTGATATTATCAGATTTAGGGCAGCAAAGCAGTTGGTGTGCCAATGTTTCAATTTGTTGTTCACCGCAAGAGCATGCCCTTTCGCTCATTTCCAAGTTCTCTAGAAATATTCTTATCAAAAGGAGGTTGGGCGTGGTACGGTATGGTATATTTAATTTGTATACCGCCCTCCCTCGAAAGGCTCTGGGCGGTGCACAACAACATAATAACAACATCAATAAACATAACATCACGCAACAACCGTCAATAAACATCGGGTCAATAAACATAACATCAATCATAACATTGTACAAACACCATCAATAAACGCATCAATAAACATCAAAACACATCAATAAACACAGGATCAATAAACAGAGTGTCAGATCATAAACATCATAACAATAGCAACATAGACATAGCATTATAATACCACGTAGTAGCTAGTAGCACCACATATTAGCCAGTAGAAAAAACTCCCCCAAAAGCCAATTGGCCCAGAAGAAAACAAATAGACAAGAGAAAGAAAGAGATAAAAAGATTGACAGGACCTGTCTGCCACCCAGCAACCAGGCACCCCCTTCAACAGCTAAGGAGAAGAAACACAGAATACCACCACCCACTTGGCCGACTGCCACCCAGCCAGGTATTGTTGGTCCCTATGCTGGAACAGGTGGGCATATTCATGGCTGATATCCACCTGTAATGGCTACAGGTAATCCCCATTTTCAGTGGCACTGACTTGTGGGCACTCTGGATTCCCCTGACTGGTGAATGTGTGAAATAAAATGCCGGACTAGGTAAACTGTTGGTCTGCTTCCAAAGGGGTGTACTTATTACAGGAAACTGCATTTCTTTGACTAGGCTTTGCCGTGAACAGATTATTTTAGACATCCTCCCTACAGAACCTTTATACCTTTCAGCACCCAGCTGGATAGGAGCTGCTTTGCCCAGCACAGATCCTGGTGGGATAGGATGGCCAGAGTTTTGCTGTTATTGTAAGCAACCTTGAACTGTGAGGAAAGGCCGGGTAAAAATGTTCAAATAAATAAGAATTACAAGTAGTGAACAGCAGTTCCAATTTCAGTATAGGGTCCGGCAGACCCGGGCTCAAATAGCCACTCTGCCATCCAAGTGTGATGACTCTTGGCCAGTCACATACTCTTTCAGCCTAACCTACCACGTAGAGTGGTTATCATGAGGATGAAACAGATGGGAGAAACCACTGAACAAAGGACACTGTAGGTTCTGTTCCCCAAGCAAACTAAAATCAGGTGTGTTGCACTTGGGCAGAACAGAGTGTAAGATCCACAAACAAATAAGCAACAATGTGTTGTCGAAGGATTTCACAGCTGGATTCAATTGGTTGTGGTTCCAGGCTGTGTGGCCGTAGTCCTTCCAGGCTGTGTGGCCGTAGTCTGGTAGATCTTGTTCCTAGGAACAAGATCTACCAGACCACAGCTACACAGCCCAGAAAACCCACCACAACCAGAATAAGCAACAGTTCAAAAGTGGTTTAATAATACTGGAAGTTTAGGACTCTGACTCCTCCCATGAAGTCTAACTAATAATGAATACTTGCAATGCCGGAAATGACTGGAGATTATTGAAGAGCTTGCAGACACCAACTCTTCCTTGCTTGTTTCCAAGAAAGTCTGGTCTGTTTACGCTTCTTCTGAGTTCTCCCAGTGTCTAACTGGACTCTGTTTTTCCTGCAATCCTGTTGAAACGTGCTTACTCTGAGTTCTATGCTTCTCAAACACCTTAAACATCTGAAATATTGCTGTCTCCAGCCTTCCAGACACCTGACACTAAAAGAAACTGGAAAAGGGGACTGCTAACTAATAAGAAATGCTGTAGTGTTCCTTGCCTATAGAGGGCTTCTTAAAGGGTCTAACTAAGGTTCCCTCCCACAGAATACTGTACAAAAACATTCTATCTAAAGGTATAACTGAGGCTTAAATAAAGGTACAAGGGTGAGGGTGTCTCTAGGGGCATGACACTGTACATATTCATGGCAGATATCCACCAATGTCAGAAGAAGAAGAAGAAGAAGAAGAAGAAGAAGAAGAAGAAGAAGAAGAAGAAGAAGAAGAAGAAGAAGAAGAAGAAGAGGAGGAGGAGGAGGAGGAGGAGGAGGAGGAGGAGGAGGGGTTTGGATTTATACTCCACCTTTCTCTCCTGTAGGAGACTCAAAGGGGCTCACAACCTCCTTGCCCTTCCCCCCTTACAACAAACAGCCTGTGAGGTAGGTGGGGCTGAGAGAGCTCCGAAAAGTTGTGACTAGGCCAAGGTCACCCAGCTGGCATGTGTGGGAGTGTACAGGCTAATCTGAATTCCTCAGACAAGCCTCCACAGCTCAAGTGGCAGAGCGGGGAATCAAACCCGGTTCCTCCAGATTAGAATGTACCTGACCACTAGGCCACTGCTGCCATGTTGAGTTCTCTATCGGGGAGAAATGCAGGGTAGAAATCTCCATACCATAAATTTAAAAGAAGCCCGCACTCAAAGTCTCTTTGTGTACAGTCATATTTTTATAAAAATATCTTTTCTTTGCAGTGGAAGTTAAGGAGAAAGTTACTCCTTTTGATACAGCTCCCGCCGGCTTCCGGCAACAAGTCGACTAACCAATAACTGAAGAATAGCCCTTATTCATAATTCATCAGCCTTTTGGGATCTGTGTGCTAAGAATTAGCCCACTTTCCCTATAAATCATTCAGCTGGTTCCAGTTCGGTGTGGCCACATAAAGATCAGAGAACATATATTTCACATAAGGGAGACCCAATTAGGTTACCTTTGCGGCTCGCCCAGCTTCCGAACACAATATTATTTTCCAGCATTCCAGCCTACCTCTCGGCAACAGCTCGGCGGTTGGCGTTTTAAACATTAATGTGGCCCTTGTAAGAAGGCGGTGGGTGAGCCACTGAGCTAGAAGAACATCAGCCTCATCTTCAACTACAGAACCAAGATGTCAAAAGCTGATGGGAATCCAGAACGCCCAATGCGGATGGTGCATCTGAGGTTCTCAAGAAGTTCTGAAGGACATCTCTTTGGGGAATACGTGCCCATAAAGTGACCTTGAACAGAATAAGACCAGAGGTGGAATCCAGCAGGTTCTCACAGGTTCCCGAGAGTAGGTTACGAATTATTTGTGTGTGCCGAGGGGGTTACTAATTGGTGATTTTGCCATGTGGTTTTTGCCTTAGTTTTGCCCCTCCTCTCAGCAGTAGCGCGCAGAACTTGAAGCAGTCTAGCAAGAGGTGCACCGGCGTGCGTGGCAGCCTGCGCCTGCATGCATTCGTTTCCCGCCCAAGGACCGGCGCAGCGGCTGCATCCTTGCCACAGCCCCTCCCAGGAATGCCCACCCCCCAGAATGCCTGGCCACGCCCCCGTCATGCCCCACCCAGCCCCATTGGCGCTACGCCAGTTTAAATCCCACCACCATGGGAACCTGTTACTAAAATTTTTGGATCCCACCACTGAATAAGACCATTGGTCTATCAAAGGCAGTGTTGTCTACAGTGGTATCATATCCTTTATATGCATGATATAGATATTTATATTAGGATCATAGTTAAGAAATAGATATGCTATAAGCTAATGACTGGTGTTAGTTCACGTAATAGATATTTATACAAGCATACATAAATTTGATCGAAGTTATACTATTGTGGTTCTGGTTGGTGTGCAAAGTTGTTGTCTTACTCTTGACATACTGTCGTTGCGCACTGATTCGTTCTGTTTTGATACCCAGACCAAGAGACAGCGTAGTGTAGTGGTTAAGAGCAGGTGGATTCTAATCTGGAGAACCGGGTTTGATTCCCCACTCCTCCACCTGAGTGGCGGAGGCTTATCTGGTGAACCAGATGTGGAAAAGAGAAAATACAGACATAAGTTCATGTTATGTTGAGTTTGCTGACCTTTATTGAAAGCATTTGGGGACAGCGTGGTGTAGCGGTTAAGAGCAGGTGGATTCTAATCTGGAGAACCGGGTTTGATTCCCCACTCCTCCACCTGAGTGGCGGAGGCTTATCTGGTGAACCAGATGTGGAAAAGAGAAAATACAGATATAAATTCATGTTATGTTGAGTTTGCTGACCTTTATTGAAAGCATTTGGGGAATACAGGCTGCCATTCAGCTGGTAAAGCCACTAGGTGCAGGTTTTTTTTGGTGAGGCCGTGGAGCTTGGCAGGAACATTCTCTTTCCTCCTCCGAGCGAGACTTATCTGTGCCATCAGACAACCTTCCAAAATTAAAAGCATCCCAGTCGGTAATTATGAAATCAAAATTGGCCCGCTCAGCCAATGACGCCCTTCTCTTCCTTGTGAATCTTGATCAAAACCATTCCCAACCTAATGGAATTAATAAATCACTTTGGAATTATACGGGGCTGCAAAATTAATTGGGCTCTGCCCGAAGGCAAATTCTTCTGGGCGAACATCGTCTGGCGCACGATTAACACATCGGCCCTTTCCACGGCAATCCAATTATTTCAAAGAGGTAGGGCCTTATTTCCGGACACGCCTACGACACCTGGCATATCCTGTTTACAAAGTGTTAAGCAGATCTAAAGAGATGAGTTGCCTTTGGGCTTCAGAGGAAGCGTAGTAAAAATGAGGGATCGGTGTAGTCTGGGGATCGGCTGTAATTCCAAGAGATCTCCCCTCCCCTCCCATCCCTTGCATGCCATCCCTCACTCCCCTCCCCTTCCCTCTGCTAGGGTGGGTGGGCCAGGCCCAGATGCTGGGCCCCCTCCCCTCCCTTGCATGCCACCCCTCACTCCCTCCCCTCCCTTGCATGCCACCCGTCCCTCCCCTCCCCCTCCCTCCACTAGGGTGGGTGAGCCAGGGCCAAATGCTGGGCCCCCTCCCCTTCCCTCCCCTCCCTTGCATGCCACCCCTCCCTCCCCCCTCCCTCCCTCCCCCTCCCTCTGCTAGGGTGGGTGGGCCAGGCCTAGATGCTGGGCCCCCTCCCCTCCCTTGCATGCCACCCCTCCCTCCCTCCCCTCCCTTGCATGCCACCCCTCCCTCCCCTCCCCTCCCCCTCCCTCCACTAGGGTGGGTGAGCCAGGGCCAGATGCTGGGCCCCCTCCCCTTCCCTCCCCTCCCTTGCATGCCACCCCTCCCTCCCCTCTCTTGCATGCTACCCCTCCCTCCCCTCCCCCTCCCTCTGCTAGGGTGGGTGGGCCAGGCCTAGATGCTGGGCCCCCTCCCCTCCCTTGCATGCCACCCCTCCCTCCCCTCCCCCTCCCTCCACTAGGGTGGGTGGGCCAGGGCCAGATGCTGGGCCCCCTCCCCTCCCCTCCCTTGCATGCCACCCCTCCCTCCCCTCCCCCTCCCACTGCTAGGGTGGGTGGGCCAGGCCCAGATGCTGGGGCCCCTCCCCTCCCTTGCATGCCACACCTCCCTCCCCCTCCCTGTGCTAGGGTGGGTGGGCCAGGCCCAGATGCTGGGGCCCCTCCCCTCTCTTGCATGCCACACCTCCCTCCCCCTCCCTGTGCTAGGGTGGGTGGGCCACGCCCAGATGCTGGGGCCCCCCCCCTCTCTTGCTTCCCACACCTCCCTCCCCCTCCCTGTGCTAGGGTGGGTGGGCCAGGCCCAGATGCTGGGGCCCCTCCCCTGCCTTGCATGCCACACCTCCCTCCCCCTCCCTGTGCTAGGGTGGGTGGGCCAGGCCCAGATGCTGAGCCCCCCTCCCCTCTCTTGCATGCCACCCCTCCCTCCCCTCCCCCTCCCTCCACTAGGGTGGGTGGGCCAGGGCCAGATGCTGGGGCCCCTCCCCTTCCTTGCATGCCACACCTCCCTCCCCCTTTCCCCTGCTAGAATGGGTGGGCCAGGTCCAGATGCCGCCCCCCCCTCCACTCCCTTGCATGGAGGCTAGCAGCCACACAACACCGTCTTCTGATGCCACAGGGATATCACCCCTGCCAGGCCTATTAAATTTGCTTCTGCACATCGGGAACCGAAGCCCAGACACTATCATTTTGTGCACGACAAAACTGCTTCGTCCTAATTTAGCTAATGCGCCTCTCGCCTGGAATATGACATTAAAAAAAAAAACACGTGGATCCGGCCTGTACAATGGAAAGCTGCTCTCTCCAATATATTTTTTCCCCAAAAAATGCTCTTGATTTATGCTTCTGCCTTATTCAGCAAAAACGCTTCTACTGAGAATTCACTGGCCTCCGCTCAGATGCTTCAGTGTAGGGATTTGGGGGCGGGGGGGAGCCGGTGCCAACTCTGAGGAGAATTGGCGTGGGAATGCTTTCATGGGGGGTTTTTTTGGGTCCTACATAGTCATTTTCACTTTGGGGGAAAATGTAATAATTAGAATTGACAGGGCCTTAAATACCGAGTGGACGTGACTAGACGGAGGTGAACCAGCTAGCTTCCCCGGTGGCATAGGGATTCAAATCTGGATCTCCCAAATCCCATTCCAGCACTCTATCCACTACACCATACCACCATGTCCAATCTTGAGACGTGGGCAAAAGCAGGGTGAAAACATTGTAATTAAGCGAGAGCTGGCTGGAAAACAGACTGCCAAATAAATAAATACGTAAAGTAAACCCAGCGTGGTGTAGTAGTTAAGAGCAGGTGGATTCTAATCTGGAGAACCAGGTTTGATTCCCCATTTCTCTGCCTGAGTGGCGGAGGCTTAACTGGTGAACCAGATGTGTTTCTGCACTTCTGCATTCCTGCCGGGTTGTCTGAAGATGAGAAGGAATTCTGGGGGGTCCTGAGGTCCTAGCTGGGGCATCCCTATTTCAGCTTGACCGCAGTCTGCCTGACCCAGGCCTATATTTCAACCACAACCATCCTCTATCTATCTATCTATCTATCTATCTATCTATCTATCTATCTATCTATCTATCTATCTATCTATCTATCTATCTATCTATCTATCTATCTATCTATCTATCTATCTATCTATCTATCTATCTATCTATCTATCTATCTATCTATCTATCTATCTATCTATCTATCTATCTATCTATCTATCCCGCTCACACACACACACACCCCCCAAGGGCTCTGAGCGGTGTACACAGAGACAAAACAAATAGAAACTCTCATAATCAAATCCAAATATAGTATAAATATAGGCTCTACAGCAGTGGTGGTGAACCTTTGGCACTCCAGATGTTATGGACTACAATTCCCAATTGGCCATGTTGGCAGGGGCTGATGGGAATTGTAGTCCATAACATCTGGAGTGCCAAAGGTTCGCCACCCTGGCTCTATAGCATTAAAATAATTAAAACCAGTGTAGATACAGCATACCAAATATGTAGCGTCCAGACCAGAGGTGGGATCCAACCAGTTCTCACCACTTATCTAGAAGTGGTTACTAATTTTTTCTGAGTGCCGAGAAGGGGTTACTAAAGCAACCTCCCTGCCCAATAGGGACTGGAGGTGCGTGTGTGCGGCAGCACCACTGTTTGAATCCCACCACCATCGGAACTTGTTATTAAAATTTTTGGATCCCACCACTGGTCCAGACAATTAAAAAAAACCCGTCTTGAGAGGAAGACGGAGGGCCCATAGATGTAATAAGGGCCGCAGAAGTTAAAAGAAGTGAAAATTCCTTCGCCTGGAATTGCTCAGAGTCGTTCCAGCGTCTGACTCCAGCACCTTCCAATTTGGACCTGCTCCGGCGGCTGTGCTCTCCAACCAAGCGTGGCGCACGGAGCCACGTTCTCAATCACCCCCTGACCGCATGGAAATCACACGGCCGCACCTGCCTCCACGACAGCCGCGTTTTACCGACAGCCTGTTCAATGTTTCATAGCTCAGCAAAGTCTGTTTCTACTAGGGAAGCAATTTTTTCTGCCCGTGCGTTTCTGAGCATCCCTCTCCTAAATATTGCATGAGGGATTCGTCCCTCAAGGGGCAGGCAAGCGGCTGAAAGCCAAGTTATCTACCAGGGAAACAAGCGCAGTCCTGTATGTTTCGTAGCGGGAGTTTTTATTTTTCAGGTTTTGACATGACAGGGGAGAATCGTTGACATGGGAAAGGGGACAACTTGAGATGAACCGGCCTCTCAGAGGGTGGCTCGCTTCTTGTTCGAACACAATTGTTTGCACGTGGATTTTGCCATTCCGCACAGTAAAATTGATAGCGGAGCCAGAAGTAAATTCGTCCCACTTCTGGACCTTTGTTTGACTAAGGATTAAACTATGTTTTATTTCTGTGTTAGGTAGGTAGAAGTCAACCGTATTAGGTAGGAAATAGGATTTGTAGTTCTCTCTGTATCTGTGACTGCGTGGAACCTCCTTGGCTCAAGGCAGGAGTCCACCTCAGCCCCACCTGAGCTTTCACGTGTAAAGGCCCCTGATGGACGCACACAAAAGAAGATCTCGGGGAAAGCGCCTCGCCCTGCCAAATCCTGTCAGCGGGCAGATAAGGGGCCATCGTCATCAAGCTCCGTTTCCTGACCCCGAACACCTGGAGGATCCTTTGTGATTCTCCCGCCAGGGCATACGTCATCGCCTCGCCCTACTCTGGCGCGAAACCCAAGAAGGAAATGCCTATCGAACTCTGATTGGTCCCTGCATGTCGCAAATGCATGATTGGTTGTTTTGAATTTTGTTAATGAATGGTGGTGGGCTGTCTTGAGTTCTCCCGGGCTCCCGACGGGAGGAAATGTATTTAAGATGTTGTAAGGCTGCTAGGCAGCGCAGTGGCCTTGTGGAACGGAGGTGCTGACACTTAGGTCAGCATCTCAATAAACCTTCTCTTTTATTATACTCGTCGTGTCGGGTCCTGCTTGGGTTCCTGGGTGCTGCCGAGAGCTGGGTACCTCGGAGCCTGTAAAAGTTACCAAGAGCAGCGCGGTAACAAAATCCAGCTGCAAAGTGCATTCAAAGTGGATTGAAACTGCATTATTCCGCATGTGCGGAAGGGGCCTCCGAGCTGGGAAACGAGAGGGGACGAGGAACGGGATGCCTTTTGCGCTTTTAAACCCACAGCGAAAAACATGTAGAAAATAGTTTTTCGTAATCACCTGCCGGAAAGAAACAGCCACAGATGGCTTTGTGTTTGGCAGGTGCTCCCATTATAATCGTAAGCATCATCTGGGGTGCCATTCGCTTGAATGATAGAGGCATCTTTCTCTGCTTAGCTAACTCCTGTCACGGTTAAATATTCCGAAGAGATATCAAAGCAAGCGCTCGCATTCTAGTGCAGGGATCTTCGATGTGGTGCCCATGGGCACTGTGACCCTCACCGGCACCTTTCCAGGTACCCAACATAAGAACATAAGAACATAAGAACTAGCCTGCTGGATCAGACCAGAGTCCATCTAGTCCAGCACTCTGCTACTCGCAGTGGCCCACCAGGTGCCTTTGGGAGCTCACCTGCAGGAGGTGAAAGCAAGGGCCTTCTGCTGCTGCTGCTCTTGAGCACCTGGTCTGCTAAGGCATTTGCAATCTGAGATCAAGGAGGATCAAGATTGGTAGCCATAGATTGACTTCTCCTCCATCAATCTGTCCAAGCCCTTTTTAAAGCTATCCAGGTTAGTGGCCATCACCACCTCCTGTGGCAGCATATTCCAAACACCAATCACATGTTGGGTAAAGAAGTGTTTCCTTTTGTTAGTCCTAATTCTCCCCCCCCCCCAGCATTTTCAATGAATACCCCCTGGTTCTAGTATTGTGAGAATACTAGAATACAATGCCTCTATTGTCCACATTTTCTACCCCATGCATAATTTTATAGACTTCAATCCTATCCCCCCTCAGCCATCTCCTCTCCAAACTAAAGAGCCCCAAACACTGCAGCCTCTCCTCATAAGGAAGGTGATCTAACCCTTCTCTGCACTTTTTCTATCTCTTCGATATCTCTTCGATACCCAAGAGCTTTTAGAAGTGGGCAGGGCTAGGTGGGACTTTTAATAGACATCCTGTTCAACAGAACTTCTGTCTGAAACGTTGAAAAGTGACTGTGAGAGTTATGCATACCCTCTCTCCCAGGGGTGTACCGTCTAGGGCAGTGGTTCTCAACCTGGGGGTCCGGACCCCTTTGGGGGTCGAACGGCCCTTTCACAGGGGTCGCCTAAGACTCTCTGCACCAGCGTTCTCCATCTGTAAAATGGATAAATGTTAGGGTTGGGGGGTCACCACAACATGAGGAACTGTGTTAAAGGGTCACGGCATTAGGAAGGTTGAGAACAACTGCTCTAGAGGAACATATGGGGTCAAATTTCCCCGGGCTGCAGCCATTTCATCACATAGGGGCAGAAAATCGCCCCCATACCCCTTCTCTTTCCCCCAGGGTCCATACATTGTTTGGTCATGGTGAGGGAAGACGGCTGCCCATACAAGGGGGGTGGGCGGAAAACTCCGGGGCGGAGGTGGAACACTCAGATTTTGAACGGGGCTACATTTTATTTATTTTTATTTTATTTATTTCTTAGTTTTTTGTACCGCTCGATCCCCAAAGGGCTCAGGGCGGTTTACAACGTAAAATCTAATACACTACTAACGAGGAGCAAACAATAAAGACAATTTACACAGGCTCCAACAATTTAAATTGCTAAGATAAGTGATGAAATACAGCGGTAATATATCAAAAGTAGAAGGCGCCCAATAAACCTAATGTCAAACCCTCCCCTCGGAACAGAAAAAGGGGAGGACGGCGGGTCCCAATGATATAGGGTACCCTGATGTAAAAACAGAGCAGAGGAAAGTGGGGGGAGGCACCACCTCAGTGGCTGGAGGGTCTTTCCCCTAGATACCTGCCTCTGAGGAGAGTCCATCAGTAGCTACTAGCCACAGCGACTAAAGGAAACCTCCATGTTAAGAGGTAGTCAATCTCCAAATAGCGGTTCTAGGAGGCAAGGTCAGGGGAAGACCGCTGCCTCTATGTCCTGTTGTCAGTCCTCCAGAATAATAATAATAATAATAATAATAATAATAATAATAATAATAATAATAATAATAATAATAATAATAATAATAATAATAATAATAATAATAATAATAATAATAATAGTTTGGATTTATATCCCCCCTTTCTCTCCTGCAGGAGACTCAAAGGGGCTGACAATCTCCTTGCCCTTCCCCCCTTACAACAAACACCCTGTGAGGTAGGTGGGGCTGAGAGAGCTCCGAGAAGCTGTGACTAGCCCAAGGTCACCCAGCTGGCGTGTGTGGGAGTGCACAGGCTAATCTGAATTTCCCAGATAAGCCTCCACAGCTCAGGCGGCAGAGCTGGGAATCAAACCCGGTTCCTCCAGATTAGATACACGAGCTCTTAACCTCCTACGCCACTGGCTACATGAAGCTTAAACAGCAAAACATAGGGACTGTACATAACAATAAAGCTGTCTCCGGTCACCTGGCATCTTTTCCCTTTTTTTGGTTTGCTCACACTGTGGCCAACCAGTTATTCGGGCTACATTTTCCCTAGATACGCCTCTGCTCTCGCCCTGGCATTGTGGTTGGCTCCGCCTTATGTGACAGCCATTTTGAGGTTGTGCCACCGCCCTTAAAGTGCATACCAGCTGAAAAAAAATGTTGGGGGCTCCTGCAAGCCAGATCTACATCTGGAGTCACGGGGTAGAAACCCACCCCTCGCCCACATAGACTCAGGGGGCGTTTGGGAACCGGGAATATATAGCCCCCACCCAGAGGTGGGATCCAGCAGGTTCTCACCAGTTCCCGAGAGTGGGTTACTAACTATTTGTGTGTGCCGAGAGGGGGTTACTAATTGGGTCTGCTTTTCCGTTAGAAATTCCATTAGGTCCAAAAATCATAAAGTCTTGTTGTTTCCTATGTGGCTGGTTAGCGAAGGTAGAAAACGGGATAATTCTCCCTGTTGGGCTGTTTTAAAAACATGTTTTAGAAATATGGTAAAGTTCCTCGTTGAAGGAAAGTATCTTTCTTTTGATTTCTAGAAACAAAAGTAAGTATTTGAAAGTATTAAGTATTTGACAGGCAGTCAATTAGAGGAGAAGTAGTTGTTTCCGTTGGCAGTAGATGATAGGACTTGCTATAATGAGTTTAAATTACGGACAGAAAGATACCAGCTGGAAATTAGGAACTTTTTTTTTACAGTAAGAGTTTTTTACAGTAACAGAGGAATTATTAATGCCCCGACCCTGGAATGTTCGGCCACGCCCCCGTCGTGCCCTGCCCAGCCCCATTGGCACTACGCCACTGTTTGAATCCCACCACCATGGGAACGTGTTACTTAAATTTTTGGATCCCACCACTGCCCCTGCCCCAGTGATATCTCTAGGTGCAAATCTTGAATTTCTCAGAAGAAAGATGTCGACTTTTGTTTCTATGGGGAATACAAAAGGGCAAATTTGCAATAGGGTCAAAACCTTTTTTTCGCGTGGCCCTGTCTGGCAGGCATTCTGGAAGCGAGGGCAAATTGTTTGCCAAGCGTGCAGAGAGCTCTTTCTCTCCCAGGGGTTCTGAAAGCATAAGTGTCTTTCCAACTTACATAAGACATCCTAGCTTTGCTGAACTCCAGGTGCGTACTTTGCTGAACTACAAGCAGTACGACCAGGTTAATATCCTCCTACTTCCATGAAGCTCGGGTGACATTTGCACAATCCCCTTCTTTCAGCTTAACCTACTTCGCAGGGTCGTTGTGAAAATGAATGGGGCGGGGTGGGGGGATCAGTCCACGCACATCACCATGAAATCTTTGGAGACTGGGCAGGATAAAAATCCTATACAGTGGAACCTCGGTTTGTCCGGGTGATTTTTCCCCACAAACCCTTGCACCTGACTGAAAATCGATGAAAACCGAGGCAAATCAATGAAAACCGAGACAACTTTTTCACTGAAAAAATCAATGAAAAACGAGACAATTTTTTCACTGAAAAAAATTTGTCAGCCCCTTTGAGTCTCCTACAGGAGAGATTTCGGTTTTCATCGGTTTCGGTTTTCATTGATTTTTTCAGTGAAAAAATTGTCTCGGTTTTCATGAATTTGCCTTGGTTTTCATCGATTTGCACTCAGGTGCAGGGGTTTGTGGGGAAAAATCACCCGGACAAAGCTGTTGCAGGCCGTGTCTGCAATGTGTTTCATGACAATGTCTTGCCCCATTTCAGACCAATCTTAAAGAAGCATCAGAAACAGACCTCTTGGGACAGCTTTCAGGTGCGACATTGGTCCACTGGCTCTGAAGCTGGTCCTAGTGTTATTGTTTGTTACTGTTTTCAGCATTAAACACTATGTTTATTCACAAAATAATGTGTTTTTGGTATGTTTTTTGGAGTGCCTAGAACGGATTAATTGGATTGACATGGATTCCTATGGGAAAGTTTGCCTCGGTTTTCATCGGTTTAGGTTTTCATCGACTCTTTTCGGACGGATTACCAACGAAAACCGAGGTTCCACTGTAATTTATTTTTAAAAAATATATCAACAAACAGCGAAAAGTTTGTTTTATTTTCAAAACAGCCAAAGCTTTAAGGGCACTACCAACAAGAACCTTTGGTTATTTTCCTCCATTTTGTGTCATAGATTGGTGGAGCGCTCTTATTTCTGGACTTCTGTATACCCCTGCCTCACAGCGGAAGGTTTGCAATGCCGTAAAGCATTTTAATAGATAAATTGGAATGACTGACATTTTCAGACCAATAAATGGTCTCGTATCCAAGTCTTTGGTCATAAATGGGGGCAGGCAGAAATGTTTCTGTTGAAGAAGAAGAAGGAGGAGGAGGAGGAGGAGGAGGAGGAGGAGGAGGAGGAGTTTGGATTTATATCCCCCCTTTCTCTCCTGTAGGAGACTCAAAGGGGCTTACAATCTCCTTGCCCTTCCCCCCTCACAACAAACACCCTGTGAGGTAGGTGGGGCTGAGAGAGCTTCAAGAAGCTGTGACTAGCCCAAGGTCACCCAGCTGGCGTGTGTGGGAGTGTACAGGCTAATCTGAATTCCCCAGATAAGCCTCCACAGCTCAGGCAGCAGAGCTGGGAATCAAACCCGGTTCCTCCAGATTAGATACACAAGCTCTTAACCTCCTCCGCCACCTCCTACTCCTTTATTAGGAAGTTAGACTTCTTAATAACCTCCTACGCCTTTATTAGGAAGTTAGACTTCAAACGTTTGGAGGAGGGTAATAATGTTTGTGGCCTTATCAAAATATCACAGTTACAGTGTGAACAATATCACGGAGAAGGCTGTCTTTTCATCAAGATAACAAAATGTTACACCTTGTAGGGATGCACTGCTGACCCAGCAGCACCGTAAGTAGAGCGCTGGCACACCGGCGCTCCTACGGCCTTCTGGTCGCACCGCTCCCCCACCCCTCATCCCCCGGTGAGTCACAGGTCATGAACTACCTGGCTCACAACCACCGGGTGCCCCGGACAAAGGGACAATGGTCTTGCCCCCAGGTGAGGATTAGGCCCAGACGCTGATGCTCCTCTCCGCACGTAGCAGCCAGGTGAGATCATGCATCACATGATGATCTCTCAGTCCCCCGCTCTCCTGGAATTCCCCCCGTTCCGCCCTTCTACACGCCCCCGCTAGAATCATAATAAAAGGTGCCAGGAACCAGCACGCGGGAGAGTCGCTAGGAACACGGAAACCCGCGCTCCCGTTGCTGGCGCTCTCCACCAGATGAAATCACCGCGTCTCGTCTCGTTCTTACGCTGACCTCGCGGCACGACTACAACACCTTCCAACCCTATGTGCAAATTCTCAACAGCCGGGAAGAGAAACTGCTTTAAGGCACTCATTGAGAGGGGAAATGCGCGAGGCAAAGTTGATAAAGGGCAATCAGGTTTTGATAAGCCAACCCCAAACACTGCACTTGTCTTCATTAGGGGAACGCGTTCAGCAGTTAGCAAGACACGGAATTTGCATCTCCTGATATACCGCGTTGGATGATTGCAATCAGGTTCTAAGTCACGGCGCCCGATCTATCGGGAAGAGATGCAATTCTGTTCGTCGCTGCACACATACCCCTGATAAAGATGACGGAAATGCCCACTTTAACTGCCCACTTTGAGGCCCCGTCTCACGCAGTTTCTGTCGGCAGTGCAAGATATTTTGCATTTTTGCAAAATAGATTCTCTCTGTAATACAAACCAGGGCTGACCCTCCTTAGCTTCAGAGATCTGAAGAGATCGGGCATCCAGGTCAGAATGCCCCAATACACACATGCGTGGTGTAGTGGTTAAGAGCAGGTGCACTCTAATCTGGGGAACCGGGTTGGATTCCCTGCTCTGCCACTTGAGCTGTGGAGACTTGTCTGGTGAACCAGATTGGCTTGTGCACTCCAACACATGCCAGCTGGGTGACCTTGGGCTAGGCACAGTTCTTCGGAGCTCTCTCAGCCCCACCTACCTCACAAGGTGTTTGCTGTGGGGGTCCTCCTCCTCCTCCTCCACTTGAGCTGTGGAGGCTTATCTGGTGGACCAAGTGTGTTTCTGCACTGCTACGTTCCTGCTGGGTGACCTTGGGCTAGTCACAGTTCTCTCAGAACTCTCTCAGCCCCACCTGCCTCACAAGGTGTCTGTTGTGGGGAGAGGAAGGGAAAGACACTTGTCAGCCACCTTGAATCTCCTTACAGGAGAGAAAGGTGGGGTATAAATCCAAACTCCTCCTCCTCCTCCTCCTCCTCCTCCTCCTCCTCCTCCTCCTCCACCTCCTCCTCCTCCTCCACCTCCACCTCCTCCTCCTCCTCCTCCTCCTCCTCCTCCTCCTCCTCCTCCTCCTCCTCCTCTTCCTCTTCTTCTTCTTCTTCTTCTTCTTCTTCTTCTTCTTCTTCTTCTTCTTCTTCTTCTTCTTCTTCTTCTTCTTCTTCTTCTTCTTCTTCTTCTTCTTCTTCTTCTTCTTCTTCTTCTTCTTCTTCTTCTTCTTCTTCTTCTTCTTCTGTATTTCCCAAGCAAAACCTCAAATGGAAACCAGGTAAAATAGCCCCGGGCATCCTAAATCAGCTCTGTGAAAGACCCTCCTCCCTCCTAACTGTCCTTCTAGCAGTGTGACTACACACTGTCAGTTTATTTAATGATCTGCTCCATTACCTTCTGGCAGAGTGCTGTCAATCAAGGTGACAGCTCGGCCCATTTAGGGGGGAAACCATCAAACGCAGCTCCGAGCGGTTCAGAGGAGACTAACCCACCAGCCAAACAAAAAAGGGGAAGAAGATATCTTTCCTCTGCCCCCCTCCCCCACTAAGTCCCCCTTTTCCTTCTTTAAAGTTCCCAATAGCGGCCGTACTTTTTAAACCTGTCCTATTAAGTTACGAAGCAAGAGGGGCTGGATTCCAATCCACCCGCCGGTTGGTTAAAATTAATGGTCGGTGGAAAGGTTGCGGGTGATAGATGATGCTTTCATGGAAAGAAAATTGAAAAGGCAAGCAAGAGGCTCGGCGGAGTGTGCCAGGGCCGGCTGGTACCCTGCCAACGACAAAGTGAAAAAGATCGACGCTGCACATTTTTACAACTCGGGACGCATCTGGGTTGCCAGCCAAAAGTTTGCAACAGAAAGACTGAACCACAGCTGAGCAAGAGGACTTTACCGGGCCATTTGGCGACCCCAGGAAAGGGAATGACATTATTTGAAAGAGGCAGAGTGTGACATGCCCAGACTAGTGGCCATCATCCAATCTCAGAAGCTAAGTAAACATGGCCCTGGTTACTACTTGTATGGGAGACCACCGACAAGAAGAAGAGTTTGGACTTATATCCCCCCTTTCTCTCCTACAAAGAGACTCAAAGGGGCTCACAATCTCCTTTCCCTTCCCCCCTCACAACAAACACCCTGTGAGGGGGTGGGGCTGAGAGAGCTCCGAAGAACTGTGACTAGCCCAAGGTCACCCAGCTGGCGTGTGCTGGAGTGCACAAGCTAATCTGGTTCCCCAGATAAGCCTCCACAGCTCAAGTGGCAGAGCGGGGGATCAAACCCGGTTCTCCGGAGCAGAGTGCACCTGCTCTTAACCACTACACCACGCTGGAGAAGGGACTCTGTGACTTTGTGCCCCTACAGCTCCACATTTTCGGGAATTTCCTAGGTCGGAGTTGACTACGACAATTCAGCCATACTAAACAGTGTGACGTTTGTGCTCATATCTGACTCCTGCCGTCAGTTGGCGGCGGGGTGTGTGTGTGTGTATGTGTGTATTTCAGCTCTCTCCCCAACCCCGCAAAACCATCTCCACACCGTTTCGAAAGACAAGACGTAAACGCCAGACCTCGAAGGCCCGATCCTGGTGGGGCTGAATCGAATTATCTGCTGATAGAACTGATGTCTGGCTAGCCCTTTTCATAATTAAGGTTGTCAGGATGTCCTTTCGTGTGCCGGGCGAAGGCCCGAGACAGATAGCCTCTGCTCCGCAAATTGAATCCTCGGACGCGTAATTGAGCTCTTGGCTATATCAGAATTGTGTTCTCCCAGAACGCCCCCTTCTTGTTTGCTTGTTAGATTGGTCTGATGAAAAGCATGTTTTCTGGTCATTAGCGAATCTAGGAAAACCAGTCACGACCCGGTCCTAGAAAGCGGCTGTCTGCTTATGCGTTGACTGTTCCTATTGTACCCTCTTTAGCGACAATAAAAACCACTGTCCCCATTAAATCCCTGGAATAAGTTAAAGTTCAGTCATATGTGGGACACACGAAAGTAATAATAAATGTCACTATTTGGGGTGCTGTGTGGTTTCTGGGCTGTATGGCCGTGTTCTAGCAGCATTCTCTCCTGACGTTTCGCCTGCTTCTGTGGCTGGCATCTTCTGATGCAGCCTGATACAGCAGCATGCCAGAAAATACTACTAGAAAGCTCCCACAACAATGGCCGTGAAAGCCTTCGACAACACAATGTCACTGTTTATTTGCCAAACCAACACAATATCCTTCCGGCTTCCGTGACTACTCTCCGAGGCCCTTTCCGCACAACCAAAATAAAACATTTTGAGGCAGGAAAATAAAATGTTTCCTCCGAGGAGCGCCACACGGCTTTTAGCCCCAACATGTTTTACTTCAAGCCTCAACGCATTTTGTATGCATTCTGGATTTTAGGGATCCTTTTGGCGAAAACGGTTTTAAAACGTTTTAAAATCCAGCTGGAAAAGTGCACTGAAAGTGGATTGGAAGTGCATTATTCTGCACGTGCGGAAGGGACCTCAGAGTGTACGGTGGAGTTTGCAGCATGAAACTCAGGGTTAAAAACTGATACTATGGCAGGCCGACTTCTGAATTATGATGCCTTCATCCTCCCTCTGGCTTCTTAGACTTGGCCCTTAGCCTCCTGCCCAGTGTGTAACCTGGCACAAATTGTGGCGCTTCACACACTGTCAACTCTTATTACCATTGTCAGGTGCCTTGAAAGGACTTTTGACAGTTTGAGGGCAAGCTCCGCTAGTTTCCACAAACGGACACATTTGAATTTCCAAGTACGTTTGAAAAAGCGCCGAAAGAGGTCGTGGCGCCGTGCCTTTATCGACGGCAGTGCTGGAACGTGCCCTCAAGCGACGGCCGGCTTATGCTGGAGGAGTGGGGAAACAAATCCAGTTCGCCAGATAAGAGTCTGCCGCTCCTGTGGAGAAGTGGGGAATCAAACCCAGGTTTACGAATCAGAGTCTTAAACCGCCCTGGCTCATCCTTTCTGGCACAATCCAGACTTCTCAGACGGGCAGCAGCTCAGGAGGAGGAGGAGGAGGAGGAGGAGGAGGAGGAGGAGGAGGAGGAGGAGGAGGAGGAGGAGGAGGAGGAGGAGGAGGAGGAGGAGGAGGAGGAGGAGATCTTGTGGTCCTTCGCCTCCCCAAGATACACCCACCCCAGTCTTCACCCCCAGATCTCCTGGGATTTGACAACCTGCAGCCAGCAACCCTTTCTACCACCGACAGAGGCGTAGCTCCAAGGGGACAGGGGGGGTGATGCACCGGGGGGGCGCCCCTATGCGGTCATGATGAGGGCATTCCAGGGGCGTTCTGGGGTGGGGTGGGGGCATTCCGGGGTGGGACAGGGGCGGGACGGGGCGGAGGACACACCAATACAGCAGGCACTTTCCCCCCTTGCTACGCCTCTGACCAGCTTGGGTTTCTCCTTCCCAAGGCGTGGTCTTTACCGCAAAGCGGTGAGGAAGAGCGGGGTTATAAGGAAATGTTGCAAAAGGAAATTCGACAGTGGTTGTCTCTCCATTCCGCACATGCAGAATAACACACATTCAATCTACTTTCACAATTGTTTGCCAGTGGATTTTGCTATTCCCCACAGCTGCAAAGTGCATTGAAAGTGGATTTAAAGTGCATTATCCTTCGTGTGTGGAAGAGGTCTGAGCGATGCCCTCTTCCTTACCCACGGCAGCTTTATTGCTCCCGGCCCCGTCTACCTTTTGGCCAGGTGCCAGGGGAAAAAACCAGCAATGCGTGAAAGCTTTTGGTGGAGAGCTGGAAGGCCCTCCGATGCCGCATACCCTGTTCAGAAAACGCTGACAATCTGGGCTCGGTTTTGCGGTGTGGATAAATGAGCGATGGAGGGGAAATCGATGGGGGCCAAACCGTTCCTTCTTTTACTTAGCAGAACCAGACCTGGAGTCTCCCAGGGTCTGGAGCTCAGTGGATTAGCTTCCCTGCTCTTCCCTCGCTGAAAAGGAGACGGCTTTCAGTTTCTTAAGTGGATAAGGTTAGTGAACATTTAGCAGAGAGAGCTTGGGTGTCTCCTTCCCAAGGCGCGCTCTTTACCGCAAAGTGGGGAGGAAGAGCGGGGTTATAAGGAAATGTTGCAAAAAGGACATTCGACAGTGGTTGACCAACTGTCTTGCGGTGGCCAAACGCAGGCCTCCGTGCAAAGCGAATTATCACTCTGCTTCCTGATGGGTGCGTCTGATTAAGCGGCCAAATAGCATTTGGAAAGTAATTAGGGGGGGAAGAATGGGGGGAAAAAATAAGGCACCTTTTATGAAAAGGAAGGGAAAAGACCTTCCCGACTGATCGGATGCTTCTCTAAGGACAGCCTGCCCATGAAAAAAAAATGCAACAATTGCATTTTTCACAACTGCAACGATACAAAAATACTGGACCGTCAGCTTGGGTTGGTGATTAAGAAGAATAGTTTGGATGTATAGCTCTCCCCCTTTTCTCTCCTGTAAGGAGACTCAAAGGGGCTTACAATCTCCTTTCCCTCCCCCCCCCACAACAAACACCCTGTGAGGTAGGTGGGGCTGAGAGAGCTCTGAAGAACTGTGACTAGCCCAAGGTCACCCACCCCGCAGGTGTTGGAGTGCACAAGCTAATCTGGTTCCCCAGATAAGCCTCCACAGCTCAAGTGGCAGAGCCGGGGATCAAACCCGGTTCTCCGGAGTAGAGTGCACCTGCTCTTAACCACTACACCATGCTGGAGAAGGGACTCTGTGACTTTGTACCCCTACAGCTCCACATTTTCGGGAATTTTCTAGATCGGACTACGACAATTCAGCCATACTAAACAGTGTGACGTTTGTGCTCATATCTGACTCCTGCAGTCAGTTGGCGGCCGGGGGGGTGGGGTGGGGTATTTCAGCTCTCTCCCCATCCCCGCAAAATCATCTCCACACCGTTTTGAAAGACAAGACGTAAACGCCAGACCTGGTGGGGCTGAGAGAGCTCCGAAGAACTGTGACTAGCCCAAGGTCACCCAGCCGGCAGGTGTTGGAGTGCACAAGCTAATCTGGTGCACTAGATCAGCCTCCGCAGCTCAAGTGGAGTCAAACCCGGTTCTCCAGATTAGAGTGCACCTGCTTTTAACCCCTACACCACTACTGCTCATTAAGAGCGTGAGACTAGGGTTTGATTCCCCCACTCACGCTGTGGAAGTTTGCCGCATGGCTGGGGCCCAGTCACACATTCTCAGCCTAACCTACCTCGTAGGGTTGTCGTCGGGATAAAACGGAGGAGAGGAGAATGCAAGCCACCTCGGGTCTCTCCGTCGGGGATAAGAGGCCGGTGCTTCTCGTACAGACTCTGGGGACCCTCCCTAACAGCACGCCTTTCAGCTACCTTGAAAGGGGAAAGGCCTTTAAATATTAATAAATCTTCACTTGTTCCCGGGCACGAGAAAGCTCTCTCTCCGCGCTCGAGAACTGACCCTATGCCAATTCTTTTACTCAGCACGTCATGTGAAAAGAAGTCAGGAGAATATCGATTTCCCCTCTTGCCTATTACACATGGGTCAGAAGGCCTTCCATTTCGATGCCCGAGATTGCTTACTTTCAAAATGTCACGATCCCTACACCGAAGGGGCAGCGCGGGCAGAACCAGCTCAAACCTGCCCGAGTTAACCAAGAAAATACTGAGTCACGGCACGATCGTCAAAATGCTTTCTGGAGAGCGGGCCCTACCGAGTAGATTTGCTTCGCGTGGCCCTGTTACCATAGTATAAAGCCGGAAGCAGCAAACTAGGAACTTTTGATGGAAATTAATCTGACTGCCGAAAGCTTGTATGGAAATCGATTTTGTTAAGTCTTTAAAGAGACCCAGGCACTTCATAGAGACCCAACGTGGTGTAGTGGTTAAGAGCAGGTGGATTCTAACCTGGAGAACCGGGTTTGATTCCCCACTCCTCCCCCTGAGTGGCGGAGGCTTATCTGGTGAGCCAGATGTGTTTCTGCGCTCCTGCATTCCTGCTGGGTGACCTTGGGCTAGTCACAGTTCTCTCAGAATGCTCTCAGCCCCACCTACCTCACAAGGTGTCTGTGGTGGGGAGAGGAAGGGAAAGGAGCTTGTAGGCCACCTTGAGTCTCCTTACAGAAGAGAATGGTGGGATATAAATCCTCCTCCTTCTTCTCCTCCTCCTCCACCTCCTCCTCCTCTCCTCCTCCTCCTCCTCTTCTTCTCCTCCTTCTCCTTCTCCTCCTCTTCTTCTTCTTCTTCTCCTCCTCCTCCTCCTCCTCTTCTTCTTCTCATCCTTCTCCTCCTCCTCCTCCTCTTCTTCTTCTCCTCTTCCTCCTTCTTTTCCTCCTCCTCCTCCTCCTCCTCCTCCTTTTCTTCTCCTCCTCCTTCTCCTCCTCCTCCTCCTCGTCTTCTCCTCCTCCTCCTCCTCCTCCTCCTCTTCTTCTTCTCCTCCTTCTCCTTCTCCTCCTCCTCTTCTTCTTCTCCTCCTCCTTCTCCTCCTCCTTCTTCTTTTCCTCCTCCTCCTCCTCCTCCTCCTCCTCCTTCTCCTCCTCCTCCACCTCTTCTTCTCCATCTTTTCCTCCTCCCCCTCCTCCTCCTGCTTCTCCTCCTCCTCCTCCTGCTTCTGCTTCTGCTTCAGCTTCTGTTTCTTCTTCTTCTTCTTCTGTTTCTCCTCCTCCTCCTTCTCCTTCTTCTTCTAGTTAGTGAGGTCAGAAGTCAGTGACCAGGTAATTGATTCCTATTGGTCAAGCAGACCTCCACATAGGCTATAGATATATATATTCTTTGTTACTCTCTGCACATGGTCGGTAGTAGCTTGTTAGCCATGTGATGGTCAAGTAGCAAGCTGGCTGAAGGAGCTAGCTAGTTGGAAACATATTTTCTCGTTTTCTAACCAAGTTACCCTTCCCCGTTTTAGTCGCTAGCAAACTTTATTTTCAGTAAGCCACTGTCTCTGCCTCTTTATTGCGCACACAACATTTTACAAACGTTTTTGCGCGATTTGTGCGGGAAAAGCCAACGCTGTCATGAAATCTGCTAACACGCTGAAAGTAATCGGCCCCCAGACGATACCACAACACGACCAATGGCTGCTTCTTTAGGTTCAGCTCGGAGAATGCAGGTTGGCAGGAAGAGCTCAGAGTCTGCCAATGCCAAGAAAGGAAGATACAAGTGGATAAGCATCGCAGCACCGAGGCCTTGGGAGCAGAACCCGGGAAAGAGCGTCGTGCTGACTTTCTCCAGGGATCAGCAGTTTCTGGGAGGTTTGTACAGGCTGTAAATACAAATTTGTCAAAGGTTTGGCTTACACCTCCCAAGGCAGCCGCCGCCAACCACACGCAGGGAAAAGCTCAGCGTTCTTTGATTCAAAACAACAACAAAAAAGGATTGCCTCTAATCCGAAAATCGCAGTCTCGTTTTTGTTCGTGCGTTCGCCGGTTGCTTTTTCCCTGTGCAAAAATGCTTCTCGCGGCAGATTGTTTTATTATCGCAGCAGATGCCGTGGCGTTCAGGCTGGTGGGAAAAACAGCTACCTGGACGCCCCCCAAATGATCATGAAAGGGGGGAGAATAAGAACATAAGAACATAAGAATGAGCCTGCTGGATCAGACCAGAGTCCATCTAGTCCAGCACTCTGCTACTCGCAGTGGCGCACCAGGTGCCTTTGGGAGCTCACGTGCAGGATGTGAAAGCAATGGCCTTCTGCTGCTGCTGCTCCCGATCACCTGGTCTGCTAAGGCATTTGCAATCTGAGATCAAGAAGGATCAAGAATGGTAGCCATAGATCGATTTCTCCTCCATAAATCTGACAGAGCCCTTTTTAAAGCTATCCAGGTTAGTGGCCATCAGCACCTCCTGTGGCAGCATATTCCAAACACTGATCACGCGTTGCGTGAAGAAGTGTTTCCTTTTATCAGTCCTAATTCTCCCCCCCCCCCCCAGCATTTTCAATGGATGCCCCCTGGTTCTAGTATTGTGAGAAAGAGAGAAAAATTTCTCTCTGTCCACATTTTCTACCCCATGCATAATTCTATAGACTTCAATCATATCCCCCCTCAGACGTCTCCTCTCCAAACTAAAGAGTCCCAAATAAAAGGGACTGTCTTCAGAGATGGACATGATTAATGAGAAATGACCTAAGAAGGTATGTTGAATTGCTGGTCCTAACATCCGTGGCCAAGGAATTATCTCAGCTCTGCTGCTAGATTTCCATTTCCTCTCTGATGAAGGAAGGATGGGAAACAGAAGGTATAAGGAAGAGTGCCAACTCTGGACTGGGAAATTCTTTGAGATTTGGGGAGGGGAGTCTTGGGGAGGTATTGGGGGGTCTTGGGGAGCCTGGGGGGATTTGGGGAGGGGGGGGTCTCAGCAGTCATGGTCCCTACGTGAAATTATCCCCGTCATCTAGAGATCAGTTCAAGAAATCTCCTGGCAGTTGAATCAGACAACCATTTTGCCCTCCCCGGCTCCCAGTAATGCAGTGCCGTACAACCCAATATATTCACAACCACTTATATTTATACACAACTTATTGTCTTACCCAGTGGTGGGATCCAAAAATTTTAGCAACAGGTTCCCATGGTGGTGGGATTCAAACAGTGGCGTAGCGCCAATGGGGCTGGGCGGGGCAAAACAGGGGCGTGGCCGGGCATTCCGGGGGCGGGGCATTAATAATTTCTCTGTTACTGTAAAAAACTCTTACTGTAAAAAAAAGTTCCTAATTTCCAGCTGGTATCTTTCTGTCCATAATTTAAACTCATTATAGCAAGTCCTATCGTCTACTGCCAACAGAAACAACGACTTCTTCTCTAATTGACTGCCTGTCAAATACTTAATACTTTCAAATACTTAATTTTGTTTCTAGAAATCAAAAGAAGGAGACTTTCCTTAAACAAGGAACTTCACCATATTTCTAAAACATGTTTTTAAAACAGCCCAACAGGGAGAATTACCCCGTTTTCTACCTTCGCTAACCAGCCACATAGGAAACAACAGGACTTTATGATTTTTGGACCTAATGGAATTTCTAACGGAAAAGCGGACCCAATTAGTAACCCCCTCTCGGCACACACAAATAATTAGTAACCCACTCTCAGGAACTGGTGAGAACCTGCTGGATTCCACCTCTGGTCTTACCCCAATATAGTCAATATAACAAAGGATGCACATGCAAGAAATAGGGGATCCAGTTGGAATCACGGTCCGGGATGAAATTTTATTGACTCTATGGAATTAGGTACACCCTCAAAGAAATTCAACATATTACCACGGGCTTTTGAAGACCTATTGAGGTTTCAACCGGTAGCCAATCACCCTAGAAGAAGAGTTTGGATGTATATCCCCCCTTTCTCTCCGGTAAGGAGACTCAAGGTGACTTACGAGCTCTTTTCCCTTCCTCTCCCCACAACAGACACCTTGTGAGGTAGGTGAGGCTGAGAGAGTTTGAAGAGAACTGTGACTAGCCCAAGGTCACCCAGCAGGAATGCAGGACTGCAGAAACACATCTGGTTCACCAGGTAAGCCTCTGCCATTCAGGTGGAGACTTATCTGGTGATAGTGAGTTATACGGATGAATTCTTTATTGGGATGCATCTTTGAGTTTGCAGGGATTCTCGTGTGTGTATATAATGAGTTGTGTGTTGAAATTAACGTGATGATTGGAAACCAGTCTATGAAGGAATAGTTTTGTTTCCAGATGTTGATCATATTGGGATAAGACAATATGCTGTATTTAAATATAGGTGGTTGTGAATTTATATTGAGGGGTACAGTACTCTATGACCAAGAGAAGTGGTTATCTGACTCTGTTATTGTTGCACCAGCCCCGTTAGTATTTAAAATTATGGTGGTTGGCAAAGCTAATAAAATGTCTGTAGGTGGGTGATGCCAAGAAAGAGAAATGCATGCTAATACCACACCCACCCACACCCAATTTAATCTTGACTTGGAGTCATAGGGCTGTGCAATTCTGTTGGGATTTGGCAAGTGTCTGTCACAACTCAGTTACAAAAGGGTTAACTGTAAACTAGTTGCTGAGGTCACTGTTTTATGACTTAGTCTATTGATTAGCCATTGGTCGGTCAGACCACCTTTGGTTACATGCTAGTAAGCAGATAGCCAGAAGTGATAAAGTTAACTCTGGCCCCTTCCGCACACGCAAAATAATGTGTTTTCAAACCACTTTCACAACTGTTTGCAAGTGGATTTTGCCATTCCACACAGCTTCAAAGAGCACTGAAAGCAGTTTAAAAGTGCATTATTCTGCATGTGCGGAATGAGCCTCTGTTTCTTTGTTTGAGCAGAGGTAGGAAGGAAGAGCATGGTGTAAGAAACAAAGGATTTCTTATTTTATCTCCACGTAACCCTCCCTTAGAGTTAATAAACTCATTTACCCAAAAAGCAACTGAGAATCTGTCTCTTCTGTTCTACTCTGCTAAACCAACATAAATATACCCAACACATTCCTGCAGGGTGGAGGGAAACAACGAGATCTTTTAGTGCTCTTTGAACCAAAGCATACTTCATCACACGGTAGGGGGTGAATGCATGGCCTGGCAGGGATTTGTCCGGGCCTGAGGTTTCAGGACTCTCCAGAGCACCTGCAAAATGTGGCATTCGGCCTTCAAATCTGGAACTGGGTTATGACAGTGACTCCTTCAACATGCTAACCTTTACTGAAACTTTTGCCCTCATTAAAGAGAGACTGTTAGCAATGGACTATCAACAACTGCAGAGCTTGGCAAATAAATCTTGTTCACCAACAAATATGTCAATTCCTTTCACGCAGGGATACCCAGCCTATTATATTACAGCGCTCACAAATCCCATACACAGGAGAGCCAGTATATGCTGGCTAGATTTAACATCATGCCATCTCCACTACATAGAGGAAGACTTAAAGGTCTCCCAAGCGATAAGAGGTTCTGTCCCTGTAGCATAGGACAGCTGGATTCCATCCCACACATTCTCCTGAACTGGGCTTACTTGATATCACAAGAACTCCTCGAATCCAGCCTGTTATTCCCAAGCTATAGATCCAGTGATGGTGAACCTTGAGACCGAAAGGCCCAAATTGCAACCCAGATCCCCACTTTATTTATCGCAGTGCCAACCCGCAATTTAACCTGAATGCTGAGGTTTTCGCTTAGAAACCTGTTGGCTCCGAGGCGTGTGTTACTCGGGAGTAAGCTGGTGGTAGCTCTATGCTTTGCTTTACAACCGCAACTCTTCTTCCAATGGGTGAGTCACTCTAATTTAGGATTTATAAGCAAGCCCCATTGCCAGCAACCGAGCTTATTCCCAGGTAAAGGATCGTGGTTTAGTTCTTGCATGAAAAATCAGTGGGTTTAACAGCGCCTAACAGGGTTACCTACATTGCTTCCCCAAAACTAGGTCTTAGGTTTAATGCTAATAATCGAGCCCAGCGGCCCAGGCCAGCCTAGATGTGGGGGGGAGGGGGCACTCTGTTTGCATGTGCCCACAGAGAGGGCTCCGAGTGCCACCTCTGGCACCCGTGCCATAGGTTCGCCATCACTGCTATAGACCCTATGATTGATTATACTGACTCAGATAAAGTAGTTACGCTTCTAAATTGTCAGGATTTTCATTGTTGCCTTATAGTGGCAAAGTTTTTTGTCAGAAGTTTGTAAACTGAATGTATGACGAACGGGAAGTTTTTTTACTATTCACTTTTTAACTGGAACTGTATTTTTAGACTATCGTGTATATGCCAATAAAGGTTTATTGAATTGGATTGAATTGTGGCCTTCAAATCTGACCGCGGGTACATCAACAAGCACAGACTGGCCAGAGCCAACCCACACTTTGCACACAAGCTTTATTATTATTATTATTATTTATTAGATTTTTATACCGCCCTATCCCCGAGGGGCTCCGGGCGGTGTACAACAATAAACATAATATAACATAAAATGGCTAAATCTTTCAAAGCAGCGATAAAACAATAAAAGCTAGATCTCATAAATACAATATAAAAATACTAGCATAAAAATCAAGGGCGTCCAGCAGCTCCATATTCAAAATCCTCTTCCCGAGGACCTCTTGGGAAGAGGATTTAAGAGAGGACCTCTTGATTTATTTATTTTTTAAAAAAAGCTCAACCACATCTGTGGGGAGCAGATGGCTGTTTGGGGGCCGGGATCATTTCCCACCACCATTTTTCTGGCGAACTTCTCCCCAGTTTCCAATAAAACCCCGCAGTTTGCCCCACGGCTGTTACAAAACAGATTCGTCGCAAGTGGCACGGAGCGCCCAGCAGGTGGCAGCCGGAATCGGCACCGGATGGATGGTTTTTTGGAGATCTGGAAAAGATTCTGGGTTGATAAATGACAAGAAAAGGAGGCCTTGCATAACATTTCACTGGGCAGCGCCTTTATGCCGTTGCTAAGCAAGGTCTGGACTTTTGATTCGGGCGTAAGCGGTGGCTTAACGCCAAAGGTCTATGAATCACAGCCGGAGCGAGGCAATCGCTCTATTTGGGATGAGCGATGGAGGACCAGTGTGCAAACGGAGTCCCTCAAAGTGGACATGCCAGGGGAAAGGAGGAGGGATAAGAAATACATGAGTTTTGCCATATTTGGTTATGTTCGCTCCGGTTTGCTGGATGGTCTGCAGTTTTCCAGGCCGAAAATAGAAAAGGAAACTTTGAAGCAAACATTTAAACCGATCGCCTCTCTTATTTTTAACTCTGGTTTGAAATTAAGCTTTTAGTTGGTTTTAACTTAAATGAATTTTAACTACCGTAGATTAGATTGGATTTTAACTATTGTAGCGGTGACGTAGTGGTTAAGAGCAGGTGTGCTCTAATCTGGAGGAACCGGGTTTGATTCCCCGCTCTGCCACTTAAGCTGTGGAGGTTTATCTGGGGAATTCAGATTAGCCTGTGCACTCCAGCGTAGCTGGGTGACCTTGGGCTAGTCACAGCTCTTCGGAGCTCTCTCAGCCTCACTCACCTCACAGGGTGTTTACTGTGCGGGGGGGAAGGGAAAGGAGATTGTAAGCCCCTTGGAGTGTCCTTACAGGGGAGAAAGGGGGGATATAAATCCAACTCTTATTATTATTATTAGATCAAATTTTGTATGTTGTTTACTACTGTAAGCTGCTCTGAGCCCTTGTTGGGAGAGCGGCATACAAATCAAATTAAAGAAAGAAATAACGAAATAACGAAATAAACCAATCAAATCCCCAAAGGTTAATCCTAAACCTTGCTGGGCAAAAGCCCTATTGGATCCCCTTCCACTTTTTAAAATCACTTGTTAGCAGGTGCTCATGAGCACCCTGTTGTGGATCCCTGTATCAAGATGTTCCGGTCTCAAACATCATAAAGGCCAACGTGGTGTAGCGGCTCCGGTATCAGCGCACGACCTGAGCAACCGCAGTTCGAATCTCTATCCAGCCATTGAGTTTGCTGGGTGCCCTTGGGCCCAAATCGGTCTCTCTGAGGCCCCTTCCGCACGTGCAGAATAATGCACTTTCAATCCACTTTCACAATTGTAAGAAGTGGATGCTGCTATTCCATACAGTAAAATACAGCTGCAAAATAGCATTGAAAGTGGATTGGAAGTGCATTATTCTGCATGTGCGGAAGGGGCCATAGTTTCATCCCCTTCCAACGGCTGATTTTGAGGCACAATCTGCATGTCGTTTGCAGCAGACTCAGCAGTATATAGACTCCAGGGCGGGTGCTTGGGGAAGCAGTAAAACATCAGGAAGAGAAGTCCGGCAGACAGTTGCGTTCACAGAGGTGGGATCCAGCAGGTTCTCACCAGTTCCTGAGAGTGGGTTACTAATTATTTGTGTGTGCCGAGAGGGGGTTACTAATTGGGTCTGCTTTTCCGTTAGAAATTCCATTAGGTCCAAAAATCATAAAGTCCTGTTGTTTCCTATGTGGCTGGTTAGCGAAGGTAGAAAACGGGATAATTCTCCCTGTTGGGCTGTTTCAAAAACATAATATGGTAAAGTTCCTTGTTTAAGGAAAGTCTCCTTCTTTTGATTTCTAGAAACAAAATTAAGTATTTGAAAGTATTAAGTATTTGACAGGCAGTCCATTAGAGGAAGCTCGCTGTTTCCTGTGGTTGGCAGTAGACTAAAGGACTTGCTTGTTATAATGAGTTTGAATTATGGGCAGAAATATACCGGCCGGGAATTAGGAACTTTTTTTTTTACAGTAAGAGTTTTTTACAGTAACAGAGAAATTATTAATGCCCCACCCCTGGAATGCCCAGCCACTCTGTTTTGCCCCTCTGTTCCCCATTGGCTTACCACCGTTTGAATCCCACCACCATGGGAACCTGTTACTGTACCTTGATCCCACCACTGTGCTCAGCTTGGGATTCAGCAGGTTCTCACCCAGTTCCTGAAATTTCTAATTATTTATTATTGGCCGAGAGGGTTACTAGTGGGTCTACTTTTCCGTTAAGAATTTCCATTGGGTCCAAAAATCCCATAAAAAGTCCTGTTGTTGTTGTTTTCCCTATGTGGCTGGTTAGCGAGAAGGTGAAAGCGGGATAATTCTCCCCTGTTGGGCCTGTTTCAAAACATAATATGGTAAAGTTCCTTGTTTAAGGAAGTCTCCTTCTTTTGATTTCTAGAAACAAAATTAAGTATTTGAAAGTATTAAGTATTTGACAGGCAGTCCATTAGAGGAGAAGTCGTTGTTTTCTATTGGCAATTAGGCAGAAAGGACTTGCTATAATGAGTTTAAATTATGGACAGAAAGATACCAGCTGGAAATTAGGAACTTTTTTTTTACAGTAAGAGTTTTTTACAGTAACAGAGAATTATTAATACCCTGGAATGCCAGCCGCCCTGTTTTGCCCAGCCAGCCCATTGGCTTCATGCACTGTTTGAATCCCACCACTGCAGGAACCTGTTACTAAAATTTTGGATCCCACCACTATGCCACCCAGCATCTCGTGGTAGCCTGCCTTTTTGTTTGATGCGTCTCTTTGAAAACAAAGAGAGAGAGAGAGAGAGAGAGGCCCTTTTCTTGCATTCTAACCAGGCGCGAAGGACAATGCAAAGAGCCAATTCTAAAACCTCGAAATTGTCCGCATAATGATCTCCTTCCCGTCACGGTTTATGATTGTTGCTCAAAACAAGAGGCTTCTAGCGCTTCTTTGGAAAGCAGATTTCTGCGAAACACTGCAAGGCTTCAGGAATTAAAGTCCATTATTGTCCTAAATTGCAGATACAGTTTCTTTCTTCCCACTTGCTAATTTCTGAACTCACCGCCAGCTTCTTCTCTCTCTATTTTTTTGGCCTGCAG
Source organism: Sphaerodactylus townsendi (assembly GCF_021028975.2). NCBI lineage: Eukaryota > Metazoa > Chordata > Lepidosauria > Squamata > Sphaerodactylidae > Sphaerodactylus > Sphaerodactylus townsendi. The sequence continues at coordinate 12,699,157 of NC_059441.1, forward strand.
GGCACTCAAGATAACGTCAAGGCAAATGATTGTTTTCCACGCAGTGGGGATGATAAGACCAGGGGCACTCAAGGAGCTTAACAGGAAAACAAGATCGCAAGATCAAGGCAGCCCTTTTTCCGGACTGGCAAATAACAAATGCTCATATTAATACACCGGGGGACGAAGAGGTCATTTGAGGATCTTTTGCAAGCGCGGCTGAAAAACTTAGATCATCCGAAGGAGAGAAAACAGGATCTGGGTCTGTTGCGTTTTGCACTAGTGGTTCTGTACGTTCGTGCCGTTTGTCACACAATAGCCCATTGCGTTTGATTGCTTGAAAGTGTGAAACTGCAGCATCGCAGCTTTCATTCATCATTTCGCACACAGCGTTGAAGTGCCTAGGATTCAAAGGGCGGTAACTTGGTTTAGGGTGGTGTCGCTGGTTCTTGAAAAATGTCTATCGCACCCCTTTGTCCAAAGGCACAATAATTTTTTAAAAACTAGGGAAGGCCATAAAGACGCTAGATTTCCAAAGTGTATTAACCATGCAGTATCTTGAAAACCTGAAGGCACCATAAAACAGAAATCACAATGACAAATAAAAATCCACAAAAAATCAGCTAGAATTTAGGCGTTTGAAGGACCTGCAAAGGATACTCAGCACTCACCCAATTGGCCTTTCGCTTTCCGCAGGGGTACTTTGACAAAATTCCCTGCCTGTCCTTTTGTTCTTCAGCAGTTGGAATGTTTGTGAATATTCCACCACAGTCTCTCAGATTCACGACTTGCTCAGGCTGACCAGACGTCCCGCTTTTGGCAGGACAGTCCCGCCTTCAAACAATTTGTCCCGCGTCCCGTGGGTTATTTAAATTGTCCCGATTTTTGGGAGGCTGCCGCACTGCCTTCTGGGGTGCAAGGCAGTGTGGCAGCCCCCCACGCATGCGGCCGCAGGAGCACGGCCTGTCACAGGGCGGGAAACGGCAAGCCCCAGAAGGCAGTGCGCTCCTGCGGCTGCGCGCGGCCGCCTACCCCCTGTCCCGGTTTACAAAGGTGACCATCTGGTCACCTTAGACTTGCTATATGTATGCCTGTATATAAAACAGCTAGTCAGAACCAAAATCTTTACTAATCGATATTTCATTTGTTGAGGGGCGTAAAATTACTACCCCCCTATGGTGGCCCCCTTTGCTGGCCCAGAGACTTTGATAATGGGCGGGAGATAAATGCACAGGTAGGCAGGCAGGCAGGCAGGCAGGCAGGCAGGCAGGCAGGCAGGCAGGCAGGCAGGCAGGCAGGCAGGCAGGCAGGCAGGCAGGCAGGTAGGCAGGCAGGTAGGCAGGTAGGTAGGCAGGTAGGTAGGCAGGCAGGCAGGTAGGTAGGTAGGCAGGCAGGTAGGTAGGTAGGTAGGTAGGTAGGTAGGTAGGTAGGTAGGTAGGTAGGTAGGTAGGTAGGTAGGTAGGTAGGTAGGTAGGTAGGTAGATAGATAGATAGATAGATAGATAGATAGATAGATAGATAGATAGATAGATAGATAGATAGATAGATAGATAGATAGATAGATAGATAGATAGATAGATAGATAGATAGATAGATAGATAGATAGATAGATAGCATAACCTATCTGTTGGGGTTGTTGTCCGGATAAAAAAGACTAGCCACCTGAATGCTGCCGTAAACCCTTTGAGAATGGTGGAGATACTAAACCGCAGGAAAGGCTGACTACTGTCTTCCCGTTCTGAGATCAGAGTAGGTCAAAGGCCCCTTCCGCACATGTAGAATAATACACTTTCAATCCACTTTCAAAACACTTTGCAGCTGTGCGGAATAGCAAAATCCACTTGCAAACAATTGTAAAAGTGGATTGAAAGTGCGTTATTCTGCATGTGCGGAAGGGCCCCGAACCGGATAAGATCGGATATGTAAAATGTCAAGAAAGTAAACTTGATAAAACTATAGAATTCTCTTACCTTTTTCTCTTTGTAATTAAACCAGATAACTGATAAGTGTGCTGTAAAATGAAACACGATAAGCATAGCGATTGTGATTTTTTTTTGTTTGTATGCTTGATTTTGTTATTTGTTTCTTGATTTGATTCTAATTAATGTTATCATTGCATAGAATGAACTTGTATTAATTATCTTGAAATGTCAACTATTTGGCTATATGACGATTATCGAGATAAAAATTAAGTCTGAAAAAATTTAAGGAAAGCTCTTAGGAAGAAACCTAGAGATTAAAATGAGATATGGATTACTGAATGAAATAAGATGCATATTCTAAAGGCAAATTAACTCCTGAACGACAAGGAAGTCTATTTAGCTTTTTAATATCTTTTTAATCTTTTTAAAGACTGTATATATGTGATAGTGTAAAATTATAATGACGGTTGATGTCAGAGATTGACTCGACTTATGTTTGTTTTTGTATACAACAACAACAACAACAACAACAACAATAACAATAATAACAATAATAACAATAATAACAATAATAATAATAATAATAATAATAATAATAATAATAATAATAATAATAATAATAATAATAATAATAATAATAATAATAATAATAATAATGCCTGTGACAAAGAACTGGTGGAATCACAAACCTGAAAAGGTCACTGAAAATGAACACATGAAACTACTCTGGGACTTCCGAATTCAGACTGACAGAGTTTTGGAACACAATACTCCTCACCTCACGATTGTGGAAAAAAAGAAAGTGTGGAAAGTCAATGCTGCAATTCCTGGTGACAGCAGAATTGATGAGAAGCAACCGGAAAAACTTACACGATACGAGGATTTAAGGATTGAACTACAAAGACTCTGGCACAAACCAGCAAAGGTGGTCCCAGTGGTGATCGGCACACTGGGTGCAGTGCCTAAAGACCTTGGACAGCACTTAAAAACAATTGGCGCTGACAAAATCCCCACATGTCAGCTGCAAAAGGCCACCCTACTCGGCTCTGCATGCATTATTCGTCGATACATCTCGCAGTCCTAGATGCTTGGGAAGTGTCCAACGTGTTATGTAATACAAAATCCAGCATAGTGATCTTGTTTGCTGTGTATAACTGTTTTTGTATCAATAAAATAATAATAATAATGATGAAGGCGACGACAACGACGACGACGACAGCAGGGTCATTGAAAAAGAACACGAGAAGGTCACTAGATACCGCGATTTGAAAATCAAGCTTCTAGCCGTCATATAAGCTTAGCACAAACCAGCTGAGGTCGCCCCAGTGGTGAGAAATCTGCACAGCTACAAGCCATCCCAAAAAAAAACACTAGGGCAGCCTTCTTGAAACATCTTCTAATTGACAAAATTAACATCTGTCAAATTCCAGAGAGGAGGCAGCCCTGCTGGGATCCAAGCATCTGAACACTGATGATACATCACAACGAAAATTCCTAGAGCCCTCTTGGGCGAGGGGCTCTGCTCGAATTGTAATGAAGGCCAACAGCCAGCTAAAGATCTGGCAGCTGCGAAATCTACAATAATAATAATAATAATAATAATAATAATAATAAGAAAGTGCGTTATTCTGCATGTGCAGAAGGGGCCTCAGTCTCACTGCTGAAGCCAGAACTGGAATCCTCATGGAATATTTCTCTGGGTCAGGCATACAGACACCAGGGGGACCTTCACTGGCTGAGGAACAGGCTATCAAGCTGCAGTCAACTTCTGATGACCCCAGAGGGTTTTCAAGGCAAGAGACATTCAGAGCTGGTTTTGCCATTGCCTGCCTCTGGAAAGCAACCCTGGACTTCCTTGGCGGTCTCCCATCCAAATACTAATCAGGGCCAGCATGGTGTAGTGGCGAAGAGCAGGCGCACTCTAATCTGGAGGACTGGGTTTGATCTCCACGCTGCCACTTGAGCTGCGGAGGCTTGTCTGGGGAACCAGATTAGCTTGTGCACTCCAACACACGCCAGCTGAGTGACCTTGGGCTAGTCACAGTTCTTCGGAGCTCTCTCAGCCCCACCTGAGAAGGGAAGGGGGAAGGGAAAGGAGATTGTAAGCCCCTTTGAATCTCCTTACAGGAGAGAAAGGGGGGGATATAAATCCAAACTCTTCTTCTTCTTAGCTTCCAAGGCTGGGCTAGCCGAACCGCACCCCAAAAATGAAAACATAAAAAAATTGGCCATCATAACCTTCTCTAGATTTCCAGTTTCTCCTTTGTTCCAGCACTTCAGGTAACCTTATCTGAAGTCTAAACATAAAACCTTTCATTCCACCACATTTTGCCTTGGTGGTGCTTCTTGGCCCTATTCCTGCAGAAAAACTTATTGTTTTAAACTTATTTAGAAAAGGATTTCTGGGAAACAGCACCCTCAGAAACATTCTGTGTTATCAATAATGCAACGTCAACAAAGGTCGGATTACCTCGAGGGGCTCTGCCAAAATCACCATTTGTAGGGTTTTATATTTTTTTTGTATGACTAATGACAATTTGCTTTCACTGGATTTGAAAACCGTTCACCCTTATTTAGTCATTTTTTATCCCCACCCGTTCTGACAGTCAGCGTGGTTTAACGGCGAAGAGCAGGTTCTGTGAAGAACTGTGACTAGCCCAAGGTCATGGTGACTGAGCAAATCTGTTGAGTTGAGCTTAAGGCCCGAGCGTAATGCCTTAAGTTTGTTAACGCGGGGTAACTTGTTAGAAAATTTAAGCCAAAAAGCCCAAGCCGACAAGGAATAAAATTAAAGAAATAATTTTTATTCAGGCCAACTACGAGCAAGTTAGCATCAGAGGAGCCCCACCAAAATGGCTGAAGTTTCTCGTTTTTATAGGTTACCTCAAAATAGTACCATTAGAAAGAATACACCCCAAGTACAATCATCATCAATCATTGAAGCAAGCCTTTATTGGCATAGACAGCAGTACAACAATAATACAACAGATTAAAAAGCATATACAATACAGGATATACATGTTAGGACGAAGGAAATCTACTGGCATTTAGTAATTTCCAGGAGAAAGTCTGCCACTATCATACAGAGAGAAGGATCAGGGTTGTCCAACAAGTAGTGTAATCTAAATAAATCGGGGAGATCGGGTAAATGTGTCTCACCAAAGGAGTGAGGATTCACATACTCTTGGATCTGATTTCCTTGAATCTGAGACATGTATGTAGTAATTGGTGGGCCAGAGATTCAAACTGAGCCATCGTTACATGGGCACAATCTTTTAGCCTTTTCTTGCTTATTAAATCTGCCATGTAACAAGGCAGAAGGCATAACATTAAACCTGGCGAGCATTATGGCTCTCCTTTGAACAGGGTTTCATCATCATCAATCAATCATTAAAGAAGGAGGAGATCATCCCTTTACCCAAAACATTTTAGACAGACAGATGCCCTCATTGGAGGGTGTCAGTAATTCACGCTTTTGACGTCCTGTGAACTAAGACCCAGCCTTACCTTATCAGTATTGTTCTTGGTTGCCCTACTTATCTAAACAAAGAGCCTAAACATTTGGCTGTGTTCTGGTTTGTATCAGAAAAAGTACAGACTTGTGGTGCCAGTGAGAAGACCTCAAAGACAACACAGTGCAAAATCATCTAAATTCCAAAGGGGTAAGTTAGAACAAAGGGTATTCATCAAGGCTGTTACTGTTCTGGTTAGTAACAGAGAAAGAGGGGCAAAGAGCAAAAGGCCTACATACTTTTTATTTAATTGGTTATGGTTAAAGCACAAAATTATAAAGACAATGTAATTAAAGAGAGAACAATTTTCTATAAGGATTTACAGAATCCTCAGAATATACTCTGCGCCTACATGTTTAGGAGTTGGAATTGTATCAGGCTGTAAGTATTCTGCACATTATTGTGTTAAATGTGTAATGTGTGGCTAGTATGAGCCACTTTGTGGCATCTATTTCTCATGGGCCATCTTGTGCTGCCATGCGGATTATCATTGTTGATGAATGAATGTATGTATACATATACTGATATATTTATATCATTATTGTTGTCGTAATAGAACAACTTGTACCAGAATGATGTGAGTGGCTGAAGAAGACTTTTTAGTCCATAGGTGTCAAACTCGCGGCCCTCCAGATGTTATGGACTACAGTTCCCATCATCCCCTGCCGGTATGATGCTGGCAGGGGATGATGGGAACTGTAGTCCATAACATCTGGAGGACCGCGAGTTTGACACCTGTGTTTTAGTCAAAAGTATTGAATTCATCCCGGGTCAATACGACCACCTCCATCGGAGATTAACCACCAGCCAATTTGTTCACCTCACAACCGTGTGCAATTCATTGAATATGATGTTCTCATGGTAGAGACTTGTTGTGTATACATTGGTCTAGAGAATCTCTCTTCCTTTTTGTGTATGAGTGTATGTGGGCTCAATAGTTGTTGTTGTCCATTGCACGATGGTTTATATGTTCATTGGATGTATTTTTTAAAATGCTTATATTAAAATGGATGTTTTTAATTCTGTATTAGAGCCAGACAGGGGATTTGCTGTTTATGATTGACGCAAGCCCAAGGTCACCCAGTTGGCATGCGTTGGAGTGTACAAGCTAACCTGGTTCACCAGATAAGCCTGCACCGCTCAAATGGCACAGCAGGGAATCAAACCCGGTTCTCCAGATTAGAGGGCACCTGCTGTTAATCACTACACCACGCTGGTTCTCAATGATTATTAAGATCATGATCCCCCAACAGGTATTTGGGGAAAACCATGCCCAAGATCTTATTATTAGCAAGACGACATTAATGGGGTGCAGAGAGGATATGAAAATTGCCAAGTACGAGGGTTCCCTATTTGTCAACAGCCGGACAATCGAAAACGGGACGCTGTCATTGGCAACCTATAATGAATTAAGAAGAGAAGAAGAAGAGTTTGGATTTATATCCCCCCTTTCTCTCCTGTAGGAGACTCAAAGGGGCTTACAATCTCCTTGCCCTTCCCCCCTCACAACAAACACCCTGTGAGGTGGGTGGGGCTGGGAGAGCTCCAAAGAACTGTGACTAGCCCAAGGTCACCCAGCTGGCGTGTGTGGGAGTGCACAGGCTAATCTGAATTCCCCAGATAAGCCTCCACAGCTCAGGCGGCAGAGCAGGGAATCAAACCCGGTTCCTCCAGATCGGAGTGCACCTGCTCTTAGCCACTACGCCACTGCTGCTCCCGAAGCAAAAAGGACATCTGTCAGCTCAAGGGGCTTCGAGCCTCCAGAGTCGGTTTTCTTTGACTTTGAGGCAGTCTGGCTCCGAAAAGCGCCTGCAGACTCCTGCTGACAGAGGGAAGAACCAGATCCCTTTGCGGAGACACCCGGCTGAGTTAGCTCCCTCGGATCGAGCCGCTTTTTGATTTGTAAGCCAGATGCGTTGTCTGACTCAGGCCTATCGCGAGCACGGATCAACTTTTCCTGCTTTTCAAGCCAGAGCAAAACAAAGAGGAATGGGGGGGTAGGGGGAGTCTATTGGAAACACACCAGGGGGGGTTGAACACAGAGGTGGGATCCAGCAGGTTCTCACCAGTTCCCAAGAGTGGGTTACTAATTATTTGAGTGTGCCAAGAGGGGGTTACTAATTGGGTCTGCTTTTCCGTTAGAAATTCCATTAGGTCCAAGAATCACAAAGTCCTGTTGTTTCCTACGTGGCTGGTTAGCGAAGGTAGAAAATGGGACAATTCTTCCTGTTGGGCTGTTTTAAAAACAGGTTTTAGAAATATGGTGAAGTTCCTTGTTTAAGGAAAGTATCCTTTTTCTGATTTCTAGAAACAAAATTAAGTATTTGAAAGTATTAAGTATTTGACAGGCAGTCAATTGGAGGAGAAGTCGTTGTTTCTGTTGGCAGTAGACGATAGGACTTGCTATACTGAGTTTAAAGATACCAGCTGTATCTTTAAACTGAGTTTAAAGATACAGAAAGATACCAGCTGGAAATTAGGAACTTTTTTTACAGTAAGAGTTTTTTACAGTAACAGAGAAATTATTAATGCCCCGCCTCGAATGCTGCCACTTCGTCGCTTCCAGCCCCATTGACGCCACGCCACTGTTTGAATCCCACCAAATTAAGCGGGAACTCTGTTACTATGCCTCTTTTGATCCCCACCACTGGTTGAACAGCAGACTAAATTACGGCACATACGTTGAAGAAAGTTGAGACAGAAAGGCTGATGGGTGAGATGCCAAGCTCCAGGTGTGGCCTGGAGATTTCTTGGAATGACACCTTATCTCCAGAGGACACAGAAGAAAAGGAAAAGAGTTCGATTTATACTCCCCCCCCTTTCTCTACTGTAAGGAGATTCAAAGGGGCGGACAAACTCCTTCCCTTCCTCTACCCACAACAGACGCTTAGAAAGCAGGTGGGGCTGGGAGAGCTCTGAGAGAACTGACTAGCCCAAGGTCACCCAGCTGGCTTGCGTTGGAATGCACAAGCTAATCTGGTTCCCAAGATAAGCCTCCACCGCTCAAGTGGTCAATCGGGGAATCAAACCTGGTTCTCTAGATTAGAGTGCACCCGATCTTAACCTCTACATCACTACACCACGCTGGCTATGCAATTATTACTGAGGTGATTTCTCATATCCTGTGCACCCAGCCCTGATGGATCACATCACAGGTTGCACTTCAAAAATCCATAATAACAGAATAATTTTGAAAGGAAAAAAACAGATAAAAGGTTGAGTGGTGGAGGGCCAAAATCTTTTGGACATCGACCATTCAACCTTCTACATTTAGTTTGTATTATATGTTCTTTTAAAACTTTGCAATATCATTGTTTTTCCCCACCCACTGGAGAACGCCGAGTTTGGCAATCTTTGAAAAACCCAGGTTGAGGGGAATAAAACAGGCTGGACTCATTTTGGGGAAGAGACCTGTGCGGAGTTCTTCCCCAAAATATGAGGAGAGGCTGCAGCGTTTGGGACTCTTTAATTTGGAGAGGAGACGTCTGAGGGGGGATATGATCGAAGTCTATAAAATTATGCATGGGGTAGAAAATGTTGACAGAGACATTTTCTCTTTCTCACAATACTAGAACCAGGGCATCCATTGAAAAATGCTGGGGAAGAATTAGGATCTAATAAAAGGAAACACTTCTTCAATGCTAACGGTGATTGGTGTGTTTGGAATATGCTGCCACTGGAGGTGGTGATGGCCACTAACCTGGATAACTTTAAAAAGGGCTTGGACAGATTTATGGAAGAGAAGTCGATCTATGGCAACCAATCTTGATCCTCCTTGATCTCTGATTGGAAATGCCTTAGCAGACCAGGTGCTCAGGAGCAGCAGGAGCAGCAGGCCATTGTTTTCACATCCTGCACGTGAGCTCCCAAAGGCACCTGGTGGGCCACTGCGTGTAGCAGAGTGCTGGACTAGATGGACTCTGGTCTGATCCAGCTGGCTAGTTCGTATGTTCTTAAAATGCTTTGTATGACATCTTGAATATGCTATATTTGTGCTGCGCGGAATCGACCACTGATAAACCTTTACCCAATCCAAGGTGCGGGTAGAAGTAGCACTCCATTCAGTGACTTGAAGCATCAATTCGCCGCTTTGAGGAATTTTGCCAAGGCCTGTTTGTAGCAGCAGGGGGTGTACCCACCAAGAGGCAGTGCTCTAATTCAGGGTCCCTTCCACACGTGCCAAATAACACACTTTCAATCCACTTTCAATGCACTTTGCAGCTGTATTCTAGAAGAAGAAGAAGAGTTTGGATTTATATCCCCCCTTTCTCTCCTGCAGGAGACTCAAAGGGGCTGACAATCTCCTTGCCCTTCCCCCCTCACAACAAACACCCTAGACAGTGGTGGCGAACCTTTGGCACTCCCATTTCGCTGCATGGCCACTGGCCATGCTGGCAGGGGCTGATGGGAATTGTAGTCCATAACATCTGAGGCCAAAGGTTCGCCACCACGCCCTGTGGGAGGTAGGTGGAGGGCTGAGAGCTCCGAAAAGCCGTGACTAGCCCACCCAGCTGGCTGGTGGGGAGTGCCCAGGCTAATCTGAATTCCCCAGAGAAGCCTCCACAGCTCAGGCGGCAGAGCTGGGAATCAAACCCGGTTCCTCCAGATTAGATACACGAGCTCTTAACCTCCCACGCCACTGCTGCTCCTACTATTCTACTGTGAAGAACAGCAATTGTGAAAGTGGTTCTGGTGGGTTTTCCGGGCTGCGTGGCTGTGGTCTGGTGGGATCTATAAGGCTTGGGATTCAGGCTGGCATCTTCAGAGGGGTATCACAGAGGGAAGTCTGTTTCACACTGTGTAAAAAAAATGTTAGGGACACAGTGTGTAACAGACTTCCCTCTGTGATACACTTCTGAAGATGCCAGCCACAGATGCAGAACAGTTAGGACTAGGACTCTGCCTAGATACTAGGAATTGAGCATTCCCTATCAGCCCTTACCAGCATGGCCACTGGCCGCTGACAGAGGCTGATGGGAATGTAGTTCCTTAACATCTGGAGAGAGCCAGCAGGTTCTACTCCCCTGAACTAGATCCACCAGACCACAGCCATGCAGCCCGGAAAACCCACCGGAACCAGTTGAATCCGGCCATGAAAGCCTTCGACAATGAATTGTGAAAGTGAATTGAAAGTGCGTTATTCTGCATGTGTGGAAGGGCCCCGAATCTGCCCAAGATTACACCTCAGGTAGAATTTTCAAGACCACCTTCACGCAGATGTGAGCCCTTTTTAAGCCGCCGTGAACGGAGAATTGCAAGGAGGGGGTTTAAAGGTACTTGCCCTAGTAGCGTGCTTTAGTGGTTTAGACTGGGAGACTCCGGGTTTGAATTCCCAATCTGCTGTGGAAGCTTGCTGGGTGGCTTTGGGCCACTCGCATATTTTCAGCCTAACCCACCTTGCAGGGTCGTTGTTGAGGATAAAATAGAAGAAGGGAGAACGATGAGACCCACCTTCGGGTCTCCGTTGGGGGAATAGGTGGAACATAAATCAAGTAAATAAATAAATTGTTTTGGAAAAGTTTTCTTCATGACTGGGGAAAAACAGACAAGCGACCATTCTTACTGAAGGTTCATATTTCTGAGGGGGGGCGGACCAGGCCGAAATGCAGAGAGAGGGGGAGATTTTAAGAAGATACCTTAAGGGGGTGGCTGCATTTGTCTGCAGTAGAACAGACAAATTGGAGTCCCCTAGCACTTTTATCCGGCATAGTTTTTGAGAGTCAAAGTCCCCTTCATCAGCTACCAGATACCTGACGAAGGGAACTCTGAATATCTCACTGATCTCCAAAGAAGAAGACGAGGAAGAGGAGGAGGTTAAGAGCTTGTGTATCTAATCTGGAGGAACCGGGTTTGATTTCCTGCTCTGCCACTTCAGCTGTGGAGGCTTATCTGGGGAATTCAGATTAGCCTGTACACTCTCACACGCCAGCTGGGTGACCTTGGGCTAGTCACAGCTTCTCGGCTTCTCTCAGCCCCACCTACCTCTTCACATACAGGGTGTTTGTTGTGAGGGGGAAGGGCAAGGAGATTGTCAGCCCCTTTGAGTCTCCTGCAGGAGAGAAAGGGGGGATATAAATCCAAACTCCTCCTCCTCCTCCTCCTCCTCCTCCTCCTCCTCCTTCTTCTTCTTCTTTATACCCCACCTTTGTCTCCTGTAAGGAGACGCAAAGGGGCTTACAATCTCCTTTCCCTTTCCCCCCTCCCAACACACCGCCTGTGAGGTAGGTGAGGCTGAGAGAGCTCCAAAGAACTGTGACTAGCCCAAGGTCACCCGGCTGGCATGTGCTGAAGTGCACAAGCTAATCTGGTTCACCAGATAAGCCTCCACAGCTCAAGTGGCAGAGCAGGGAATCAAATCCGGTTCTCCAGATTAGAGTGCACCTGTTCTTAACCCTGACACCATGCTGGCTCTCAACATAGCAACATTTGTGATTGTTTAGTTATTCCTTTTGTATTTCCCCCTTTGCAAGTACTTTGAAAATACTCTGAAAATAACCTTCAGTCTTAAAAAAAACAATTAATTGCTTCTGCTCCCTGGTGTGGATTCGGTCAATCCACGATGCGCTAACACTCTTCCGGGGAGCTGCGCGGGTTGAGATGGATGACCTTCCGGTTCCCTCCGGCTCAACAGTTCTGCCAGACGCAGGCGCTCAGACTTTGGCAAAAACTTCACTCCGGTCCTTCCTCTTCGCAGGCTGACAGCCCTCCGTCTCTCCAGCTCCGACGCAGCCAGCTGAGGCAGGGACCTTTTTAAGCGCAGCTAAAGTCACAGGGAGAATCGGATGCTCTGTTGGCAGATGTGCTGTGCGATTCCCCCCCTGCTTCCTTTCTCTTTTTAATTGCTCCTTAGCACCTTAGGATGCCTCTTCCTCCTTGCCTTCTCTTTAAACAGCTGCAAAGAGGGAGGGATCACCCAGACCAGACAAATCCTCCTTGCTAAAGAAGACACCCTGGGTCCTACAGCCTCTCTCCTCCTGGGCTCTGGATTTCTCCAAAGCGCTGTCTCGCTCCGTCCCCCCATGCTGCTGCTACCCTGAGACCCATCTCCGGCAACCAACCCCTCCCTCAGAGCTGTCACTCACCGCCTTTGCTCCTTGGCCATGAAGAACACAGTCCGGCTCTTTCTCTTCGCGGTGGTGGCTTCTTGCATGAAGGGTGAGTGGTCTTTTCCTTTCCTATCTGGCTTTGAAACAGCACTTGTGCAGGGGAGGAGGGGGGGGGGCAGAGAGCACGAAAGCCAAACACAAGGGTCTTTAAGTCCCAACCGGGACTGTCCCTTTAAAAAAAATTGCACATAAGTTGAAAGGAGATTTTTAAGTGCCCCCCCCCCCTTTTCACTGCAGTGTTCTTCCTCTTGGCCACTGAACCGAATCTACCCTGGGCTAAAAAGCAAGATGATTCCTCCTAGGTTGCAAAGGCCCGTTGGGTGTTTGTCTGCAGCTGGACCAAGAAGGGGACGATGACATTAAAACATAACTAGTTTCCAGGCACTTTTGTGGCCGTGACCGAAATCAGCATGGCGTGAGCCGGAGCTGTCCTTCCGTTTTGGTAAACTGCACTCTCTGCTCTCGAAATGGGACTGGAGCAGGCAAAGATTATCTGAAGCAAAAGGGGGTCTTTCTTCCTCATTCGCCGCCCCCCTGCCCTGCATATTTATACAGTGTTTCCTGCGCTCTGTGTTGAACTGTGCTGGTATACTAGCATGCAGGCTTTCCAACCACCAGTTTGGTGATGCAGAAGCCAATGGGGCCGAGCCGGCTCAAATGCAACCGTTCCGGCTTAACAAGGTGTGGGAGTGACTGTCCTTCGCCAAAGACTATCTCCTTCCCTTCTAGACACTAATGGTTCAATAACTCAAGACATATTCCTTGACACTTGGAAACACTTAATGCTGTCAAAATAGGATAGCCGGAAAAATGGAGGCCGGGGAGAGAAAAAAGAAGAAGATAATAACGCTATAAAGTCAACTTTGGGATATTTCTCGCCATTTTGATGGGGCGGAGGGCCGTCGAGGCAGATTGAAATCCAGACCCATTAGAACTTGCTCCTCTCGAACCGTAGATTGAGATGGTATGCTCGGAGCGCAATGGAGCATGACAATTATTTAGGCACTATAAATAAATCATGGCCTCTATACAGCCTTCTGAGAAGTAATAACAAAAGCATTCAATAATTTAAGACGCCGGAGCTTCCTACATTTTTGTGTGCTGACATGGGGATCGGAGCTGCAGCAAGGTTTGCGGGAAAAGGTGATAGCGTAACGGATCAAATAGAGCGGAGAAGCAGGACATGGCTAAAATATATATCATTCCAATCAAAAAAAATATTAATGCAGGAGGGAGAAAAGTTAGTCAGCTTTGCCATTTCTCGCAGGGTCGGCCGGACACGTCACTAAGAAATGACATCCTCAAAACGCTCGAGTCGTCCCATTTGCAAAATTGGTCGGCTGCGGCACGGCCATAATTTCTTTCAAATCATTAGATTTGGAATGGCTGCGGAAAGGAACAGACCGGAGGAGAAACGAGTCATAAATTACACACCAGCTAGCGATTTTTGAAAGAAAGAATCGCACTGGTTTTTCATTGGCCGCTTGGAGGGGTTCCACGGGTGACCGGTGCCCCTCGATGAATGAAACGGTGAAAATCTGCAGCGGCGAAAATGAACCGGTCAACATTTATTAATAAAATTAGGGGCTCCTGCGACGCTTCGCAAACCGACGGCCTGCCAAGGGTTTGGCAGTCTGGTGGCTTAGTTTTCAGTGTACCACTGGCTCGGGATTTAATGTAATGAGCAAGCAATGGAGCTTAGCCGTGATTCTGGCACAAAACGAAATTCTGGACGCCACAGATGCTCCAGTCTAATATATATATCTATACATTCCAACCTACATACTGCTGACATCTAGTGGCTCAACTATATTGGCCACAAAATGAGAAGGAAATAGCATCGAAACCCGCTTGCCAGCCGGCACGAACCTCATTCATCCATGCATGGGCAATGCAGGACCGGCTCAGAGATCAAGCACAGTCTAAATAAGTCCAAGGCGTAGGCGAAAGAAGGCGTCGCGAACTCAAGTGGTTAAGAGCAGGTGGGTTCTAATCTGGGGAACCGGGTTTGATTCCCCGCTCCTCCACCTCAGTGGCAGAAGCTTATTTGGTGAACCAGATGTGTTTCCGCACTCCTACGTTCCTGCTGGGTGATCTTGGCCTAGTTGCAGTTCTCTCAGGACTCTCTCAGCCCCACCTTTCCCACAAGGTGTCTGTTGTGGGGAGAGGAAAGGAAAGACACTTGTAAGCCACCTTGAGTTTCCATTCTCTAGGAGTTATTATGCTTAGCTTGGTTGTATTGTTGTTGTTGTCATTTACCATGTTGTACACCGCCCTGAGCCCTCCAGGGGAGGGCGGTATATAAATTAAATTTCAAATCAAATCAAATCAAAATCAAAATACAGGAGAGAAAGGTGGAATATAAATCCTCCTCCTCCTTTTTCTTCTTCTTTTGCCGTTGCCTGCCAGCAGTGGCGTAGGAGGTTAAGAGTTCGTGTATCTAATCTGGAGGAACCGGGTTTGATTCCCCGCTCTGGCACTTGAGCTGTGGAGGCTTATCTGGGGAATTCAGATTAGCCTGTGCACTCCCACACATGCCAGCTGGGTGACCTTGGGCTACTCACAACTTCTCGGAGCTCTCTCAGCCTCATATATCTCACAGGGGGTTTGTTCTGAGGGGGGAGGGGCAAGGAGATTGTAAGCCCCTTTGAATCTCCTAAATTTCAAACTCCTCCTCCTCCTCCTCCTCCTCCTCCTCCTCCTCCTCCTCCTCCTCCTCCTCCTCTTCTTCTTCTTCTTCTTCTTCTTCTTCTTCTTCTTCTTCTTCTTCTTCTTCTTCTTCTTCTTCTTCTTCTTCTTCTTCTTCTTCTTCTTCTTCTTCTTCTTCTTCTTCTTCTTCTTCTTCTTCTTCTTCTTCTTCTTCTTCTTCTTCTTCTTCTTCTTCTTCTTCTTCTTCTTCTTCTTCTTCTTCTTCTTCTTCTTCTTCTTCAATGATGAGGAAACTGAATCGACAGCCCCAAACAGAGTTTAGGAGGTGCTGGAAGTCCAAAAGGGATTGCTGGGACCAGAGAGGAGTAGCAGTGGGTGTTATTTGGAACAGAGGAGAGACACCAGAACAGAAGGCACCTGGTGAGCTCCCAAAGGCACCTGGTGGGCCACTGCGAGTAGCAGAGAGCTGGACTAGATGGACTCTTGTCTGATCCTGCTGGCTTGTTCTTATGTTCTTATGTTCTTAAGGGTTGAAATGGTTGTGGGTGCTTGAAGCGGAGGAGGGAGAGTGAAAGATTTGGGCAGCTGTGGGTAGACCCAGATGCCCAAGCTAGCCCGATATCATCAGAAGCTAAGCAGGGTCGGCCGGGGTTAGGATTTGGATGGACAACCACCAAGGAATCCCAGGGTTGCTACGCAGAGGCAGGTGATGGCAAAACCATCCCTTGCTCTGACCTAGGCTGGCCCAGTCTCCACAGATCTCGGAAGCTAAGCAGGGTCAGCCCTAGTTAGGACTTGGATGGGAGACCACCAAGGAAGTCTCAGGTTGTAAACAGAGGCAGGCAATGGCAAAACCATCTCTGTTAGCCTCTGCCCTGATCTAGGTGGCTAGATCAACCTAATCAGGTCTTGGAAGCTAAGCAAGGTTGACCCTGGGTCAAGTATTTGGGTGGGAGGCCACCGAAGAAGTCCAGGGCTGCTATGCAGAGGCAGGCAATGGCAAAACCACCTCTGAATGTCGCTTGCCTTGAAAACTCTGTGGGGTCACCATAAGTCTTCTGTGACCAGATTGCAGTTTGTAGACACACGCTTTTCATTACTTGTTTCGATTCCCTGTCCTTTTAGTACTTGGATGGGAGACCGCCAAGGAAGTCCCAGGTTGTAAACAGAGGCAGGCAATGGCAAAACCACCTCTGAACATCTCCTGCAGCCTCCCGTGCGCCCTGTCACAGAGCGGCAAACGGCAAGCCCCAGAAGGCCATGCTTCCCGCGGCGGAAAGACGTGGAGGCGCCGCAGCCTTGGCGCCTCCCCAGAAGGCAGTGCAGCAGCTCTGCAAAGTCGGGACAATTTGCAGAACCCGCGGACGAGAATAAAATTGTTTAAAGGCGGACGGTCCCGGCCAGTGTGCGGGACGGCTGGTCAGCCTAAATTTGGGCACTCGGTCTCGAAAAGGTTCACCATCACGGTTTTAGGCGTACGAATGTGAAATTCCATTCCATCTTTGGAATGTTTTGCTGGTGCTAGCAAAGAGTTCACTATATTTGGTCTTCAATTTTGGGACGTTCCAGCTAACAAGAAACAACAAACGCTGAACCCAAGTTCTGGAAACGAAGTCAGGGCCTGCTATGATGGTCCATCTCGCTTTCTTTGATTACTTGTTCTAAAATATTGCTACTGGCTTTTTCCTAGGAATGCCAGGGCGGGCCAGGTATTTAAACAGATCGATAAAAGGAGCAGATACGAAAGATATATTTTTACCGCAGAACGTACGAGGCAGGTTTCTCAGGCCTGGCTTCCTCAAACAGTAACAGGAGAACCGCTGCGTCTTCCGACGGAGCCGTTATTTTGCTGGGAGCAGGACTCAGCAGAAATAAGATCTCGCCGTACCTCGCTAGGAACTATTTGTTTACAAAAAGATCCCGGGGCCAACCTGGCCCGATCCGTCGACAAAACGTGTGTTTCCAGCGTGTCCGTTTTGATCTCCTCATTCTTTAAAGCAGTAAATCAGTTGGCAGATCGGGTCTGGTTTTATTGTTGACTGCCAAAAATTCAAAAAAGCACGATAAAGTTGCAAAACGCGGAAGGGCACAAGGCGCCATTCCTTCTAACTCTGGACTGGGGAATACCTGGAGATTTGGAGATGAAACCTAGGAAAAGGAAGGTCCTCAGCAGAACTAAATGCTATAAAGCAGTGATGGCGAACCTATGGCACGGGTGCCAGAGGTGGCACTCAGAGCCCACTCTGTGGGCACGCGCAAACAGAGTGCCCCCCCCCCCACACATCTAAGCTGGCCTGGGTCGCTGGGCTCAATTATTAGCATTAAACCTAAGACCTGTGGGAAGTAGCGTGTAGGTAACCCTGTTGAAGCTTTCGTTAAACTAAAGCGCATCCTTTACCTGGGAGTAAGCTTGGCTGCTGGGCAGGAGCTTGTTTCGAGTAAAACTCCTAGGGTCGCGGATTCAATTCGCTGGGAGAGTTGCACGGTTGCTTCAAAGCAAAGCCACCGACTACCGCCAAACTTACTCCTGAGTAATGCATGCACGCCTTGGAGCCAACCGTTTTTTCTAAACGAAAACCTCAGTATTCAGGTTAAATTGCCGTGTTGGCACTTTGTGATAAATAAGTGGGTTTTGGGTTGCAATTTGGGCACTTGGCCTCGAAAAGGTTCGCCATCACTGCTATAAAGCCTCAAAAATGGTCATTTCCTCAAAGGCAATGGATCTCTTCTTCTAGAGATCCGTTGTATTTCCTGGACATCTCCAGGCCCAGTCTGGAAATTGGCAAACATAGTTTAGTCATGGATAGACCATTTTCCCACGAGCTCAGACGAAAGATTTACAAAAAGATTTTGGAAACATTTAAATAGAAGCGCTGCCCACGACACATGTTTGTTTCTTGCATATTTTCAGGAGAAATTTAACAGTGATATTTTTTTTTTGGTAGCGACTCGCAGTGCTATAATACCAGCTCCAACCTTCTGGAGATCTGAGGAGTGAGCTAATCCCTCTCTCCAGTAATAAGACCCTTTCCGCACATGCAGAATAAAGCACTTTCAATCCACTTTCACAACGGTTTGCAAGTGGATGTTGCTATTCCGCACAGTGAAATCCAGCTGCAAAGTGGATTGAAAGTGGATTGAAACTGTATTATTCTACATGTGCAGAAGAAGAGGAGGAGGAGGAGGAGGAGGAGTTTGGATTTATATCCCACCTCTCTGTCCTGTAAGGAGACTTAAGAAGAAGAAGAGCTTTGGATTTATATCCCCCCTTTCTCTCCTGCAGGAGACTCAAAGGGGCTGACAATCTCCTTGCCCTTCCCCCCTCACAACAAACACCCTGTGAGGTAGGTGGGGCTGAGAGAGCTCCGAAGAACTGTGACTAGCCCAAGGTCACCCAGCTGGCGAGTGCGGGAGTGCACAGGCTAATCTGAATTCCCCAGATAAGCCTCCACAGCTCAGGTGGCAGAGCTGGGAATCAAACACGGTTCCTCCAGATTAGATACACGAGCTCTTAACCTCCTACGCCACTGCTGCTTGTAAGGTGGTTTACAAGCTCCTTTCCCTTCATCTCCCTACAACAGACACCTTGTGAGGTGGATGGGGCTGAGAGAGTTCCGAGAGAACTGTGACTAGCCCAGGGGTCTGCAACTTGCGGCTCTCCAGATGTTCATGGACTACAATTCCCAATTGGCCATGCTGGCAGGGGCTGATGGGAATTGTAGTCCATGAACATCTGGAGAGCCGCAGGTTGCAGACCCCTGGCCTAGCCGAAGGACACCCAGCTGGCATGTGTTGGAGTGCACAAGCTAATCTCAAAAGCTCATATCCAGAAGATCTCGTTGGCCTTGTGCTACTGGACTTGAGTCTACCTATTCTACTGCAGACCAACACAACTGAAACACCCCGCAAAGGCTGGCTTTTAGCTCCAGCAAGCAAAGTCTGTTGGGATCATGAAGCATTTCTACGCGCCCGCAGTGTGGCTCTACGCGGAGCAGTGTGTAAAACGTTGGCCCTCCCCTTTCTCCAAAAGAAAATTGTGGAGGCAGCTTTCAACAACTTCGATCGAGTTGTTGCTTGCGGTCACTGAGTTGGTACATGTGTGCGGAGTTGTTAACGTATCGTTGGCATGCCTCTGTTGAATATTTCATCCGCGTACCAGGGGCTTGCAAGCTAACCATACATAAATCATAGCGTGCTGGGGAGTTGTGGTGTGAAGCATTAACCAATGTCATTTATAAGACGTTTAAGCACGAAAGTGGTCTTTGTTGAACATGGGGACATGTAAATAATTCAACTTTTTTTGGGTTGGGCAGGCGGGCAACCAGACCTCAAAAGGAACAGTTAACTTACACTGACTCACTTGCTGACGCATCAGGAACCTTATGCTGAAATTTGAACGACTGTCCAATGTTGGAAAGTATTTATGTACAGTGTTTCTCATATTGTATGTTCTTTCAAGGATGGGGCAAGACAGAGAGAAAACTATACGATCTAACCGTTTTTATTCATTTGAGACCATCTTCCTTGCTTGTTATTTATCCTCAGTACATTTCATTAACCTTTATAATGATCCAAGACCAACAGACAAACATAGTCTACCAGGATCACGTTAAGCAATGCTCAATGCAGGTAAAACACAATAAAAGAATTAAAGGAGCAGCAGTGGCATAGGAGGTTAAGAGCTCGTGTATCTAATCTGGAGGAACCGGGTTTGATTCCCAGCTCTGCCGCCTGATCTGTGGAGGCTTATCTGGGGAATTCAGATTAGCCTGTGCATTCCCACACACGCCAGCTGGGTGACCTTGGGCTAGTCACAGCTTCTCGGAGCTCTCTCAGCCCCACCCACCTCACAGGGTGTTTGTTGTGAGGGGGGAAGGGCAAGGAGATTGTCAGCCCCTTTGAGTCTCCTGCAGGAGAGAAAGGGGGGATATAAATCCAAACTCTTCTTCTTCCTGTCTTTACAGGTGGTGACGCGGCCGATGCTGAAGAGAGACTGATGAACCACCTGCTCAACGGCTCACGCTACAACAACTTAATTCGCCCGGCCTTCAACTCCTCACAGTTGGTGGTGATAGAACTAGAAGTCTCCCTGGCCCAGCTTATAAATGTGGTAAGTTGGAAATGACTTCCTTTTCTAGCTGACTGTGTTGGAGATGTTGATGTCAGGGCATCCATGTTGATCTGCAGAAAAAGAGCTGAATTCGAGTCAAGTAGCACCCTACTGATGAGATTTTGGGGGGTATGAGTTTCAGCAGATCTGATGAAGAGAGTTTTGGCTCTCGACAGCTTATACACCTCAGGTCTCATTGGTTGCTGAGAAGCTGCAATGCTCACATCGAGCTCTTGCCAGCTCAATATTATTTCTTTTCTTTTTTTGAAGTTCATGGCAAAGTCTTGATTTTTAAAAATAGAATCATAGAATCATAGAGTTGGAAGAGGCTCCAAGGGCCATCCAGTCCGACCCCCTGCAATGCAGGAACACACAATCAAAGCACTCCTGACAGATGGCCATCCAGACTGTCTTTAAAAACCTCCAAAGAAGGAGACTCCATCACTCACCGAGGTAGTGAATCCCACTGTCGAACAGTCCTAAAAGTCAGGAAATTTTCCTAATGTTTGGGTGGAATCTCTTTTCCTGCCCCTTGAATCCATTGCTTCATGTCTTAGTCTCTGAGGCAGCAGAAAACAAGCTTGCTCCCTCTTTGACGCGGCATCCCTTCAAATATTTAAACATAGTTATCATGTATTGTTAAAGGCTTTTGCAGCCAGAATCACTGGGGTGCTGTGTGGTTTCTGGGCTGTATGGCCGTGTTCTAGCAGCATTCTCTCCTGACGTTTCACCTGCCTCTGTGGCTGGCATCCTCTGAAGATGCCAGCCCCAGATGCAGGTGAAATGTCAGGAGAGAATGCTGCTAGAACATGGCCATACGGCCCGGAAACCACACAGCACCCCATAGTTATCATGTCTCCCCCTTAACTTTCACTTCTCTAAACATCCGCAGTTCCCTAAGCCCCTCATCATAAGTAGCCATCTTTGGCACTCCAGATATTATGGACTACAATTCCCATCAGCCCCTGCCAGCATGGCCAATTGGCCATGATGGCAGGGGCTGATGGGAATTGTAGTCCATAACATCTGGAGTGCCAAAGGTTCGCCACCACTGTCATAAGGCATGGACTCCAGACTGGTTGTTTTACTGGTTGTTTTACTGGTTATAATACTGGTTGTTTTACTGGTTGTAATATTGGTTGTTTTACTGGCTGTAATACTGGTTGTTTTACTGGTTGTAATATTGGTTGTTTTGCTGGTTGTAATACTGGTTGTTTTACTGGTTGTAATACTCGTTGTTTTTCTTAATAACACTGCTTTTTGTTTCCTTATGATCTGTGCCTGTAGAGAAACAATATAGACATTCTCTAAAATGGATAATAAATTGTCAGCAACAGACTTCCCTATTTTGCATGCAGGAAGTCTTAGGCCCCCCCCCCCCCCGTATCTCCAGCTAAAAGGACTTTACAGCTGTTGGGAAAGACCGTCCTCTGCTTGAAACCCTAGAGCGGTGTTTCCACCCGCACCAGACACGATGGCATGAACTGGCCCAACGGGCTTGAAAGAGAGATTTCCTTCTGAGTCCAATAATGCTCCCCAAATTGCACAGATGCTGCGGCCCGAGAAAGACAATATGGATTCAAAATGCTTCTCAGATGTAATCTAGGAAACGCCTGTTGAAACGAGCAGATTGGAAGTGCCAGCTCAATTTCGGGAAATAATAAAACCCGACGAAGCCACGGCTAGAAACTTGAATGTCATTAGGATCTGGAACAATGGTAAAGAACAATACAATATCAGTCTGAAATCTCTTCTGTGGATTTATCTTTGGATGTTTCAACCAGATGCATGTTTTTTATCTGCCCATCGGCCGTAGATTTGTTTTTACCAATCCTCGCCAGCTCATGCCGTCTTAGAATTGCTCAATTGCCTTCTTGCTTTTATCTTCTGTGGGCAACCTGGGCTGCCTTGAGCCACTCCACCGAAAGGGCTTTGAACCCGTTTGCAAGAGGGGAAATTCAATCTCATGGCCAATTTACCGCCCGCCAAATAGCACAGCTAAAAATTACCGCTGCTGCCTTTAAGAGTCTGCTCTTCCCTTCTTGTCTCTTGGGGTGGGGGGCACAGGTTAAGGTGGTTTTCGATTGGGCCCCCTCCCCCCCCAACTTCCACTTTTTGCCGATGCTGTGATTTGTCCGATCTCACGCCTTTGCTTATATTTGTTTATAATATTTCTCATGAACAACTACCCTGTTTCCCCTAATATAAGACATCCCCGAAAAATAAGACATAGTAGAGGTTTTGCTGAAGTGCGAAATATAAGGCATCCCCCGAAAGTAAGACATAGCAAAGTTTTTGTTTGGAAGCATGCCCGACAAACAGAACACAGGAAAAATAAGACATTCCCTGAAAATAAGACATAGCACATCTTTGGGAGCAAAAATTAATATAAGACACTGTCTTATATTTCGGGAAACACGGTATTAAGAGCAGTACACAAATCTCATAAAATAAAATGTGTGAACTCATACGCATTACCTCCCAGCGTGGTGTAGTGGTTAAGAGCAGGTGCGCTCTAATCTGGAGGAACCGGGTTTGATTCCCCGCTCTGCCGCTTGAGCTGTGGAGGCTTATCTGGTGAACCAGATTCGCTTGTGCACTCCAACACATGCCAGCTGGGTGACCTTCGGCTAATCACAGTTCCTTCGGAGCTCTCTCAGCCCCACCCACCTCACAGGGTGTTTGTTGCAGTGGGGGGGGGGGAGGGAAAGGAGATTGTAAGCCCCTTAGAGTCTCCTTACAGGAGAGAAAGGGGGGATATAAATCCAAACTTCTTCTCCTCCTCCTCCCTCCTCCAGGTATTTCCTAGAGACTTCCTGCTATTACAACTGATGTCCAAACTAGCAAAATCAGTTTCCCCGGAGAAAATGACTGCTTGTAAGGAATCAGCAAGGTCCAGTCCAAAAGGGGGGGGGGGGTTAGAATCTGCATTGCCTGTAGACGATCATGAAAGCCAGCTCAATAAAGAACTATTAAGGTTGCTTTTGGACTGGACCTTGCTGATTCCTTACACTGCTGGGGCGGGGAGCTTTATGGCATGATACCCGGCTAAGGTCCTTCCCCTCCCTAAATTCCCCCCCCCCCATCTCCAAATATTTCCTAGAGCTGACCAGCCTATTCTCCTTTCCCTGTTTCTGTCCTCACAACAACCCTGCAAGGCATACTAAGCTGAAAAGTGCCGGCCCAATGTAACTCAGCAAGCTTTACGGGTCGAGTAGGGATTTGAACCCTCGTCCCCTGGACCCCAGTCGGACGCACCTAACCACTAGGCAGCCTTTCTGACGGTTCCACAGCTCACCAGTTTTACACCGCCCCGCCTGAGCCGGTTCTATCTCCTTCTCTCCAAAAGTGGTAGAAGAGTATTATCTTGTCGGTCCCCAGTGAGGAAGAGCTGCCAAAGCCGATCACGTCAGGGTTGCGACTTGTCCATTAATTTCCTTTATTTCTACATTTCCAGAGGCCTAAGAGCTTTCCCCCCTACTGTCTAGCAAAATAGCCGTGAGGCAGACTCGTCTTGCGGGCAGAAAAACACTCTTAATGCAATTTCCCCCCCAACCAAACAGTCTGCTTGTATGTATTGTCGAAGGCTTTCACGGCTGGATTCAACTGGTTCTGGTGGGTTTTCCGGGCTGTGTGGCCGTGGTCTGGTGGATCTGATACACCTCTGAAGATGCCGGCCACAGATGCAGGCGAAACGTTAGGAACAAGATCCACCAGACTATGCAGCCTTTCCCCGAAGCTCATCACCCTTTTTTTTAAAGCAATTCGAGATATACCAAGAATCAGAGGTGGGATCCAGCCGGTTCTCACCAGTTCCCAAGAGTGGGTTACTAATTATTTGTGTGTGCCAAGAGGGGGTTACTAATTGGGTCTGCTTTTCCATTAGAAATTCCATTAGGTCCAAAAATCATAAAGTCCTGTTGTTGGCTGGTTAGCGAAGGTAGAAAACGGGATAATTCTCCCTGTTGGGCTGTTTTAAAAACATGTTTTAGAAATATGGTCAAGTTCCTTGTTGAAGGAAAGTATCCTTCTTTTGATTTCTAGAAACAAAATTAAGTATTTGAAAGTATTAAGTATTTGACAGGCAGTCAATTAGAGGAGAAGTAGTTGTTTCTGTTGGCAGTAGACGATAGGACTTGCTATAATGAGTTTAAATTATGGACAGAACGATACCAGCAGGAAATTAGGAACTTTTTTTACATTTTTTTACAGTAACAGAGAAATTATTAATGCCCCGCCCCCGGAATGCCCGGCCACGTCCCCGGAATGCCCCGCCCATCCCCATTGGCACTACGCCACTGTTTGAATCCCACCACCATGGGCACCTGTTACTAAAAAAATTTGGATCCCACCACTTTCATGTTTACTTGATAAAATCAGCTCCATGAATCTGTATAGGAAATATCCGTCCCAGCTTTATTCGTTCGAGTTTTTCACATTTATCCATTGCTGATAACCCATGTATTCTGGAAGTTCTCTCCCTCTTGCAAAGATTATAAAATGGATTTGAGAAAGATTAAATTAGTTCGAACTAGTTGGGGAGAAAAATGGGGTGTGGTGGTTAAGAGCAGGTGGATTCTAATCCGGAGAACCGGGTTTGATTCCCCACTCCTCCCCCTGAGTGGCAGAGGCTTATCTGGTGAACCAGATGTGTTTCTGCACTCCTACATTCCCGCTGGGTGACCGTGGGCTAGTCACAGTTCTCTCAGAACTCTCTCAGCCTCATCTGCCTCCTAAGGTGTCTGTTGTGGGGAGAGGAAGGGAAAGGAGCTTGTAAGCCACCTTGAGTCTCCTTATAGGAGAGAAAAGTGAAGTATAAATCCAAACTCTTCTTCTAAACTGGGCTATATCTTGTACAGAAGACAAGTAGCTGGCATGTTGCCAGCATCTTCTCGTGGGGCTTTTACCCAAATGTTGATACCAAAAGTACATGTGCTTCCATGTGAAGGAGGCACGTATGTTTTTCTTTTGGAGGTTTATTTCAAAAATGATTTAATTTATTTATACCCCACCTTTCTCCCAAATAAGAACCCAAGGAGGTTTACGCCGTTCTCCTCTCCTCCATTCAATCCTCACAACAACCCAGCGAGGTCGGTCAGGCTGAGAGGGGCGTGACTGGCCCAAGATCACCCAGCGAGCTTCCGCAGCAGAGCGGGGCATTTGAACCTAGGTTTTCCGGATACCAGTTCGGACTCTTAACAACTGCGCCACACGGGCTGCCCGCTTCAGCGCACATTCATGCCGTTATACGTGACGTTCCCTTTTGCCAAATTAGGCCGTCCAACTCAATAACGTCTGCTTAGACTTACATAAAACACACTCCAAAAAACTAAACGAAAGGTTGAAGTAGAGAAGAAGAAGAAGAGTTTGGATTTATATCCCCCCTTTCTCTCCTGCAGGAGACTCAAAGGGGCTGACAATCTCCTTGCCCTTCCCCCCTCACAACAAACACCCTGCAAGGTGGGTGGGGCTGAGAGAGCTCCGAGAAGCTGTGACTAGCCCAAGGTCACCCAGCTGGCTTGTGTGGGAGTGCGCAGGCTAATCTGAATTCCCCAGATAAGCCTCCACAGCTCAGGCGGCAGAGCGGGGAATCAAACCCGGTTCCTCCAGATTAGATACATGAGCTCTTAACCTCCTACGCCACTGCTGCTCCCGGGAAGGGGTTGGTATCCCCCCGAGTTGTGATCCATAAATTAAGAGCCAAGGGCAAAGACCCTTCAGGCAGATGGGGTAGCATCCCTGGCTATAAATACCTACAGAGGAAGAGAGAGAAAGAAAAATAGGACCTTCCTGAGACTGTGACCAGGTTTACAAGCTCTGCTGCAGGCCCCTGGTAAGCAGGGGCCAATTTCACAATCTGTGAGTACTTTCATAAAAATATATTTTTGTCAACCTGCATTTCAAATGGTGGGTAACGGTAGCAAGGTCTGCCCTTCATTGCAGCAGCGGTGTAGTGGTTAAGAGTAGGTGTGCTCTGATCTGGAGGATCCGGGTTTGATTCCCAGCTCTGCTGCCTGAGCTGTGGAGGCTGATTTGGGGAATTCAGATTAGCCTGTGCACTCCCACACATGCTAGCTGGGTGACCTTGGGCTAGTCACAGCTTCTCGGGGCTCTCTCAGCCCCACCCACCTCACAGGGTGTTTGTTGTGAGGGGGGGAGGGAAAGGAGATTGTAAGCCCCTTTGAGTCTCCTGCAGGAGAGAAAGGGGGGATATAAATTCAAACTTCTTCTTATCTGGGGAACCAGATTAGCTTGTGCACTCCCACACGGGCCAGCTGGGTGACCTTGGGCTAGTCATAGTTCTTCGGAGCTCTCTCAGCCCCACCCACCTCACAGGGTGTTTGTTGTGAGGGGGGAGGGAAAGGTGATTGTAAGCTCCTTTGATGCTCCTATAGGAGAGAAAGGGGGAAATATAAATCCAAACTCCTCCTCCTCCTCCTCCTCCTCCTCCTCCTCCTCCTTCTTCTTCTTCTCCTTCTCCCTCTCCTCCTCCTCCACCGAATCCAAACAAGTTTTTAGTTACTACACAGAACCTGTTCTCTTTTTCTTCCTTCAGAACGAACGCGAGCAAATTATGACCACCAACGTCTGGCTTAAGCAGGTAAACATTCCAACGGGCCAATGCAGACATGTTGGCGGGCACCCTTGCCGCCGTTTAAATATTGTTTTGTGAAGTAGCATGAGCAATTTACTTTGTGATTCTGCACCCTTGTTTCCTCCTGTTTAAGGAATGGATCGACTACCGCTTGGCTTGGGAACCCTCTCGATATGAAGGCATCGACAAGCTGAGGATACCTGCGAAAAAAGTTTGGCTGCCGGACATTGTCCTTTACAATAAGTGAGTTGTTTACCATGCACCGTTGTGCTGCGTGAATGTGAGAGTGAGGCAAGACTCTTATCTGGTGAACTGGATTTGTTTCCCCACTCCCACTTTCCTGCGGGGTGACCTTGGGCTAGTCACAGTTCTCTCCGAACTCTCTCAGCCCCACTTACCTCACAAGGTGCCTGTTGTGGGGAGAGGAACGGAAAACAGTTTGTAAGCCAGCATGGCGTAGTTGTTAAGAGAAGGTGGATTGTAATCAGGAGAACTGGGTTTGATTCCCCACTCCTCCACTGAATGGCAAAGGCTTATCTGGGGAACCAGACTAGCTTGTGCACTCCAGCATGGCGTAGTTGTTAAGAGAAGGTGGATTGTAATCAGGAGAACTGGGTTTGATTCCCCACTCCTCCACCTGAATGGCAAAGGCTTATCTGGGGAACCAGACTAGCTTGTGCACTCCCACACACGCCAGCTGGGTGACCTTGGGCTAGTCACGGTTCTTCAGAGCTCTCTCAGCCCCACATATCTGGGGGGTCCACCTGGATTCGTCTCTTTCAATGGAGACCCAGGTGGCCCATACAACCCGGGCTGCGTTTTTCCATCTTCGTCAGGCCCGACGGCTGGCCCCCTTCCTCTCCCAAGCTGACCTGGCCACTGTGATCCATGCAACGGTCACCTCCAGGTTAGACTATTGTAATTCGCTCTACGCTGGCCTATCCTTGCGCCTGATCCGGAAGCTGAAGCTGGTCCAGCATGCAGCAGCGCGCCTACTTACAGGAGGTGCCTACCGTGATCACATTCAGCCTGTATTGCGCCAGCTGCATTGGCTTCCAGTGGAATTCCGGATCATCCACAAGGTATGGGTATTAACCTTTAAGGCTTTGCGCGGCCTGGGGCCCTCGTACCTTCGGGACCGCCTTACCCCATATGTCCCTACACGGCCTCTGCGCTCAGCAGAGGCCAATTTACTGGTGGTCCCCGGCCCCTCAACGGTACGGCTGGCCTCCACCCGGGCCAGGACCTTTACGGCCCTGGCCCCAGCCTGGTGGAACACTCTCCCACCATCTGTCCGGGCCCTGCGGGATCTTGGAGAGTTCCGCAGGGCCTGTAAGACCGAACTGTTCCACCGGGCCTTTGGGGAGGCCAGCCACTGATAGTGTGCGCCCCTCCTTCTCCTCCCTATTACCACTCTGGGAGTTACAACGTCTATACCGCCCCCCTCTTCGGGAGGGGGTTCTTATTGATAGCTTAATGTTGGACGCCATATAGTTTATGGCTTATACGAAACGCTGTAATTTTATGTAATTTTATGCAATTTTATATTTAATAATGTTATTGCCCTATTGTCGATAATGTTTATTGTGCACCGCCCAGAGCCCTTAGGGGATGGGGCGGTTTTATAAATACAATTATAAATAAATAAATAAATAAATATCTCACAAGGTGTCTGTTGTGGGGAGAGGAAGGGAAAGTGATTACACTATACTGTTTGTGTGTTGTCTTGGCACGGTAATGGGAGAAGCTTTGCCTGTAGGACTTTTGACTTTTCTAGGTTTTCTAAAAGGGATGCAGCCCAGGGAGCAGCAGTGGCGTAGGAGGTTAAGAGCTCGTGTAGCTAATCTGGAGGAACCGGGTTTGATTCCCCGCTCTGCCGCCTGAGCTGTGGAGGCTTATCTGGGGAATTCAGATTAGCCTGTGCACTCCCACACACGCCAGCTGGGCGACCTTGGGCTAGTCACGGTTCTTCAGAGCTCTCTCAGCCCCACATATCTCACAAGGTGTCTGTTGTGGGGAGAGGAAGGGAAAGGAGCTTGTCAGCCACCTTGAGTCTCCTTATAGGAGAGAAATGCCGGGTATAATTCCAAACCCTTCTTCTGCTGCATGTTCTCCTCCTTGCTTTCTTCAGTGCCGACGGCACCTACGAAGTCTCCGTCTACACCAACGTGATCGTCAAGAACAACGGGAGCATCTTCTGGCTGCCTCCCGCCATCTACAAAAGTGCTTGCAAGATCGAAGTGAAGCATTTCCCGTTCGACCAGCAAAACTGCACGCTGAAGTTCCGCTCGTGGACTTACGACTACACGGAAATCGACATGGTCCTCACGAGTGGGAAGGCCAGCATGGACGACTTCACCCCTAGCGGCGAGTGGGATATCGTGGCGCTCCCGGGGCGGAGAACCGTGAACGCCTTGGACCCCAACTACGTGGACGTGACCTACGACTTCATCATTAAGAGAAAGCCTCTTTTTTATACGATCAACCTCATCATACCGTGCGTGCTGATCACGTCCCTGGCCATCCTGGTGTTCTACCTGCCTTCCGACTGTGGGGAGAAGATGACCTTGTGCATCTCCGTATTGCTCGCCTTGACTGTGTTCTTGCTGCTGATCTCCAAGATCGTCCCCCCGACGTCACTCGACGTCCCGCTGATCGGGAAGTACCTGATGTTTACGATGGTCCTCGTGACGTTCTCGATCGTCACCAGCGTCTGCGTCCTGAACGTCCACCACAGGTCCCCCAGCACCCACGCCATGCCGCCGTGGGTGAAGGTGGTCTTCATCGAGAAGCTTCCCAACTTCCTGTTCATGCAGCGCCCGGAGAACAACTCGGCAAGACAACGGCTGTACAACCGGAAGAAAAACAAAACGGAGTCGGTCTGCACCGACCTCTCCGACCTGTACAAGGGCCCGACCTATTTTGTGAACACGGCCTCGGCCAAAAAATACGACTTGAAACTGATAGAGAGTTCGGACAACATGGGCAGCCACCAGGACGTCCGGCTGAGATCTTCGGCCAAGTTTTCTCCTGAGGTTCAAGAAGCCATCGACGGAGTCAGTTTCATAGCTGACCACATGAGAAGCGAAGACAACAACGAGAGCGTAAGTAACCAGGGAAAATCTTTCTGGCGTTTTGTTGTTGATTATTTTATATTATTATGTTGTTATTGCTGTTTATTACACCTTCCTTAGGAGGAGAGGCTGCAGCGTTTGGGACTCTTTAGTTTGGAGAGGAGACGTCCGAGGGGGGATATGATTGAAGTCTATACAATTATGCATGGGGTAGAAAATGTTGACAGCATTTCCAGTGTATGCCCCCTGGTTCTAGTACTGTGAGAAAGAGAGAAAAATTTCTCTCTTTCTCACAATACTAGAACCAGGGGGCATCCATTGAAAATGCTGGGGGGAAGAATTAGGACTAATAAAAGGAAACACTTCTTCACACAACGTGTGATTGGTGTTTGGAATATGCTTCCACAGGAGGTGGTGATGGCCACTAACCTGGATAGCTTTAAAAGGGGCTTGGACAGATTGATGGAGGAGAAGTCGATTTGTGGCTACCAATCTTGATCCTCTTTGATCTGAGGTTGCAAATGCCTTAGCAGACCAGGTGATCAGGAGCAACAACCGCAGAAGGCCATTGCTTTCACCTCCTGCATGTGAGCTCCCAAAGGCACCTGGTGGGCCACTGCGAGTAGCAGAGAGCTGGACTAGATGGACTCTGGTCTGATCCAGCTGGCTTGTTCTTATGTTCTTATGTTCTTACACAAATGCCTTCTAAATTTTGTAGAGGAATGATGTCAGAAAGCAAGACTGGGATGTTTGTTTGTCGAATTGCCACATCCAAAAAGCGCTCCGTGGATCTCTAAATCCACGTGAGATGTCGGCATAGGGTGGGAAAACCTGAAAGCAGGAAAACGGGTGTGAGGTTACCGCTGCTCACAGATCAAGATCCACAGATCAAGAGACAATTCCCCCTCCCCACACGCACACAATTTATGCCTTCCCAGATATTCTTCCATCTTTTATCTGAATTGGCTTTCCGCCCACAAGATCTAACCCTCTGACTTAGGGGTCGACGACACGGTGCCCGAGGGCATCATGGCACTCGCCAACGTGTTTTCTGGAGCCTGCCAAGTATTTTTTGGAAAGCAACTTCACCACACTGGTCCAGGTGGAGCTGTTACCCAGTAGGATGTCTGATTGGCCACTGATAGGCTGTGCAGATTAAATCTCTGTCTGTCTGTCTGTCTGTCTGTCTGTCTGTCTGTCTGTCTGTCTGTCTGTCTGTCTGTCTGTCTGTCTGTCTGTCTATCTATCTATCTATCTACCCTGTTTCCCTGAATATAAGACATCCCCCCAAAATAAGACGTAGTAGAGGTTTTGCTGAAGTGCAAAATATAAGGCATCCCCCGAAAGTAAGACATAGCAAAGTTTTTGTTTGGAAGCATGCCCGACGAACAGAACACAGAAATATAAGACATCCCCTGAAAATAAGACAGAGCGCATCTTTGGGAGCAAAAATTAATATATCTATATCTATCTATCTATCTATCTATCTATCTATCTATCTATCTATCTATCTATCTATCTATCTATCTATCTATCTATCTATCTATCTATCTATCTACCTATATATATATATAGGTGACAACTACTACCATAGCATTGATTTTATTCTCTCTTTCATTTCTCTTTCTAAATTTATGTTGTCAAATTAGCTCTCTCCTCCCCTGCATGGGGGCTTCCTCTACATGGTTGGTTTGGTCTCCCATGGCAGCCATTTTGTGATCGTGCCCCATGGCAGCCATTTTGTGATTGCACCTACCGCCCCATGTCTGAATGCCAAAGAAACCTATGGGCTCAACAATGTTTGGAGACCCTTCCTCTCACCTTTGTAACCTTCCTAACACCCGGGGTTGGTTCCCTCATCCTTTTATAGCACGAAATAACAAAACGAGTTTCCATAAAAGCCAAGTGAAAAAGCATCAAGAAATCTTTCGGGGGAAACAACATGAAAAAAATTGACGCATTTGGAACATCGTTAAATGCATTTAATTGGCTTTTTTCTCCCTTCCAGGTCATCGAAGATTGGAAATACGTTGCCATGGTAGTGGACAGACTGTTTCTTTGGGTGTTTGTCTTCGTCTGCATTCTAGGGACCGTCGGATTGTTCCTACAGCCTCTCTTCCAAAACCACACCATCGCGGTGCACCCATAAGACGGCTGAATCCAACAACGACCTCAGCGGTTTTTAGTCACCCGTGGGTTGTGCTCTGAAGTCCAGAATTGCCATTTCAGAGTCCGGGTCACTTAAATTACTCAGATTTTCTACCGATAAGATATGCAGCATCATGATTTTATTTGATTTACTTGTTTCAGGTGGGCTTATACCCTCTTCCTCTCTCAGGCCCCAAATACCTTTTTTCTCTGGGCCTAGTACAGCTTTGTAATATGCATCCCGTCCATGAATACACAACCTATCGGTATGAGCACATCAGCTGTGAATCATGACCAAATAACTGCATTTATGGAACGATAGGTAAGATGCCTAGGGTACCCAACTTCCAGGTAGTGGCTGGACATCTCCTAGGGCAGTGATGGCGAACCTTTTCGAGACCGAGTGCCCAAATTGCAACCCAAAACCCACTTATTTATCGCAAAGTGCCAACCCGGCGATTTAACCCGAATACTGAGGTTTTAGTTTAGAAAAAACGGTTGGCTCCGAGGGGTGCGTTACTCAGGAGTAAGCTTGGTGGTAGTCAGTGGCTTTGCTTTGAAGCAACCGTCCATCTCTTCCAATGGGTGTATCACGACCCTAGGAGGGTTTACTCAGAAGCAAGCCCCATTGCCAGCAACCGAGCTTACTCCCAGGTAAAGGATTGTGCTTTTGTTCTTTGCATGAAAATCAGTGGGGTTTAACAGCGCTTAACAGGGTTACCTACACTGCTTCCCCAAAACTTGGTCTTAGGTTTAATGCTAATAATCGAGCCCAGCAGCCCAGGCCAGCCTAGATGTGGGGGGGGGACTCTGTTTGCGCGTGCCCACAGAGAGGGCTCTGAGTGCCACCTCTGGCACCCGTGCCATAGGTTCGCCACCACTGTCCTAGGGTTACACTTTGGAAGATGGACTCTATGGCGTCGTGCCTCGTTGAGGTCCTGCCATTTCCAGGTTTTCCACAACCCTACAGATAATGGATCCAGATGAGGCCCCTTGGATCTGCGGGCCGTGAATAATATACCCCTTTTCCCACACCTGTGCTTGGCCCGTTCAAACGGCTTACAGTAAACGCCATATATTATGAGAAAATGTTACAACCACTTGTAATTCCACTCACGGTTGACCCTCGGTGCCCGTACGTCGGCACACACACGCGCGCGTCTTGATCACTTTCCAAACGCGGTCCAGAAACGGCTCTTACGAACCTCTACGGACGGGAATGCCCCAAACATCCCAGCAGTGGAGATGTTCCCTGTACGCTGGGAGGGTGAACTTCTCTTGGCACTATTCAGGAGAGGGCGTTACTTACATTTCTGCGTTACGTTTTTATTACATTCATTAAAACTTTTTTTTAACAGGTCTTTTTTCTATTAAAAAAAAACCGAGAGGGATTTATCTAGGTCAAACGGCGGATCGGCTGTCTGCACAAGGAATGTCTATTAAAATGGTATTTTATTTAAAATATTTCCAGAGTGCGTGCATTTTCTTCAAGCGGGGGGGGGGGGGGGGGGAAGGGGATTCGTTTCTCCCAAGTTTGAGTTGCAATCCGAAGTTTGAGTTTATTTGCTGTTTTTAAGCACTAAAGGGATCGTCACAGTTAGTCACGGTTCTTTGGAGCTTTCTCGGCCGCACCCACCTCTCAGGGTGTTTGTTGTGGGGAAAGGAGATTGTAAGAAGAAGAAGGGTTTGGATTTATATCCCCCCTTTCTCTCCTGCAGGAGACTCAAAGGGGCTGACAATCTCCTTGCCCTTCCCCCCTCACAACAAACACCCTGTGAGGTGGGTGGGGCTGGGAGAGCTCCGAGAAGCTGTGACTAGCCCAAGGTCACCCAGCTGGTGTGTGTGGGAGTGTACAGGCTAATCTGAATTCCCCAGATCAGCCTCCACAGCTCAGGCGGCAGAGCTGGGAATCAAACCTGGTTCCTCCAGATTAGATACACAAGCTCTTAACCTCCTACGCCACTGCTGCTCCTTTGAGTCTCCTTACAGGAGAGAAAGGGGGGATATAAATCCAACTCTTCTTTTTTTCTGCAGTAAATGGGATTATTCTTTCAAAAACACCACCATCAGTTAGGATGCTGGCGTAGTGGATTTTTTTTTAACGAGCAAACTTTGCAGTCAAGAGAAATACAGCCATTAAAACCACCCCTCTCTACTCCCCCCACCCCCAATCCAAGAAGAAACAGACCACTAAGGAACAGAAAGTAACCAATTACGCAAATTAAGGACGTCGGATGTTGCTTTCAAACAGATGCAAGGAGGACTCCCTGCCCTTAAATCCCGCAGAGCCCTCATTTAGGGTTGGTTTTAATCGCCGGAAAGGTCTGCTCCTCAGCCTTGTCCATTTGGATCCCAGCCAAATGGACCTCTCCGAGATCCCAGGCGCAGTTTTCCAATCCTGCTGTAGGAGATTTTTTTTTTTGAAACAGCAAGTGTAACCTCTAACTGTGGGTTCTGTGGGGCAGAACTTGGAAGGAGTTGCAAAGAACTAAAATTTAAAACAAAATGGTTTACTTCCTTAACAAATAACACTTTTAACATTAACATTTAACATTAACACTTCAAGGTCCTGTTCAGGTTGCCTTTTCAGGTCCTTATATTTACAGTCTACTGATACTGCCAAGTCCAATTCTTCTTTGCAAGTGGGTTGGCTCCTGAAGACTCCAAGGGCTTGATGAACAGGATTCCACATGATGAAGGTTTCCAGGAGAACTCTCACCCATTACAACCACAAAAAGAAGCCCTGAAACAATAAACTCCAACATTTACAACATAGCAAAAAATAAACAACTACCTTCCCAGTAGTTCCCAACAACATTGCAGTTACCTTAACAAGGTGTTAAGGGCTTATACAAATCAAGGTCCGAGTCTGGTAGCCTTGTCTCCTCCAAACTACATGAGCTCTGCAGCCTCTTGCTGCTTTGAGTCTCCACCCCTTACTGGGTCAACCCATTCTGAGCATGGGGGTTACACAAGCATCAGGGGTTGAATTTCCCACATGCAAAACAGAGGGTCAGATCTGGGGCCTTTCTCCTGGACTGGGAATTGCCAGTTCCACAAATCCATTCAATGAGCAGAAAACAGGAGGAAATACCCAAAGGAGTGGCATTTGTTCACACTACAAATCGATGGGCAAGTAATTATATACCCTTGACTGCTCAATGCACTTACTGAAGTCCAAAGGTAAAATTTGGAATTGGAGCCTGTGTGAAATACGGGAGAGGCAGGAAGAGAAGAATTTATGCCACGAAGTAGCAAGACAGTCATTTCTGAAGAGGACGAGGGCAAACACAGAGCCCGGTTATTTCCAGAATGGGATTTGTACCTTGGAAGACGTTCTCTGAGGGGCCCTTTCCGCGCATGCAGAATAATGCACTATCAATCCACTTCCACAATTGGTTGCACGAGAATGTTGCTACTCCGCCCAGCTGCAAAGTGCATTGAAAGTAGATTGAAAATGCGTTATTCTGCATGTGCGGAAGGGGCCAAAAACACATACAATATGGGCGACCATCTCACCATTTAGGATGGCGCTCAGGTGATGGGCGGAGAGTCTTGTTTCAGGGTAGATGTGACCAGTGGTGGGATTCAAATCGGTTCCGGTGGTGGGATTCAAATAATTTAACAATTGGTTGTTTACAAGCACCATTTGAACAACCGGTTCCGCCGAAGTGGTGCGAACCGGCTGAATCCCACCACTGGATGTGACTTATATGGACCAGACCAGGGGTCTGCAACCTGCGGCAACCAGATGTTCATGGACTACAATTCCTATCAGCCCCTGCCAGCATGGCCAATAATTTACAGCAATAATTTACAGCAAGGCTGTAAAACTGTGAAATGTGGGGTGGTTCTGAGGTATGAGGAGCAGCAGTGGCGTAGGAGGTTAAGAGCTCATGTATCTAATCTGGAGGAACTGGGTTTGATTCCCAGCTCTGCCACCTGAGCTGTGGAGGCTTATCTGGGGAATTCAGATTAGCCTGTACATTCCCACACACGCCAGCTGGGTGACCTTGGGCTAGTCACAGCTTCTCGGAGCTCTCTCAGCCCCACCCACCTCACAGGGTGTTTGTTGTGAGGGGGGAAGGGCAAGGAGATTGTAAGCCCCTTTGAGTCTCCTGCAGGAGGGAAAGGGGGATATAAATCCAAACTCTTCTCCTCCTTCTTCTTCGCTAGAGCCACTTCTCCCCACATGCTGGTGTGCGTTTAGGAAGCACAAAACTCCCATTGTTCCCCAACAAACACAATGTTGTGAGCCACCTTCAAGACAGGCACTGATCCGAACTATCTCAATAGCTGGTTTGAGACGCTTTCTCTACATAAGAGTTGCCAGTTTGGGGAGACAGTTCTGAGCTGGATTAAGATTTGTCTTGGTAGCAGAGCACATACTTTTCTTGCAGACGGTCTGTATCCCGTCTCTGGTATTGCCATAGAGACCCCCTTCCGCTCTTGCAGAATAATCCACTTTCAACGCACTTTGCAGCTGGGTTTTGCTGTGTAGGACAGCAAAATCTACTTGCAAACAATTGTGAAAGTGGATTGAAAGTGTCCAGATCCTCTGAAGATGCCAGCCACAGATGGAGGCAAAACGTCAGGAGAAAATGCTATTGAGACACAGCCATACAACCCGAAAAACCCACAACTCCCTAGTGGTTCCGGCCCTGAAAGTCTTCGACAATACACTGGATTGAAAGTGCATTATTCTGCATGTGCAGGTGTAACCTCAGCTTGTGGGTTCTGTGGGGCAGAACGTGGAATGAGTTTGCAACAACAAATTTTTAAAAACAAAATGGTTTACTTTCTTAACATATAACATCAACATTTAACATCACATTTCAAGGTCCTGTTCAGGTTGTATTTTCAAGTCCTTATATTTACAGTCTACTGATACTGCCAAGTCCAATTCTTCTTTGCAAGTGGGTTGGCTCCTGAAGACTCCAAGGGCTTGATGAACAGGCTTCAACATGATGAAGGTTTCCAGGAGAACTCTCACCCATTACAACCACAAAAAGAAACCCTGAAACAATAAACTCCAACATTTACAACATAGCAAAAATAAACAACTACCTTCCCAGTAGTTCCCAACAACATTGCAGTTTACCTTAACAAGGTGTTAAGGGCTTAGACAACCAAGGTCTGAGTCTGGTAGCCTTGTCTCCTCCAAACTAGCTCTGCAGCCTTCTGCTGCTTTGAGTCTCCACCCCTTTCTGGGTCAACCCATTCTGAGCATGGGGGAGACCTTTCCTTGCCAGAGACCCAGGAACCTCTGCCAATCGGAACAGAGACTTCTAAGCCGGATCAATAATCCGACTCGGTACGATGGCGCTCGGTGCTTCGGAACGATTCAAAGTGCTTCCCCTGTCCCTGCTGAGCAACCAATATCAAGCAGCTATGTTTAGAAGCTACCGTTTTCAAGTTGCATCACGGGACTTCTTGAAAATCTTGTGCCCTGCCAATTATTACCATGTTTCCCCAAAAATAAGACAGTGTCTTATATTAATTTTTGCTCCCAAAGATGCGCTGTGTCTTATTTTCAGGGGATGTCTTATTTTTCTGTGTTCTGTTCGTCGGGTATGCTTCCAAACAAAAACTTTGCTACGTCTTACTTTTGGGGGATGCCTTATATTTCGACTTCAGCAAAACCTCTACTACGTCTTATTTTCTGGGGATGTCTTATATTCGGGGAAACAGGGTACTTTGGAAAAGACGTAGTGGACTCCGGTCCACCTTCAGGCCAGGTCTAAAACTTCAGGGGAAACCTAGCTTCTTCCCCTTCATCTTCTCTTACATCACAGGTGTCAAACTCGCGGCCCTCCAGATGTTATGGACTACAGTTCCCATCATCCCCTGCCAGCATGATGTGAGTTTGACACCTATGTCTTACATCTTTCTTCTTTGTATGTGTGAAATGCTGTCAGGTCACTCCCGACTTATGACACCCCAACGCAATGAATTAATAATCTCCCAAATGCCCTATAATTTACAGCCTTGCTCAGGTCTTGCAAGCTGAGGGGCAGCGTTGTGTAGTGGTTAAGAGCAGGTAGATTCAGAACTGGGTTTGATTCCCCACTCCTCCATTTGAGTGGTGGAGGCTTATTTGGTGAACCAGATGTGTTTCTGTACTCCTACATTCCTGCTGGGTGACACTGGGCTAGTCACAGTTCTCTCGGGACTCTCTCAGCCCCACCTGCCTCACAAGGTGTGTTGTGGGGAGAGGAAGGGAAAGGAGGGGGGATATGATTGAAGTCTATAAAATTATGCATGGGGTAGAAAATGTTGACAGAGAGAAATTTTTCTCTCTTTCTCACAATACTAGAACCAGGGGGCATCCATTGAAAATGCTGGGGGGAAGAATTAGGACGAATAAAAGGAAACACTTCTTCACGCAACGTGTGATTGGTGTTTGGAATATGTTGCCACAGGAGGTGGTGATGGCCACTCACCTGGATAGCTTTAAAAAGGGTTTGGACAGATTTATGGAGGAGAAGTCGATTTATGGCTACCAATCTTGATCCTCTTTGATCTGAGATTGCAAATGCCTTAACAGTCCAGGTGCATGGGAGCAACAGCCGCAGAAGGCCATTGCTTTCACCTCCTGCATGTGAGCTCCCAATGGCACCTGGTGGGCCACTGTGAGTAGCAGAGAGCTGGACTAGATGGACTCTGGTCTGATCCAGTTGGCTTGTTCTTATGTTCTTATGAGCTTGTAAGTCACCTTGAGTCTCCATACAGGAAAGAGAGGTGAGGTATAAATCCAAACTCCTCCTCCGTCCTCCTCCTCTTCTTCTTCCTCCTCCTCACTTGACTCAATCCATTCATCTCATGTTAGGTCTTTTCTTTTCCTAGCATTGTTGTCTTTTCCACTGACCGATCAAAATGAAGCCATTTTAGCTTCTAGGGAAAGTTCAGGCTTGATTTGATCTAGAACTCATTCGATCTGTCTTTCTGGTGTCCGTAAAACCTGCCCTCCGCTCGTTTCCTAGGAATCTATCTTCTTCCCGTCGGCTTTCGTCGCTATCCAACTTTCACTCCCGTTACCTGTAGAAATAAGTAAATCGACCCATCAACATCTGGTTTCCCATGTCGGCTAATTCGTTAACCGAGTCCGACGGCCCTTCCAAAGGGCTTCTTCGAACGCCGTGCGAACAACACTCAAAGTCTTTTTTCCGCGTCAATATCCATTTCACGCACAATTCAATTATCCCCATTTTCATTAAACCGGACCTGTTGGAACCGCTTGGCAGGCTTTCGAGAGGACATTTCAGATCCCGCACACGCAGCCAACTGCAAAAGCTTTTAGAAGTTATCAGATTACCGGCTTGGTGTATGCATCTGTGGGGGGGCTCCCCCCTTTTTGCTGGGGGGGGGGCAGGCGAGGAGAGTCTTTGTGCTTATGGTAGCTGCCGACACAGACTGGGGATTCTCTTCTCTCCATGTGGAAAAGAGGCAGGCCTGCAGTTATTAAGCAAGGTTTCCAGTTTCAGACCATTTCTCAGGGTTGCTGCCATCTGCCCGCTGCCAGAATTACATCTGTCAAATTCGGGCTGTCTGCTTGTGCAGGTCTCAGCGTGAGGCTGGCAGCCAACGCTGTCTCCGGCAGGCTCTCCGGATGAGCCGTGAATAAAAACACCATGGACAGGACACTCCGGCTGTGTCTGTTTGTTGCCGTTTGCTCCTACCTTAAAGGTAAGCGAGTCTTCCGTCTTTTGGCAGAATGGGAGAACGTGGGGGTTTATTAGAAACACTCAGCCCTGGAACGGAGGACCGCTGGAGTCGACTCACTGTGATGGACTCGACACCACGCTTTAAAATTTAAATTCATTTGCGGGCTGGGCCCATTTGTGGTTTCGACCTGAAAGCAAATAGATTGATTGGGGTATGCCGAACGGTTCTTGCAGATTTCCCCAGAAACTGCTAAAACAGAGCAGGCTGCGGGATTTTCGTGCATGCAAAAATTCGACAGTGTTGCAAAGGGCAGAAACCAGAATACTGTTCCTAAGCTGTCCAGAGACGCTGGGAACAAGGGCACTTGGTTTCTGGTGAATGCAGAGTTTCAGCTCCCAAAGCTGAATTTTTGGAGATGGAGTGGAGGAAAACATTTAACTTGGAAACTGAAGCGGTGATTGTTTGTTTTCGAGTCGGCTCGCAAGGGACACAGGCCGGCAAGGGTCAAGAATGAAATCTAC
Source organism: Sphaerodactylus townsendi (assembly GCF_021028975.2). Lineage (NCBI taxonomy): Eukaryota > Metazoa > Chordata > Lepidosauria > Squamata > Sphaerodactylidae > Sphaerodactylus > Sphaerodactylus townsendi. The sequence goes on from NC_059441.1 coordinate 12,739,438, forward strand.
GGGCAGGAGTATTCATGCCAAGGAAATCGTTACGTGCCCATAAATGTAAACGCAGCCTATTAATAAACAAACCATCCACAAAACTAACATGCTGGACTATTCATAGAGTTAAAAAGCCCTGCTCTTTTAAATGCCATCTTTGTAGTTAAACGTTTTTATATAAATTATTTTGCAAATTAGTCAGCTCCGGTTCCTTTCACTTGGCGGCAAGGAGATAGTTTTCAGTTCCTTCTTTCTCTGCCCGGGAAATACAGAAGAGATTTTAAAACTCAGCTGCAGTCCTTTCTCTCGTGAAAACACAGGAGATTTTAAAACCTTCTGCTGTCTGAACTTTTGAAAGCTGAATGCAAAAAAGTCACCCATGTATAAAACTCCTTTGAGGATAAATATTGTGGTATTTTATTCGTCAGGGATTCAGACCCCCTGTTTATTAGGACAGGAGTAGATCTATTTATCTAAGTAAATGTTCATTATATTTCTGTAACGATGAAAGATAATGACGGACACAGGGAGAAAGAGTTTTCCACTAGAGGCAAAAATGTGGACCACAAGATTAGATGTGAGAACGGAAAAAGGCTCTGTGCTGATTTTCTAAGAATGTATCTGCACGGGGATAAATGGGAAGGTCGGTCACCTGGTAAAAGGTAAAGGTCACTGCTGACCCATGGGGTGGCATCATATATCTGGAGGTGGTTTGCCACTGCCTCCACCAGTCTACATTTTCGTCCCAGCAAGCTGGAGATCGTTTGTAATTCTGAGAGATTTCCAGGTCTCACCTGGAGTTTGGCAACTGTACTTCCATCATTCCTTCTATAGCTAAAACATCCCCCATTTCTTGAGCTTATGTGGTGTAGCCAGTGGTGGGATCCAAAAATTTTAGTAACAGGTTCCCATGGTGGTGGGATTCAAACAGTGGCGTAACGCCAATGGGGATGGGCGGGGCACGACAGGGGCGTGGCCGGGCATTCCGGGGGCGGGGCATTAATAATTTCTCTGTTACTGTAAAAAACTCTTACTGTAAAAAAAAAGTTCCTAATTTCTAGCTGGTATCTTTCTGTCCATAATTTAAACTCATTATAGCAAGTCCTATTGTCTACTGCCGACAGAAACAACTACTTCTCCTCTAATTGACTGCCTGTCAAATATTTAATACTTTCAAATACTTAACTTTGTTTCTAGAAATCAAAAGAAAGATACTTTCCTTAAAGAAGGAACTTGACCACATTTCTAAAACATGTTTTTTAAACAGCCCAATGGAGAATTATCCCGTTTTCTACCTTCGCTAACCAGCCACATAGGAAACAACAGGACTTTATGATTTTTGGACCTAATGGAATTTCTAACGGAAAAGCAGACCCAATTAGTAACCCCCTCTCGGCACACACAAATAATTAGTAACCCACTCTTGGGAACTGGTGAGAACCTGCTGGATCCCCCCTCTGGGTGTAGCGGTTAAGAGCCGGTGGATTCTAATCTGGAGAACCGGGTTTGATTCCCCACTCCTCAACCTGAGTGGCCAGAGGCTTATCTGATGAACCAGATATGTTTCCCCACTCCTACGTTCCTTCTGGGTGACCTTGGGCTAGTCACAGCTCTGTCTGAACTCTCTCAGCCCCACCCACCTCACAAGCTGTCTGTTGTGGGGAGAGGAAGGGAAAGGAGCTTGTCAGCCACCTTGAGTCTCTTTACAGGAGAGAAAGGTGGGGTATAAATCCAAACTGTTCTTCTTTTTACACAAAAGGCACAACTTTTCTTCCGCCGGCACGTGAGTATTAAGACGTCTAGCTGGTTCCATGCTCATTTGAGTAACGATCCCCAGACGACTTCCTTTGGCTTAATTTGTGTCTGTCTCCTGTCTCTGAAGAGGAAAAAAAAAGAACTCTGAAATGAGAGCAGCTGCAGAAAGATAATAGCTTGTGATCTAATTTTCGCAGGACATTATTGCGGATGTGAAGCTTGTTGCAAAATCATAAGTCGAGGCATTGGGTGTTCTTTTCCCCCCCGTCGATTTCCCAACCCTCCTTTTAGGCGGCGGCTGTTCCGAAGCCGAGCACCGGCTGTACGAAGAACTGTTTGCAAACTACAATAACATTATCAGGCCCGTGGAGAACGTGTCCGACCCGGTCTTCATTTGGTTCGAGGTGTCCCTGTCTCAGCTGGTAAAGGTGGTGAGTATATAAGCGGCGGTTTCGGAGATGAGAGGCCGATGGGGCACCAGCCGCGGCTCTTAAAAACAAAAGTCCTCGGATCCGGATGAGGCCTAGAACAGCAGCAGGGCCCCGGACATCTCCAGGGTACAGCCGAAAGAGTTTTATGTGGTTTGGCAGGAGAATCCTCTGCAAAAACTGTCAAAACTTGTTTTAGAAAAGGAAACCTGTGCGTCCGCAGGGGCACTGAACTCAAAACCAAGATTTGGGCAGACCTGTTATCTTTTCCCTGGCTCCCCAGGCAGGCTAATATAATCAGGTCCAAGAAAGAGGTTTAACTTTCTTTTCTACGCAGTGGCGTAGGTTAAGAGCTCGTGTATCTAATCTGGAGGAACCGGGTTTGATTCCCAGCTCTGCCGCCTGAGCTGTGGAGACTTATCTGGGGAATTCAGAGTAGCCTGTGCACTCCCACACACGCCAGCTGGGTGACCTTGGGCTAGTCACAGCTTCTCGGAGCTCTCTCAGCCCCACCTACCTCACAGGGTGCTTGTTGTGAGGGGGGAAGGGCAAGGAGATTGTAAGACCCTTTGAGTCTCCTGCAGGAGGGAAAGGGGGGATATAAATCCAAACTCTTCCTCTTCTTCTTCTTCTTGACATACCTTCCGCCCATGCAGAATAATGCACTTTCAATCCATTTTGCAGCTGGATTTTACCGTGCGGAAAAGCAAAAGCCACTTGCAAGCAATTGCGAAAGTGGATTGAAAGTACATTATTCTGCAGGTGCGGAAGGGGCCATAGTTTCAGATCCACTTATGGTTTTTCGTCCCCAGGATGAAGTGAACCAGATTATGGAGACCAACCTATGGCTGAGACATGTAAGTACAAAATGCATCAAATCCTCAGAGGCTGAATAGCATAAAACACTTGAATGCTGCAAATACTCACACGTGTGCGTGCGTGCGTGCGTGCGTGCGTGCGTGCGTGCGTGCGGGTGCGTGGAGGGGTAGAATTTAAAAACCCTGAGAATGAGGTTCTTAATCTACACACACACCCCAATTTTGTACTGCATTTCTAGTTTTATATGCATTCAAGAATGGAAATATATTTCACATTCCCAAGTGTCGGCTCAACAAAGAAACTGGGATTTTTCCCCCTATAATTTCTAGGTAAAAAAGGATTGAAGACCGGCTCCTCAGCCTCTGTATTTAGTACATAATCTGAGGATCAAACTGAGGAATCTGTGGATCACCTTTGTTTTATTTACTGGTGAAAGCCCCCATGGAAGGATGTGCTCAAAGAACAGCAAGTATTTTCTAAAAGGAACGTTTAGAAAGCTAGAAAAGTCAAAAGTCCTACAGGCAAAGCTTCTCCTATTACCGTGCCAAGACAACACACAAACAGTATAGTGTAACCACTTAATCACCAAACAGAACAAAATAACACTAGGCCATGGTCTATATTCAAATATATACTTGCACAATGTAGAGTGCACCAATTTAATATAAACTGCATAAGAGTAAACACAAAGAATCACAGAATCATAGAGTTGGAAGAGACCCCCAAAGGCCATCCAGTCCAACCCCCTGCAAAGCAGGAACACACAATCAAAGCACTCCTGACAGATGGCCATCCAGCCTCTCTTTAAGAACCTCCAAAGAAGGAGACTCCACCACACTCCGAGGGAGTGCATTCCACTGTCGAACAGCCCTGACAGTCAGGAAGTTCTTCCTGATGTTTAGGTGGAATCTCTTTTCCTTCACCTTGAACTCATTACTCCTGGTCCTGGTCTCTGGAGCCGCAGAAAACAAGCTTGCTCCCTCACCAACATGACATCCCTTGAAATATCTAAACAGGGCTATCATGTCACCTCTCAACCTTCTCTTCACCAAACTAAACATCCCAGCTCCCTGAGTCTCTCCTCAGGGAAACAGTCAACCAAGAACCACATCAAATACAAGAAGCCACCGATTATACAAATGTCTTCCAGAGACTTCAATAGATAGGTTTTCCGGCCGTTTCCCTGTTTTGAAGGAATCTCCCAATTCCTCAGTCATTTAAATAAATTGCTGTCTTGCTCGAGCAGACGACAAGAATCCCTTTTTGCAAGCTTAAAAGCCGATTGGCAAAGAATTAACACGTACCCACGCATCTGAAATGATGCTTCACCACGCAGATGAACGGAGATGGGTCAATGCTTTGGTGTGCCACAGAGCCAGCGTGGTGTAGTGGTTAAGGCCAGGTGCACTCTAATCTGGAGAACCGGGTTTGATTCCCCACTCCGCCATTGGAGCTGTGGAGGCTTATCTGGGGAACCAGATTAGCCTGTGCACTCCAACACCCACCAGCTGGGTGACCTTGGGCTAGTCACAGTTCTTTTGAGCTCTCTCAGCCCCACCCACCTCACAGGGTGTTTGTTGTGGGGGCGGGTGAGGGAAAGGAGATTGAAAGCCCCTTTGAGTCTCTTACAGGAGGGAAAGGGGGGGATATAAAATCAAACTACTACTCCTCCTCTTCTTCTTCTTCCTCTCCTTCCTCTCCCTCTTTTTCCTTCTCCTCCTCCTCCTCCTCCTTCTTCTCCTCCTCCTCCTTCCCCTTCCCCTTCTTCTTCTTCTTCCTCCTCCTCTTCTTCCTCCTCCTCTTCCTCTTTTTCCTCCTCCTCCTTCTCCTCCTCCTTCTCCTTCTTCCCCTTCTTCTTCTTCCCCTTCTTCCCCTTCCCCTTCCCCTTCCCCTTCTTCTTCTTCTTCTTCTTCTTCTTCTTCTTCTTCTTCTTCTTCTTCTTCTTCTTCTTCTTCTTCTTCTTCTTCTTCTTCTTCTTCTTCTTCTTCCTCTTCTTCCTCTTTTTCCTCCTCCTCCTCTTATTTCCATTGGAGCATGGTCACTGTGGCAGAGAGGGGAAATGTTCAAAAGCAGGCCCTGCTCTGCTAAACAGAAGCACAGATTTCCTCCTGTATTCAGGACCTGCAACCCTCCCGAAAACAACTTCCCTCACCCCAAAATAAATTCCCCAGGTATCCCAACGCTCAAGCCCAACACTGTAGCTCAAAGCATGGCAAAAGGGGATTGGAGTTCACGCTTTTCTACTTTCAGTGCATTACTGGCACCTAGTGGTTACGAGGTTGTTTGCATGGGATAAATCACCTTGAAAGCAGCCTCCTGAAACTCCATGGACCTGTTGCAAAGAACTCCTGGAGCCAGCGTGGTGTTGTGGTTAAGAGCAGGTGGAATTCTAATCTGGAGAACCGGGTTTGATTCCCCACTCCTCCACCTGAGCGGCAGAGGCTTATCTGGTGAACCAGACGTGTTTCTGCACTCCTACATTCCTGCTGGGTGACTTTGGGCGAGTCACAGTTCTCTCCCAACTCTCTCAGCCCCACCTGCCTCACAAGGTGTCTGTTGTGGGAAGAGGAAGGGAAAGGAGCTTGTCAGCCCCCCTGAGTCTCCTTACAGGAGAGAAAGGTGGGATAAAAATCCAAACTCTTCTTCTCTTCTTCAAATTCCTCCTCCTCCTCCTCCTCCTCCACCCACAGACTAAACAGCTCCAAACATCTAAATGCCTCCAGGGTGCAGCAGTGGCGTAGGAGGTTAAGAGCTCGTGTATCTAATCTGGAGGAACCGGGTTTGATTCCCAGCTCTGCCGCCTGAGCTGTGGAGGCTTCTCTGGGGAATTCAGATTAGCCTGTGCACTCCCACACACGCCAGCTGGGTGACCTTGGGCTAGTCACAGTTCTTCGAAGCTCTCTCAGCCCCACCTACCTCACAGGGTGTTTGTTGTGAGGGGGGAAGGGCAAGGAGATTGTCAGCCCCTTTGAGTCTCCTGCAGGAGAGAAAGGGGGGACATAAATCCAAACTCTTCTTCTTCTCTTCAAATTCCTCCGCCTCCTTTTCCTCCTCCTCCTCACACAGACTAAACAGCTCCAAACAACTAAATGCCTCCAGGGTGAGGCGAAGCCCCAACACAGCACAACGTTTTGAAAACCTAACACTGGACTGTATCCCCCATGTGAATTCAGCACACATAGAAATCTGTGCCTGATGCACGGATGGTTACTTGGGGAGCTGCTAGATCAGCGGTTCTCAACCTGTGGGTCGGGACCCCTTTGGAGGTCGAACGATCCTTTCACAGGGGTCGCCCAAGACTCTCCTGCATCAGTGTTCTCCATCTGTAAAATGGATAAATGTTAGGGTTGGGGGTCACCACAACATGAGGAACTGTATTAAAGGGTCGCGGCATTAGGAAGGTTGAGAACCACTGTGCTAGAGAGATGATTACACAAAGACTGTAAATGTAATACGATTTCATTTCCCCCTCCTAGATGTGGAACGATTACAAGCTTAAATGGAACCCAGAAGACTACGGAGGCGTCCAGTTTATTCGAGTGCCCTCGCAAAAGATTTGGAAGCCAGATATCGTGTTATATAACAAGTAAGGTTAAGACGTCTAAATCTACCGAGAAAGGCCGTGAGAACTAAATTTACCGAGAAAGGCCGTGAGAACCAGGGGGCATCCATTGAAAATGCTGGGGGGAAGAATTAGGACTAATAAAAGGAAACACTTCTTCACGCAACGTGTGATCGGTGTTTGGAATACACTGCCACAGGAGGTGGTGATGGCCACTCACCTGGATAGCTTTAAAAAGGGCTTGGACAGATTTATGGAGGAGAAGTCGATCTATGTCTACCAATCTTGATCCTCCTTGATCTCAGATTGCAAATGCCTTAGCAGACCAGGTGCTCAGGAGCAGGAGCAGCAGAAGGCCATTGCTTTCACCTCCTGCAGGTGAGCTCCCAAAGGCACCTGGTGGGCCACTGCGAGTAGCAGAGTGCTGGACTAGACGGACTCTGGTCTGATCCAGCTGGCTTGTTCTTATGTTCTTATGTTCTAACTGTAATTTGTTCTCAGCAAAGGTTATGCCGACTGTTTTGATTCCGCACAGCAGCTGAGCAAACATTAACTCTGTCCCGTGACATTCGGATGTGTTTCCTTCCTTGGCAGCGCCGTCGGGGACTTCCAGGCGGACGACAAAACCAAGGCCATCTTGAATTACACTGGCAACGTCACGTGGATGCCGCCGGCGATCTTCAAGAGCTCCTGCAAGATAGACGTGACCTACTTCCCGTTCGACTACCAGAATTGCACCATGAAGTTCGGTTCCTGGTCCTACGACAAAGCGGAGATCGACTTGGTCCTCGTGGGCTCCACGATGAACCTGAAGGACTACTGGGAGAGCGGCGAGTGGGCCATCATCAACGCCCCCGGTTACAAACACGACATCAAGTACAACTGCTGCGAGGCCGTCTACACCGATATCACCTATTCGCTTTACATTCGGCGGTTGCCCTTGTTTTACACTATCAATATGATTATTCCGTGTCTCCTGATTTCCTTTCTAACCGTGTTGGTCTTCTACCTGCCTTCCGACTGCGGGGAGAAAGTCACCTTGTGCATTTCGGTCCTCCTGTCGTTGACCGTCTTCCTCCTGGTGATAACGGAGACCATCCCGTCCACGTCGCTGGTGATACCTCTGATCGGGGAATACCTCCTCTTCACCATGATATTTGTAACCCTCTCGATCGTCATCACCGTCTTCGTCCTGAACGTGCACTACCGGACTCCGAGGACGCACACGATGCCCAAATGGGTGAAGGCCATTTTCCTCCACTTCCTCCCCAGGATCATGTTCATGACCAGGCCGGCCGGCGAGGACGACGACAGCCCGAAGCCAAAGGCCTCGAATGGCACCGAGCTCTCCCAGTTGAACTCCGCCAGCCTCCCCGAAGCGAAGTGCCGCAGAGAGGGCTACCTGCCCCGGGAGGCGGCCTGCTGCTGCTGCCAGACCCAGGACGTGAAATTTGTGAAAGCGAGCAGCAACCTGACTCGAAGCTCCAGCTCCGAATCCGTGGATGTCCTGTTTCCGTTCTCGGTCCTGTCGCCAGAGATGCGGGAGGCGATCGAGAGCGTCAAGTACATTGCGGAAAACATGAGGCTGCAGAACGAAGCCAAAGAGGTACGAGAATAACTGTGCTTTCAAAACTGCATAGCCTTATTTCTGCTGTTTTGGAGTTTCAACCTGGGGCGGATTTGAAGCGACTGACGGATGTTCCGCACATAATAAGCACGGTTCAAGTCCGGTCGCACCCCTAAGACCAAAGAGATTCTCAGAATAAACGCTTTTGAGAGTCAAGATATGAAGGGAGACCCAAGTTTTGAAAGCTTAAACCCCTTTCCAAGAGTTGTTGGTTCTAAGGAGCAGCAGTGGCGTAGGAGGTTAAGAGCTCGTGTATCTAATCTGGAGGAACCGGGTTTGATTCCCAGTTCTGCCGCCTGAGCTGTGGAGGCTTATCTGGGGAATTCAGATTAGCCTGTACTCTCCGACACACACCAGCTGGGTGACCTTGGGCTAGTCACAGCTTCTCGGAGCTCTCTCAGCCCCACCTACCTCACAGGGTGTTTGTTGTGAGGGGGGAAGGGCAAGGAGGTTGTCAGCCCCTTTGAGTCTCCGGCAGGAGAGAAAGGGGGTATATTAATCCAAACTCTTCTTCTTCTCTTCTTTTTCTAATGGCACTTCCGTACATGCAGAATAATGCACTTTCAATCCACTTTGCAGCTGGGTTTTACTGTGCGGAATAGCCAAATCAACTTGCAAACAATTGTGAAAGTGGACTGAAAGTGCGTTATTCTGCACATGCGGAAGTGCCCTGGATTGAAACCTTGCTCTTCTACTGCAGACCGACAGAGCTACCCTCTGAAACTACCTCCAAACGTTATGTTTTCTTCTGTATAGAAAACTAGCCCATCAGGGGTAGGACACATCTCTCCAACATCTAGTTTTCTATATGACTGAGAAGCAGCAGACCAAAGAAGAGGAGGAAGAGTTGGATTTATATCCCCACTTTCTCTCCTGTAGGGAGACTCAAAGGGGCTTACAATCTCCTTTCCCTTCCCTCCTCACAACAAACACCCTGTGAGGTAGGTGGGGCTGAGAGAGCGCTGAAGAACTGTGACTAGCCTAAGGTCACTCAGTCGGCGTGTGTTGGAGAGCACAAGCTAATCTGGTTTGCCAGATAAGCCTCCATAGCTCAAGTGGGAGAGCAGGGAATCAAACCCAGTTCTCCAGCTAAGAGTGCACCTGCTGTTAACCACTACACCAAAGATTGGTTCGGCATCCCACTAAGGCCAAATTATACTTCACGGTCAAGCACTGAGATTCACACTCCAAATACAGAGTCTCAATACACATAACAGCCATGGTGCAAAACCAGAGAGATAATTTGGTGTTCTGGGGCATCAAACATGAATTAGATACAAGACAACTCATAAGTCTTGAGTATGTACATAGAAGGGGGGTGGGGGGCAGAGGCCGAATGACTGTCCAAATCGAACCCCTTAGTGCAGCGATGGCGAACCTTTTCGAGACCGAGTGCCCAAATTGTAACCCAAACCCGCTTATTTATCACAAAGTGCCAACACGGCAATTTAACCTGAATACTGAGGTTTTAGTTTAGAAAAAACGGTTGGCTCCGAGGCGTGCGTTACTCAGGAGTAAGCTTGGTGGTAGTCGGTGGCTTTGCTTTGAAGCAACTGTGCAACTCTTCCAACGGGTGAATCGTGACCCTAGGAGGGTTTACTCAGAAGCAAGCCCCATTGCCAGCAACCGAGCTTACTCCCAGGTAAAGGATCGTGCTTTAGTTCTTTGCATGAAAATCAGTGGGGTTTAACAGCGCTTAACAGGGTTACCTACACTGCTTCCCCAAAACTAGGTCTTAGGTTTAATGCTAATAATCGAGCCCAGCGGCCCAGGCCAGCCTAGATGTGGGGGGGAGGGGGCACTCTGCGTGTGCCCACAGAGAGGGCTCTGAGTGCCACCTATGGCACCCGTGCCATAGGTTCGCCATCACTGCCTTAGTGGCTTCCTATTTAGACGGGGAACCTTTTTTTGACGAGTTACAATATCAACGTACGGGGAACGGGTCGATCTTGATTTTGTGATTTCAAAGGATCCTTGGCTATTACGCAAGGTCGGTTGCTAATAACACGCCCACGGGTTTAAGTAGATCACGAGACCGGCCTGCAAATTATTTGTTTGTGTCTTTCAGACTCAAGATGATTGGAAATACGTCGCCATGGTTATCGACCGCATTTTCCTGTGGGTATTTATTCTGGTGTGCATTCTGGGGACGGCCGGATTGTTCCTGCAACCGTTGATGATGACAGATGAGGTGTACACGAAACCGACCCTGTAACAAACACCAGCACCCAAGCAATCTCTCGTTTGCTGTCCAACTTCTTACCAATTGTCTTTTACGCTGCAGTAACTGTTTTCTGTGTCTGTGAATCGCGACAGATGTCCTCAACGTTAACCAGGCTAGAGAGTCGGCCGCCCGTGTCAGTGTGAAAAAGTCGATGTTATTTCCGAATCCTTCTGAGACACTGAAGAACGCCTTTTTTAAAAAAAAAAAAGAAAGAAAAAGTCTTCCAGACTTCTCTGGGTTTGTTTTTTTTCCTTTGAGGGAATTTAAAATGCATTTTAAGGTTTTTAATAAATGGATACCAGAGCCTCAAAGCAACACGAATTTTCACCGCTGATCAGTTTCTTCCACGGTCCCAAGCCTTTCGGGCATCAATAATGCAGACAAGGCTATTACAACAACTCCGGCAACATACAGTGAATGTAACATAGGGCCCTTCCGCACATGCAAAATAATGCATTTTCAATCCACTTTCAATGCACTTTGCAGCTGGATTTATTATTATGATTATGATTATGATTATTATTAATATTTATAAACCGCCCTCCCCCGAAGGGCTCAGGGCGGCGAACAAACAAATAGATAGAGCACAAATAAAATCAAATTTTTAAATAGTTATTAAATATGTCTCTATATGTTAAAATCGATCCCCATTAAAATGAATCCAAAATTGCCGATGGCGTCCTACTCATAGTCCCCTAAGAAAAGAGGGGGGGGGGGGGGGGAAAGAAGAGGGAGGGGGAATGGCAGAGTCCACAGATTTTAGAAAGGGGGGGGGGCATCAGCGGCCGGGCTACCCAAAGGCCCGGTGGAACAGCTCCGTCTTGCATTTTACTGGGAGAAATAGCAAAATCCACTTTCAAACAATTGTGAAAGTGGATTGAAAGTGCATTATTTTGCATGTGCGGAAGGGCCCTATGTCACACTCACTGTATGTTGCCGGAGTTGTTGTAATAGAGATGCAAGGAAGTAACGGTATTGTGTAAGGTGCCTATATTTAACAACTGTAATAATACTGATAATTTGAGTTTACAGAGGAACTGTCTGCTCTGGCCAGAGGCCTCCCAATATCCCCGTCTGGTTTGGTCCTTTAAAAAGACATGGAAGAATCTTGTAATGCTAAAATTCTGGCTTACGTAATGAAGCCAATTGGCGACAGGTTCGGCGCAAATGGACAGTTTGATTCCCCGCTCCTCCACATGACTCTAATCGAGTGAACTGGATTTGTTTCCCCTCTCCTCCACATGAAGCCTGCTGATTGACCTGGGGCTAAGTCACAGTTCTCTCCGAACTCTCTCAGTCCCACCTACGTTACAAGGTGTCTGTCATGGGGAGAGGAAGGGAAAGGAGTTTGTCAGGCGCCCTGAGACTCCTTACGATTGAGGAAAGAGGAATATAAATCCAAACTCTTGTTCTTCTTATATAAAAGCTGGGTTTGACTCTGCTCTTCCTGTCTCGAGATTCCAGAAACATGGATTGATCTTCCCTTTTGAGAAAGAAAATAAGGAATCTCAACCGTCTGTATTAGAGAGCAGAAAAATGACTTCTAAGAAAGGACGGCAAGCAAGGGAATGATCAGTGTATATAAGACCCAGAAGTGAACAAAGAATACTTAATAAATACAACTTGCAACTAAGGCTTGATTCCTAAGCGTGCATTGTGCAAACTGAAAATTCTGACCCTGGGACGAAAGGCGGAAGTGTTTTCTTTCTGAATATCAGTTTAAAAAAAAAGGACAATGACCAAATGCAAGATTTAATTTATTATCATTAATACAAGATCAATCCAAAGTGTTATCAATACAGCAGGTCAATTTTTAAATCCTGTTGTTCTTTTAAAAAAACCTCTACAGTTAAAACTGGAGTCTTTAAAAACTCCGTTGTGCTCAGGATAAAGCCGCCGATGACCGTCACTTTATGCTAACCACAAACATGATTATCTAATTGTGACCATCCACAGTGGACATGGAACGTCCCCAATTTTGTGTCATAGTCTCTATACATTATTTTTTATTTTATTAGATATCCCGCCCTCCCTGGCCACAGCTGGGCTCAGGGTGGCTAACATAAAGTGCGTTTAAGTAGCCTTACAGTCATAAATATTCTTCTGCCGCAGTATACATTTAGACCACAACATACAGGCTGAAAATTCGATTCCAGAGGACCTGCTCAAACAATACGCTTTTCCTTCCCACAGCCAGTAGAGGGTGTGCACTAGAATCATAGAATCATAGAGATGGAAGAGACCCCAAGGGCCATCTAGTCCAACCCCCTGCAATGCAGGAACACACCATCAAATAATATAGGCAACTGCAAAGTGTGGACCCAGACGCAGAACCCGATTAAGTCAGCGATAACGATTGTGGTCCCAACGCTCTACAGTTACAGAAATTCCTCCTAGCCAACAATACTCATTTACACATTTGGTTTCCCTACACCTGTCCGAACGCACAAGTCAGAATTGCTCACAGTTCCGCAAACAAAACACTCCCTTGCACCTTGCATTGACCTCGTTGGATAAAGATAATGGGGGCCCCGTGTGGAACCATGACCTAGAAACTCTTGACCCTCTCATTTTCATTCCCTCCTCCACTTAAGCAGAAGAAATCATGTGCTTTGTAAGAAGCAGGGATAGCCTAATTTCATAGCCGATGGCTCATGCAATAGAACTTTGCCTCTTGCAGTGAGAACGTTCCCGGTGTTTTAAATGCGACTGCATCTTAGGTGGAGAGTGTCGAAAGGCAGAATCTGGCTGTGACGTCAGGCGGGCAATTGACAGATCTCTAGCAGGCAACACCCACAAAGGTATAGGTAGAAAGTGCCACGCTAGGAGAACAAATAGGGAAGAGGCTAAGAGCGCAAGTTGGAAGCTAGCCAATCCCCTCCCTCCTGCAAATCTGACTT